>NC_045429.1:283571032-284250777 GCF_902635505.1 Sarcophilus harrisii | reverse complement strand
AGGGTCCAGGTGAATGGGGGAGAGGAAGATAAATAAGAAGTCAGTATTGTTACCTGAGGGCCTAAGTCTCCAGATTCTCCCTTCAGTCCAGGACTCCCAGGGTGACCCTGAGATAAAAGAGAAAAAAAGGATTGCATAAGATAATAGGAGATAAAGGAAGATATATGGGGAACAGGCTCCCCAGTACCCTCTCAAGGACTTCAATATTAAAGATTAATCCCCAACCCAGATTCCCCTGAGAACATTATATCCAAAGACTTTCCATACTTTTTTTTCCCACCAAAAAATAAAATTCTCCACCTCCCATACCTGTCCCATACCCCTTCCCATCACTCACCAGGGGTCCAGGGTGACCCGTATATCCCATGGGGCCAGGAGGACCCCGTAGTGCCAACTAGGGAGTAGAGAAATATTAGAACTGAGACAAGGAAGCAGAAGAAAAAACTCCCAATATTCTTCCAATCTCTCTCCTCCTTATTTCATCTCCCAAGTATTAAAACCCTAGTCCTAAATTCCTCTCTGACCTCTTCCCAACTCTCCTCCAACACCAGCTAAACTCCTTCAGAAACTTCCTTTTGCTCTCACTCCTTCCCAACCCCTCTGATCCTCACCATACTCATGCCCTCATACTTAAACCCCAACAAATTAAGTTTCCCCAGGCTCTCCCGACATGTTCCTCCAATAAAGGGAGCTGGCAGAGACCCAGCTGAGTCCCTCATGACATTCTCTACTCACCCGAGCCTGCTGCAGGATAGCTTGGGCCTGAATCTCCTGAGCAGCAACCACAGGACCCTTGTCCCCACCACCACTGCCAAACCGGAACTAGGCAGTGTGAGAAGTAATGGAACAGGTAAAATGGAAAAGAAAAAAACAGACAATTCAGTTCCTAGAAGCCATTTATATATCACCTCTCTCCCATTCTAGGGTACCCAAGTAGCCATTCCTACATCATCTCTAGGATTATCCACCACCTAAATCCCCAAGCCTTAATCCTTCAAATATCCCTTTGAGTTCTAGGTAACAGCACTAGAGTCCCTGAACTGAATTTAACACCAATCTTTCTTCAAGGTATACTATTCTTTGATTCTCTCTGGTATAAATTATGCCATGCCTGCTTCTAACTCATATCCATACTACTCCCCATCCCATCTTATCCTAGGGAATCCCTTTTAGTTTAGAGTCTTCCACGTTCAAACTCTCTTCACCCCTCCTTAGTTTCAAGTTTCCCAATATCAAAGATTCCTGATACATTGGATTCTAGCTAGCCCACCACCAATGACACCCTCTTCTGAAGTCTAAAATAGGGCTCACAGGAAGCATAAGTGATGTTCCAGGAGGACCGGGAGTCCCATCTGATCCAGGAAGCCCTGCCCGGCCCGGGGGGCCCTGTTGGGGACAGGGGAAGAAACAGAGGAATAAGGATAAAATTAGAGTGGAAGAAAAGAAAATAGGGAGACAGTTGGGAAAGCCAACATCTCCCTCAAGAGTTCTGTCATGGAATATAACGACCAGAAGATCCCTTTAAGTGTCCTCCAACCCCTTTCTGGCTCCCATTAAAAAAAAAAAACCAAGACAGCAAATTCCAGGCACTTCCTCCTTAAACATTAATTTCATCTTCCCTTCCAGGTGATATCGCATTTCCCTTATCAATCTACCAAGCAGAAAATATTTATTCTCAATACATCAAGGAGATCTTAGGGCCTAGCCCCCAGCCCTTCCACTCAGGCTACCACCTTCTTACCCTTTCTCCAGGATCACCCACAGGACCAGGATTTCCCTGAATTCCAGGGGGACCAGTCAATCCCTATGAAGACAGAAGGAAGGAATTCAGAGATAAGAGGAAGAGCAAGAGTTCAAGAAAGGTAAATCTAAAGTAGAGGAGAACCTCTGAAAGAATTCTCAAGGGAGCTCAGGATTAATTCAAAGAAGGTATGATTAGGAAGGACAGCTGACATATACAAACTTTGTAAATCTTCAAAGCATTTTATCAATTATTACCTTGTTGGAGCCTCATAACCATCCTATGGGGTAGATATTCAAGCTATTATTATCCTAATTTTACAGACAAGGAAGCTGAGGCTCAGAGAGGTTCCCTGATGGTTACTCAGACAGTAATGCAAGCAATAGGATTTAAACTCAGATTGTCCTGTCTCTAAGGAACCCTGTGGGACTTATGGAAATAAGTGAGGTGTATAAGGATGGGCCATAAGGAAGATATGAAGATAAGGGGAGAAATGAGCAACTGGATATTGAAGAGAGATTATCAGGAAGATGGAGGTGGGAAGAATTTATTGAGAATTTGAAGTAAAATCAAGTCTAGACTCACTGTAGGTCCTTCAGGGCCTGGTGGCCCCTCTACTAGCATTCCCTGTGAAGATAAAGGTGTGAGGTTAAAGTCATTATCATCCTAATACCTTCCCCTGCCCTCAGGTCCCCCAAGCACCTGTCACCCCAGTAATTCTTGATGAACCAATAACTGGCACGACTTACAGGTTCCAGAACAGCGGGTTCCCCCTTCTCTCCCTTCAACCCTCGGACTCCATGGGTAGCCTGAGAGAGATACACATGTAACCCCAAGTGGGGTCTATGAGCAAGATACCCAACCAACAATCCCCCACAACATCTTTAAATAGCTCCACCCCCACAGATACCCTCAACTCCATTTCTCTTCTATCCCACTAATACCATCTACACCAAAACAACTCTGATATATGGATCTCTCTTGGCATGACTAGCCTCCTCTTACAAATTCCTAACCCCAAATACTTTCACCAGAAACCCCTCAACACTAATTAGAATTTACTAACTTCCATTCATCCCTGTAAGCCCCACCACCAGCCAGACCCCACTCTGACTTCTACAGGGGTCCCTCAGAGAAAAACCCCAAGGCCTACTTAGTGATATTTAATCTTTCCCAAACCCAGTCCTCCTGAATTTTCTACCTAAGGATTCTCCCTCAAGCAGCTACTCCCTCAAGAATCTGCAAAAACACAAAAAAATTACCCCCTACCTCAGATTTTTTTCCTTCCATAACCCCTACCATATAAGAACACCAAAGCTGGATTCATCTGAGGAGATTTTTAGAAATAATCCCTTAAACTCAGGCCTCACATCCTGCTTTTTCCAGGTTCCCTGACCCAGGCTTTCCACCCTCATTGAAGATCACCTCACAACTCACCTAGCTCATCCCCCATCAGATCCTACATAACCCCTGTGTTTACTGCCCCAAATCTAAACCTATTCTAAGCACTCCTATTCCCCCAATCCTTGTTTCTAATACCTTCCCCTCTTTTACCCCCATGATCATAGTAGGACTGGCTGGATGCCCCCTTCAAGGTCTTCAGAATTCTCAGGAAAGTCCTCCCCCACAAATAACGAGAATCAATTGACCAAACTCTCCCAGCTTCTTGGATATTCCCAAATGACTAGACAACAGCAGAAGAAGCAGGAGGGAGTAGGGAGTTAGGGGTAAGAATATTAGAAAATAACCATAATGGTAAAACGGCAGGGTGAAAGAGGCAACTATGACAATGAGCAAGGAACAAGGGACACAAGGGACACACAAGAAGTAGCTTCCCTCTCCTCCCCCTCCAAACACAACCCAATAACACAAGAAATAGGTTATATTGAGACACACATGAGCAAAATAGAAAATGGTTGGAGGCATGAGGAAAAAAGGAGGCATATGGCAGAAACATGTATGTTATGACTAAGGCAAACAGGAAGTGACCAGGATAGACAAGAAATGGCACCAACAGACTAGAAAGAAACAATGAGGTAAGAATCTTTGGGATACTTTTCAGGAAGAATATAGTTTTCAGTCAAAAGAAAAAGGAAACCATATAAGATAAATAAGAAATGGCTTCTTTCAAGAAGGCATTATATGTGAGGGAAAAAAAATGTTAAGAAAAATACAAGACACATAGGAAGTAACCAGAAAGAGCCAGGCTCATGACAAGAGCAATAGGACCAGCATTGCCTGACATACATACACAAGAAATGTCTTATTCACAGGAAATGGGAAGAGACAACAAGGATACTGCAGCCAGTACACACAGGAAGTGATCAGTCATAAGCAAGGGGCTCTCGGGCCAACACAACATGAAGATGGATACCATGACTAAGACAAATAGAAAGTGATTTGTTGGGCAGGAAATGGGCCTTGTTTTGGAAAGATAACATGACACTGAAAGTTAAATCTTTTGATACAGTGCAGACAGGAAGAAAGAATGGGCAACATGCTATGGAAACAATTGGAAACTGATCACAAGATAGAGGCTAGTTGCCCCAGAAAAAAACCATGAAATGTATCAGTCTAGACATATAGAAAGTGTCCAAAACAAACATAAATGGTCGCACAAGGGGGAAAAAAATGACACAGCCTCCCTAGGCAAGGAAATGCACAATTGCATCAAGGTAGGCAGGGAATGGCAGGCAATCAGGAAATAAGCTTCTAAAGCAACACAGACCTTTCCTCTACCCCTAAATAAATAGGAAGGGAAGTGGTTCACAACCAACAGGAAGGGATACATTAACAATAACAATTAATTCATGAACAAAAGTAAGTGATGCAGTAACAACAGAAAGTGATACAATGATGAGGGGGTACATTAACAAGAGGTAACAACTGGAACTGGTGCATTAACAACAGGAAATGGTGCATTAACAACTGGAAGAGATGCATTAACAGGAATTGCATTTACAACAGGAAGTGATGCAATAACAAATGGAAGTGATATGTTACCAAGAAATAAAGCATTAACAATAAAAAGTGATGCATTAATAACAGGAAGTGGCACTCACAACTCTGCTAGAAGGCTATAGAGAGAAGGTAGAGAAGTCGCACACCACTTACAGGTCCTGAATGGGTGGTCTCAGCAGAGAGAGCTGGCCCAAGCTCTGTCTCCTCTCGATAATCATCCCCATAGCCATAGGTGTAATCATAGGGACCTGGAGGGGGATCTGTGGTCCCCTCTCCATATTCCTCAGCTCGAAACCTGCCAGCGTTGGGGGGACCCTCGGGGTCTATCTGCTCCTTCCCAGCATGGGAAGAGAAGGTAGAGGGGAGACAGTGAGGAGGCAGTTAAGATTATTTTGCCCTCTCCCTTTGCATCTGGCAAGTTGCTGGAAATGGGGAAGGGAATAAGTAAAGATTTTGACTCACTGGAGGTTGGGGTTGTTTGAGGAAGGACTTGCCCCTTTGAAGGATCAAGGTCATTAATCATAAGGAAAAGGACAGTCACCAAAGATTCAAAGAGTGTTTGGATGACTAAAAAGTTTACAAATAAGAGTGGATGGAGGGGCAGGGTGGCCAGAGGGCTGAACAGCAAGAAACAGTGATCAGATGGACACAGTGTTGGCAAAGGAGACCAGAAAATAGTCAAAAGACTGAGAGGGACACAAATAGGTGTGGAGGGAATGAGAACTCAACCAAATGAAGAGAGATAAGCAGGACAATGGACAAAGAGAAACGCACAGCATTAGGAGCTACTAGGAAGATGGACCTAAATAAGACTGGCGTACAACTGGATATCTGCTAGCCCTCTGGCCAGGAGAGGAGAAAATGATTCATCAAGATGAAATGGGGAAGTGTCAGAGTTGTCCAGATTATGTACTGGGATGGAAGGGTGCATAGTTACCTCTTCAGGGAGTAGCAGGGGGTTAGACTCTTGAGTCCCATCTTCTTCACCTAAGGAAGGGTCCTGACCTCAAGGAAGGTAGAAAGGGAAGAGCACAGCCAGAAGCAAAGGGGAGAGAGGGTTAATGTATATAGGTGCAAAGCAGCAGATATCGCCCCATCTGGAGAAACCTCTCCGCACTGAGGATGGGGGTAAATCTCAGATCTTGCAACTCCTCTGGAAAAGAGTACTGAAGGTGTAAATTTAGGAAACTGGAGAGGGCAGAGATCTGGATCCCCCGTTCTACCTGCTGATAACCGGTGCGTCTAGTCCGAGGGGGACCCCAGGCTTGTGGGGTAGCTGCCCATCGAGAAGGGTGTTGGGATAGAGGAACCCGGTCCCTTGCTGACCCTGCACTCCTACCATGGGGAGGCTGCCGGGCAGATGAGGTGGAGGCCCTCTGGGCCGCTGACCTCTTGGCAGATGGGGAAAGCCGGGAAAGCCGGCGTGGGGGTACCCTGCGGCCCACGGAAGTAGGGGGAGCCTTCTGAGAGGGGCTCTGAGGCCTCTGTTGCAGGAAAGAGATATGGGAAGGAGTATGAGTGAGTGATCTTCTCTACCACCCATTACAAAGTGTCCCCCACATTTGTAAGGTCAGGAAGGATATCTGAAGTAGATAGTGTTAAAAAGAGGGATCTCTAAAGGGATTCCTACCTGGTAATCAGGGGTGATTCCTGTGGTCGTTACATCATAATAAGGGGGCTCGTAATCATAGTAGAAAGAATCAGGAGACTGGGAATAAGGCAAGGGGAATAGGAAATAAGATAGGGACAGGACAAGAATAAGGAGGTGGGGGGAGGGGGAATAGCAAAAGAAAGGAAGGGTGTCCAGAAGAAATAAACAAATGAAGAGGCATTAGGCAAAAGGGAGATGAAGGGGAGAAAAGGATAGGTGGTAGAGGAAGTAAAAAAACAGGTTGAGGGTAAGTCCCACATGTGGACTGAAGCAAACATAATTAAGAGATTGATTCAACACTTGAACCCTCAACCTCTCATCAGAATTCTCACCTTAATCAGCCCTCACTTCAGTTTTCTACTACAGTTCTCCCTTCTTAGGCTTATCTATCCATATATTTCTAGGCCCTCATAGACTAGATCCCCTCATACACATCTTCCCTAGAACCTTAAATATTATTACTATCTCTGAATTTGTATTTCCCCATCTTTTTGACTATTTCTTCATCTCTCATCTCCCCATATTCCATTTTCTGTCAACTTCTTCCTTCCGCCAATCTCTTAATTCGGAGGTGAGGATGCAGTGGAGGGACAGGGGCACATGTTAAAGCTAGAAGGAGACAACGGATAGAGGGATGAGCAGTTCCCACCTACCATTTCCCCTGATTCCTTCATCATTAAACTTTTTTTTTAAATGAAAATAAAAACAGTTTTGTGAATGAGCATGGTAGATTGAAGATGACTAGAACTAGGTTAGGATAAGTCAGGATTGGCAGGGATAAAACATCATCCAGGAGGGGTGGCTGATAGTTTTGAGGGAAGCTTCATGGAGACAGGTATGGAATTGCCCATTCCAGGGTTTGCTCACCTGTCTCTGGGGTTCCTGGTTTTGGGGCCTATGAAGTCTGTGTACTCCCCAGCTGAGAGGTTTGTGGTTTCCTTGGTGCTTTTGATTCTGGGGTTTCTCCACATGGCTCCCTTTACATTGTGTTTGTGGTTGCTTACAGGAGTCATAGGCAGCCTTGGTTCCGGGGATGATGAGGAGCTGCTGGATATCACCCTGGGAGGTTGGGAAGGGGAAGGAGGAGAAGCATGTTGAGGTGCAGTATGACATTCCTCTTTTCTCTTTCACAGAAGAGTGGAGGTAGTGAGAAAGAAGACAGGGACTCAGGAAGAAAAGGGTACACAGAGAAGAAGCTAGAAGGAGGAAGCAAGACACATGGGGCTATGAAATAGAAGTTTGTTTTCATTGCGGCCATTACCCTGGGAGGTCATCACACCCAGACTCTATACTACCCTCATCACTGCCTCTGTATTTAAGCCATGTCTCTATGATGTTCCTCCCAATGAATCTTCCACTTCTTGCATTTCCGTTTCTTAGGGCCCAGGTAATCAGAGTCCTAATGCATTGTTCTAATTTACCTCCTCAAATACCTTTAGTTTACAGATTGTGACCCAAAAGCATATCTAGCCTATAGTTCCAGGGGAGCTTTAACTTTGCATTTCAAGGTCAAAAGGCCATTGTTGTATTTTTTTTCCCCATGAGGCAACTGGGGTTGAGTGACTTGCCCAGGGTCACACAGCTAGGAAGTGTTAAGTGTCTGAGAGCATATTTGAACTGAGAAATTTCTAATCCAAGTAGATAAACTGGTACAGAGTTCAGGATGATACTAGAAGTTCAGTGCTTGCAGTTGGAGTTCAAGAATCAATTATGGTTAAAAAGTACTACAACAGTGGCAGCTAGGTGGTGCAGTGGAGTCAGCTAGCCCTGAAGTCAGGAAGACCTGAGTTCAAATTTGATTTCAGACATTTAATACTTCCTAGCTGAGTGAGGCTGGGTGAGTCATTTAACCCAACAACAACAACAACAACAACAAATTGTTAACAGAAATCTCTCAAGCTTGATCTTCTATAGCTATCATATCTCAGAACCCATTTTCAGCAGCCATTTATATCTTTCTACTTTCACATTCTCTCTATATACTATAGATCATACTCTCTTCTCAAATTCTAAACACAAAATCTGAAATAAGGCAGCAGAGTAAGGTGATTAGAGATCTAAAAAATTTTTAAATCCTAGAAAAGGACTAGACTAGGTTTGAATTTAAAAGTCTCAGCTAAGTGATAGCTGATGTTTATAATTAAATATTCCTAAACTGCCTTAATTATGATTCCCCTTCTGGCAAATCCCTTTAAAGAAATCAAACAGGTTCAAGAGTTAGGAAGCCCTAAGGTGCCCTTTATCTTCATTTGGGATTCAGGGATCTGAAAAATATTCTGAAAGTTGGGAAAAAATAAAAATCCTTGGAGCCAAATGCAGAAGTTTCCTGAATCATTTGCTGAATGAATCAGAACCTTCAGCTAAGTGATAGGTTCTGCAAGGCCTAGAAATAAGACCCAGGACTAGATCTTTAACAGGTTATCTGTATTTATCCAACTTTTTTTATTGGTATCTGGTGCCAATCTACTTTTTCATCCCCCACTATCCCTTCCACATATCACTGGTGCCCTCTGAATAAATCATAGGTTTCCCTGATTGTGCTCATGCCTTTCTCACTCTTAATAAAGTCTTGTTTAAACTAATGTAAACAAGATTAGAAGGGAATTTCTTCGACAAAGAGAAGATCTAACTCAGTTTCAATTGATCAATGATGGACAGAAGCAGCTACACCCAAAGAAAGAACAATGGGAAATGAATGTAAACTGTTTGCATTTTTGTTTTTCTTCCCAGGTTATTTTTACCTTCTGAATTTAATTCTTCCTGTGCAACAAGAGAACTGTTCGGTTCTGCACACATATATTATATCTAGGATATATTATAACATATTTAACATGTATAGGACTGCTTGCCATCTGGGGGAGGGGGTGGAGGGAGGGAAGGGAAAAGTTGGAACAGAAGTGAGTGCAAGGGATAATGTTGTAAAAAATTACCCTGGCATGGGTTCTGTCAATAAAAAGTTATAATTATGAAAAAAAAGAAAAAATAATAAAAAATAAAAGGATTTAATTTAAAAATATTTCACCACAAAAAAAAAAGTCGTTTTGATCACTAACTATTGAAAACCTCTCTCTCTTTCAGGGATCAGCTGAAGTGTAACTTCTTCCAGGAAGCATCCTTTGATCCCCATGGCCAGAAGAGAGTCCATGCTCACATGGCATTTGTCATATATGGCCTTTTATGATGGTTACACTCTTACAGCTTTAAATACTAGAAGGGAACTCAGAGGTTATTGAGTCTGACTTCATCTTATAGATAAGTAAACTGAGGTCAAATGATTTGTTTAAGATCACACAGATATTAAATGTCTGAGGGAGTATTTGAACTCTGTTCTTGCTGCTCCAAGTTCAGTACAGCATTTACTTACCATCCTTCAGGATGACATACCACATCACATTCATTTTTGTCCTACCACCCAACCATCAACCCCTTACCCAGTGTTTTTTCATATAATAAATGACAGCACATCTTTTTGAATGAATATTTGGGCAGAAAAGTTCTCAAATCATAACAGACAGGCAGCTACCAAGTCTGCATGGGGTGTAGAATAGACCCGAGACACAAGAATTGAAGGAAGATAGGCCAAAAGGTGAAAACTCTGAGGGATGGAGAGGAAGAGAACAGCTGAACCTGGGAAGCAAGAAATACCTCTAAACCCCCAATTACCTCAAAGACTTCATCATCCAGGATTCGAGCACCAAAGATGACGACTCCACGGGTGTCTAGAATAGGATGAGCACTCCTTGGCAGAGGCCGGGTGATCCTCTTCTTACAGTCAACAATCAGGGTGACAGAGTGATCCTTAACAGCCACAGCTATATGGTGCCACCTGGGGAAGGGAAGCAAGAAAAAGAATGACCAAGGAATATAGTAAAGCCTGAGAGTGGCCAAGCATATAAGTCAATGAGGAATTGAAGGATCAGGGAAGAAGTTCATTTCAGTTTTAGAAAGAAGTCATCCACTACTGAAATTAGGGAATGGGTGGTGAAAAAAAAATCAGAGTGAGGGAAATGATCAATAGGCAGAGGTGACTTACTTGCCATCAGCTAAGCTAATGCCTCGGAAAGTAGGCAAAGCAGGGAGTCTTGGCCGACCAGTTTGATCTTCATACAGGAATCTAGGAGGCCGACCAAGCTCTAGTCCCAACTGCCGAACACCTTGGGCACTGTACAGAGTCAACAAAGGGGCATGGAGACCGGGATTTGGCCGGAGCACAGATAGCAGTGAGAAATCAGCAGGGAATCCACCTGAGGGAAGAGGAAAGCAATGAGAAAGAGATGGAAAGAGAAATGTATCACAGAGGACTGAGAGAAAGAGACAAGGAGAATGAACACAGATCCCTATCAGACAGGATCTGATATTTCCTCCATTATCATATTTGGTCCCTGGCTCTCTTCCAATTCCCCATTATTCCTATACCTGGGAACAGTTGCCTGGTAGGGGCGCTGAGTTGGGCAGGCCGGGTCACTCGATAGGCCACATCAGCTGGACAAACACCAACAACCCTCTGAACACCATCCGGGAGTAAGGGAAACTGAAGGGCACGGAGAACATCCACAGGGGGAGCCTCTGGAAGTAAAAGAAGATCAGAAAGCAAGGACTATATTATGAAGAAAGTAATTTGGCTTTGGCCACAGAAAGGTGGTATTTGGGATAGAGAGGAATAACTTGGATCAGAGCAGATCTGTACTTAGGATTCTTCACAAGATTGAGAAACTCCCACTCTGTCCCTTTCAATTTCCTTCTGTCTTCATATATGTGTTCTGCCTCTCTATTTTTATTTGTTTCTCACTATTCCCAATTTATTTCATTTTTTCTACATGTCTCATTGTGTCACTTTCTGTCTGTCTGCCTCTGTGTTTTTCTCTTTGTCTTTCTCCCTCTCCTCCATATCTTTCTCTCTGTGCCTCTGGCCCTTATCCCAGCTTTGACACAAACAACATCTGGAGAATCAATTAGTCTAGGCATAGGAAGGTGTGCATATGTGAGAGGGGAGAGGGTATTGGAAATTGGAACACAGAGCTTCGAAGAAAGAAGGGTCTTAGTAATTTATTTAAACTAAGTTTGATGTGAAAGTGGCAAATTCCTAAGCAATGCTGGGGCTGTTACAGGGGAAGAAAGATACAAGATGAAGTCCATGCTTCCTAGCATGAAGGAGAAAGGGAGTGAATCAGGAGAGGAATGGGGGCAATGGAACTGCCACATGAAATCTGAGTTGACCCAGGGCCCTGAGCCACCACCACACATCTGGGGAACCCATCAGCAATGGTCAGAGTTCTTGCCCAGGAACCAGTTGGCCCACTGCTTCTCCTCCCTTATACCTGCGACTTAAGGATCTTGCTTAAAACACCATCCCACCACCAGGAAGCCAGTTAACCACCTCCTTCTGTTCTTAGACTCAGGCTTCTGCTATCAAAATTCTCTGATGCAGAAGTCACCTCTTCCTGTTCCTTTTCTCTCTAATTCACTCTAGCACCAAGTTTGAAGAAATGCCAATAGCAAAATTGGCAGAAAAACAGAGATAGGTGTATAGACAGAGCCAGAGACAGAGACAGACACAGACACACAGAGGTGCCCAGGAGATCAGGAATGCTGAACTGGGCAGGGTGGGGCAGAGAAAAGGCCCTTTGAGTTCTGGAGCTAGGGAAACCACGGACTGCCCACCCCCTCCCCACTCCTCCCTGGCCCCTGAGTGTGGCAGCTCAGCAAACACCAACTCACAAGGGCAGCTTTCAGACACAGAGACAGAGGGAAGCAGAGAGACAGACACACACAGAGACCTCAAGCCCAAGAGACCTCAGACTCTAATCCATCTCAACATACACCATACACACACACACACACACACACACACACCCCCCGCATCCAAGAGAATGCTGTTCAGCCCTATCAGTTCCTTACAACTAACTAGATTCATGTTATAGCATGGAATACTTGTATTTGGCCCTATACACTCCTTACATTTGACCCCACAGACTCCCCACCTTTGTGCCCACATCCCACATCTGGTCTCATGTATTCCCCTCTCTTTTTTCCTCTCCCCACTGATTCCCCATACCTGTCCCACAGAGTTCTCACAGTTCACAAGTGGTAGTGAGAAATGTATCTTCTCTTCTAACATTATGCACTTCATCTTTACAACCATTATTAGAGTAAGATGTAGCTTGTTCCCCATCTCAAATTTTACATATAATATATATATACATATATATACGTATATATGGCACCTTAAATTTGTGTATTATACATGCCTACACACACACATACACATTATTATAGGCAGAGTGATTTACCCTTGCCTCAACTTTAAATTGTCCTGAAAAAAAGCAGGCTTTTTTTTTAAAATTCTAATTTTAGGGATTGGAAATTTATTCCTTAAATTTTCTATTTCTGAGTGCCAGCTCAGAAGACCCTGTGTTCAAATCATACTTTGATGATTACTATCTGTAACTTTGGGCAAAATTCTTAATCTCCCAGAGCTTCAATTATTTAATCTGTAAAAAGCAGGGACTGAAATAGAAGAATTCTTGAGTTTAGTTCTAAACTTATGATTCTATGTACTTCACTTCATAGTGTCTGGGGATTCTTCCTACTGTACTCTAACTAAAATCTTTTTTTTTTTTGCAATTTCTGACCTGCTTTACTTCTTGAAAAAAGAGTGGAAGAAAGAGAATAAATTAATATGCAAATTGAATGCACACTGTACCTAATCTCTTCAAAGGAGATCCTAACCCTCATTCCAGCACTTGGGATCCTGGAGTCTATTCTCCAGTCTCTTCTCTGGTGAAACCATACTCACTGCGGTCCCTTGAGGACAGAATATTTTCATCTCAGGAAATCTGGGGGAAAGCCTGGGGTCTTGGACGTTGGGGTCCCAGGAAAGCAAGCTTGGACGTAAGAGGGGGAGGGGAGGAGTAGGAATGCAGAGAGTTGGCTCTGATCTCAGACACCTGATCCCAGCCCAGTCCGGCCCGCTGGCAGCGACCCCAGGGCTCTCCAGAGCCAGCCGGCGTGGCAGCAGCAAGGGCACAGGGAAGCAGGGGTATGAGGCGGGGGGAGAAGAGAACAGGGATAGAGAGAACTAAGGAACATGGAAATATCACAGAAACTCCCACAACCTTTGATTCAGCCCCTAATTCTCCCATCCTCATTCCACACTACCAGAAGAGAGAAAAATACACACTGAGACAGGGACAGGTTTTCTCTAACAGTATCCTCAAGCTCCCAAGTACCAGGAGACCTATATAGTCAGCGGGATAAGTCGGTTCACCTATATAACACCCCTCCCCCCTTCCAATGTATAGCCTCCAATTTCAGGTCTCTGAATGACGACTCTGCCACCTCTTCTCCAGTTCTCCTCAAAAGTATAGGTGTTTCTAGCTCCCAGACTAGTTTTGTCTACCTATGCATCTTCTCCAGCACCCGCTATTTGGAAGTTAAGATGTAAAATGGGAGGTGTTCCTGTCCATCCTGCCCTCAGCCCTGAAATTTTGACTCCCAGGCTCGATCTCCTTGGCCTTTCCTCCCCAGAGCAGTATGTCTCATCTCCAGTCCCCAGGGATACTGACTCAGGACTCTCCACACAGAATTCTATCCTGCCCCACATCTAGGTACAGAAATTTTAAGGGGTCCTCTATCCTCAATAGATCCTAACATTCACAACCATCCAGGGATTTAATTGCCCCATCCTGCCTGACCCTCAGATCCAAGGCTCCTTCCATCTCCCAATTGCGGTGTCTAATTACCTGGCCTCACTTACCTGCTCGGGCTGGGAGAGGTGCGCTCAGCCCCAGCACCAAAAGGACCAACAGGAGACGTTTACAGCAGCTGCACCGCTCCATGACTGGACAGCCGGGACACCCAGTTCCCGAGAGCCAGGAAGCGGTGTTGGAGGGAGGCTGGGGACCGCTGCAACTTCCAACTTTAAGATTACCATGCACTGAACGGAAGATGTCAGTGCTCCAGCGAAGCTGCTCTCTCCTCTGCTGCATGCACTTGTGTCTCGGCCACCCTACCAGTCAAGAGCCCCCGCCCCCGCCCCCACGCCCCTCCCGTATTCGGAAAGGGAAAATCCCACCCCGTCCTTACACTTTCTCAGGGGGAAATCCCAGCTCCGCCCAAGGGAACCAGGGCCTTCCCGAGACCCAGGTACCCTACCCCTCTTGCCTTCCCAAGGATCTAAGCATCCTGTTCTTATCTCCATCTTTTCTAGGGCCCCAGGTACGTTCCTCCCCCTTCTCCCTCCCCTTCTGAGAAACCAGGAATTCTATTTCCAGTCCCGCTTTGGCGGGTTGGGTCGGGATTTCAGGGGGCGGGGTCTCCCCTATAATCAGTTCTTTATAGTTATACACTCCCGCCCCTGCCCGCAGAGATAATTACAGAGTCCAGGTATTTATAGAAGTTAAAGATAGTAATGGGCAGGATATTGGAAGGACGGAGGCTCGGAGAATCAAGAGAACGCAAAGTATGAAGGACTCGAAGAGACCAGAAGTCCGAGAGTCGCAGAGTAGAGACCAAAGCACGTAGCCCCAAGACTTTGAGAGAGTGGTAGAAAAGAGATAGAGAAGGGTCGTACAAGGGGACAGAAAAGAATCAGTTTGGGAGAAATGGACTCAGGATTATGACAAAGTGCCGCTGTCCTAGGATCTTTTGCACCAGTGGGGCTCACATTGCCAGGGTCTGCCCGGAGCCCTCGGTGCGCCGGGTGAAAAGCTGGGATAGAGCAGACACTATCCGCTCGCCACCGCCTCCACCGGGGAGGGGAGCGGAGGTGGCAAGGAAACAAGGGACCTTTGAAAGCCGACTCTCCGCACTCACACCCTCCATTCCACGGCCTCCTGCCCCGCCCCAACCTGGCATACACACACACACCCCCGGACAAAGCACTCCTTGTCCCCCCCACTCCCACCCTGTCCCGGCCCCTCAAGCCCTAGGGAAACGTTGCAGCGTCAGGGAAATCGGAGTGGTTATTTTTCTCCCATTATTGAAGTCACCACCTATGGACAACACATCCTTTTCCTAGTCCCTATTCCCCACTCCACCCACCCCGCCTCACAGAGACCCCCATATCCAGAAAAGCAGCGGCTTTAATTTGAAAGCATTTTTTTTGGGGGGGGGGAGTCCTGCGGACAGCTGGAACCTATAGAATCATGCAGGCCCCAGAAAACACCCCATCCCCTTTCCCTGGGATTGACACTTTCCTCCAATCCCTGCAGCAACCCTGCCTCCTCAAATCAGCTTTCCCAGTCAGGGAGGGCAGAGCAAAGAATTTATGTGAGTACTGGGAAGACATGATTATGGGGGGAAATGGTGTAATCAGGAATTGGGGGGGGGGGTGTCAATGATAACTGTATCATCTCAAAAGCCTCTCTCTTGAACAGCTCCCTATTCAAATCACCTTTCTCTCTGGTTTGGCTGCCCAACTAGATTGGGCAGGTAGAAAAGAAGTTTTTGGAGGAAAATCACTCATGCTTGGTGATCCTCAAGGATGGATACAACCTATACCCTTTCCCTAAAATGTTTCTCTCTCACTAGTGGGAAGAAGTTTGAAACTAAGCTCTGGCTCTTCCTGGAAAACCTCAGCAAACCAAGGACAGGAAAAGCCAGTCTATTTTCTTCCCATCTTATTCTCTTTCAATCTGACTAGAAAGGAAAATGGCCATAAAAAGGATGTGAAAAGCAAGGCTATGATGTCACTAATTACCATCTCCCATAGTCTTTCCATGTCTTCCTAAGGGAGAGGTGTGTATCATGGCCAATGTCCATCATCACTTGGAGGGGTCCTGCCCCCCAGTGTCCATTTCTCTAGGTGAAGAACAGAGCCCCCATTTCAAATGTCTTATTCAAAAAATGGGGAAGGGGAAGATTTCAAAAGGTCCCCCAGACAGGGGATCCTCGGAGAAAAGCACAGCAGATCCCCGGTGCTGTATTGAGGGAAATAGATGGGGGATTCCTTTACCAATAAGAGAACTCAGTTCAAATCTTGGATATCCTCTATAAGTTAGAGGACCAGGCAAGCTGAAGACAGAGACCACCCCATCTCTTTCAGGGTTCTAGGGTTTCTTTGAATGGTGGTATCAGATGAACTGCTGTAACCCCCCTGGGGGTTTCAGTTTAGTTTTGTTCTCTTTCCAAAGTCCTGAAGATTTCTTCCCCACCATCACCTCCTATAGTTTGGGGCCCATCTTGCATTCCAGCCTCCCTTCAGAAGAGAGTTGCCCGCCCTCCCTCCCTTTCCCTCTATGTATCAATGTTAGGCAAGCTGGTGTGGTGCCTCTAGCATCTCCATGAGGAAGGTATCAATGGGCGTGTCCCCGATGAGCTTGAAGAAAAACAGATGCTCCAAGCACTTGAGGCCAATAGAGCGGAGGGCAGGGAGGCGAAGGAGCAGCTTTGCAAACCTGGGATGGGAGAGAAGAATAGAGGAGATGTAGGTCAGAAGAGATAAGGGAAGAACATCAGAAATCCCTCCATAAAAATGTGTGTGGAGAGACAGACAGACAGACAAATCACACACACACACACACACTCACACACACCCATTACTGGTATTACCCATCCCTCTTCCTCCCTTTACTGACACAAATACTTTCCTTCTTCCCTGCCTTATCTCCCTCCCATCTCACCGTCCCTGCTGCTCAGGGTATTTCTGTTTACAGTATGACTCCAAAGATGCATAGACTTTCTCTCTCAGAATCTCTACCTCTCCAGGGTTGGAGAGGCCCTTGGCATCTGCAGGAAGGAAGGAGGAAGTAGAATGGGAGAGAATTAAGTGAAGAAAACAACTGAAAGAAGAAGATAAGAGTAATGCCTTAGGTTAAGGGTCCTCCCCCTATCACTCACTCTTAGGGAACCCTCTACCTCTACATTTAGTATTGTTTTACAAGTATTGCCTCTATTTTGTTTTTCCATGTTTCTAGAAAGAAAAAATGTCTCTGGGTTATGAAATAGGATATCTGTCCCCATCCAAGCTAACAGGATGCATTTTGAAATTTAGAAGCTGTTAGAGATAGATCTTTGTGATCATCTAGTCCAAATCTTTCATTTTATACATAAAATTGAAGTCCAGAAAGAAGTAACTTGTCTAAGGTCACATAACTAGTAACTGGCAAACCTAGGACTTAAGCTTGGGTCTTTATGAATTTAAGTAGTATTGTCATTTTTATTATATAGTTCAGCCTACCTCTGAGCACTTGATATTTTTCCAAGACATTAGATTTGACTTTATTTGTGTGGAAAATGTTTTGTAATTGTGTGAATATAGTTCTTGACTACCTTGGCAGATAGACTCCCAAATACTTTATATTATCTACAGTTATTTTAAATGGAATTTCTCCTTATATTTCTTGCTGCTGGACATTGTTGGTAATATATAAAAACGCTAATGATTTATGTGGATTTATTTTGTATCCTGCAATTTTGCTAAAGTTGTGAACTACTTCTACTAGTTTTTTAATTGATTCTCTAGGGTTCTCTAAGTATACCATCATATCATTTGCAAAGAGTGATAATTTAGTTTCCTATTTACCTATTTCTAATTCCTTTAATCTCTTTTTCTTCTCTTATTGCCAAAGCTAACACTGAATAATAATGGTGACAGTGGGTAACCTTGTTTCACCCCAGGGTCTTTAAGTGCTGAAGTTCTTTCCACTACTACAAAATGTTCCATAACAGGAAAGTTATATTTAGGGAGAGGGCGCTTGATTACTTGGAGGTCTCTAAGTAATCTGAGGATTGAGAGTGGGGGAAGGAGGGGTAGGGGTATTTCATACACAAGTATATCTCTCTACCTGGATTGAATAAGATAATTGCCCTCAGACAGCCAAGTTCTGTCTTATCCATTCGCATATCACGCATCTTGGACACCAGTTCAGTCAGCACCCTAAGGTAAGGCATGGGAGTCACACTTCTATCCATCTCAGGAAGCCAACCAGCAAAAAATCACCCCACATCCTCCTCTGTACCAGCCAACTGCTTAGTCCATGAATGCCCCAGGAAACACTGACCGATCAAAAATGGCTCCAACACCAGCTGAATGAGCAGAGTTTCGATGAACATGGAGTCCTGTGGCAAGAAGAATGCCATCCCTGACGGAGATGGAACGATGGGAGAAGGAAGCGATGAGCAGCTCATTCCAGCCTAAGAGGCAGAGGCCATTCGGTCAGGTGCCAGAGACCAGGCTAGGGAGTTATTGAAGTTGAAGGGGGCAGTGAGTTTCCCTATTCAGGACAATTTGTCCAACTAAAGGTGACTTAGGGTAAAGGTCCCAGGAAGCCAGGAGGTCATGTTGGGTCAGGGTCATAAGGTCACTGAGATCAGATGATAGAAATCACTGACCTGCTCGAAGTAAGATGACCTGGTCATCCAGAGGCAGAGAGGAGAAGTGTGGGATCCTCTTTGCCCACTCAACCAATGTAAACAGCTGTTTGTCTGCTGCCTGACAGATGTTGGTCACAGGGTCATTTGGCTGAAGTAAAAATGAGTATACAAAGGGTTGGGGAAATATTAGAACCCACTCTCACATTCTCTTGTGAGAATGAACCATTTCTTACATAATTCTCTCCCTCCCCCGATGCCCAATGGGGCCCTTTTCTCTCCCCCCACAGGGGCTAGTGTCTTCCCATCATTTAAATTTCTATTCTATTCCTTATTGCTGGGATGGAAATGAGGGATGGGAGAGGGAAGAGGGTTTGAAAAGGAGGGGAAGAATATACTTTGGGGTTAAGAGAGAAGCTTGCTTATGTGTCTTAAGCATTCCTACCCTAGAAATTCCTGCTTCAATTTGGATTATTGGGAGTTAGGGGGACCTCAGACATATATTCAAGAACACCCTCCCCCCAGTGTCATTTGAGAGGATGGGTCTCTCCCTGGTCACTCACGCTACTGCCGCCGCCCCCGGCCCCCCCGGGCCCTTCTACGCCCTGGTCACTCTTCTGCTCCACGGCGAGTTCAGCCTCCAGGATCCTGTCCACAGGCATCTCCTCAGGGGCCCCCCCGGCCCCCTCCCCTTCCCCGTCCTTCTCCTTGCCCCTTTGACGTTCCTCCTGTACCGCTGGGAAGGTGGAGGAAGAAAAATGGATGGGAAGTCAGACTTGGATTATTGGGGAGGGGGAATCAGCATAAGAGTCAGTCATGTTCTTGGGGGTTGTAGGAAACTAAGATACCTGAGAACCAACAAGGTAACTAGAGAATGTAGATAAGGTAGGGATGGGTGACCTGGTAAAGGAGAGAGTAGGAAGGAGAAGAAGGGGTCACCTAACAGAGTCAGAAAAACTATAAGTAGACCATAACATTTTGTTATTTAGATAGTTTTTCAAAAAGCATTTTTATATTATCTCATTTGATCCTCCCCACAATTCTATGAGGAGGGTAAGGTACCATCACTCCAATTTTATATGTGAAGGAACTTAGTCTCAGAGATGTTAAGTGATAAAAATCATGTACCAGGCAAGCAATAGAGCCAGTACCAGAACACAGGTCAAATGATTCCCAATACAGTTGAGGAAAAATATCACTGCTTGATCAGTCCATGTTTGGAAAAAATGTCAGAACCTGCAGTTTTCAAGAGACCCAGGTTCTTGTTCTGGTTCTGTGACCTTAGGCAAGTCACTACCTCCTTGATGAGCTTGTTTCCCAATCTATTAAAATGAGAAGTATGGACTGGATGTTCTCTAAAGTGCCTTCCAGCGTTGATATATTTGGATTCATATAGTGAGACTCTCAGATCATAAAGGAAAAAAGAAATAAGACTGCCCCAAGCCTCCTCAAAACTTGTACCACCTGGGGACAGAAAAATCCCTCAGAGGTCATAGAGAAGAAAAGTTTGAACTACAGGATCAAAGAACAAACAGCAAGAGTGGAGAAAAAGGTCAGAAAAGCCATCTGTTCTAGAGAGTAGTGGTTGATAGAGTGGCAGAGCAGGCAGAACCTCAGAGAAAGTCAAAGAGCTAGCCTAGCTAACTGAGTTCCAGAGGGACTATCCACCCACTAAAAAACCATTGAGACAGAAAGTAGAGAAACAAGATCAGAATCTTTGGGGGAGACCAACTAGAAGGGGAAATGAGGAAAGAAAACACATGGTTGAGGAGGAAGAAAGGGGCAGATGGGATAGTTTCCTTACTCTGGTTCTCATTCTCTTTCTTTTAAGATTGTAAAATATAGGCTAGTGGACATTTAATCCACTTCCCCCATATAACTTCAATGAAGAAGGATTAGAAAGAAGGCCAAGGAATGAGAAGAGAGTGGGAATTGTATTAGCTTGGAAAAAGTTGTCTTCTTACCCTCCCTCTTCATGCCAGTGGCAAGGCATTTCTGGTAGCGGCAATACTGACAGCGGTTCCGTTGCCGCTTGTCCACAGTGCAATCCTTGTTGTCCCGACATGAGTAGGTCAAGTCCTTTCGGATGGTTCGTTTGAAGAAACCTTTACAACCTTCACAGCTGTAGACCCCATAGTGTTTGCCTAAAATGGCAGGTAATGAAAAGGAAACGGGATCACAAGGGAATAGAAAGAGACACTCCCCACCCTAAGATTCCAGGTTGTAGAGACTAATCACCTTCCCTTCCGAACCCCTGCAAACATGGGCCCCATGGTGCTGTCTAAAACAAGAATAGGGACCAGACCCAGGGGTACTGACATTTTACTTACAGCCAAATGCAAGTTTAATTACACCCATTTTACATACAGGCCAAGTGATATGCTCCAGTTCATAAAAGAACCAGATCTCAAATTCAGGTCATCTCATTCTAACACCATTACTTCATATACACATGCTGCCTTTTCTTTACCATTAACCTTTAACCAGATAATCTGTGGGACATATTCTCCAATTCACCCACCTGGGTCCTAAAGCTCTCACCAGACTGCTTCTCTGCCTCTTAAAGATGACCACTAGTCATTTATTTAAGTTCTAACTGCCACCAATTCCTTATGGCTTGGCCCTTCTCTCCACTGTGAGCTTTAAGTGACCCCATGACACCATACCTGAACTCCTGTCCCCACAGATTGCACAAAGACGTTTGCCAGCCCCTGGACCTCCTGGGGGAGGTGGACAGTGTAGGCCTCGAACACCCAACAATGGTGGCTTCACATCTTCTGGGGTTCCGGACCCTCCCCCAGGGAGTGACACTGTGGAGTTAATCTGAGGGGATATTACAGTGATACCTGTTGGGAGGGCTGGTGGTGAAAGTCACAATGGCCTAAATCTACTTTTTTCTTATATGATCTGTCTGTCTATGTTTTGAGGTAGAAAAGAGGGCAGAGGAGACTGAGTACAGGTCCAAGGATGATGGGAAGGGAAAGGCAAGGGAGCAAAATACAATTGTCAACTTTAAGAGTGACTGGAAGGTTATACTGAAAGGTAAAAAAGGACTAAGGACATCATGGATCGAGATGTTCAGAGGTCACAAGGAAGAGAGATTCACACTAGGGTCTGTTGGCATAAAAGATGATCAGATTATAGGAAAATTCAAACCAAGGTCAAGGATCAGATTATAGTTCAAGAGGATCATGGAATCACAACAGCTCACCTGGGGACTGCTGACAGGGCCATAGGGTCCAGGAGGGGCTGGGGGAGGCAGCCCAGGCGACCCCATTGAGGAGCTGATGACAGGGAAGGGGGAGCCAAGTGGGAGTTGGGATGGGCCTCCTGTTCCTAGAAGGGATGAAGCTGCAGAGGGTAGGGGAGCCAGGGGGGGCCCAGGAGAAGGGGGAGGGCCCCCCCGGGGAGGAGGCTGTGGGGACGAGCTCAGGGAGGAGCTGTCTGGGCTTCTACAGTCTGGATGGGAAGAGAGGAAAGAGAGAAACAGAGACAAAGATGCGAGAAACAACAACAAAAAAAGATAGTCAGTCTTCAGCTGGTCAACTACTTCCATTCAAATTCAACATTTATTTAGAGTCTACTATGTGCAAGTCCCTGTGGTAGGCATTGGGAATACAAAATTAGAGACTAAATTTCCTCCGCCCGAAATGAAGACACTTAGCCTTTCATCATTTTTTTGGTTGGCCAGGACCAGGGATGAGACCCTGCTTTTGGTTAGGAAGGTGCAGCGCGCTTTGGATTTCCTTGGGGGAGGAGGGAAGAGGGAGAGGAGGGAAGGGATAATAGAAGTAACATGACAAACTTTTTCTGGAACTGGGAGAAGATTTGGAACTCAACTTAAAGGTATATTTTGCATGTGAAGAAACTGAGGCCCAGAAAACAAGGGTGACTTGCTCCGGACCCGAAAGCCGGCAAGAGGTGATGCCCACATTCTAACGCGGCTCTCCCAAGCTACAGTTTCTCCGGAGAAGGGCTGGAGGCATGAGGCGGCGCTAGGAATGGCCTTTGGGTGATAGAAGGACGGACCCGCCATTCAGAGCCGGACTTAGTGGGGAGT
Source organism: Sarcophilus harrisii (assembly GCF_902635505.1). Taxonomy (NCBI): domain Eukaryota; kingdom Metazoa; phylum Chordata; class Mammalia; order Dasyuromorphia; family Dasyuridae; genus Sarcophilus; species Sarcophilus harrisii. Next base: position 284,228,052 of record NC_045429.1, on the reverse strand, counting down.
GAGCCGGCGCCTCGCCGGGCTCAGTGCAGCACACAAGCAGTCCCGCTATCCCGGCCGCTGCAGCCCGAACCCGGAGGTCAAGTTCGCCCCAAGGGGGAGCCTGCAAGATGCTGACCCTCGTTGACACCTGCTCCGCCCCCCAGCCTCCCTCTCTCCAATCCCTCTGAGTAACCCAGAGTGCCGGCCGCGCTCCCCGTCCCACGGAGACTCCGGATTTAGGGGTAAGCAAGATCTTCCCAGCATTTGGATGAGCCCGAAACTGGGCGTTCGGCGGGGGGGGGGAGGGGAGGCGGCAGGCAAAGACACCCAAGGGTGGATGTAGAAGGGGAAGAAAACATGCAGTTACCACCGTCGCTCGCCCGCCCCCCGCCTCCCCCCCATACCCGCTCGGCTCTACCCTGCCTACCACTCACCCCGCCCGCTGTCGCCCATCCCGTCCCGTCCCGCTTCCCCCGGCTCCGGCTCCGGGGCTTGTTGTTCTCCGGCCGCCACCTCCACCCGCCGCCGCTACCACCGGGTCCCGGCCCCACAATGCTTCGCGTCACGCTCCCCCACAGGCCCACACTGCCCTGCGGCATGGGCGCTAGGGAAGGGATCGATGGGGAGGGCAAAGCTGCCCATGGCATGGTCCCCAGAAGGAGGTGTGCGAGGACTTGGGGGAAGATACCTACAGAGTTCTGGAATCGGAAGAGAAGGATAACATACTGTCAGGGTCTTGGGATGGGGCGCCAGAGCTGGCGGAACAAGGTACTTCTCCTTGCCCTAAACCAAGATGGCAGCACCGTGGCCAGGAAGCTGCTGAGTTAGTTTCCGCCCTTTACCAAGGTGGAGGAGGCCGCTCCGTTCTTTCCGGCTGGCTCACTTCCTCCGTCCGCGCATGCGTATCAAAGGACGCGTATCCCCGTAGCTGCAGCTGAGAGCCGATGTTGGGGTAAAAGAAAGGGGCGGAGAAAAGGTGGAACTTCCTCTTCTCTCAGCAACGGGGATCGCGGGAGTGCCACGTTCATCTGTGTGAATCGAGGAGAGAGGAGATCCCGGAGCGGCGAGACCCCAGCCTCGGGTTGCATTCACAGCTCCCTTAGCCTTCCAGGTACCATCGAGACGGTGGCCCAGAGGGAACAATAAGCAGGAAGACCCGAAGACTAACGAGACTTTTCCCAGGGATCCGAGAGCCCGGAGAGGGATGGGGATGGGGGGCGGGAAAGGAGTCTAAAAGGGGCATTCTAAGGACCGCGGTGTAGGGGGAACAGGAGAACAACCGCGTGGATCCAGAAGAATCACTGTCTCTCTCTTTCTAGGTAATCGCGATGGCCCGCGGGGCCCCTGGAGCCAGAGGCTGGAGGGCTGCGGGGTGGGTGACTTTGGTTGCCCTAGAGCTCCTGATGTTTGGAGTTGGGAGCCGCGCAGACTTGCATGAAGATATGCATAAAGATTTCCATCATTCTGGCCATGGGCACTCCCACAAGGATTTTCACCATCCTGGCTATGGACACTCACATGAAGATTTCTACCATCCAGGCCATGGGCATGCACATGATGATTTCCACCATCCAGACCATGGACAGTCCCAAGAAGATTTCCAGCATCATGGCCATGGTCACCTGCACAAAGATTTCTATCATCGTGATCATGGTCATGAAGATTTCCAGCATCATGGCCGTGGATATTTGCATGAGGGTTTCCATCATGGGCACAGCCACACACCAGGACACCATGGCCACACACATGAGAGTTTTTATTATGAGGCTGACCCCTTGCACAATAGGCATTCACATGAAGGAAATGGACCCAACCATAGAGGTCACAGTCATGACCATGGACACAGTCATGCTCATGAATATGGACAAACCCCCAAAGGCACAGGGGATTCTGAGGTTCTAGGCAGTGTGCAGGACCTGGACACTGTCAGTCTTTGGGCATATGTGAGTTCCCAGAAAACAATGGGGATAGTGGAAGGGGTTGTAGGGGTTGGGATCTCACCCTTATAAAATCATTAACTTACATTCATGATTTATTTCCTTAACCCCAAACTTATACTTACCAGGCTCTGGGGGCAACAGTGCTGATTTCAGCGGCTCCATTTTTCATTCTTTTTCTTGTACCTGTGGAATCCAATTCCCCCCAGCACCGCTCACTCCTGCAGATCTTACTCAGCTTTGCCTCTGGGGGACTCCTGGGAGATGCCTTCCTTCATCTCATACCTCATGCCCTGGGTGAGTGTTTGCTGACCTTTAGCTTTAACTTCCTCTCAATCTTACTTTGTCTCACATTTTGAGTCTCCCTGGTACCTGTGATGTTTATATCAAATGTGTGATATTTCTGATCTTTCCTCAGAACCTCATTCTCATCATGGGGATATAGAACATCACTTTGAGGAAAGGCCAGGACATGAACATTCCCATAGCCGTGAGGAGGGAATTGGGGGAAGGGGGCAAAGACTGGGTCTGAAATAGGGTGGAGGGTATTTAACCATCTCTCCCACTTTCCTCAACTTCATGCCAAAGGATGTGAAGGGGAATTCAGGGGACTGTTTCTCTCTTAGCATCTTTTTTCTATTTCTCTGCCCTCAGACCAAGGCCCAATTCTCTCTATTGGGCTCTGGGTTCTCGGTGGAATTGTTGCCTTTCTTGTGGTGGAAAAATTTGTAACACATGTGAAGGGAGGACATGGACATGGACACGGACATGGACATGGACACGGACCCAAGCATGGGCAACATAGTAAGATTTAGAAATGACATTTACTCTACAATGCATTCTTCTGTCTTGGGATCTCAGGATGGTGGTGGAAATCTAGGAGTCTTCCTAGTTTAGGATTTCTGAGTGAAACAGGGAGAACTCTTTCTTTCCTCAGAACTTTCAAAGGAAAAGCAGAGCTCAGATGAGGAAGAGAAAAAGAAAGAGATTGGAGAAGCAAGGAAGAGAAAAGGAGCAGGAAAAGAACTGAATGATGGTCCGATGAAACAGCTTAATTCTGAAGAGAAGAAAGGGGGTTCAGGTGAGGGACCAGGAATGGTGCCCGAAACATTCTGAAAAGAATGCTTGGGGGAAAGGGGTGGTATTTTCATGAACCACTATGCTTAGATAGTGTTTTCCTAAAGGTCATGTCTGAATGAACATGGGAGCTATAGAAGTGGCAGAGGGAGTTTGGAGTATCTTACTCAGTTCACCTTCCCTGCTTCTCCTGTCCAGACTTGCGTGTATCTGGATACTTGAACCTAGCTGCGGACCTGGCTCACAACTTCACAGATGGTCTAGCAATTGGGGCCTCTTTCAGAGGGGGCCGGGGACTAGGGATTTTGACCACACTAACTGTCCTACTACACGAGGTACCCCATGAAGTTGGGGATTTTGCCATCCTTGTCCAGTCTGGCTGCAGCAAGAAGCAGGTCAGTGATTGGGGGAATCAAGAACATTCCATAGACATCTATTCCTCCAGGGTGCCTCTGGAACCCCTAGCTCTTCATTTTTGCTGCTGTCTCCCATCCCCCCACATCACCTCCCTATAATCCTGAGAAATTAACTTCTCTATATCTTTGTTTCTCTCTGCTGTTTCAAGCAGAAGTCTCTATACTTTCTTTTTTCTCTAGTATAGAAAGTTCTCCCTTTTGAACTCTTTAGACTCTAGACCAGGGGTCCTCAAACTATAGCCCTTGGGCCAGATGTGGCAGCTGAGGACAATTATCCCCCCTCACCCAGGGTTATGAAGTTTCTTATTTAAAGGCCCACAAAACCAAGTTTTTGTTTTTACTATAGTCTAGCCCTCCAACAGTCTGAGGGACAGTGAACTGGCCCCTTATTTAAAAAGTTTGAGGACCCCTGCTCTAGACTGTGAGAAACAAAATGCTCCAAGTCCCTCTTCTTGCGTTTATGCTACAAGCCTTTCCACAAGTTCCAGGACATTAACTTGCATTTTATTCCTCATCAGGGATGATTTTGAAGGTTTTTATTTTTTTCTTTCCCTTCCTCAAACCCCTATCCCTACTTCAGGCGATGGGCCTTCAACTGCTTACGGCACTGGGGGCCCTAGCAGGCACAACCTGTGCCCTCTTGGCTGAAGGAGGATCCCAGGCAAACAGTGCTGCTGGTGGTAGTGGCCCAGGTTGGGTCCTCCCATTTACAGCTGGTGGCTTCATCTATGTGGCAACTGTGTCTGTATTGCCCGAACTACTGAGAGAGGCTTCTCCCCTGCAGTCCTTGCTGGAGGTTCTGGGGCTGTTAGGTGGAGTTGCTATGATGGTTTTGATTGCCTACCTTGAATGAGAGGTGGGAGACCCCTTCCCCTAAACCTTGAAGAATAGGGTCACCTGGATGGGGGGCATTAGCCAAAGGGAGAATGAGCCAAGTACTAGAAAGACAAATGTCTAGAAGGTCAACAAACTTGTGTTAACCCTACAAGGCTGAATGTTCCAGGGAGCAGTAGTCTTGAGAATGAGAGGCAAGAATGGCTGTAGTATTGAGAATTGAGTTAGGTCTTAGGTGGCATAACTAAATGTGATCGACTCCAAGAAGGAAGAGGGAGACAGAATAAGGACTCTCGGCACCTGTGTTCCCCATACCTGTTCTCAAGGGACTAAGCTGCCCCCAGCTGCACCTCCCATCTCTCTCATGACGGTGTGCCTTTCTCAAAGGCCCGAGAGCCCTAGACCGAGGAAGGGAGGGGAGGGGTCAGCAGTAAGATCAATCGTGTGTAGTGATTGGGAGTGGGGAAGAGGGAAGTCTTGTCATTGATCTTATAACTGTTTAGGTTTTGCTTTTTTTATATCATGGGGGGGAGGGAATTGGGGGGAAGAGGTAGTGACCGGAAATAAAGGCATCGGCTCTTTTATCCCAACTGGTCTCTTGTTTTAATTTCGGGGAAGGAACGGATGTGCACCCTGGCCTCAGGGACTAAGGGAATTTTATCACTTCCCTGGTCCGGTTGAAGTCCTGTTAGTCGCTCCGGAGAACTAATGTGCCTCGGTTCTCTTCTGATTGGCTTCAAGTTCTCAGCCCCGCCCTTTTCTCTGCTCCCATTGGTTTGGGGCCGAAGTTTTCTTTGCCATGGCGGCCCCGCTTCGACTGCGTTCGGCGTTAGCTCTGGTCACAGGTTAAGGAGCCTAACCATACTCCACCATCCGCCTTCCCGACTGGGGAGAAGAAGAGGGTGCTTTTTCTGGCGGGGTGACGTCCCGCGAGGGTCGCGGGAAAGTGGGTTTCCCGGGAAAGTGTTTAGGTGCTAGCGTTCCGCTCCTTTCTGGTCGGGCTCCGAGGTTTGAATCAGTTGCCCCGTGTTAGGTGCTGGCGCGTTCTCCGAGTACTCCCACCTCCGATGCCCGAGTCTGTCGTTTTGACTTGGTGCGCTGGGACCACGCGTTTGTACTCCTTTCCTGTCCCTACTCCCCAGGTGCAGGCAGCGGCATCGGCCAGGCAGTCTGCCTGCGCCTGGCCAAGGAAGGAGCACTAATAGCTGCAAGTGACCGGGATGGGGCAGCGGCCGAGAAGACTATACAGCTTTTGAAGGTGATGGAGAAAGAGGCTGGGGCCGTCCCCAAGGGTCACGCTGCTTTTCAGGTTGATGTGGCCGAGGCCGGAGCCGCCCAAGGGGTAATAGAACAAATCCAGGTGAGACAGAGCATGCGCAGCCCCGCTGTCCAATGGGAAAAGGAAAAGCAATTGCTTTTGTGTATTTCCCCAAGTCTGTTTTTGTGTTGCTGCCAGTAATCTCTCCTTCCTGCTTCCCCTAGGGCTGCTTCTCACGCCCACCGTCAGTGGTGGTCTCTTGCGCTGGAATCATTCGGGATGAGTTTTTGCTCCGAATGCCTGAGGATTACTGGGATGAAGTCATTGCCGTCAATCTCAAGGTCTTGAGCAGCGATTCTTTCATGTCCTGTGGACATCCTGACCATGACCTGAATTTACCTGCTTAGGAGAGATTGAGGCAGGGTCCCCGAAATAAGGGAAGTGTTTTGTACTGTGACCAACAGTACCTTTGTCATCCTTTCCCTTCATTTTCAGGGCACCTTTTTGGTCATGCAGGCTGCAGCTAGAGCGCTGGTATCCAGTGGCTGTGGTGGCTCCATTATCAACATGAGCAGTATCATAGGAAAGGTCAGCCTGGGACAAGGCTAATGGGAGGAAAGAGAGACTTCCCCGTGATCTCTGACTATGACTTTTCCACAGGTGGGGAACCTGGGTCAGACAAACTATGCAGCATCCAAAGCTGGAGTGGATGGAATGACCCGAAGTGTGGCTCGAGAACTTGGACGGTTAGCTTGGGTTATGAGAGGGATCATTAAGCTGGTTACTTTCTTACAGCAGCAAAGTAACTGCCACCTATATATGCTTGGTCCCAGATAAGCTAATAGTAGTAGATTGATGCCAGCCTGGCAACCCTAGTGTCAGAACGGGGAATTAGCTATTATCAGAGGTTAGTGATAATTCTTCCTCCTCACAGACATGGAATCCGCTGTAACTCTATCCTTCCAGGATTCATCATAACACCCATGACAAAGAAAGTACCACAGAAAATATTGGACCAGGTAGGGGGTCACCTAAACTCTCCCTTTCCTCACCACTTAGCAAACCTTATCATAGAGAAAATTTTGGACAAGACCCAGGACAGAGAAACTACTTATTTATAATTTTTTTAAACTTTCTGTATACTTTCAGATAACTCCACAAATCCCCATGGGCCATCTGGGGCTTCCAGAGGGTGAGAAACAAGGGTAAAGAAAAGGTAGAAAATGTAGAAAGAGAAAGAGTGAGTGGAAGGGAGAAATAGAAATTGGAGTTTAGGTAAGTGGAGACCTTTAGACACAAAGACTAGGCTGTTTGTGAGATGGTGGCCTTAAGGTTGGAAGTTAAATATTATGGTTGTTCCTTGTCTTTTTTTTTTTTTTTGGGGGGGGGGGGGGGGGAGTAATACTTCCTGAGATACAATGGGTAGTAGTAATAAGACTTCTGAACCTTTTCCCCAGATGTGGCAGATGTGGTAGCATTCCTGGCATCAGATGACAGTGGATACATAACAGGGACCACTCTGGAGGTCACTGGTATGATTGAAAGAAAATTGGAAACAGGACCCAATAAATTGGGGAGTTAACGGATATCTTTGAAACAATTCTTAGGGACTGGGGAAGTCTTGAAGTACTGGGGAAGATGTGAGAGGTTAGAGAAATCCTATTCCAAATTCTTGTCTTTTCTCTCTCTCTCTCTCTTTCTGACCCTTCCAGGAGGTCTCTTCATGTAACCCCCACAGGGTCCCAGGACACATCTTTCCCCCAAGCAGTATCATAGCCAGGCAAAGGAAGATTCAAATATAGGACGGGAGACCAGCAACTTTATATTGGGGATTCGAGTTATATGAAAAGGGTATCTGTAACCCTAATAAATTTCAAATCTTTGTACCACCTCTGGTTTCTTCTTGTGTCCAAACCTTCAGACTCCTCCCCATTTCCTCCTTCCCTTCTCCTAGTGGGATTGTTCCTATTCACTGGCTCGTTTCCCAGGGCAACCCTAGCCACCGGGTGTGAGAGGGAAAGGTTGTGGGATACAAGGCCTGCAGAAGGAGGGGATCTTGTCCCCACTCCTTTAGACTGCCCCAATGCCCAGAATCCGCCCCCCCCCCCGAACTTTTCCCATCCCTGTGTCCTGTGAGGGGGGTAGTGGGATGAGGGCATATTTCTGACTCTGGCCTTGGTGTAAAGGGGGACAATGTGGAATATATGCCTCAACTTCCATCCTTTTTCTCTCAGTGCCCTTTCTATTCCTCCCCCTTCTTGATGTTCACAATAGTGCTGCCAGCCTCGAGATCAGAGTAGGGGGTGGGGGATTAGAGGAGGTGGCCAGGATTAGGGGAAGGGACCAGCCATTGAAAGAGGCCAGAGGGGATGAAAGAGGGACTGAGGGGGAGAAGAAAGGAGGGGTAATGGGGAGGGGAAATGAGGGGGCCAGGGGCGAATAGCTTCTGGAGCCCACTTAAGGACTGGCCACGGACGAAGGAGAGGACAGGGAAGTGGTGGGTTCGGAAGGGAGGGGGGAGTGGAGCAAAAAAGGGTGGGCTAGGGAATTGGGGTGTGGGAAGAACAACTCCCCCGTCTCCACAGATTCCCTTTCTCCGTCCCCAACTTGATCTCTGGTCCATGTGCACCAGTGGAAAGGAGTTCCAGGCTCCTCTCCAACTCCCGTGTCATCCCTGCTCCCACTTTTTCTGAGTTAGGATCCCCTCCCTGTCTTTACCTCCCCATCTTCTCCTTTTTCCCACCCCTGGCACATCTAGGTCTCTATCGGCTCTCCTCTTTATCTTACAGTCTTTCCATTCCCCCGAAGACGGCCCCCTTACCCCACCACAGCAGTCTGGCCTCCATAGGCTGGGTTCTCTATCCCCCTAGTAACCATCCTGCCGGGCAGCGGCTCCTGATTGTCCAAACGCAATTCTCGTGGCCGCGGCCCCCGAGAGTTGGGTCTGGACATCCCGAGCCGCGGGCCCCCGCCTCGCAGAGGGGGCGCGGACTTCAGGACGCCTGACACAGAAGAGGGAATCCCTAAAACGGAGCGAGCCGGGGGGGACCGAGGACTCCGCTGCGCGCCTTCGGGACTGGAGACCTGTACTCTGAGAGCGGGAACCAGAGATGAGGCTAGGGGCGGGCTAGGCGCGGCAGCGGGGCTGGAGGTGGAGACGGAGGCCCTTCTAATTCTGGTCCCGGGGGAAGGCAGCTAGGGGCCCCTCGGCGTTCTTCCCGCGGAAGGCGAGCGCCGTCACGGCTCCAGCCCGCTCCGAAAGGAGAGGCCCCAGCGGGAGCAGCGTGTCCCTCTCCCAGCGCATTTAGGCGCAGGGGGCCGGCGGAGGTGCGTCCCGGCCCGCTCTGTCCCGCGTGACCATCGGGAAGGAGCCCACGTGGAGCGAGAAAGCGGCGCGCTACCCTCACGTGGAGGGCATGTGTCACGTGTGCGAAAGAGGTGGGGGGAGATTCCCCTCCGATCCAAGTTCCACCCGCGTTCCGATCAGCCCGGTGACGTAATCATGGTTCTGAGTCAGACAGGGGAGGGAATGGGAAGGCGGAAGTGACGCATGGGCCCGAGCGCCCTGGCCATGGCGGCACCGGGAGATGTGTCGGCGGCGGTGGGACCGGGGTCCTGAAGGGGAGGGACCGAGGACTGAGTGAGTTTGGCCCGGAAAGTACACGGCGATAGGGCACGGGGATCGGGTAGGGCGCTGGCGGCAGAGGGAACCCTGGAAGAGAAGCCTAGGCTGGTGGGCGGGATGGGGGGAAGGAGGAGGGAAGAGGAGGGGGGAAGGGAAAGAAATGCAAGGGGGCGGGGCCTCGGGGATTGGGGCGCGTATAGAAGGGGCGGAGCGAAGAGAGGTGGACCCTAACTCCCACCCACTCTCATCCCCACCCCCAGGCAAACTCCGGCAGCTCCTTAAGTGGCCCTGTCTGCCCCCAGATCTCCGCAGTGGCGGTCTGCTCCTCGTCACCATGGCGACCCCAGCAAATGCACAGAGCGCCAGCAAAACGTGGGAACTAAGTCTCTACGAGCTACATCGGACTCCACAGGTGAGGAAGGGGAGCCCCTCTCACGCACACCTCTCGCTCGCACCGCATCCTCTACCACTTACTGTTAACTGCCCCCATCTTGCCTGGATCCAGTCCCCGAAGACTGCACGTTTTATGTGCGTCTCGGTCCTGCTCTGTCTTTCTCACTTCTTCCTTTCCTGCAGGAGGCCATCATGGATGGCACAGAAATTGCTGTTTCCCCACGGTCCCTACACTCGGAGCTCATGTGCCCAATCTGCCTGGACATGCTCAAGAATACCATGACCACCAAGGAGTGTCTCCATCGCTTCTGCTCGGACTGCATTGTCACTGCGCTGCGGAGCGGGTATCCGGAGATACTTGCGAGAATTGGAGGGGTGGGGCGGGTGGGTGGGGGTGAGGTTCCCTGCCTGTGGATGACCTTCTAATCCCTTTTGAGTGTGTCAAAGTAACGGAAACCTCCAGTTACCCCTTTGTGTTTTAAGTGGTTTCTTTCCTCTAACCCAATACAGGAACAAAGAGTGTCCTACTTGTAGGAAGAAACTGGTATCAAAGCGGTCTCTTCGGCCAGATCCAAACTTTGATGCCCTGATCTCCAAAATCTACCCAAGTCGAGAGGAATATGAGGCACATCAGGATCGGGTCCTTATACGGCTTAGCCGCTTGCATAACCAGCAAGCGCTGAGCTCTAGCATTGAGGAAGGGCTCCGAATGCAGGCAATGCACAGGTATAAAAGTGGTGATCTGGGAGTGCCAGACATTAAATTCTGGGAGGTTTCTGGACATGTAATAGGCAGAGATTAATGATTTTCACTTTGTTATTTTTTGGCCTCCTAACATCTGACCCCTGACTGCTTAGCCTTCCTACATACTGATTTCTAATTGTTGTCCTTTGCCTCTACAGGGCCCAACGTGTAAGGAGGCCAATGCCAGAGTCAGACCAGACAACAACAATGAGTGGTGGGGAGGGAGACCCTGGTGAGGGAGAGGGAGATGGAGATGGGGAAGATGTTAGTTCAGATTCTGCCCCAGATTCTACTCCTGGCCCTGCCCCCAAGCGACCTCGGCCAGGGATTGTGGGAGGGAACAGTGGAGGAACAGGGGGAGGGGCTACTGGAGGTATAGGTGGGGGAGCAGGCTCTGAGGATTCTGGGGACCGGGGTGCCCCACTGGGTGGAGGGACCCTGGGTCCACCAAGCCCACCTGGGGCTCCCAGTCCTCCTGAGCCAGGAGGAGAGATCGAGCTTGTGTTCCGGCCCCATCCTCTGCTGGTTGAAAAAGGAGAATACAGTCAGACTAGGTAAGGAGATTCCCTCAACAACTGTCTAAAAATTGGGGAACCGGGGACCAAAAGGGATACCCCAAAATCACAGGGCTTCCTTGTCCAGTCCTGAGGATAATTCCATCCAACACTTTGACTTCCCCAAATTCAGAAACATACCTATGCAAAATCATGATTTCTTCCAAACTTTAAACAGTTTCCTGGAAACCCCCAAGAAGCCCTGTCAATATATCATATTTCCTGTTTCACCAGTCCTTTGCTTTTTTTCACTGATCATTTGTCCCAATTCCTCAGATATGTGAAGACAACAGGGAATGCCACAGTTGACCACCTCTCCAAGTACTTGGCTCTAAGGATTGCACTTGAACGGAGGCAGCAACAAGAGGCAGGGGAACCTGGGGCACCAGGTGGAGGAGTCCCAGAAGCTGGAGGACCTGAGGGAGGTGGGGGGGAGGCACCTAGAACTGGAGGAACTGATGGAACAGAGGAGCCAGCCTTGCCCAGCCTGGAGGGTGTCAGTGAGAAGCAGTATACCATCTACATCGCACCTGGGGGAGGAGCTTTCACGGTGAGAAAATGGAAGGGAATAATTGTGGGGGAGGTAATGGGAACAAGAGAAAAGTTTAAGATAAAACATGCTCCATTCATCCTGTCACTAATCAGTTTTCTATATGTTGTTTCTCTCCCACTTTTCTCTTTGTCCTTCCATTTATCTCCCATTACCTTCCTCTTTTATTCTTGTTTTTCCTTTCCTTCCCTCTCCCTCTTTTTTCATACTTGGAGATTTTTCTTCATATCACTCATGTCTTTTTTTTTCTCCTTCCTTATAATACTCTGTTCTCCCCTTCCCTCTACCTTCTTTCTGATTTATTTTATATCCCTAGACTTTGAATGGCTCACTGACCCTGGAGTTGGTGAATGAGAAGTTCTGGAAGGTGTCCAGACCCCTGGAGCTGTGCTATGCCCCAACTAAGGACCCCAAGTGACCCAAGGGATGGGGCATAGGGCTTCTGTGTGTATGTCCTAGCTCTGCCTCCAGGTCTGTGTTCTCTCTACCCCACCCCCTTACCCCGCCTGGCCGGCTGGAGAGAGGACACCGAAGAGGACAAATGGCTTTTATATAAAGTGTCTATATCAGATTCTTCTATATTGTACAGATTGGGGTGTGCACCCCCAATTCCTTCTTTTTCTATTCACCAGTCACCTCCCTTCTGTAATGGGATATTATGGAGGGAAGATAACCTCCCCTCCCGCCAACAACGCATTTGCTTTTTTTCTTTCAAATCTGTGTCTGTCTGTGTGTTGGGGGAGGGGGGGAATGGGCCATAAAAAGAAGGGGAAATAATATCGACCATAAAAAATTTGTAGTGTTGCCTCCGTGGGAAAAAATCAGATCGCTAATACAGTTTGAAAGCCGGAAGGAGCAAAGTGGAAGCGATTCAAATATCTCCCCAATAAACTAGAGTGCCTAGCAGATACCGTCGCTGCCCTGCTTGTTCTGCGTCCCTTGTCCTTGGTCACAGTTAGAGCTTCATGGCGCTCCGCCTCCCAGGACGTTTAAGAGGGGCAACAGCCAGAACTACGGTTCCCATGAGGCCTCAGAGTAGGGCATCGCTGACCTTAGAACGCTACTGTCCCGAAGGCCTATGGGGGGTGTGGTTTTTGCTTCCTCAGTGGGGGAGGAGGGCGTGGAAATCATGGTTCTCCTTTCTTCCTACCAGATGGGTGGAATGTGGGCTCCGGACAGAGGCGCAGGGGCTGATAAGTGTCAGGGTTCGATGCCCATTTTCGGGAAATCTAGTAGAAAGCTGGATGGCTCTGGGAGGGATCGAGGCTCCCCCCCCCCGCCCCTTCTTCGGGTACTCTGCCTCTCACTTCCTGTTTCCGCTACTCCTTTCATTTCTCCCCGTCCCCAAATTCCCGTGCCTGAGCTCAGTCCGCCGTCTGGCTGGCAGTCGAGTTGGTGGTGCAGGTAATTGGTCCGCCCGGTCCTCTCCCTAATACCTCGACCCCAGCCGTCAATCCTCCTCAGCCCTGAGATCCTCAAAACCAGGGACTCCCACACCCTCGAGACCTATATTGTGGACCTCCCATACCAGGGACCCTCCCACACCCCCGGGACTTTCAGTACCAGGCCATGGACCTTCAATATTAGAGACCCTTTCCGAGACCCAGGATCCTCGATCTCGGGAATCCCTCTCCCCGAATCAATACAGGGACTCGCCCATCTCTGAAACCCATAGCCCGCGGACGCCAGTGTTAGAAACTTACCAATCCCTGAAACCTTCGGTACCGGAGACCTGCCCCTTCTCCCACACATCTACCATACTCATCTCGACATCTCATCTCAGACCAAGAACCCTCAGCCTCCGATTCGATATCAGCCAGCCTCTTACACAGCTCGAAGACACCCCCAGAGCCCTTAGGGATCTTCCTTATCAGGGACTTGGATATTGCTGGATCCTTAACACGGGAGAGCTCCTTTCCCGTAACCTTCAGACAGTTTTTAAAGACCCCCAATGCCCAAACTCTCCCCGTAGAACTCCCAATGTCATAAATCTCTCCCTGAATCTTGTGTCTTCCTACAGTACCAGTACCAGGGAATCTTCCGGAACCAAAGACTTTGCGTAGCCTCTGGGAAAGACCCAGTGCACTCTCCCAGTGTTTTCCTAATATCCATAATTTCCATTTGCACCCTTCTGTATCTGTCTTCTCTAGTTTTGAGGGTCATTTAATGACCACCTATACTTTTCCAGCCCCCAAACCTCAAACCTAGGCAGCACCTCCCCATTTCCCAGGCTTCCTAATAAGTCATCCAAATTCCTGTTCTCAAACCCCTGCAGCCAAGCTCTACCTCTCTAGGCGTCCTGTGCCTAATTCCCCCAGTTTGCCGCCTTTTCCTCTGTTCCTGATCTGAGAAGTGTGTGTTTCTGGCATGCTGGGGGAAAGGAAGATGGGACTAGTTTGAGAATTGAGGTTTGTTCAACTTGAACCTGGTGCCTCAGAGGGGTCTGAGCTTGCTAACTTCATAGTGGCAGAAGGGAGTGCTAGATGATATGGAGAAAGGGGGGAAAGGGGGGCCGGGAGAGAAGGACTAGATATACATGAGGAAAAAAGTGGTGGAATTTCCCTCTTCTCTGTTTTGGTTCCAGAGACAGTGTTCCTTCCCCTTCTCATTAAACCTAATTTCCCAACGGTCCTTTCTTTTCTCCCAGTTCTGTTCCCCTTACTCCATCCTGGCGCAGCCCACAATTCCCCTTTCCCCCTGCCCTTCCCCTTCCTCCCCATGTCCCTGTTCCTCCCCTTCTCCTCCAGCTCTTATGCCACCTACATCTCCCCATCCTTCTCTCCTCTCTGCTTCTCACTTTTCTCTACCTTCCCTCTCATTGTCTTCCACTCTTCATCTTGATCCTCCACCCCGTATGCCAGTGACTTTCACAGACGTGGCTGTGTATTTTGGAGATGTCATGTGGGAGAGCTACAGGGACCTCATCTCCTTGGGTGAGTACCTTCCTCCCCATTCTGACATTTATTCTATTAGGAGTGTTGAATTAAATTGAAATGTCAAATTGAGAGGTGATCTCTCTGTATTCTCTGCCACTATTTCAGTCTTTGAGGTCCCTAGCTCTCTCTTCTCAATTCATCCTCAGACATCCTACTTCACCATCTCCCCAGTCTTGCTGAATCCAACAATCAGATTTTTATAAGCACTTTTAATTTGCAAGTATCTGTACCAGATGCAAAGAATACAAGAACACACCAAAAAATGTATTTTATTACCTTTTGGGAGAGATGAGTTACAGAAGTTGATAGTATAATAAGTGGTCAAGAAAGACTTCATGAAAAAAAAAAAAAAAAGACTTCATGGAGCACTTGAACTGGGCCTTGAAGAATGGTTAGGATTCAGCTAGAGGGAGGGCTTGGAGGGGAAATTTTTCTAGACAGAATAGTGAATCTTGTTCTTTCTTGCCCCAGGATTTCCATTCCCTAAACCAGAACTGATCCCTCACTTGGAGGAAGGGAATGAGTCATGGGGTCAAGGATCTCAGGAATCTGAAGAAATGGGAGTCCCAAAAGAATCCTATCCAGGTGAGTAACCAGCACGGAAAATATCCTTTTGTCTTCCCTCCACCTCCTCATACCCCAAAGAGGGAATTATCAACTCCAAGATTTAGAGCTTGAGAGGACTTTGGAGGTCACCTATTTTACACAAGAGGAAACTGAGGTTTAGAGGAAAATATCTGCCCAAAGCCAAAGGACTAGAAAGTGGCAGGAGTAAGAGTCTGAGGCTCTCCATTGCCAAAACCATCAATCTTCCCACTGTATCACATGGCCCCAAGGATGGAACTCTACCATACCTCCTCACCATCCTAAACTATACTCTTGTTCTCCAGTAATTGGCAAAGATCATCAAAGTTCTTACCCCTGCCATCAGTAGAGAGGGCTAACCTTTGCTCCCCTCTCCCATCCCTTTCTCCTTGTACAAATTGCTGTATAAGATGTCCTGGTCCACTCCATATCCCTTCAGGAATACTATCTATCACAGAGGGGAGTAAAACAATTTCCATAGGGAATGAAACCACACCTTTCTCCTGTTCACTACAAGATCCTCTTCCTCTATATTTCCTTCATTTCATCACTGTCTGTCTCACAGGCATGAGGACCAAGGAAGAAGAAGAGGCAGAATCAGTCCCTGACCTTCCTTCTGTCTTGGAGAGTTCCCCACTACCAGCTATACCCTGTGGCTCAACCATCTCCCCACCCCCAGCATCCCCACCCCCACCCCCAAAACCCTTTTCCTGCCCTGAATGTGGTTCCTGCTTCTCACGACGCTCCCACCTTTCCCGACATAGGCTAATTCACTCTGGTGAGCGCCCCTTCCCATGCCCTGAATGTGGAAAGTGCTTTGCCCAGGGTGCCCACTTGGCCTTGCATCTGCGTTCCCATACAGGTGACCGACCCTATTCTTGTGGTCAGTGTGGCCGAAGCTTTCGCCATGGCTCCCATCTGGCCCGGCACCGACGTACACATCTGCCTGACCCCCCCTACCGATGTGGCCAGTGTGGCAAGGGTTTCTCCCAGAGTTCTGGGCTCCTACAGCATGCCACTGTCCACACAGGCGAGCGTCCCTATATTTGTGCTGTTTGTGGCAGAGGCTTTGGCCGTCATCCCAGCCTTATCCGCCACCAAAAGTCCCATTCGGGTGAACGTCCTTTCCCCTGTCCTGAATGTGGCAAGCGCTTCACTCAGAGCGCCAATCTTGCTCGCCATCTTCGGACACACACTGGAGAGACACCATACCTGTGTAGGGAGTGTGGGCGTGGCTTTAGCCAACACCCTCGCTTAGTGGCACACCGAAAAACCCACCACACAGGACCCCCACCCCCACCTCCTCCTGTCCATTCCTGTGCTGACTGTGGTCTACTGTTCCCTCAGGCTCTGGCACTGGTCCGTCACCAGGCAGCCCATCATGGTGGCGAGAAGCCATTCCACTGCACCCAGTGTGGGGAGGGTTTTGGTCACCGCTCCAACCTGAGGCGCCACCAGCGTGGCCATGGTGGGGAGCGACCATACCGCTGCAGTCAGTGTGGCAAAGGCTTTGGCCAGAGCTCTGGACTGGTCCAGCACCAGCGTATTCACACTGGTGAGAAGCCCTTCCGCTGCCCAGATTGTGGGCGTGGGTTCCGCTATAGCTCCAACCTGGCACAACATTACCGTGGCCACACTGGGGACCGCCCCTTCAGGTGTGAGCATTGTGATCGTGGCTTTACCCGTAGTTCTCACCTGCTACGACACCGTGCCACACATGGTGGGGAGGATGGAGATGAGGACTGTAGGCCTGGAGGGATCCCTGTGTTGACAATTAAGGCAACTTCCCTTAGCCAGGAATCTCCCAAGGAATCTGGAGGTACTATCCAAGTGACTGAAACCCTATCTCAGCCAGAGTGATTTATTTGTTTCCTATGGTTGGAGCAACTGAGTCTTAATCCAGGCCTGTCTTTGGCTGTAGTGACTCCCAGAGCAGCTACTTTTTTGTAATCCAAATGGTTACTCTTCCTTTGTCTTTCCTCAGAGAAGAGGTAACCAACTCCCCATACCCATGCCAGGAGTGAGAGCTCCTAAGTGCCCTCCTTCTCTCTCTGGCCTAGAGGATCACCTCTTCTAGGGGGTGATTCCCTTTGCCTAAGGAAAAGTATTCCCCAAAAGAGAGTAAGCTCTCTGTTCTTTTCTCTCTTCATCTTTATCTAAAAAGTTTGATGAGGCTGTCTCAGAAGTAGCTGGCAATTACAGGTCTCTGCAGGAAACTTCAAGGAAGATAAACTGAATCCCTGTGATAACCCCTGCCTGGGATACAGAAAAATCACACTAATACTTTTAGAAGTTACACTTGATTCTTAACCACCATCCCTTTAATTCTGACTGATCCCATCATGCTTTGGAGGCTACCTGGGATTCTTTCTTTTATGGGTACCAAAGTACTTTCCACAACTTCCTTTGACAATATGATTTACACTGACTGTAGCTCTCTAAAAGTGCCAGATCTTAAAACTCCTTGTCACACCGAGTCAAGAATACAGGTAAATTGGGCTATCCCTTTCCAGTTGCTTACATTCCCTTGCATTACTAACATTCTATAGAAAACCTATGATTTCCATATTGTAGATATTCTCTCCGGTGATATAGCTCAGAAATTGCCATTGCCCATGTCTATGACAATTCTTATTACTATGCCGGGGGGGTGAGAGGGGCAAAAGCATCACCCAGTTGCCAACCTTTAGATGATGAACCCTTCCAAACTTAATTAGATTGCCTTTAGTGCAACAGACTCAGTGGATTGTTAGATTATACTTTAAAACATCTTTTTGATTTGGTAAAACCTGTCAAAATTTAGATGGATTGCTCTCACAGCAAAATCTTAAAAGAGTTTAGCCTCACCTCCATACCAAAACAAGTCATCAGAATAAGACTGTAGTAGAACGTTCCCTTGGATTGAAGCCTACAAATGTGGGGAGACATAATTAGGAAAATCAGAAGCAAGATGAAAGTATAATAGCAGAGTCTGTTTGAAAGAAACTAAAAGAGGGGGGGAGTAAGGGAATTTGGAGAGAGATTAGAAGATAGAAATAAGGGAATGAGACAGGGTATCACTTGTTAAAAAGTAATATTTCACATATATGTATTGTATTTTATAGACAAAAATTTTCATATTTTATTTGATCCTCATTTAGGCCTGTGAGGTAGATAGTCTCATTCTCATTTGTTAAGATGGGGTCTGGGATAGGAAAAGGCAACTTCACATACCCAGCCAAAGGAAAAACCAGAACTGGAACTGGATCTTCTGATTTGAACATCGATGGATGTTTTACTATGTCCATACCACTTCTAGTACACTAGCTGACCTGGTCCTGCCATCAGAAAGCTTATAGCCTATTTAAGAAAACAGGACATATCTAGGGGGAAAAAAATAAGGCAATATATAAGGACAAAGCACTATGCAGTGAGGCCTCCTTATTTACATTCCTCAGAACCTACATTTCCTATCCATTGCAAGTAAGAGACCCTGTATGAAAAGCAGTCCGTGGTTTCCATAAAAGTTTCCAGTGAGGGATATGCAGTTCTCATACAGACATGTCACAGTGGAGAAAACTGTATCTAGTGCCAAAGTTGACACCAGAGGAGGAAACTATTTCCATCTGTCCTTGGAGAAGGTACTGTGGGACTAGAATGAGAAAAGTTCATATTTTCAATATCCTTTGTGCTTATTGTTAATAATAAGGTATAAATAGTTATTTTAGTTAATTTATTATCTTTCCTCAATGTAACTTTTGGGCTGTTACAGTAAATAATAAATATTTGAGTTGAAATCTCTCTTAGAATGTGTCAAAGGGATTTACCTTTCTTTGTACCTCCAATATTGGGGCAAGACCTTGGCACATAGTAAATATGTAGTAAATGCTTATTGGTTGACTATTTTGATAAGTGCAAGAAAGAACTATGGGATGGCTAATATTTAAGCTTAGATATAGTTGCATCCAAAATTCTTTCTTTGCAAATAAGAAAATGAAGGTCTAGAGAGGGGAAAGAAGTTACATTGCAATACAATATCATGCTATAATATGAACCATATAAAAATGCTGAAGAGACATAGTAATCAAGCGATCTGAATCAAAGAAATGCTTCCTAAAGGAGGTAAGGGTGGAGAGAATGAGGGACACAGTTAAGTAGAAAAGAAACAGTCATACATTTTTTCTAAAGCAACATCTGCATCAGGAAATTCTGTGTCCTGCCTCCATCTCTTTTATAGGTTGTCCCCTAGAAGACATAGAATGTTGAATATAGGAAAACAGCAAATAGGTCAGTTTGCCTGAAGCTTAGATTTCTAGAAGTATATTTAATTATTCTGGAGAGATAGTTAAGAGCCTAACTGTGAAGAATTTTAAATATCAAACAAAGAAGCAACTTTATCCTAAGTAATTGAAGCTTCTTAAGCAGGGGAATGAGTGGTCAGAGCAGTGTTTTAGTGATATCACTTTGGTAGCAGTGTGAAAGATGGAGTGAGAGAAGAGAGACCAATTGGAAAGCTGTTACAAAAGATAAGGCAAGAGATATTGAGGCCTTAAATTAGAGGAGGTGACCATATGAATGAAAGGAGAACTGGTAAGAGAGATTAAAGAGGTAGAATTGACAAGATCAGATCACTGGATATGGGAGTTGAGGGAAAGGGAAGAATCAGTAACAAAACCTATGTTGTGAACATAGGTGTCTTAAGTAGTGGAAAAAGTTGAGAGAAAGAATGAGTTTAGAGGAAAAGATAAATTCTTTCATGAACTTTTTGAGTTTGAGATGTGAGTGGAGTGTCCAGCAGGAAGCTGGAGGTATGAATACAGGAGATATGAGAATTGAATATGTAGATTTGAAAATGAACTGCATAGAGGCAACAATTAAATCAATGAAAGCTGATGAGATCATCAAAGATAGTATAGGGACAGATAAGGGAGCCCAGGGCAGAAGTATTCCTGCTCATCAGGGAATAATAAACCAAAGGGACCGAGTTTGGTTTTGGCAGTATGGAAAATGAAGGAGAAGAAATAAAAGGTAAATTATAGGTTGTAGATCTGTGAGTCAATAAAAGAGTAGTGATGCTATTTACATTATATTCACAATGATCACTAAAATTTCTTCAGATATCTTGCTTGGGATTTATAGGCCTTAATCACTGGATAGACTTTGTCTCAGGCAAACTGAAACTTGTTAAAAGACCTTAGAATAAACAGGACAAGATTTCCCACTGCATTCAGGACCATTTCTAATAGTTCTGATCTATATTTTGCTACCAGACCTAGATGGCTCCAGAAGAGAAGGTGAGACTGGTGACCCTCCCTTATTTAAATACAATTTACTTACATGTTATGACATCGCCTCCCTGATGTCATGGATCTTTTCAGGAATACAAGACAAACAACAACCTCTGTGAGTAATAGTAGGAGCTGTCCCACTGGGGACCCAATTGTTAACTGGCCAGTTGGGCAACACAGCCCTTTTGGGTTTTTTTTCTTTCCCTTTCTTTCCTCTATTCACTTAGGATATCATACCCTTACTCATACCCTTACCTATGAGTGCTCTGCCCAAATGAATGTAAATTTTGATGGCTAAAACCTTGCAAGATATTTTGGGCTAGAATGATGCCTTAAATCCAAATCACTCTAGCTTCTGATCTATATCCTGCCACTGGACCCAAGAAGAGAGTGAGGCTGGTGACTTTGCACAGCCTATCATTTAAATCTAATTCACTTGCATCTCATAGCATTACCACCCTGATGATATGGTCCTCTTCCTGAAGAAAGGATCAATAGCAAGGATCCATTGATAGCGATGGATAATTAGAAAAGGATAAAAATTTAAATATTCAGATGACAGAGAATGTAATTTGAAGGAATGGGAAGTAAATGTAGCAGGAGAAAAACAGGGAACTAAGAAAAGCAAAATGAGAATTAATAGTGCTAGCCAGAAAACTAGGAAAACCAGAAAGTAGTGTCATAGAGATCAAGTGAGAGGAATTAGGGAAGGCATGTTCAATAATTTCTGAAAAGAAGATGAAAACTTAAAAATCATTGTATTTGGCCAAGACAAAGTAACTGGTGAACTTAAAATAACAGCATTTATATAGTGCTTTAAAGTTTGCAAAGCACTTTACAAAGAATATCTTATATGATCCTCTGAACAGCCTACTTTAGATATGACTGCTATCATTGTCCTCATTTTACACATAAGGAAACTGAGGCAAGCAGAGGTTAAGTCATTTGCCTAAGTTCACATAGTAAAAATCTAGATTTGAATTCAAGTCCATTCACTGTGCCACTGAGCTACCTCCAAATCCAATAAACAAATCCATCTTTGAAACAACTTGAGTTATGTCCTCATAAACTTCCTGGATTTGGGGGGGCATCCAATTAGGTCAGGAAATGTAGGGACATGTGAGAGGAATCACTTGATATTTTGCGAATAAGGAGGAATGTTAAAGGTAAAAAGTTAGATTTGAAGCCTAGAAGGGAGTAAGGATATGGCAACAAGAAATGTATCTTCTACTATGTCCAAAAGGCTACCAAACTGTTCATACTCTTTGACCTAGTAGTGTCACTACTGGTCCTGTATCCCAAAGAGATTATAAAAAAGGGAAACATATTTGTAGCAGCTCTTTTTGTGGTGTCAAGTTATTGGAAATTAGGAGGATGTGCATCAATTGGGGGATGACTGAATAAGTTGTAGTATTTGAATGTTATAGAATATCATTGTTCTATAAAGAATGATGAATAGTCTAAGTAAAGTGAGCAGAACCAGGACAACATTGTACACAGTAACAACAAGATTGAAGGAGGGTCATCTACAATAAACTTAGCTCTTCTCATCAATACAGTGATCCAAGACAATTCCAATAGTCTTAGATAGAAAATGTCATTTGTATCCAGAGAAAGAACTATGGAGATTGAATGCAGATTGAAGCATACTATTTTTCACTTGTTTTTTGCTCATTTTTTTTTCTTTCTCGGGCTTTTTCCCTTTTGTTTTCATTTTTCTTTCACAATATAACTAATATGGAAATATGTTTTAAATGTTTGTAAATAAGCCTATAAGCCTATTGTAGATGACCCTCCCTCAATCTTGTTCTTTGTATGCTTTACCATGAACTCTGTGAAGACAGTACCGAACACATTAATTAAAGTTGTGAAATCTTTCAAGGCTCTTTTCTTTTACACTACTATGGTGAGATCATGCAAATCATTTTCCTAGTTCTTCTCTCTTCTTTCTGCAAATTTTCATAAGTATCTCTGAATTCTTCAAATTTGTCATTTGTTCTTGTCAATAATATTCCATTGCTTTCATATACACTTTGTTCAGCCCATTCAATGAACACTCACCCTTACCAGTATTTTATTTTTTCCAATTGCACCTAAAAGTAATTTTCAACATTCATTTTTGTAAGATTTTGAGTTTCAAATTTTTCTCCTTCCTCATCCCTCCTCCGTTCCCAATACAGCAAGTAATCTAATATAGGTTATACATGTATAATCATATTAGACATATTTCTGAATTAAGCATGTTGGGAAAGAAATATCAGAACAAAAGGGAAAAACCCCGAGAAAGAAAAACCCCAAAGTGAAAATAGTATACTTTAATCTGCATTCAGAGGTTATAATTCTTTCTCTGGATGTGGATCCTAAATCTTTTGGATCTCTGTATTGCTAAATCAATCATAGTTGATCATCACATAATGTTACTGTTACTGTACACAATGTTCTCTTGGTCCTGCTCACTTCACCCAGCATCAGTTTTTATTAAATCTTTCCAGTTTTTTTCTGAAATCTGCCTACTCATCCTTTCTTATAGCACATTAGTATTCCACCACATTCCATACAACTTGTTCAGCCATTCCTCAATTGATAGGCATCCCCACAATTTTCTATTTTTGAAAACCCAGTTTTTTGTTACTACAAAAAAGGGTTACTATAGCTATTGTTGTATCTATAGGGAGTGCGCTTAGAATATCAAAAGATGTTACCCCAATACTTTAGGTTTTTACCTTCTGGAAGAACATAAGATATTGCCAGGAATGGGTTACACAATGCCCCAAGCAAGAAGTATACTATACACTGAGGAAAGCTGAATTTAGTTTACCAATCATTTAGTAAATGCTTACTATAAAGAAAGCAATAAATTAAGTGTTGGGCAAACAAAGATAAAAATAGAAGAGAAATAAGAAATCTATATTTTGGATCAATGATAGAACCTGGATAAATGTTTCTCTTTGTTTCTGTTTCTCTGGTAATTTCTTTTTAGAAATTCAAACCCACTTTGTAATGGCATTATTTACAATAAATTAGAGTAGTTGATCAGTAGAACAGATTAGGTACACATCATACAGAAGCCAATATTAGCTGTTTGATAAATCCAGAGACTTAAGCTGCTATGATAAGGGCTCAATTTTTAAAATGCTGAAAAAACTGGAATGTAGTCACACAAAAATTGGAATAGACTCACACAAACAAGACTCACACTATAAATCTAAATGTACTTCAAATATGAGGGAGACATTTTCTCTAATTTCTATTACCTCTCAACCCTTTTTCCCCTCAAAAGAGAAAATATGTGTTAGAACTAGAGCAATTGTGTCTGGCTTTAGGAGTTATTATAAGAAGTCTAAGAAAGTAATAGTCTTATGAATTAACAGTGGGGAATGTTAATTCCTAAATTGCTCACTCAATCAACTTTTTCTCTATACTGACTTCTACTTTTTATCTGAACACCTGACTCAACACACCAATTTGTGTTCTAGGACCCACTCAAATTTCTCTGCTGATGCTTGAGTCTTTGTAAGAATACTTGTTTCTGCTCTAATTCCACCATCCTGTGGCAATAAGCTGTGGATCTTAAATTTGTTCATCATTTGCCGTATAGGGGGTGATACAGAGGGATAGAACTGTGGTGGTATTGCTCGGCCTGAGGGCTAAAGAACAAAGGGAAATGGGGCATGATTCCAACATTTAAGTCTGCACAAGATCTTGAATAAAGGATGTCTAAATAGGACCAGTTCTGCTCTTCTACAAATTGCCTAGGATTGGGACTGAAGCCAGTCGAAAATGAATTCCCCAAAATGAGAGGAAGTTAGGATAACTTTGAAGTAAAGTTCCAGGAGTAAATCTACTATTAACGAAGCTCTGGCCACTCTCACATTCCAGTGTGTCATAAAACTCCAGATGACTTATCTCAAATGCCTGGTTATCTTCTGCCTCAGACTCCTGTTTCCTGCTCGACCATCTTCTTGACCCCCAACCTGTCAGAATTAAAAATTTATGGTCCTTTCCTGGAATTTTCACTCACCCAGTGCTCTACTCCCCTTGCCTTTGTTTCCCTGATAGCTGGAGCCCTATAAAAGCCTCTGGAATTATTTGCTGATTGCTGGATGCTCTGAGACAAAAGTCCCAGTCAGCCAGCTAGTCTGGTTTTGCTAGTCCAAACTCTCTACTATTAAAATATTAAAAACACTAATCTTTGTCTTGCCTTAGTTTCTCCGGCATTACAATTAAACATTGTGCAGTTCTATTAAACATATTTCACAAGAAAAATCAGATCAAAAAGGAAAAAAAAATGAGAAAAAAGAGCAAGCAAACAATAACAAAAAAGATGAAAATACTATGTTGTGATTTACATTCAATTTCCATGTCCTCTTTCTGAATACAAATGGCTCTCTCCATCACAAGTCCATTGAAATTAGCCTGAATCATTTCATTGTTGAAAAGAACTAAGTCCATCACAGTTGATCATCACATAATCTTCTTGTTGCTGTGTACAATGTTTACTGGTTCTACTCACTTCATTTAGCATCAATTCAAGTAAGTCTCTCTAGGCCTTTCTGAAATTATCCTGCTGATTGTTTCTTATAGAACAAGAATATTCCATTATATTAATATACAATAACTTATTCATACATATCCAGAGCATTTATATATGTATACATGTGCACATACATACACCTATATATACATGTACATGTGTATATGCACATAGATCAGGATTTGATATAATTGCATGTATAAATTGTGTATCTATCTATCTATATATAGATATTTTTTAAATTACATAATTGACCTCCTATTTTATATTACTTGCCTTTCTGCCTAGTGAAGAAATCATCAATGATTACTTGGATATTGGAGAAATGATGTTCACTGGGAGGTCAGATCTTCATTAAGGATTATCAGTTGGCAGGCAGGTTGCTCACATATTGTGATGAGAAAGAGATTGCTGCAGACTATTTGGGAAGAATATAAAGTATTGGGCAAAAGAAAGAAGAAGAATCAGATGCAGTATTTTACTGTGTTAGCTGCCTGAATCTCAAAGTCTTTCTTTCTTAGTACCCCAAAGAGAAAACTATTAAGGAGAAATTAGTAATATCCTCTCTCTTCTTGCCAACTGTTGTCCAAGGACTGATGAGTGAGTTTAAAACTCTCATTGTCATTAGGATGGATGGAAGAATGTGTAGAGAGCCTATAGAGAGTCATTCTTCCCAGAAATCAGGGACTCAGTGATAACCTTCTTTGGGAGAGGAAATTATCTACTGGTACTACAGACTGCTCTACACTGTTGTAGACTGAACAGTAGGGCAAAGGGCTCTCTGGTCATCTAAGGTTATTTTCACTATGACATGACCAATTGGCTAAAGAGGAAGTCTTTACTGGCTGCCTAGAACATGCCAAATCATGCTAGGGGCCCAGTGTAGAACAAAAACAAGTATTATTGCATATCTGCTCACACCAACCCATTTTCAGTTCTCCTTTATATTTTATCTTCTCTCCATTAAAATATAAACAGGCAAGGACTTTCTTGTTCGATTATTTATATATCTTCAGTACTTGGCACAATCCCTGGCATACAATAAGTGTTTAATAAATGCTGTCTGTCTCTATCTGGGTCTCTTTCTCTTTGGTACAGTTATTCATCCACAAATCTAATTTCCACACAGCCAATTTTATCTGCTTGAGGAAGCAGAGATGGAGGTAAGAAAAGTGCCACCTGTGGTCTTGCATTTTTTAGCCACTAGGAACAAATTCTGAAAGCTTGTCTGATCATTTTATTTTTATTGTTATTATTGTTTTTGTTTTTTTCTGAAGCAATTGGATTTAAGTAACTTGGTCACACAGCTAGGAAATGTTAAGTATCTGAGGTCACATTTGAACTCAGGCCCTCCTGAATTCAGGGCTCATGCTCACTGCACTACCGAGCTGCCACTTGTCTGATCCTTTTTCAGACAACTAGCATCATGGACAAGATAAAAAGAATCTTATTTGTATTTATGACCTCTTCCTAATCTCATTTGGATTTCCAGTGTTTGGAGAAAAAAGAATCTTGGAAACGGAGCACATGGTGGAAGCAGGGAACCTTAAGCAAAAGGGCTGAGGACCTGTCCTGGGCAGAAGATCATTTCTACCCAGAATCTTTGAGTACTAGGAACACTTAAAGAATCTCATTCATTATTTAATTAGAAGATTCCTCCCTACATTTCATTGTTCCTAAGAGAAAAGGAGCATTTTCTCCCATTTATTTAGGAGCTAGTTTTTGCTTGCCTGAAAAATTTTACTTCTATGAAACTCAGAAAAAAAGTGATTATAAAGAGGAGAGACATTAACAATGACTGTAACAATGATTGATTGTTTCCGCATAGGAAAGATTATCTATTTTCCTTTTCATGTTAGTCTAGATAAAATAAAGTTGCAGTAATTCCATACTGAATGATTAAATCTATTAACAGGGAAAGATGTAGATAGAATTCACAATGTCCAGGGCATAGAACTAGATCCAAAAAATACACTTATGTTATAAATTTTAATATTTGATCATCAGTTTTAAGACTGAGAGGAAGGGACAACCCTGTTGAAGATGGAAAAACCTTAAGAATTTTGCAGAAGGAGGCTGGCTGAGCTTTGAGCACTTTCTAGTGGCCAACAAGCATATTTAAAAAAAACAAACAAAAACCTTATCCTCCCCACTATCTAGGGTGGGACTATCCCTCTCACCCCTATTCTCTCTCCCCTTCACATTTCATTCCTCCAGTCTTGAGAGAAATAGCTATAGTATATTGGAGTCCAGCTCCTGTACTGATTTAAGGTTGTGAAAACATTCTGGGGCTAGGCGGAGAAGTTCGAATTATGAACTCTTCAAAGTTTATTGATCAGAGAGACAAATATACATATATACTCTTAGACTTGATATAAAGTACACTCTTTGAAGTTCCTATAATTTTCTCTAACATGAAATCTATTAAAATGTAAATGATTAAGCCCCAGAACTTGGTTACTTTTTTACTTAAACAGAGATGCAAATAGTTGAGATACATCAGTGTAAAGTTTATCATACCTTTGTCTCAAGTATCTTTCTCCCAAATGCCTTTAGTCTCTATTATGGACTGTTTTTCCTGTACTAAATTCAAAGGTTTGCCTTTAATCCAAAAAGTCATATTTGCATTTTGCTTCAGTTGCCAGATTATTAATTTATTATATTGACAAGCAGTCTCTGCTATTTCAGTAAGAAAAGGGAGTTTTGGTGAGCCAAGTTACTGTAAGATTCAAGACCTGGAATGAATTTCTGGCCCTCTCCTGGCCCTCTACAATAGTAGAGCTACACTTTTATGTCCAAAACAGATTCTTTGCCTGAGTGACACCATGCAATATTCCAGCTAAAGAGTATTCATGTTTATCACATTACTGAGAATTGAAGAATCAGTGTTTTCTGCTGTTTTAAAGTGGCTCTGCAGTAACAACTATGCTCCAGATATTTTAGGAATAATAGATGCAGAGAAGTTAAAATTTGGAGATTTTCTCAGTGCTTGAAAAGTAGAATTATTTGAAAAAGAAACTCAGCTTAAGGGCCAATGCATCTTTCTTCATCCCTTCTAATTTTGGTTGTAGTGGCTTTCTTCTTCCCTTCTTTCCTTCCCTCCCCCTCCCCAAAACAGCAAGCAAATCTGCTATGTGCAATCATATTTCCATATTTATTACTTTGTGCAAAGAAAAAATCAGACCAAAAGGGAAAAAAAAGAGGGAAATAAAACAGAAAAAAAAAAAAAAACCCAAAAGGTGAAAATGCTATGCTTTGTTCTACATTCAGTCTCCATAGTTCTCTCTTTGGAGGTCAATAGCATTTTCCACCCCAAGTCTATTGGAATTGCCTCGAGTTGAATTGAATTGTAATCTTGAGAAGAGCTATAGCCATCACAGCTGATCATGACACTATCTTATTACTGTATATAATGTTCTTTTGGTTCTGCTCACTTCACTCAGCATCAATTCATGTAAGTCTTTCCAGGCTTTTGTGAAATGCTTATCATTTCTCACAGAACAGTAATATTCCATTATATTCATATACCATAACTTATTCAGACATTTCCCTACCAAACATTTTTGTGCAAAAACTTTTTAATTTAATGTAATCAAAATTATCCAACTTACATTTCATAATGTTCTTTATCTTCTGTTTGGTCATAAATTCTTTCCTTCTATATAGATCTTCGAGGTAAACTTTTCCTTAATTTGTTCTCTTAATTTGCTTTATGTCTAAATCATGTACCAATGTCAGTCTATGCCTAGTTTCCGCCACACTGCTTTCCAGTTCCTCAGCAGTTTTTGTCGAAAAGTGAGTTCTTGATGCTGAGTGAAATGAGCAGGACCAAGAGATCATTATATACTTCAACAACAATACTATATGATGACCAGTTCTGATGGACCTGGCCATCCTCAGCAAGGAGATCAACCAAATCATTTCCAATGGAGCAGTAATGAACTGAACCAGCTACGCCCAGAGAAAGAACTCTGGGTGATGACTAAAAACCATTACATTGAATTCCCAATCCCTATATTTATGCCCACCTGCATTTTGGATTTTCTTCACAGGCTAATTGTACAATATTTCAGAGTCTGATTCTTTTTATACAGCAAAATAATGTTTTGGTCATGTATACTTATTGTGTATCTAATTTATATTTTAATGTATTTAACATCTACTGGTCATCCTGCCATCTAGGGGAGGGGGTGGAGGGTAAGAGGTGAAAAATTGGAACAAGAGGTTTGGCAATTGTTAATGCTGTAAAGTTATCCATGCATATAACCTGTAAATAAAAGGCTATTAAATTTAAAAAAAAAAAAATGTTGAATAATCTAAAAAAAAAAAAAAGAAAGAAAGAAAAGTGAGTTCTTATCCCAGAAGCTGAAGTCTTGGAACTTATCAAACAGTGGATTGCTTGAGCCATTTACTATTGTATCTTGTGTACTTAATCTATTCCACTGATCTACCAAATTATTTCTTAGTCAGAACCAACTAATTTTGATGATTGTTGTCTTATAATAAATATAGTTTTATAGAAGGCAAGACCACCTTCTTTTGCAGGTTTTTTTCATTAATTAGCTTGATAGCCTTGATCTTTTGTTCTTCCCGATGAATCTTATTATTATTCTAGCGCTAGTGTTTGTAATAGGAACTGGATGTGGGAGTTGTATAGGAATGGGTGCTGTATTTTGTCAAGGATTTTTTCCTCCATCTATTGAGATAATCATATGATTTCTGTTGGTTTTGTTAGTGATATGCTTCATTATGCTGATAATTTTTCTAATACTAAACCAGCCTACACTTCAGACCCACTAGGGTTGACCTCTTTGGAGCAGAGCTGGATCCCTCTAATAAAGTATTATTGGCTAAGAGTTCTGCCTCAATTTCCCTTTTGGCCATTAAGGGTGATTTCCCCTACTATCACAAAACAATAAGATAGCTTGCATCATGTACCAAGGTAAGATCTAAATGGATCTATGAGAGATATTAAAAAATCACATCAAAAGAGAAGCAAGGAAGAAATTGCTTTTTAGATTCATGAATAAAGGAAGAAGAGTTCATGGGTAAATAATCAATAGATGATCACAAAAAAAGGAAAAATTTAATTATGTGAAATAGAAAAGGTTTTACCCAAGCAAACCCAATGTAATAAAAATTAGAAGGTAAAAGGGTAACTGAGGAAAATTTTTTGCAACAAATTTCTAATAAAGGATTCATGTCCAAAGATATATAAAGTAATTAAAATTTATAAGACTAAGAGCCATTCTTCAATAGTTAAATGGCCAAAAGATATATCTATACACACATACACATGTGTGTGTATATATGTAATACATATATGCATATACACACATACATATATACACATACCTACAGTGTGTGTGTGTGTGTGTGTGTTTCATAGTCCATATAGAATTTGTCTAGATGTGGTTCTCAGGGAGGCATGAATATCATTTAGCTTTAAAGTCTCATCCACCTACCCTTTTCCAAAGCAGATTTTGATTCTTGCCTAATGGAAAGCATGAGATTGGAGCCAAAGCATAGCCATTTTGTTTTTCTCAGAAAGAGGGACTTCCAGGCCAGAACCGTATGAGTCTATCCCTCCCATCTATTGTTAATCTAGATAAATAATTTAAACTTGATTACAACTCCTTAACATGGAAGGCATGTTCAATATCCAAAACTATAGAATTATTATCTCAAACCAGATTGCTAAATCAGATGCTCCCTCCTTCCTAGCTACCACAACACATTTAATTCCCTCCCTTGTTTTTATGCCTTATAGTTCTTATAGCTCCAATACTTAGCAAAGGCCCTACTATGCAGTAAGCATGTAATAAATTATAATTATTTTTTTATTCACTCATTCACGTGGATTATATATAATAACTATGTAATATATATGTGTATATATATACACACACACACGCATAACAATAACTAACATTTATATTGTGCTTTAAGGTTTATAAAGTCCTTACAAATATCATCTCATTTGAGCTTTAAAACAACCCTAGAAGGTAATCTCTATTGTTAATCCCATTTTACATTGAGGAAATTGAGGCAGACAAAAGTTGACTTGCCCAGTATCATACAGCAAGTATTTTAAGGCTGGATTCAAACTTGCCTTTTTTATTTTAGGCCTAACACTCTATTCACTGAGCCATACAAATGTTCACTAGCCCTGTGTAAATGTACACACATCTATAATAAGAAATATTTTTCTCATATTAATAATTATTAATTAAGATTTTCCCTTTTCAATTTCCTTACTCTGAAATAAACCTTTGTAGGTTATATAGTCAATCTTCATGAAGGACATTGGTGATAGATGAGATTACCCAAATCCTCTGGTTTATCCTTCTTACCCCACCCCTTTTTCAAGGAGAATTTAATCTAGGTGGACTCCATATCCCATCATCATACATTATTCACTGATTGGGTATCCTATGTAAAAGTAGTCAGGCTTGAGATGAATCTGTCTTTGTCAGTGAGGATATGATCAGTCCCTACTTAGAATAGGTCCACCTTTCTTTATAATATTCATTTTTCTCACTAATTGTTAAACAATCAGAATTGATTACCAGTTGTCAGAAACACCCACTCTTCCAAGGACATATAAGCATCAACAAGCCTCCATCTTTGGTTTACTGAGAGTAAGACCATGACCATCCTTTTATTAATTATTTCCTCTCCATAATTAATAAAAGAATTAATTACCCAGAAATTGTCTCTCAAACTTTTCACACATCACAATATATAATTAAATACACATATAAGTATATTTATAGAAAATGGAAGTAGCTACAGTTATAATTGAACAAGACTTATCAGCAGCCACAATAAAAGATCACGCGTCCTAGAAATATATAACAGCAATGAAAAGAACTAGGCCAAAAATATCATGTCCAGCAAAATAATCCATAATGAATTTTTTTAAATGGACATTCAACAAACTTGCAAATTTTCAAGACTTTCTTTTAGCCAAACCCAAACTCAATTGAAAATTTAACATATAAGAGGCAATATCAGTTTTAAGGAACTTAACTTGGACAAATTGTTTATGTTTTTTACATGGAAATATATACCAAGTGTTTAAGACTGATATCAGCAAATGGGAAGCTCAAAAGAAAGATTGGGGCAGAATTGAGCATGATCTAACTTTAAAAAGCAAAATTGCATAGGAAATGGTTAAAATAGTTACTACATTACACAAATGAGGTTCAAAGTAAGAATAGACACAGAGGCATTAGAGGGAGAAGAAGGGCTTGTAGTTCTGAAAACTTAATCTCACCAGGAATGGATGAAATAGGCAATACTACATATATACCATGAAGAGTATAGTACTCTCCAAAATCTATAAAGAAATAAGGTGCATGAGTGGAGGGAGAAACAAAGTATGGGGGAAAAAGACAAGGGAGGAGTCCATGGGTAGGGGAAGGTTAGATAATAGCAAGGTAAGTTAAGGAACAGAAATAAAGCAGAAGAGTCAGCAAGGATAGGAAAGAAAAGACATGTACAAACACTACAACAAGGATCAGGAGTAGAATTTATTAGAAAAAAAAGTACACTAATAATCATTGATCTTAGACAAAGTCAAATTCAATAAGAGAGAAATCTATATTATATGTCAGTCATTCTAATATTGTTTTAGATGCATGATTACATATGGGTAAATATGCATGTGTGTATGTGTCTGAGTATATGTAGCATATACATGTTACTCTATGTATATGGGTCTGTAGGTGGGTATGATTGTATATGTATACATGTGTGGGTATGTGTATATATATAAATATATCTGCGCTTAACTATAATCTGTTTGGGAGAAGTGGGAGTAGGGATGAAAGGGAGGGAAAAGAATAAAGTAAAAATATATTTGAAGCAGAGAATAAAAGAGCAGTCTACAAGGAAGCAAAGAAAAGAGGGACACTCATGAATATAATTTCTCCTACTATTATATATCCTTTCTTGAACTGGTAATTTATTATTATACATTTTAATCCTCCCTGATGTTCTGCTGGATACATGACTATGTTCTGTTTTGTTTTATTTTCCTTTTCTGTTTTTTTTCTATTATGTATGTATTTTTTTCTATTATGTTTTCCTTTAAATAAAAAAAGAAAAAAGAAAGAAAATGGAACTAATACTACATCATTGGGGATGAATAGAAAAAAGTAGCCTGATCCTCTAAGAAATAGCATCAGGAATGCTAGGTCTCTGAGTTTGACTTTGATTCTTGGAAGAATTCTAAAATGCATTATTAAAATATTAGTAAGCATTTGGAGAAGGAAGAAATGATCTTTTAGAATCAGTCTAGCTTTATCAAGAATAAATGATGTGGATGTAGGTAACATGCTTCATTATTCCTTCCCTGGAATTCTGAGTTATCAGTTTTCAAGTCTTTCAAAGCTGTTTTTATAACATTAGGTTGTTTTTTAGAAGGAATATTTAAATGAGTCATCTGTGAACAAAACAGAATGAAAGTCTCTGAAAGCAGATTTCATTTATGTCTATATCACAAACATCTATGAGAGTTCCCAGAATGTAGTAGACACTAAGTAAATGCTAGTTGATTCAAAGAATACAAGACCTCTATATGTATATAGCTATACCTTCTATATTTTTATACTTATATTTCTACCTTTAAATACTTAAAATAGGAGAATTCTCTAAAAGAAAGGGAAGTATATTAAACTTGAAAAGTAGCACTCTTTTATAAAAGTCTTTTTGATAGTTTAAAATATTTTTTCAGATTCTGAAACAAGAAGGAAGAACTCAGTTTGTGAAAAACTAAGAATGGTTATTTAAGATTAGGATTAGAAGCAGGTAAGCGTAAATTGTGTTTTTTGAACTAGGTCAAGAAATTTAGATTAAAATAGCTTGGGCTACAAAGAATTCAAGCCACAAAAAAGCACTTGTGTTTATTTACTAGTTTGCATTACATGATGAAATCTGAAAATTTGGTTAATTAGAAAAGTTACTATAGTATATGTTTAAAATGTTTCTTCAAAACACCAGATTTTTATGTGTTTTTCAGTATTAAAAGATTCCCTAGGGCAGCTAGGGAGTACAGTAGATAGAGAGAGCACCAGCCCTGAAGTCAGGAGGATCTGAGTTCAACAGACACTTAATACTTCCTAGCTGTGTGACCCTGGGCAAGTCACTTAACCCCAATTGCCTCAGCCAAAAAAAAAAAATGCACTGTATAACAAATGTATCAATAAATTCTATGTCTAAAATAAAGTTTTCTTTCCACTACTAGAAAGAATAAATGATTTGGGGTTCCAAAAAGATGGCAGAAGGTTGTAATTTTTTAAAAGTCCAGCTCTTCAATATTTTCTCTATAAATAAAAATGCCCCCAAATAAATGTTAATTAATTAAAATGGAAAAGATAGAATAAGAAGATCAATTCAAAAGAAAATTGTTTTAGGTAAGAAAAGAGTAAGAAGATATTCAAGCAAAAAATATGATGAACAAATATTAGGGATTTAAATATTCCAAAGAAACATGATCATAAGGGAAAAAATAATGCATCAACTCCACTAGCAATAGAAACAAAGATGAAAATAATGCAAGACTCTATGGAGTTAGGTTTAAAAAACAAAACACCTTATAGGAAATAGGAAATGAAATGAAATGAAAGAGAATTTAATGTCAATAAAGTTCTGACATCTGGAATGAGAACTCATTTCTCCCCTTCCCCCTTTCCCATCTGTGATTTCACCAGTGTAAGAAATTTGCTCTTGTACAAACTCTGTTCACAGATGCAAGTCAGCACCTCATTGGTCACTTATAGTTTTAGAAAACTGTTTGTGGGGGTGGGAGGATTGAGAAGGTAAATAATTTGTGTCTGTCTGTCAATAAAAAGTTACTATTAAAAAAATAATAATAATTTGTGTCTGGTGAGTATCTCATATAATACATGGTTCATAAATTTATGTGCTGCCTTACCAAAAAAACCCAGTACATTTTTGTATTAATTAATTAGTCAATAAGGGTATGTAATATATAATTTCCCCAGTAGGTACTTATGCCCCTGTAATGTTCTGATTAGCTTTCTGGAGGTCTTTGGACCAGCCTTCATTTTAGCAGAGTAATCACCACGAGAATAGCCAGAGATAAAGTCCAAATTCTTTATTATCTCCTTTACAATCTGTCTCCTTCACTTGGGGCCTGGCTAGCTTTCTGGAGGGCCTTCAGACGGGCCTTGGTTTCAGTGAAGAAATGAAGGAGGACAGGCCAGCTACCACAATGGTGGGAGATGGAGTGTCTCTCATTGGCTCTTATATACTCTATTATAATTACATCATTGTAGTTATTAATCTTGTAGAACTATATTAAGCACTAAGTACATATACTGAACTAGAGAACTATTAATCACCAGGCTAAACTAGATCACCATTGTCTCATCAATTCCACTGAGTTAGCAGCTTGTTTAAATCAATCATCTTGCTCTTTATGTGCCACTACCTATGGTCTCCTCATCTCTGATGTATGCGCCAGAAATCCCCTTTAATATATATGTCTCCTACAAACACCAATATGAGCTTCAAATGGTGAGGCATTTTTTATCTTTCACTGATCAGGTTCTGAATTCTTACTAATAAGTTGATATCAAATAGGGATAGGAATAGAGACCTGACCTGTAATTTCATTAATAGAAGGAACTCCCAGATAAAGAAACTTCCTTTGCCAATGTAGATTTGGCACTTTCTATGTTACTTAGATTCTTGTAGCTTACTCAGGGTCACACAGTCAATAGGTGCAATCATTTCTTTTTTACTACATCATGCTGTCTATAAATATATTGATAAAGGAGCTAGGTGGATAGACTGCTGAATCTGGAGTCAGGAAGACCTGAGTTCAAATCCAGCCTCAAACACTTTCTATGGGGCCCTTGGTCAACTCATTTTGACTTTTAACTTCCTCAGTTTTTTTATTTGTAAAATGGGGTTAATAATAACAGCCACCTCCCAGAAATTTTGGAAAGATCAAATCAAATATTTCAACATTCATTTTTGTAAGATTTTGAGTTCCAAATTTTTCTCTATTTCTCCTCTCCCTCCTGAATCCTCATGACAGCAAACTATGATATAGGTCATACTTATACAATCATTTTAAACATATTTCCATATAAGACATGTTGTGAAAGAAAAATCAAAACCAAAGGGAAAAATTACGAGAAAGAAAAAATACAAAAAAAGTAAAAATAGTATGTTTCAATCTGCATTCAAACTTCATAGTTCTAACTCTGAATGAGGATAGCACTTTCCATCCAAAGTCTATTGGATTTGCATTGGTTCACTGTCTTGACGAGAAGAGCTAAGTCAAGTTGAACTTCATACATTATTGCTGTTACTGTATACAATGTTCTGGTTGTGTGCATTTCACTCAGTATCAGTTCATGTAAATCTTTCCAAATTTTTCTGAAATCAGACTGCTCATTATTTCTTATAACACAATAGCATTCCTTTCCACTAAATACCACAACTTATTTGACCATTCCCTAATTGATAGACATCCACTCAATTTCCAATTCCTTGCCACCACAAAAAGAGCTATTATTTATACATATGAATCCTTCCCCCCTTTTTATGATCTCTTTGGGATCCAGCACAGCTGGATCGAAAGGTATGAATAGTGTTATAGCCTTTTGGGCAAATTGCTCCCCAGGATTGTTAGATCAATTCATAACTTCACCAATCGTGCATTAGTTTCCCAGTAGTCCCATATCCCCCTCAATATTTATCATTTTCTTTTTCTTAGCCATTCTGACAGGTATGAGTTGGTATCTTAGGGTTGTTTTAATTTGAATTTCTTTAATCAATAGTGATTTAGAGTATTTTTGCATGGCTATAGCTTTCATTTTTTCATTTGAAAATTGTTGGTTCATATTCTTTGATCAAATCATTTGGGGAATAAGCAGAAGACAAAGGCACTGGATTTGTTAGCAAACCAGGCCATTGAGACTAGAGAAGTAGTACTCCAGTGTGAATTGATGTTAGATTGATGTTGGCTGAAGAAGGTGGAGTTTGTAGGAAATTAAATCTATCTACTTGCTGTGTGAAAAATGATAATGCACAAGTAGTGAAGGAAATTGCCAAAGATGTTAAAAAAACTGGCTCATGTCCAATTTCCTGGTCCTCACCATTTAATACCTTTTAGTGGTCTTGGTCTGGAGGCAGCTGGTAGAAACAAGTTCTTCCATTCCTGCTGATAGCTTTAACTGGAGTCATACAGTAGTATGGCTAGCAGAGATATCATTGTAAGGATGGTAAAGATTGAACCTGGAGTAGTAGGTCTAGTTAGACTTATTAGTTAGAGCATTAAAGGACCAGAATGGACCCCAGTAGAGAAAAAGAACTGGAATTGGAAACTGAGGACAAGATGGTTGAGGAAATATAGCAAGAATGGTGTGAAAGATCTTCAAAAGTTAATAAATAAGAGGAGGGATTGAATAGTTTTGACCATTGAGTGAAGATCTCTCATAAGAATTTGGCCTTGACTTATTCCCCAATTATGACTTGAGATTTTTCAATACAAAATTGAGCTATAGCTAAAAGTTGCAGGTGTTCTATTATCTTAGATAAACTTCCATTTCCTTCCTGTCCTCCCTCCACCTTTATATCAGCATTTAAGTACCTAATAAGGTAAAAAGTGTGTTACTGACTAGTATTCTTTCTTTCTGAGTTCTGGGTAAATTAGAACTCCCCAGCCCAGGGGAGAAATGGTCAGAAGCAGGGGTGCGGGCTTCTAATTAGAATCTATATAATCTTGTGTTTTGCAATTTGCATTCCTCTATTGATATTTTGTCTGTTAGGAGTTGTCCTTTCTCTCAAGATTGTAATAAATCTTTTTTTACCTTTTACCTTGAGTCTCTGATTTTAATTTGGGTAAGTATCATTGTTCCACACACAATTTATAATTATAAAAATTAGATTGGAGAAATTAAACTCCCTCAGTGCATTCAAGATGGGAGGAGAGTGAGACTACAAGTCTCCCTACCTGTTGAGAAAACATCTTATTTCTCACTCTTGTTGCTGGGGAAAAATTTCAGAGTAGGGGAGACATAGATTACACTCTAGAATATATATAAACCTGCTGAGAACGGTTCTTTCTGATCCCAACAGTGGGGGTGGGTATCCTTTCTCAGGAAAAAGCAATAAATTCCTTTTTGCCTCTTCTAAGACAAGTCTATGGTTAATTGGATTGGGGGGGGGGGGCAGTGATGCTTCTCACACAGAACTTAGCAAAGATCTTCATCATGAGCACATCTTTTGTAGGGGAAATATTATCTCAGGGGTTTCTTAGGAGAAGTACCAGGGAAGAATTTGATAGCTCAGAAGGAGAGATCAAGGAAGAGCCAGATGGAATCCACCTGACTGACCAGGTCCCAGACCCTTCTAAAGATATGTTAATCAATATCTCAAAGGTTGTTTAAAGATGGTTAGAGGTTGGGGGGATAAGAACTAGAGGCTGACAAAGAGTTCCATTCTTTCATTACTCTACACAAATGGGATAGTCTGAGACTTAGTTAAGCTTGATAATAGCCAGATGGGCTTCTGCCTGGTAACGGAACAAAGTCCACATTAGAACCAGAAGAACATTGTACACAGTAACAACATTATATGATGATCAATTGTGGTAGACAATCACAATTAACTATACAATGATCCAAGATAATTTAAAAGACTTGTGATGGAAAATGCCATCCACATACAGAGAAAGAACTATACCTTCCTTCTTTGTCTGCATTTTTTTTGCAACATGACTAACATGAAAATTTTTGCATGACTACACATATGTAATTTATGTCAAATCACTTGCCTTCTCAAGGAGGGGAGAGGAAAGAGAGAAGGAGAAAATTTAGAACTTAATGTTTGTTTTTGTTTTTTTATTGAAGCTTTTTATTTTCAAAACATATGCAAGGATAATTTTTCACATTGACCCTTGCAAAACCTTGTGTTCCAATTATCCCCCCCCCCCACCCTCTCCCTTAAATGGCAAGTAATCCAATATATGTTAACCATAGTAAAAATATATATAAATCCAATATAAGCATACATATTTATATAATTATCTTGCTGCACAAGAAAAAATCAGATCAAAAAGGAAAAAAAAGAGAAAGAAAATTATATTCAAACAAATAAAAGAAGTGAAAATGCTATGTTGTGATCCACATTCAAGAACTCAATGTGTTTAAAAAACAAAAGTTAAATTTTCCGTGATCAAAGCATAGTATTATCATCTTTTGTTGTTGTTGTTTGTTTGCTTGGGTTTTGATTTTTGCTTTTGATCTGATTTTTTTTTTTTACACAGCATGATGAATATGGAAATATGTTTAGAAGGATTGTACAGTTTAACCTGTATCACTGTATCAGATTGCTTGCTATCTGAGGAGAGGGAAGGACAGAAGAGAGGGAGAAAAAATTGGAAGGAAAGAAGGAAAGAAGGGAGGGAGGGAGGGAGGGAGGGACGGAGGGAGGTGAGGAAGGGGGGGAGGGAGGGAAGAAAGGAGGAAGGTGGGGAGGGAGGGAGGGTAGAAGGGAAGGAGGGAAGGAAGGGAAGAAGGGAGGGAAGGAAGGGAGGGAGGGAGGGAAGGAAGGAAAAAAAAGAGCCAAAAGAAACTTTCTTTTCCACATATTTTACCATTTTTCCAGCCTACATCTAATCACTCTGTTTCTTTTTGATATCACAAGGCTGATACTGATGAATATTAGCTGAAATGTTAAAGATGCCCTTAGTAATGATTGTAAAGATCTCTGCCTTTGTGTGGAGCTTTGTTGTAGTCCAGAGAACAGCTGGCTGCCTTTGCCATGATCTGAACTGTTACTCAATAGTTTCTCCTCTACTGTGACCTCTCCCAATGGCAAGGAGCAGCCATCACCTTTTCCTGGTCCCCTTTCTGGATACTCTTCCTTTCTGGCCGGGTCCCTCACCCCTACCCAGAGGACCTCATAGGTCTCATACTGCCCCATGACTAGAAGGAAAACTTGTACTTTGCGATCACTACGGGTGAGGAGCCTCCCTCCTCAGACCTGCCTAGGCCTTGTCTTTTCTTCCACAAGGTCCCTGAGGGGCTCAATGCTTCCTGTGGGATTCAGGAACAGTCTCTATCCCTGAGAGCCAATGATTTCTGTTGGAATCTTTACTAAAGTGTTAAGACATTTCTTTACAAAGTGTTAAAGACATTGGAGTTAATTTAATCTTAGAGTTATTTTGGGCCAGAACTTGAAACAAGATACTAAGTGGAACTGATTGAACAATGCTTGTGTTCACACCTGTAGAGAGCTCATAAGTATCTAAGTACTCAATGGAGTTCACACGAGAATTCAGGGCTGGCTTAGTCTGAATTCACATCTCCCTTGAAATTCTTAGGACCAGAGAGCACTCGGGGAGATAACCCATAATCCCTGCCTCGAGAAGGAGGAGTTAACTTTTGGGAGATGATATATTATGGAGGAAGCTCTTGGAGCTAGGGAGAATTTCTCCAGAACATCAACAGGGCTCTGAGACAGAACACTCTGGAAGAAAAGACTACTCGTAACAGACTGGAGATTGAGAAGCCACCAGTCGGTGCTGGCTGGAGGCTGAAGAAAGCAGAGGCAGAAGCCAAGATCTCTTGGAGCCAGGCAGAGAGATAGGCCTCACTTAACCAGGCTAAATTTGGAAGGAGAAATAAACATTTGCAATTTTTACCAGCTGGCTGCAGAGTAATTATTGATTGTAACTTAAACTAAGGCTGCCTCCAAAAAAAAAAAAACCACCACAGATTTCCTCTTCTGCCATCCCCACCTTCACCTCATACCTAACCTCCATCTGCTAACCTCCC
The DNA here is from genome assembly GCF_902635505.1 of Sarcophilus harrisii. Lineage (NCBI taxonomy): Eukaryota > Metazoa > Chordata > Mammalia > Dasyuromorphia > Dasyuridae > Sarcophilus > Sarcophilus harrisii. The sequence goes on along the minus strand of NC_045429.1, from coordinate 284,187,542 downwards.
CACTCCCACGTTGTAACCTTTTCCCCAGTATGGCCACCTTGGCTACCACCCCCAGAATGAAGTTCCCATTGATAAAATCTCACTAATAGTCCATCCCTCACCCAGGGGCCCCAGTGCAATTATCCATTTTGCAATTTTTGCCAATGACACAAATTTCTAGCTTAGTTTCCGTTGTGATTTTATAATCTGCACCATAATTTCTCTGCCCTCCTCACCAAAACAAAAAAGGAAAAAACACCATCACTATCACCAACAAAATCAACTGTTTACATTTCTACTGCCCTGGAACTTCTTGTTCTTCTTTGGGGGAGACTGAAGAGGAAAACACTTCATCCCCCACAGCTCCCAGTATCTCCCGGCACGACCTGCTCCCTCTTCCTCCTCATCCTGCCTGAGCAGCTGTGATGTGTGTACAGAGGAAGGGCTGGAGGGGGAAGGCGGAGGAGGGTACTCCTAGTGTGCCTGTCTGAGGGTGTGGTATCTATCCCTGCTAAGCTTCAATACCAAATGTTTAAAAACAAATTTTAACATTGACAGAAATATTTTTTTTTAAATGATCTATGGAAAAAAGGGCGGCATATGAGTCAGGTGTAGAGCATTTTGTAGTATATTGATGACTCACCAGACGGCCCCCCGGCTACTCCTAGGTTTGCTACTTCCCCATCCCACTCCTGCTTCTTGGACCCCAGAGACTGTTGCCCGCCCTTTCACTGGAAGTCTATTGTAGCACCTGGAATATAACCAACATTTTCAAAAATGCAAATTTCTTCATCTCATTAAATCTCCAGTTCCATCATATTCTCATTAAATCTCCAGTTCCATGATATGACTTAGTTTTCTTTCAATCACAACTTCCCAAACTCACAGGAAGAGAGTGAGATTATGGGAACTGTGGGTAGGTGTGGGAGAGGAGCTTCTGGGAGTAGTTTAACTTCCAACAAAGCTACCCGCAAGCAGCGGTAAAGTGGCTCGTTTTCTTGTTAAGCTCCTCTCTGGGGTCAAAGGGGGGATTCTAAGGTATGCTCAGGAATCTCATTAAACTTTCAGAAACTTTTTTCCTAATTGGTCCGTCCCCATCCCAATCAGATGGGAGAAAAAATCTCTTCTTGCTTTGGGTCAGCTTAATCCCATGCAGATTTGTTCACAAGTTATATTAGTAGCCATGGACTTTAATAATGTAAATAGAATTAAATACAAAAAAGTATTAAAATAGCAGGCTGCAGTATGGATGGCAATCTGGGAACTAGACTGTTTTCTCCGCCTTGCCCTCCCTTTCCTTCTACCATTCTGAGAGAAAAATAGCAAAATGATACAAATCAAACCTCCCAAAACTTGGACTGGGAAAACTTGGTCTCCAGGAAAGCAAGGTCAGGAAATCAAATGAATAGGCCAATCAATGATTGGCCTAAATACTATATGCCTTGATTTCCCCCTCATCTCCCATCCCTGGTTCCTGGATTTCCTCCTATCAGTATATCTTCTTAATATTAGCATGCTATTCCATCTGTTTTACCTGTCATTATCTATAGATTATTATTTATTTATTTCCTATAATAACTGTATACTTCCTAATAATACCTATAAAATCTGTATACCTTTAGATACTGCAGAGGTATAACTGTATACTACCTAATTCAGTTCTCTGTGAGTTTGAATTTGCCTCTTTGTATTAAAAACAAAAGGACAGTAGGTGGCAAAGTGGATAGAATATCAGGCTTGAAGTTAGGAAGACCTGAGTTCAAATCCAGTCTCAAAAACTAACTAGTTATGTGACTCTTTACTAACTAGCTAACTAACCCTGTTTGCCTCAGTTTTCTTATCTGTAAAATGAGCTGGGGAAGGAAATGAAGTAGGAAATGCCAGTATCTTTGCCAAGGAAACTCTAAATGGGATCATGAAGGGTTGGATACAACAGGAAGAATTGTTCCAAGTTATCTATAACAAAATTAGGAACTCTAGTTCACCTTGCTTATTACCCATATTTTCTGCATCTGTGAATAGACATTTGAAATTGTGGTATATATTGTGGTCCTTTTCTTGAATTTTGTCCCTTGTGAATTACCGATCCACTTTGTTAATATTCTTCCTGTTGTGTATTATGTTATGTCTTGGCAGATATATGTGGACGGTTCCTCCTTTCCCTTCCATTTTCTTTTTTTGGGGGGAGAGGAAGGAGTTTGAGGCAGTTTGGGAAGTTGCCCTGGATCACACAGATAGTAAGTGTTCCCTTTCCATTTTCAATGAAAACTTTCTAGATCAGTTTTGGATGGCTGTAGGGAGAAAAGTTTTAAAGAAAATTCATTAAATGAATTCCATCCATCACTCTTGAAATAATGTAATGCAAAGAGAATATCTCTAATGTAAAATAGCAGAAGTCTCCACATGTAGAGAGTAGGGGTGTTTTAAAATTGTATATTTTTTTCTGGTTCCTTTGACCATCATCACACCTCCTATATTCTAGTTAGTATAGTAAGTTATATAGGTGGCTACTATAGGGCTATTGCAGGAAATAAGATTGCAAAGGAGAAGCTGAAAGTCACATACAAACTATCTCAAAGATCAAAGGAGCAAAATTTACAAATTATTTAGTAACTAAAACTTGCATGCTGGTAAATATGTGCTAAGTCGAGGAAAACCACTTTACATTACAAATACTTGCTGTAAGTTTTAGAGAAATACTGCTTAATTTTTTAAGGAAAAGCTCCCTTTGTCCCTATGTTCTCTAGGGTTTTTAATAGGAATGGGTGCCGTATTTTGTCAAAAGCTTTTTCGGCATTTATTGAGATTATCATATGATTTGGGTTGATTTTGTTATAAATATGGTCGATGATGTTTTCCTGATATTGCTATGCATTCCTGGTATAAATCCCACTTGATCATATTGTATTATCCTGCTGAGAAGTTGCTATAATCTCTTTGCTAATACTTTATTTAAATTTTTTTGTATCAATATTCATTATGGAGATGGGTTTGTAATTTTCTTTCTGTGTTTTGGCTCTTCCTGGTTTAGGTATTAGTACCTTATTTGGATCAGAAGGACTTTGGCAGGTCTCTTTTACCTATCTTGCCAAATAGTTTACATAGTATTAGAATTAATTGTTCTTAAATATTTGGTAAAATTCACTTGTGAACCCATCTGGCCCTGCGGGTTTTTTCTTAGGTAGTTCATTAATGATTTGTTCAATTTCTTTTTCTAAAATGGGACTATTTAACTAATTTATTTCCTCTTTTATTAACCTGGGTAATTTATATTTTTGTAAATATTCATCCATTTCAACTAGAAGTTTGTACAGGAAAAGGAGAAAAGGGAAGGTATAATGAGAAAATTAGTTCACATTGAAGAGGGGCAAAAGAGCTATTACAATTGAAGACAAGGGAGGGGGATAAGCATTATCTGAAACTTGATCTCATCAGTTTGGGCTATAAGAGGGAATAACTTAATCATTCAGTTGGGTATAGAAATTGATCTAACCCTATAAAGTAGGAGAAAGAAGAGAAAAATCAAAGGGAGGGACAGGATAGAAGGGAGGGTAGAAACACTAGGGAAAAAGTTAAGAGGAGGAAAGGATTGATAGAAGAAGGTAGTGGGTTGGATGAGTTAAAAAAAACATCACTAAAAGACGGGGAGAGAGGTGATAGGAGATAAGGTAATGGGTGGAGTGGGTAAAAAAAAAAAAAACACTAGTAAGAGAAGGAGAAGGGAAAATAGGAAATAAGATAGTGGGTGGGATGAGTAAACAAAAAATAAGACTGAGGATAGACTGGAAAGCGAGAACAAAAGAATATACAGGGGAAGAAATAGAATGGAGGAAAATACAAAGCTGGTAATCATAATTGTGAATGTGAATGTGAATTTATGTCCCATAAAAAGGAAGGTAATAACAAAGTGGATTAAAAAACAGAATCTTATATGTTTTCTTTACAAGAAATACCAATTTGATACAGAGAGACATATACAGAGTAAAGGTAAAAGGCTGGAACAGAATTTATTATGTTTCAGCTGAAATTTAAAAAAAAAAACAGGGGTAGCAATTCTAATCTCAGATAAAGCAAATGTAAAAATAGATCTTATTAAAAATATAAGAAATGAAAGTACATCTTGATAAAGGGTACCTTTAATAGTAATGATAGTAAATAGTAATGATACTAAATGTGTATGTACCAAGTGGAAGAACGGGCAAATTCCTAGAAAAGATTTTAAGCTAGTTATAGGAAGATAGAGACAACAAACTATTTTGTTGGGGGACCCCAATCTTCCCCTTTCAGAATCAGAGAAATCTAACCACAAAATAAACAAGAAAGAAACTAAGGAAATTAATAGGATCCTAGAAAACCTAGATATGATACACCTCTCTAGAAAAATGAATACAGACAGAAAGGAATAAACATTTTTCTCAGCAGTACATGGCAGCTACACAAAAATTGACCATACATTAGAGCATAAAACCTCACAATCAAAAGCAGAATGGCAGAAATAGTAAATGTTTCCTTTTCAGAACACAACATAATAAAAATTATATCCAATAATATGAAAAGATAGACTAAAAACCAATTAGAAATTAAATAATATAATTCTAAAGAATGAGTGGGTCAAACAACAAATCACAAAAATAATTCATATTTTCACTCAAGAGAATTACAATAATGAGACAACATACCAAAATTTATGAGATACAGCCAAAGCAGTTTTTAGGGGAAATTTGTAAGTCTAAATAGCTACATGAATAAAACAGAAAAAGACAAGATTAATAAATTAGGCATGCAAATAAAAAAGCTAGAAAAAGAACAAATCTAAAACCCCCAACTAAATACCAAATTAGAAATTTTGAAACTCACAACTCCAACAGCAATGTATTAGTGTCTCAGATAATGATATTTATCATTATCCTTTCCTGTCACCTTAGCCAGTCTGAGAGCTATGTAATGGTACGTCAGAGTCATCTTAATTTGCATTTCTCTAATCAATAATTATTTAGAGCATTTTTTATATGACTAGAAATGGCTTTAATTTGTTTATCTGAAAATTGTTCATATTCTTTGACCATTTATCAATTGAAGAATGGCTTGTATTCTAATAAATTTGAGTCAATTTTCCATATAAGAAATCAAACATTTGCTGATAATAAATCATAATTTCACAATCTCCACATTCAGTTAGACAACCCCATATGGGATTGTTACTCACAGTTTAAGAACTTTTGATATAGAGGTCTGTCTTCATCCTTCTGTACTCTCTGTGGGCAGGGATATGCTGATATAACTTCAACCATTATATTCCTGAAAGAAACATTTTAATGTTAATTGGCATTATCAACATTTCTCCATCTGAAGTCTAGACAATCAGCAAAACAATAAATGAAATCTTGATTTGTAGAATATTTTGAGCTACACTGAAAATTTAGTTTTCACTCAAGCTAGCTCCATCATGACCCTATTTCTCCCTCTCAGAGATCTCTCTATGTGACTTTGGTTATTACCTCTGGGTAGATGATTGTAGAATTTATGAGCAGTGTCACAGAAAGAGTATTGGTTTGGGGGGAAGTGAAAAAATTAGATTTGAGTCCCAGCTCTGATACTTTCTAGCTAGGTAACTTTTAGTAATTCACTTTACTTGGTCTGAGTTTCTCCATCCATAAAACTAGACATTTGGACCCTAAGTAATTTCTAAAGTTGGAGTTATGAACTGATCCTAGGCCCAAAGGGCTATCAAACATCCCAGGGGTGAGCCAGTGTAAACTCTTTGGCCTACACCAAGCTACTCATTTGGGAAAAAATGCTCTTCAATCCCTTGTGAAACCCATTTTCACTGGTCACTGGAAAATAGTATGACCCTAGAAAAGCTATTGGTAGGAAGAAGAGGAACATGTTACAATTGGAAGTAGTTTCACTCCTAGTATAGCCCAATCAGAAAAATTAGCAGAGAATTCAGATCTGTGCAAGTTAATAGACTTTTATTTTGAAGTGGGATGTAAAAATTAGCCAAATCTGAGGGGTTTGAAAAGAATATGGAAACCAAATTATTAAAAAGGAAAAAGTGGGGCAGCTAGATGGCACAGTGGATAGAGCACCAGCCCTGAAGTCAGGAGGATCTGAGTTGAAATCTCAGACACTAAACACTTCCTTGCTGTGTGACCCTGGGCAAGTCACTTAACCCCAATTGCCTCAGTAAAAATAAATAAATAAATATTTTTAAAAAAAAGAAAAAAATGGGGGAAATTGTGAGAATTGGTAGACATTTGTTTTCCACAGTTATGAAAATTAACATGGAGAAATGAAACATATTAGAAAACTGAAACCCACAAGGACATCAAGGAATAATCAAAGGTGTAGTTTTCTACAGAAGTAGTTTCCTCTCAAAAGAATGTAAGCTCCTTGGGGGCAGGGACTGGCTATGTAATGAGTGGAGATTTGTGTTACTTCTGTAACACCCAATTAATGGAATTGGGGGAAGGACTTTGCTTCAGGATAGGAAATAAAATGCTACCTTTGAAGTTTCAAAAGTGTGTCTATTCATCTAGGCACCAGTTCTTGCAAGAATTAAAATAAATTTTTACTGCGTTCATCAGTGAGTCTATGGAGTTCTTGTTAAGATATTTTTAGTTTCTTACATTATACAATGTACAACATAGATTGTACAGAACCATTCATTACCTTAACACAAATTGTGTTAAAACACAAAAAAACAAGTTCACAGAGAAAAAAATTTTAAAGCCTCATAACTGATATGATCCCTAAAGCTTATAACCTTGCTAGCTGCCAGAAAGAATGGGCTAACAGATCTAAGAATAAAATCCATCTAGATAAAATTTTTACTTTATCAAATAACTCAAGAGAATAATTTATCCCAGTACTACAACCTTAGAAAGAATCCAAGAACTCAATTAATATCTACTGAGAAGCTTTAGCTGATAGATTTTTTTAAAGAAACAAGACAATTCTAAAATAGGTGATAACTAAATAATTTTGAGCGAAAATTTCACAAAGTAAGCACACATGCAGATCATTTACATAAAGGAATAGCCAGTACTTGATCAAATATGTGGGGACCTTTGTGGAAGCCCTAAGCTACCTCCATGTAATGGACATGACTGCCCATGTTAATTGGTGGGAGTTATGTTTCCCTGGATTTGCCCCTTCACTGGCAAAAAGAAATTGTGAATCTTTATACAATGGTATGCAAAAAAAAAAAAAAAGCATCTTTAAGATCTAAAGTAGAAAACCATTGTGTTACCTGGGATACTTGTATTGGGTTTATGGCTTCTACTGACCATTTGCTCTGATTATAAAAATTTGTTATAAGAGGAAAAAACAGAGACGAGTATAATAGCTCCATTACAGTCCCAAGAGATTTTATCTCTAATAGCAAATTCTATTAATTACAGGTTAGGGCTAGATACATTATTTTAAAAGTTTAGTATGACTTACATAGGAGATTTTAACATATTTTATATGTTTAAATTTATTCTGGTGCAAAGGATCAATCATTAAACCGGTTTGTAAATTCTTAGTAAACTATAAATCCTAAACATGCTCATTTCTCAGGACTGATGACCTTGCTTACCCTGATGTTTCAAAAATATTGGCAAGCTTACAAATGAAGGGGAGTTGACAAAAGACTCTAGAAAAGGGACTAAACTTACTGTTGCTCACCCCAACTATTCTTAGTGTTTTCGTGGGCTGGGTTGTTTGTTCCCCACTCTGTGAAGGAAGAAAAAGGTGTTGTACACCTCACACTTGAAAGGCTTTCACCTCACCTCTCTTGTTCTACACAGAGTAATTACCAATTCTAGGTTTAATATGATGGCAATCACTCCAAATAACTTAGTTAACAATTTTAGAATTTTCCTAATAGCCAAATAGTCTTAGATAAGTTTCCCTCTTATTTTAGGGAGAAAACAATTTTTTAAAATTGAGATAGAACAGATTTTAAAATTGACTTTTGTTAATGAGATTCGCTAAATTCTGATTAAATGTTCTAGACAAACTGAATTGCTACTTGGTTATTTTCCAATTTACCCAAATCATTTCTCGATTGTGAGCTAGGAAAATGGTTAAGATGCTAGTTTTTACTGACAGGGCCTTCAGAAGTCTGACTCTACATACCTCAAAAGCAGGCTGTTTGGGTTGCCAGAGTTTTTAAAGTAGTAGCAAACTGCTTTTGCTGCTTCCCCTATTTCTACAGGTGAGACAGAATTTGATTTCCCTACACTTTTGAGATGAGAAGAGTTAGCAAACAGAGAGACTTGGGCTATATTGATCTTGTTAGTAATCCTCACACTAAGATACACTCAGGATCATTCCAAGGAGTGGAGTGCATTCCTCTCCATTAAGGAGAGGCTCCTTAATGCCTTCTGGAGTGCATTCCCAAAGGAGCAGAATGGGGGACTCTGAGTCAAGTGAGTCCAGGTGAAGCTTTTTCAAAGAGTCTGAGATAGAGTAGGTCTGACCTTAGGCCTAAGTTACATGATCCCTATTCCCAGAGATCTATGAAGATGGAAGATCAGGTCTTGGACCCAGGTTGCAGGAAGTCACATAATCTCTAGTCCTAGAGGTCTCTAAAGATCAGACCCTAGATCAACTTCAGGAAATGGCATGATCCACAGAAAGCAGACAATATTGGTGACCATTGGTCAATGATGGCTACTTCCTTTTAGTCTAGTCAATGAAAAGATGGGTCTTTTGCTATTTAAACAGCTTTACTACATCCTGCTAGACAGTCCTAGCACATGTTGGGAGCAAAGATGCTTCCAAGGTGGGCTTGGGCTGCTCCCTGCAGGGACAATGCTTTCTGAAGATGTCTCTGATTAATTAATTTGGGGAAGGGGGTCTAGCACCTGTCCCCCACACAAGGAAGAGTTAGCCAAACGTTTCTATTTACCTAGTTTTATTTTCTTAGTTCCAATAATTCTATAACCACATCCATCTTACCTTCAGCCTTTTGTCAAGCTCCTGTTTCAACAATTTAATATACTCACCAAACCATTTTATAAAACTGATTTACCTTCTATTCATACTATTTACCTTTCTTCTCTTACTTTGCTTTGCCAAGGACCTTCTCTTTTCCTTTTTGAATTTACCTCTTTGGCTCAAGTCACTAATCTCCTTGATCCTCCTTGTTTATATCCTCATTAATTTCTTTAAGCCAAGTATTTTCTCAAACTAGAAGCAGAATCTGGATCCCTCTCTGGTTCAGAGATTGTTCCTCAATGTCTTCGAATTTTTTCCTCTAAATTCAATCTATTTCTTCAGTAATCCAAACGCTTCCAAATTACCTAAACAATTTCATTTTCCTTCTAATCTATCTGAAGTTCTTGTCTCTCATTGTGTTCCTTCTTTCATAACCTTCTTCCATGAATATAACATGAATTCAACATGAATATAATGCAACATTACTGTGCTGTAAGAAATTATGAAGAATGAGCTAGATTTTTTATAGGAAGAATAGACAAAAAACAGGACTTCATAGATGGGCAACAAGTTATAACTGGTTACATAGCTTAAAGAAAACAGTATGATTGGTTGCATCATAGATGAGGGAGACAACTGATTGGCTGGAAATTGAAAATGTGGGGCTAGTAACAAAATCTGATTGATTTATAGAGCTCATCTATATCTGACAGGGCTTGTTAGTTGACCAAAGAACAGACTTCTTGCCCATTTACATCTTAGGCTTACTATGTGATAACTAAATCCCCTTAATAATGCATAGGCAGTAAAATATGTAGATATATTTCTTTGAATTAATATGATTTATGAGACAATTAATCTAGAGAAGAAAGCTGAATCTCTGAAATTCTTTTAACTTAGAGCCAAAGACAAGGTCTTAGGTACTTGTATTAAAAAGGCTAGATCAGAAACTATTATGTTGGCTGAAAAAAGGCCAAGAATAACAATCATGATCTCAGACAAATAAAAGCAAAAATAAACCTAATTAAACACGACAGTCAGGAAAACTATATTGTTAAGAAGCACACAAAATAATATGAAAACAATTTACAGCAAGTTTCTATGCTAAAGGCCTCTTTTCTCAAATATAGAGGGAACTAAGTCAAATTTATAAAAATTAAGAGCAATTCCTCAATTAATAAATGCTCAGAGGATATTAATAGGCAGTTCTCATTAAAAAAAAAAAAAAATCAAAAGGGGTAGCTAGATGGCATAGTGGATAGAGTACTGGCCATGAAGTCAGGAGGACCTGTGTTCAAATGTGACCTCAGACACTTAATACTTCCTAGCTGTGTGACCCTGGGCAAGTCATTTAACACCAATTGCCTTAGCAAAAAACAACAACAACAACAACAAAAAAACCCCAAAGCTATCTATAGTCATATAAACACATTCTAAATCATTATTGTCCAATTAGAGAAATACAAATTAAAACAACTCTGAGGTACCATCTTACACCTATTAGAAATGATAAAGGCTGGATGGGATAAAAGGAAAATTAATTTTTCAATTAAATTTAGTTTAATTGAGAGACTATTTTTCAAGTAGTAAACTGGTTGAAACATTTTGAAGAGTTTGGAACTATACCCAAAAGACTATAAAACTATGCATATTCTTTGACTCGACAATGTAAATACTAGATCAAAAAAAAGAACCTATAGGTACAAAAATATTTATAGCAGCTACTTTTGGGATGGCAAAGATCAATTGAGGAATAGCTGAAGAAGTCATGGAATATGATTGTAATGGATTATTATTGTGCTATAAGAAATAATGGGGGAGGGAGGTGGTTTCAGAAAGAACAAAGCAAAACCTATATGAATTGATGCAAGATGAAGTGAGAAGAACCAGGATGCACATTGTGCACAATGACCACAATGTTGTAATGATGATTAATTATGAAAGACTTGGCTACTCTAATCAATACTATGACCCAAGATAGTTCTAAAGAATTCATGATGAAAAAATGCCATCTACCTGCAGAGAGAGAACTGATGAACTCTAAGTGCAAATTATTGTATAATTTTATTTTTTTTGCTTTTTAAAAAAATATATAGCTAATATGAAAATATTTTGCATGATCTCACATGTACAATTGATATAATTTTACATGTGAGAGAGGGCTGGGAAAGAGAATTTGGAACTCAAAATTTTTTTAGATGTTAAAAATAAATTATATATACATACATATACATATACACATACACATACACACATATATGTATTTGAGTATATAGTATCTCCTACCCATAACTGTGAGAGATATCTTTTTGATGTTAACATATAATGGCTTTACAGGAGAACAATAGCAACATTATGCAATGATCAACTATTAATGACTCAGCTTTTCTCAAGCAATAAAATGATCCAAGACCAAAAAAAAAAAAAAAAAGAAAGAAAGAAAGAAAGAAAGAAAACCACTACCTCATGTCAATTCTCACTTGTAGTGGCCAGCCAGTTGAGTACCCAGAAAGTGGCTGTCTTAACACTTTCAGAGTTTTAGGGGTAGCTGTGAGGAGATGAGTTTCTAATACTATTGATCAGGAGCTCCCACTGATGTGCTTATCATTGATAAGAGAATTGGATGGAGTTTTTTTCACAAAATTACAAAAATTGAATTAGAGAAATAAAGTGGAGGCAAGGATGCAGAACAAGGAAATAAAAAATTTTTTAAAATAGGAAAATACAATGGTGGAGATTTAGAATAAGAAGCACTATGTAATTAGAAGTAAAGAATCACTAAGGGGAGGGGGTGTAATGATGTAATGAGGGGTGGAGACATTCTAACCTAACACCCACTCAGTGAGGAATCAGGAGAGGGTCTTAACATTTTTCAAATAAAATATTTTTATTTTGGGAAATAAAAACTGTCTTGAAGTTTCAAAAGTGTACTTACTAACTTAGATACCTGCTTTTGCAAGAATGTAAAATTTTCTTGGATTCATCAATAAATCAGTAGAGCTCTTGGTAAGAAACCATTTGTTTCATTGATAATCATCTAAAGTACTCAAATTAATTTTTTTATTATAGCTTTTTATTTACAAGTTATATGCATGGATAATTTTACAGCATTGACAATTGCCAACCCTTTTGTTCCAATTTTTCCCCTCCTTCCCCTCCACCGCCTCCCCCAGATGGCAGGTTGACCAATACATGTTAAATATGTTAAAGTATAAATTAAATACAATATAAGTATACATGTCCAAACAGTTATTTTGCTGTACAAAAAGAATCAGACTTTGAAATAGTGTACAATTAGCCTATGAAGGAAATCAAAAATGTAGGTGGACAAAAATAGAGGGATTGGGAATTCTATGTAGTGGTTCATAGTCATCTCCCAGAGTTCTTTCCCTGGGTGTAGCTGGTTCAATTCATTACTGCTCTATTGGAACTGATTTGCTTCATCTCATTGCTGGAGATGGCCACATCCATCAGAATTGATCCTCATACAGTATCATTGTTGAAGTATATAATGATCTCCTGGTCCTGCTCGTTTCACTCAGCATCAGTTCATGTAAGTCTCTCCAGGCCTTTCTGAAATCATCCTGCTGGTCCTTTCTTACAGGACAATAATATTCCATAACATTCATATACCACAATTTATTCAGCCATTCTCCAATTAATGGGCATCCACTCAGTTTCCAGTTTCTATTACTCCTCCTATTACTCCTCCACACAAAATTCTTTAGCAATTTCTGACTGCCTCCCCCTTAAAATTCCAGCTCCTTTGCTTGGTATTTGAGGCCTCCATAATCTAGTGCTGTCTAATCTCATCAGTCTTAACTCATATGATTTTCCTTACTCCAGGCAAGGAAAAGTCCTCTGCCTCTATCTAAAACACCCAGTGTCTCTGTACATTAGTATTGTTTTCTATTCTTGGAAGCTCATCTCTAACACTCTATTCTACAATAATTTGTGTCCTATCTTAATTACAAATTACATAAAAGGACTGTGTCTAAACTTGAATCTCTCTTAGCATGGGTTGTTGTTTTTATAAATAAATGCTATTTGTCAAATGGAGATTTACAGACTGGACAGAGATGGGTAAGGAATCAAGTCTTGTTCAGCATGAGTATTAGAATTATCAGGGTCCTGTTCAATGCAGAATTGTTTCCTTTAAGTAAGAGAGTCAGAAGTCAATAAAGTCAAGAGCAAGATATTAATGATCTGTGTAGTACAGGGACATCCCTCTCAGCAGCAATGTTGTGAGATCAGAGGACAATGTGGGTAGAAAAACAGCAAAGGCATCACAGCAATCAGCCAAATAGGATTCTAGATGTTTCTGTAAATTGGGAGTAAAAAATCACAGTGGAACAGCCAAAGGGAAAAGAGGGTCCAAGAAAGAAAGAAAAATTGCTTTCATTTGGCTGTTTCTTTTAGGGGAAGAGCAATAGTAAAGAATATCAAAGAAAGGAATAATTTCTCACTCAAATCTCCCACTCTCCTACCAATCCATCCTGTTTTGTGTGAGAATTCCTTTGTTAGGTGACAAAGGGGGAAAAGGTGGAAAAGACCTATTGAGATCATGATTATGCCCTCCATGTGGCACATTTCAGAATTGGGGCAAGGCAGGATTTAAGAAGCCAAGGTTTGGGGAACTCTTATTTCAGAATTCCCACAGGTCACATTGAGAATGTGTTCTATGAGACTGGAATTCTACTCTGTAATAAGGGGTATCAAAGTTTTAGCCCTAAGTTTTGGGAAATCTCACCAGAATCATGTTGAGAATATGCCCTATCACAGCATGGCAAAGATCATAGTGCTGGCCCCAGAAGAACACTTCAAAGGGATACTTGAAACAAGAAAGGCATTGAGACAGAAGAAGTAGGAGAGGAGAACTGGTAAATCCAGCATCATTCTCCTTATAGGCTAGCAAGTTTTTTCTACTTCACTCAGACTTAGCCTTGAGAAAACAGCAAAGAAGAATCAAGATTGGGAAAACCCCCCACCATTCCTAAGCATCACCATCTTTCTCCAATTCAATGCTGGTCATAGAAAAATACTTAAATGAGTACTAGGGAAATATAAATAGTAGATGTAAAAGATGTCTATAACACTGACATCTTCCATACCCAATTATTCCTTATCTAAGAGAGATGCCTTCTTCGTCCTTTTTGCCCCAGGTTACACTGTATTCCCACTACCCCTGCTCATCCCATTCTCTGCCTCTTCACATCCCACTATAATCCAAATCCCCGGTACACCTCCTACCCTTTGCTCCCCATGTTGAGCTGTATGGGATACCAAGATGGGAGCCTCAAGCTCCATAGGAAAGATGACAGAAGCCTGGATCCCCAAGGTGAAGACTGTGTTTCTACTTCAGAGGGATGGCTTTTGAGAAAAATTGTGATTGGGAAGGGGTAAGAAACAAAGGAACTTGGGCACACAGTTGTCAAGACACAGAATTTTTTTTACAAAGGAACTCCCAAGTGACCAGGTTCCCTTGTAAAGCTTTCATAATTCAAATATCAAGAGCCCAAGTCACTCGTTCAACCAAGACCTCAGTGCTAGCCACCCTCCCCTTAGAAACTAGTGTTTCTCCCAGCAAACCTCTGCCATGATTCCTTGGCTCTCAGGACATCTTTCTTCGATGTATCTTCCACACTCATTAGATCATCTTTCTCAGCCACCTTCTCATACTGGGGAGAAATATGGAGAACAAAAGCTGACTATCTCCATGCTTATTTTTCCTTCCCCCCTTTCCTCAAACAAACAAAGCATTATGTCTATAGCCATCTCCCATGGCTCAACTGAAATGCATCTCAGCAGGGTCCTCCTTCATTTCCCTTACCTCAATTTGCCCCCCTTAACTCCCTACAGTTTTACCTGAACCTTCATAAGCCTCCCCAGGTAGGAATGTGAATAGGATAGATAAACCTTGCCCAGCATTTCCATATACTGGTCCCTGACCTCTCTTGCTGCTGCTCATTAATTTCCCAGCAAAAACAAGACAGAAAAATCTGCAATTTCCATGGGAATAATTCCACAGGAAGGCTCAAAAAACATTCCCCGCCCCCATCTTCTATCCTGGCTCTCCCAAACCCTAATGCCCCTCCTCATGCCCTGTTCCACAATTGTGACCTGTATCTGAGCAAGACAATCTGTGGAATCTGATAATCATTGGTTTGAATAAATCTTCAGAAAAAACTCTCAGATCTTGGCCATAGCCTGATGGGAAAGGATCACACATATAAGGAAAAGACCCACATCCCTCCTCACAGCTAAAGGGGATCAGGGAGAAAATAATAATGAGATTGATAATGGAAACTTCTCAGAGTTTCTGATTATTTCCAAGAGAATTTCCTGGAGAGAGGAGGGAAGAGAGCATTACTTATTTGGGGTGTGGGGAAGTCTTGGGAGGGATATTCTGGATGTCTCAAGGGCCACTAGGGACACCATCATTCTCTTCCCCACCTTGACCCTATGCCAATCCAGGATACCCCTGATATCTGCACAAGCTGCTGTCCCATGAGCTTCCTTCTTTCTGACAGCAGCTGCCTTGGCATCGAACTCTTGGAGCTGTTCCAGGAACTGAAGATCAGTATTGGTGCCTCTAAGATTGCTATGGACTGAGGAGATGTTAAGTTATTGTGTGACAAGGAGAAACTCCCCCTTCCCTGCCCAAGAACAATTATTTTTTTTATCAAGACTCTTCTCGATCCACTGAGCTGTGAGGGCAGGATGGAGTTATATGACTTTAGTAATACTCCTGATTCCCATGGGATCTCTGGCAATACCACTCAAGAAATGTCTGACCCAAGATAATTCCTTTTTTTCTAACCCCTGCCTGATTCAGGTGATTTGACCGAAGGAAATGCTCATCAATGAAAAAATTTCTCAGTTTTACTGAATAATCTTTGTCTACCTCCTTTCTCTTCTCCCCCCAACCCCAGTTTACCTGACTCAAAAACGCTTGATAAGAAAGTGAAGCACTAATCTTTTAAAAACATATAAAACTGGCTCTAATCTGTGATTCAAGTGATTTATATTATCAAATGATATCACGTGACTAGGGCAGAGGGTACATATTCAGTATACTGTAATGATGTAATTGTATATAAGGCTGAGGACTGGAAATAAGACATTCCATTTTTGACCAGCCTCATGATGGCTGTCTTGCCTTTCACTCCTCCACTAAGACCAAGGACTTGGGATGATCTGGAGGTCCTCCAGAAAGCTAGCCCGAACATTACAATTTTCTATCTCCATAACATCTCATATTCACTCCACTTGCTTCCTCCATCAAAATCTCATATCTCCTCTTGCATCTTATTTAGTCTCCCTGTCTCGACTTGACTCAACTCTTTTTCCACTTTAAACCATCTTCTGTATAGCTACCAAAGTAATTTTCCTAAAGTATAGTAAATTTATCAAGCACTTGTGAGTATAAAGTAAGGAGATTAAAAAAAAGAGAAAAGCAAAACAATCCCTGCTTTTTGTATTCTAATAGGGAGAAACTATATAAGTATAAATATAAGTATAACTATATATATATATATATATATATATATATAGAGAGAGAGAGAGAGAGAGAGAGAGAGAGAGAGAGAGAGAGAGTGTGTGCTATAAGATTCCAGCTGCAAGTCAGATGGAAAAACCCAATAGTCCTGAGGATACAGGAGAAAGATAAGTGGTAAACCATTTGGTATGTCACTCCCTATTTAATAAAACTCCAATGGCTCCCTCCTATCACCTTCAAGAACAAATATAAACTCCTCAGTTTTTGCCACCTGTTTCCCTATCTTTCCAATCTTAATATTACTCTTCCTTTATTACTTAATAGTATTAAAATTAATTAAAAATTACTCTCCTCCATAAATTCTACATTCCAGTTATTCCTAGCACAAGACATCCCATCTCCCATTTTGTGCTCTCCCCTCTTCCATATCTGGAATATTCTCCCTCCTCTCTTTCCTTCCAGAAATCTCTGGTTTCCTTCAAAACTCAGTTCAAGTACTACTTTCTACATAAAGTCTTTTCTGAACCCTCCACTTATTAGTGCAACACCTCCCCAAAATAATGTATAAATGTTGTAGGGGTCCCTCTCCTCTCATTAAGTATAAGTTCTTTGAAGGCAGGGACTGATTCATGTTTGTCTCTGTATCATATAAAATTGTTTAGCACATTATAGGCACTGAATAAATGCTAGTTTATTGATTTTGTCATGGACCATGAAAATGGTAGCAGTATTTATATCAATTTAGACCTCATAGAATCTTGATTACATAAGAAAATGGATCACTAAACTCAAGGACTGCATCACAGGCTGTAATCTGGCTGTGCAATGATTCAAAGTTCTCACTTTCCTGGATATGTGAGTCATGGGAAGTTAAGAGGATTCGCAGAAAGGACAGAGGCCCCCAAATCTCTGAAGAACTCTTACTTGTTATGCACCCACCTTCTCATATGTCAGACCTGGGAGAAGAGGAGACAATCTTGGCTATCCCTTCCACTTCACCCCTGAAGTTAATGGGTTTCTGGTGGTCAGGGAGTTAAATGATAAGGTCTAGTGGCATGTTCGAGGTGCTTTTGAATAATGACAGATACACATCCTGAGAGGACTAGAAGACAATCCAAGAGTCTGAGGCTCTGCAGGCATAGGCAGAAAGAAGTAGAAATTAAGATGAAGGGAAAATATCAAATTGTCTCAGTAGGGAAAGATTACTGGATGTAAAATGGAAGAATGGAAGACAAAGGACAGAGAATATTATAGGAAGCCTCACGGTTTTAAAAGCCTCCTTTTACTAAATAATCTTCTAGATTTGTCTGAATGTGAAATCGAGAATTAAAGCACACAGTTCTTTACCTCCCAGAACCCTCCCCAAAGAAATCCAAACATTTGGCCCACCCAACAACTTTCAATTTTTCCCATTTTCCAACCCTTCCTTATTTTTGAAACTTAAAATCCAGAGTTGTACCCCGACCACACCCTCCCCCTTCTCCTTCTCCCTTCCTCCCCCTGATGCAATCTGAGTGGTCTCAATTCCTGGTGGTCAAGATGATGAAGGGACCCCGGAAACTCTAAATATTCTCAAAGGAGAAAATCTCTTTCAACTCTGCCTCAGTGAGGGACCCCGCCCCAACGGACAAACAGTTTGTTTGTCCCTAGATAGGTAGGTGGGGTCGGCTCAATCCTAAACTCACTACACTCAATTCAAATTACAGCTCAAACTGAAACCCAGGTATGAGCCAACTTGGGACTCTACCCACGAGTTCCCTTCAGTTAAAGGTCCCATTATATACTGTATGAAGATGTAATCTGATGGAAGTGGATTTCTTTGAAAAAGAGACCTAATTCAGTTTCAATTGATCAATGATGGACAGAAGCAGCTACACCCAAAGAAAGAACACTGGGAAATGAATGTAAACTGTTTGCATTTTTGTTTTCCTTCCCAGGTTATTTTTACCTTCTGAATCCAATTCTCCCTGTGCAACAAGAAAACTGTTTGGATCTGCACACATATATTGTATCTAGGATATACTGTAATTTATTTAACATGTATAGGACTGCTTGCCATCTAGGGGAGGGGGTGGAGGGTGGGAGGGAAAAATCGGAACAGAAGTGAGCGCAAGGGACAATGTTGTAAAAAAAAAAATTACCCTGGCATGGGTTCTGTCAATAAAAAGTTACTATAATAATAATAATAAAAAAAGCTCCCATTATAAAAGAACCAAACTAAAACCCTCTCTTTTCAGAGGTTCCAAACATGTCCGTTCCATGCTTGGGATGCCAAGGAGCCTCTGCCCACTGGAATATTCTTTCCAGTGCCAACCTCTCTTTACCCTCCCCTATTTCCCTAATGAGATTTTATGCCTCTCTGTCAGGATTTCTAACCTTACTTCCAATCCCCACAATAAACCTCTTTTATCTGTCTAGGTTTTCAGGTTTGTAAATTCCTTTACAGAGAGAATCTCTTCGCCACTAGAAGGGAGTTCCCCAAACTCCCTGCCCTTGAGCTGAATCCCAAGGGGGTGCAGGGGAGCCAAACCTCTCCATTTGGTTCCCTGAACCCCGAACCTGCCACTAAACCTTATCATTTAACTCCCGACCACCAGAAACCCTAATCTCACTCTGGTTCCCTAAATCTAGACCTTATCAAAGAGGTTAGTGGCAATAAGAGAGTTGTTAAGAATCCCCTTTAAATTGGCCACAGGTTTTAGGAGTGAGAGAATTCACTCATTCCTGAATTAGTTGTAAAATGAAAGTTTATTGTTGGATAGAAATCAGTTTCTTGTGAGAAATGGAGTGTTGGCACTGAGAACGCTTTCTCAGTGGGCAGAAGGATCCTGGCAGCTGAGAGTGACAGAGATCTCAAGCTACCTAGGCCCATCTGCAAAGACCTTAGTTGAGGGAAGCTGTTACATTGGGTCTCTTGGGGGGATTTGGGCCAGCCCGAGCTGATCAGACCAGGTGGGACTGGGACTGCTCAGACCAGGATTCTTCAATTGAATGAGAATTTAGAATTTCTGTGGGAGTTGATTCTCTCATCCTGAAAGGTTTGGACTCTATCTCAACTCCTTGGAACCTTGGGAGATCCTGATCAAAGGAGACACAATCTCAGAGTGATCATCCTAAAGGGACCACAATGTATAGTAAAGGAAACAGTTCCCTCCCGCTTCCGGGCACCCTCCCCCCTCCTCCCTCACCGCCCACTTCATCTAGGACGCATTCATCAGATGTGTACCCCGCTCTCGCAGCTGCAGGGGCTCCGGGATCCCAGGGCGGCTCCCCTGGAGAGAGCAATGAGCCAGCGAGATCTAAGGGATGCGCCCGGGCGAGGCAGTCCCCTAGGCACAGCCCACACCTGGTGCAGTTGGGATGCGGTCTATGACAGCACACGCCCCCCACAGCTCCCGGGGGAAGCGATCTTGGCCGCGCCGGCCCCGGTTCCGGCCTCCAGAGCCCAGCGAGGTGAGTGACGGCCCGAGCTTCGCGCAGGCCACAAGCCCCGCCCCCTCCCGCCCGAGCTTGGCGGGGCAGCAGGGCGGATGCGGGCCCCTCACCAGCGCCTTCTCCGCCTGAACCGCGTCTGAGGCGCGGGCCGCGGGAACTGTCACTCCTACCGTCTCTGCCCCGCCCCCTGGGCTACTTCCGCCAGGTGTGTGTCAAAACAAATCCGTCCATTGCCCAGGTGCAGGAGGGGGCGGGAACAAAGTCAAGATTTACAAGACAGTCGCTAGGATGACGCTATGCCTCAAAGGCACGTGTGAAGACCTTCCGCCAATCCCCCGACCACTCGGGGTCCTCAAACTACGGCCGCGGGCCAGATGCCGCAGCCGAGGACATTTATCCCCCTCACCCCGGGCTATGGAGTTTCTTTATTTAAAGCCCCACAGAACAAAGTTTTTGTTTTTGCTATAGTCCGGCCCTCCAGCAGTCTGAGGGCCAGCGAATGGCCCCCTGTTTAGAAAGTTCGAGGACCCCAAGCCGGGACCAGCACACTCCCTGCTCTGGACCTAGATTTCAGTGAACCTTCATTCCCAAACCGATGGAGCCTGAAAGCCCACTACGGAGATGCCGAAAGCCAGACAGCGCGCTGCGGGCGGGAGCGCCGGGCCGAGGAGCAAGAGCGGGAAGCGCACTTTTGCTTTAATTAAGCCTTTCCTCCTTCCCCTCCTCCCCGCCCTCGGGACTGCTCTACAAACGGGGATACGTCACTTCCGCTTCCTCTTCCAGAGGAGGTTCTCCCACCCCTTTCACAGCCATGGTAAGGCTCCCGACCGGGTCTGGGAATCCGGCGACATCGGGCTCAGGGCTTCGCGCACCGAACTGGGTGCCCTTGGAGGGCAGCCCAGCCCACAGGGCTACGGTGTGCCCGCGAGATGGCTGAGCGCGCCCGCGGCGTCAGGGCAGGCAGAAGCTCTTGGGCGCGGAGCCAGCTCCTGGGACTTTTGAGGGGAGGGAAGGGAGAGTGACGCTGAGGGAGGCAGGGATCATCCTGGTCCCCGCCCTCCAGTCTGGGGTGGCTCTGCACTAAGGAAGGAGGCTCCCCTACCTGATCTGGGTCTCGTGCTGACACTCCGCTTTCCGGCTTCTTAAAACTTCAGGGTCAAGTGCGGGCCTGACGGAGCTCCTGGTCCTCCTGCGAGGCAGAGGGTAGCCTCGGGCTTCGTAACTGTTACTGTAACGTGGAGTTTCCCCTTCCGCTTTAGTATTGGTTAATTACATTAATATTAGTATTGGCAAATTAGTATTGGTTAGTTACACCTGTCACTGACTTAGGTTGTTCTTTCTTCTTGTCTCGGTCCTCTAGTCTCTAGTGATCCCCGAGAAGTTCCAGCACATTCTGAGAGTGCTCAACACGAACATTGACGGACGGCGGAAAATAGCTTTTGCCATCACAGCCATCAAGGTAAGGAGCAGCCACAGAGACGAGGGGGAGGGCAAAATGAGTTTTTCACTGAGACACAGAAGAAGAGAAGACTAAAGTTGGGACTTCTCTAAAAGATGAGTGTAACCTAATGAAATGAAACATGGTAAACACTAACGTAGTTTTTGTACGCTAAGTGGTGCCCATCCACGGAAACAGATTCACCCCCACCTCCCAACGGCTGCTCACCTACCTGCCCTCTTTAAATCTATGCGAATCGGTGTATTCTATATACTTAAGCTAACACACACTTGCACAGGCAGAATGATATAGTCTGGACAGAATTTTGTAGTCCTGGCTTCAGGTGTCTTCAGACAGTGAGGAAAATTCCCTTAAGTCTGCCTTTCTTCATCTATGATAGATGGATGAGTGATCTTTTGAAATCCTTTCCAACTCTTAAATGTCCCAGTCTTTACTAAATCTTGAAATGTAGTTGGGAAGATAAATAAGTAGGAAATAATTGCTTAGAAAAGTGCACTAATGGATAAATAACCTAAAAGTAATTTTTTACTTTTAGTAAAAGTAGTAAAAAAAAAAAGTAAAAAATTACTTTTAGGTTATTTATCCATTAGTGCACTTTTCTAAGCAAGAAAAAAAATACAAGCTAGATGCTTAAAATAATCAATTATTTTAAGCATCTAGCTTGTATTTTTTTTTCCTTGAGGCATTTCTAATTTGTGTGTTTTATACCTTATTTGTAATGTCTTATTTTGCTAGACTTTGCCTTCAAGATTACAGCGATCCTCCTGATATTCTTAGTACAGTATTTTTTGTGTAAAAGCTTGTTTTAGTAAAAAAAAAAAAAAAAAAAGTTTTAAGGTGGAGGGGTACCAGTGAGACAAACTTCTCATTTTTAACACTCTTGAGACAGAAATCCTGTTCTTCCCCAGATCCAAATTTCTCTATTTTTATTCTGTAAAAGCATCATAGGAAAGCCTCTATTCTGTAAAAGCATTATAGGAAAGCTTGCTTTGTGTATAACCTTCCAAGTTAAGGCAGTAGGGGAGGTCCTTTTGAGGTTGAAACTGACAGTCGAGGGAATTGGAGTGGGAGGGAGTTAAAGGGAAGGTGTTCGTTAGTTAGTAAACATTAAGTTCTTATTATGGGCCAGGCACTGTACTAAGGATAAAACTGCAAGGTAAAAGACTGTCTGTCTCTGCCCTCAAGGAGTTCACTCTCATCTAAAGAGGAAGATAACTTGTGTTTACACTATCTTCGAAATAGAATTGAGAGGGATGGGAAAATTTTCCTGGTGAAGAGCATTATGTAAGAGTCTCAGCCTTTCAAGATGTGGATTTCACACATTTAAATTTTTTTAATTTCACATTTAAATTCATGTAACCTAAATTGCAGTAATACTTTACTACATTTTCTTCAGCCTTCAATTATACTCTCACTTCCTCTTCAGAACCTTAGTTTCTTTTTTTTTTTTTTTTTTTTAATTAGTTAACTTTTTATTGACAGAATCCATGCCAGGGTAATTTTTTACATTATCCCTTGCACTCACTTCTGTTCCGATTTTTCCCCTCCCTCCCTCCACCCTCTCCCCAAAGATGGCAAACAGTCCTATACATGTTAAATAGATTACAGTAGATCTTGGATACAATATATGTGTGCAGAACCGAACAGTTTTCTTGTTGCTCAGGGAGAATTTAGAAGGTATAAATAACCTGGGAAGAAGAACAAAAATGCAAGCAGTTCACATTCATTTCCTAGTGTTCTTTTTTTGGGTGTAGCTGCTTCTGTCCATCCTTGATCAATTAAAACCAAGTTAGATCTTGTCTTTGTTGAAGAAATCCCCTTCCATCAGAATACATCCTCATACAGTATCGCTGTTGAGGTATATAATGATTTCCTGGAGAACCTTAGTATCTTTAAAGGCTAACATCAGGTACTGTCTTCATGAAATTTTTCCTGATCCCCCTGGTTGTTAGTGCTTTCCTTTCAATTATTGTACTATGGTAGTTCCATTTTGTAGATGTACACTTCTTCAGTAAAGACATGCTATGGTCTCCTTTCCCTTCCTGAGCTAGTTTTCTTGCAAATAAATAGTGAGGGAAATAAAGTGGCTTGCCTGGAAACCCACAGCTAATAGATGTGGGAGACTGGATTTGAACTTGAGTGTTCCTGACTCCCAAGTTCAGCCATCTGTCCCAGTAAGCCTCCTAGCTACCCATCAGTAGCAGTAGTATCAACTCAAATAGGAAGGAGTCACCTTACATTAGGATTCCTGTGGGGCCACATATTTAGAAAACCACATTATTAAGATGTCCAAATCATGTTTTCATTTGGGTCATTCAGGCTACACAGGCAGGGGGAGAGGGGCAGGCTGGGCTGGTGGTTAATGTGCTAGTGTGTGGTACTTTTGCCAAATTCACATCATTAAAATGAGTTGGAAAAAGTTGCATATCATTAATAGCAATTATAGGCAATATTTATATTTTATACAAGTCTTATTTTGGGGGAGGCACAATCTACAGTTGAAGCCAATTTTTGGAGAAAAAGAATCATAAGTGAAGAGGATTTAAAAATATGATTTGAATTTTCTGTAGAAGAAAATTAATGCATTTTGCCTGGAGAAGATGACAGAAAGAAAGTGAAGGTCATAGCTTTTAAATATTGGAAAGGCTGTAAAAGTGAAGAGGGAATAGGCCAGTGGATAAATTGTCCTAGGCTTGAAATCCTGAGTACAAATCTGGCCTAGATGCCTACTGTGTAAGCAGGGAAAGTCCTCTTTTTTTTTTTTTTTTTTTTTTTAAACTCATTGTTTGCTTCAATTCTCCCAAATTGCCCTGTTACTGTTGATAGTACCACTATCCCTCTAGTTACTCAAGCTTGCCACCTACGTCTCATTCTCAAATTCTCAAACTCACCCTATACATACCAAGTTCTGTCATTTCATTGTTCACAGTATCTTGTAGATGTGTTTTAGTTCTATACATATCTGTTTATTCTGATGTTTATCTATTACAGGCCACTCAGGAATGATTTTTCTAAAAATACAGGTTTGATAATGCTACCCACTTTGGCATTCAAAGCTTTTCACAGACCCTCCCAGTCTGTCTTACTCTTTCCCCCAATCCTCTCCCATACATTGCTAGGACCTTTCTAACCCTCTGCATATAACTTGTACAATTACTTGGCCTGCTGCTTCCCCTTTAGAATGTGAGCACTTTGTTTGAAGACAGAGACTATATTTTTGCCTTTATTTGTATCCTATATGCTTCAGAATTTGTGCTAACGGTAAGCACTTGCCTTTTCTTTACTTTGTTCTTTACCCTTTTCTCTATATTTGAAGTGATGCAAAATACTTTATATTCTCTTATTTAGTCTTTATAACAGCTCTGTATGATGGTTGCCCCCAGATACAGATGAGGCAACCGAGAACAGTAGTGTTTGAAGTTAGATTTGAATTCAGGTCTTCTGTCTCCAGGGCTGTCATTCTCCCTGTAAACTACAATACCTAACTGCCATAAAAGGTACAAGGTACCATTTCTCACTTGTCCTGGATAACACAGCTAATAAATGCTTGGAAAAGGTGGAATATGTGTTTGCAGTGTTAGGCCAGAACATTAGTACTGGGGATAATTAGACCACTAAAGTAACATTAGAGGTAGAAGAAACTTTGGGAAATGGTGAGGCAACTTTTAAGAGTAAACGCTCCATATTTTATAGTAAGAATGCATGTAAATTGTGTTATGAAGTAACTCCTCACAGTGAGGAGATAATAGGTGGTTTTGATTGTTTCTGTATTTGGATATACCTGTTTTTAATGAGTCCTTGTCCCACTATGGTCCAAGGTTCTCCTTTGCACAGGGGTAAAAGCTATTTGGGGAAAGGTGGAGATATCAGGGAGGAGTAACAGAAAGATTGCATTCTCAAAGTACAGATCCCAAAAGGTAGATATCCCAAAAAGCTAATGTGATCTTAGCTTACTTTAAGGTATAGTATCCCAGGGTTGGGGAGATGTGCTCTGCCCCTAGTCAGACACAGAAATCAAGAGTACATTTCTAAGCACCAAACTTTATGGAAGGTTGTTAATAGAAGGGGAAGACCTGTCAAGAAAGCTTTGGGGGAAAAACACAAATTTGTGGTTTAGTAGGATTGCTAGATTGGGGTCCTTAAAAGCAAGGACCCAAACCTTTTCTCTCCAAGAACTATAGAACTCCCCAAAGACAAAGAATTGTGGCAGTAAGCAATTGGTATTGCCTAGATGTAAAATCCTTGTGGAAGTCAAATTCCCAGATCCAAATAACTGTTACTCTATACAAATGCTTCTCATTACTGTGTGATTTTGATGGTCTTGTCTCTCCTTATACTGTTTTTTTCCTCCAGGGTGTGGGTCGAAGATATGCTCATGTAGTGCTGAGGAAAGCAGACATTGACCTCACCAAGAGGGCTGGTGAGCTCACTGAAGATGAGGTAAGAAATTACTGGAAGTGGGTGAAGGGAGCATCCATTTTAGAAGGGAGCTTTAAGTTTGTACTACATGCATTACTGCTTCCATCACAGGTGGAGCGCGTGATCACCATCATGCAGAATCCTCGCCAATACAAGATTCCAGACTGGTTTCTTAACAGACAGAAGGATGTAAAGGATGGAAAATATAGCCAGGTAGGCAGAGGAGGCAGGGCAGGGAGGTCATAAACTGGGGCAGTCTTGGGAGGAGCCGGTAGAGAAATGTTCTGTTTACCTATACAGGTTCTAGCCAACGGTTTAGACAATAAGCTGCGAGAAGATCTGGAGCGGCTGAAGAAGATACGGGCACATCGTGGGCTTCGACACTTCTGGGGGTGAGTTAGATGGGAATGTTGAGGAAAGTTCTAAGGACCTAGAACATCCTTTGGATTTTACTTGGACAAACAGTTGGTGATATGGTCCTTTGGGTCAAGGCAAAGTTGAGTTTCCAGGGCAGTAAGTTATTAAAATGCCTAGATTAGCTCATCGGATTTCTTGGCTGCCAACTCATTCTGATTTTTGTCCCTTTTATTCCCTGTAGGCTCCGTGTCCGAGGCCAGCACACCAAGACTACAGGACGCAGGGGTCGTACTGTGGGTGTGTCCAAGAAGAAATAAACACTGGCCTTATCCATTAATAAATAGTTTATATCAAAATTGTCCATGTATATGGTTTCTGTCCTTCCTTAAATGCAAGAGTTTTTAATCTCAGTTAATAAGTCCCTGCTTAATGTAAGATGCTTTTATTAACTTTTTCTCCATGACAGCTGAAAAGAAGACTCAAAATCAAAAGTTGTTTTAGTTATCTGAAACATGGTGCCAGAAGGCTCTGGCCATAGGAGTTTCACCCTCTCCCCACGTATCTTTCACCCTTTTTAAGAAGTCTAGGGGCAACTAGGTGGCACAGTGGGTAGAGCACAGGCCCTGAAGTCAGGAGGACCTGAGTTCAAATTTGGCCTCAGACACAACACTTCTTAGCTGTGTGACCCTGGGCAAGTGTCTTAACTCCAGTTGCCTCAGCCAAAAAAAAAAAGTTTCACAAGACATCTCTGTCTAAATAAGCCTCCTAGTGTCAGCTAATTGCACTCTTCAGAAATTTAGTCAAATTTAAGGAATTTAAATTGCCTAGTTAATTGGATGAGGAATTCCTCCCCGAGGTTTTCAACTGGGGCAGAAAACTGGGAGATGCTGATCGATAGTATGGAGGTCACATCCTTTGCCTGACTTCGAGAGCCTCTGGCATTTTGGGGCACTACTAGCTCTTGGTAGCAACTTCCTATACTGCCCCAGGCGCCTTTGACTGCCAACAATTTCAGAAAGCGCCTTAGGGCTGGTGGAATCTGGCTGTTAGGAAAAGTAAACCAGATTAGACTTTCCTGGGTGGGACTATGACATCACCCTGCACACCCCGATTCCAACCACGTGGTGGAGAAATAGTGGAAGCGACCCCCAATGCTGGAGAGGTTCAGGGAAGTAAGGGCGATGGAGCCAGCGCTGGAGAAAGATGCGGGGGAAGGAGCACTGCACACGCAGCTGCTGAGACAACCTTGTCCCTGAACTGCCGGCCCCTGGGGAGAATGCCTCTTGTTCCCCTGCACCGTGAGGATGGGGAGGGGGCAAGGTAGAATAAGCGTCCCCCCGTGACAAAAACCCCTCCTTAGTCCCAGAATGACACAGAAAGGGAGAGGGAGAGCCAAAGAAAAGCTCAATGGGAGGTAATGGGAAAAGACCATTCAAACCCAGATGAGGGTGGAAGGAAAGAAGGGAGAGAGGGCTGGC
This sequence comes from Sarcophilus harrisii, assembly GCF_902635505.1. Classification (NCBI taxonomy): domain Eukaryota; kingdom Metazoa; phylum Chordata; class Mammalia; order Dasyuromorphia; family Dasyuridae; genus Sarcophilus; species Sarcophilus harrisii. The sequence continues at coordinate 284,159,989 of NC_045429.1, read as the reverse complement.
TGGACCAGCAGTCCCAAGGCAGAGGGTAACTGTAGTTACTAGGCCATCATGGGGTGTGTAAGGAGAGGGAGGGAAGTTAGGAGGGGATAGGGAGGTGATCAGAAACAAGGCAGGTGCACACCACTGATAACCAGCACAACCATGGAGCCAACATTTAGGGCATGCTGCACTCAAGATAACCCACTTTTAGTACCCTTTGTCCCTCGCTCCCGTTCTACCCTTCCTCCCTAGGCTTTCCCAAACTCTCTTCTGTCACTCCTCCATCTTCTGCAAACAGCACCCGCAGATCCATTGCCCCATATCCATTCCTCTCTTCTGTCCCTATTCTCTCCAGCAGCAGGACTTAGGGAGGAGGATACTGGGACTCAGAGAGGTAGTTGGGGATGAGGCCATCCAGAAGGGTGGGTGAAAATTAGATGACTGTCTTTGAAGGATTTCTGCCTGTATTCCAACTCTTTCTAGTCTCTTCCCTCTCCCCCCTCCTCCAGACCATTTTTCTCATGTTTCCCATCATGTCCTCCTGCCTTCTGCATCCTCCTGGCAGCCTTGGCATTCTTATGTCTCCATATTTGGTCCCTCTGGGTTAAGGAAGGAACTATCCTCCACTCCCCCAATGCCAACTCCAGCTGCATCTGGGCCCCCCACTCTCCTTGCCCCACCTTCTGATTCCAAATGTAGGGGCTTGCAAAAGTTCTGATTCCCAACCTTTTCTTCTGATCTTAGCACTGCACATGAGCATCAAGAGCAGAGAGATGCTATTCAAACTCTTCAAGAGACCCAGTCACTTGGTCTGGACACTCTTTATTCTTGGGGAACCTGATTAGCTGTTGGGAAAACATTAAGGAGGTACTAAAATGAGAAGCACAAGTTGAAGGGGATATCATGCAGGCTGCTTTCATTGACTCATATTGAAACCTTACCCTAAAAACCTTAAGTGGACTGGCATGGGCAGCCAGGTATTGCCCCAGTGTTCATTAGGTCCTCAAGACTGAGGATGATGTTTACATCAATGTCTCTGGGCTTGTGGCTGAACTTGACAAAAGAAAGGATCTGCAACAGAGACATCCTAACAGAGATGAAATCGTTCAAGAAAAGGCCAAAACTGGAGAAAAGGAATCACAGCATACCAATGGGGTGCATCCTGAAGTGCTCCCTCTGTACCTTGGCCAAGTCCACTGAGAGTTTACCCTTCCCCTGTGAAGAGGGGCAGGCATCAGGTGTCAAGGGGTATAGTGACCTTTTGATTGGGGTCCCTTACTCACTTATGGTTCAGGCACTGGCTCTGTGTTGTCAGTCCCAATCCTGCAGCTGATTCTGAGGGTAGCTGGTGATGTGATTCGCGCCTGTCCTACCATTCTGTGCTGGCTTGATCTATTGGTGTATAGAGAGAATGGGAGGAGGGATGAGAGGGTAGAGTAAGACAAGCCAGTGCGACTCCTGGCCGGATTCCTGTGTCTATTCCTCTGACTTTGACAAAGAATAAAGACCAAGGGCTTTTGCTTATCCTGAGTTCAGCTGCTTCTAAAGTATCCAGGGTGCTAACTCGGTCTTCACACATCTGAAATCTGGTTCAATTGTGCTTCATCCTGCAAATCACATCAGTTGGATTGAAAGCAGGCCTGCAACGGTCTAAGAGAAAGATGAAGCTAAGACCTCCCTTTGCCATTAGAAAATCAACTGAGGGGAAAAAAATTAGGTTGTTTAGGAAAAAATAGGTAGGGATCAACTTGAACTATTTGGCCCAGAGAACAGATCCAAGAAACAGGATAGAAATTGGGAGGAAATATATAGATTATTAATCACATGCTATATGTGCCTTACTTTTCTATGTACTTTTTTGAGTTTGAGTTTACTGCCTTCTTGACCTTGGATAAAGAATAATGGCTTGCATTTATTTATATAACATTTTAATCTCATTCAGTCCTCACAACAACCCCGTGAGGTAGCTGCGACTGGTTATCCCCATTTGTAAGATCATGACAGCTAGTGTCTGGGGCAAGCCTCTAACTAACTTGGCTCCAGCACACATTCTCTGTGCCAGCTAGTGGCTGAACCAAATTATTTCACCTCCCTGAGCCTTGGTATCAATATCTTTAAAATAGAAAGGGTTGGATTACATGTCAACAGAGATACCTTTCAGCCCCAGAGCCATGACTGTAATTAAGTGTCTAGTTTTCAAGAATTAGCTATTTACTTCCAGCTCTGGTTTCCTCCCATGGATAGGGCAGGCACATACTTGGGTCAGTTCCTGCCTCTCTAGAAATCTCCTGTATATCATAATGTAAGAGAGGTAAAGGCCTTATTCAGGAGGATCATGTGGGTCCAGATCTTCTTTAGTACACCCCCACCCCCACCCCCAAACCAATAAAGGGCTGACCACTGAACTTTAGAGTCATATTCTTTAAGTCACTAGGTGGTCTGTTAGCAGTATCCACAGCAAACCCAAAATACATGAGTCTTGGACTGAATAGGAAATGCATAGAACATCTATTTCAATGCTACAGCAGGAGTGGGCCTCTGGGATCTAGTCCACAACTGGCCCTGTGGGAATCCTTCCCACAAAAAAAGTCTGAAAGAATAAAAGTCCCACTACAAGATTCCTAATATGGTCATCTAGCCTCTTCTTGGAAGACTTCCAGAGAGGGGAACTTACCCCCTACCATTACAAGCACCCTATTTCCACTACTGGACAGCTTTGAAGATTTTAAAATTTTCCCCTACAGTGATAACAACCCTAAATCTGCCTTTGTTAACTAGACAAAGCAGTTTATTTAGCAGGATTTGGGTTCAAACTGCAAGGGTGCTAGAGAGTTTTACATACATGGTTGAGACTGTGGAATAAAAATAATTACTAATATGTATCTAGGGCCTTAAATCTATTTACCAAGAACTGTTCACTTAGTCTGTCAGACCACTTACAGATAGATTTAAGAGTGTAAGGAAAAACTGAAGTAGAAATATTTAACTAGAATGAGCTACCTTGACAGACAGTGGGATCCCCTCACTGGGAGAATTTCAAGCATGCTTAGAGTTAATTCAGGTATAGGTGAAAAGTCTGTTAGACTGTTGTCTCATATATGTTCTGATTCAAATTCTATGACTTATGGGCTCTAGAAACTATTAAGTTGTGATTTTAAAATAGGAAATTTCTTCTGCTTCTTTCAAAGGAAAAAAATGCAGGGAAGAGATTTCATTTCTGTATGTTTCCATCTCTAGACATCTATAATGATGAACAGCTTTGAGGATTTTAACATTTTCCCTACAGTGACAGCCACAACTAGAAAGAGATAGAGAAAACGGGGAGTATGGTGGCACTTCTCTAGGCTTAAAAGACAAACAGGTTCTCACTTGGAGAAAGCCAGGTTAGTCAAATAACAAAACTGTTTCTCTGCCAAAGGATGGACATCCTCATACAAAGTATCATATAAAAAACCTAAGTTTTTATTTAATACATTCCTCCCCCCATAACTCAGATGTCCAATCTCTTGGGCAGGGGTACAGGAAGGAAGTTCCAAGTCTGTAGCAATACACAAGATCAGAAATCTGGGCCTTCATCAGCGTTTAAATCGATCCAGAGCAGAAGGTGGAGGTCCAGTAGATATGGGAGGGGTTAGTTTCTTCTTCTTTTTCTGTTGTTGATCTTGCTGCTGCTGGCTCTGCTTAACCTTCTCCTAAAAGGAAAGACAGCAAAGTATAGGAGAAAGGCTGGAATAGTTTGATGGGTAGGAGAGCCTGCATCCTATAAGGCTTTCTGTTTTGTTTCATTCTTCACTCCCCATTTGGTGTCCCCAGTTTCTCTTACCCTCTGTTTCTGGTCTTTAACCTTAGTCTTCCTCTTCACCAAGTTCGCTGTTGAGCTCCGTCCCTTCTTTTTCTGCTTTGGCTGGAAGGGAGCCTTAGCTTCAGGGTCGAACCCCTGAGAAAAGAAGTGGTTGGCTTGTGAAACAACAGAATTTACTTTCTGGACATTCCTGACTGAGATAAGGCCATTTCTCTACAAAGGCCTATGTATAGGGAACCAGCAACATATTTGCCCCAGACACAGAGATAAGTCCTGATTTAGATGAGGCTCTGGGTGGTTCAGGGACCATACATTTTCTCTTTTTTTAAAGAGATGGGAGAATGAAGGTGTCCAGAGTTACAGACTGGCCTCTTGGCATCTACCACTTTCTGATTCTGTCCATTATAGATAATGTTTAGAGATGGAAAATGTCTTCCTCAAGGTCACAAGGATCTTAGGGGCAGTCAGGTTTTGTGCTGAAATCTTCTGACTCCAAATCCAGTAAATTTTTTTAACGTACCTAACCTAACTGTTTCTCTAAGAAGGATTTGAAATTGATCATATGGGGGGAGGGTGAAAGAAGAAGGTATATAGAATGTAATGTTCTCACCAATCGCTCTATTTGTTCCTTTTTCTTTTGTTCCAAAGAGATGACATCAATTTCACCCAGATTCCGTGGATCCAGATCAATCAGTTCTGCTGGGATCTGGGGGTGTCATGAAGAAAAAGAAGAGGAAAAAGTTCTATCACAGGTTATTAAGGAAAGGGGATCAGGTTATAAAAAGGGCTCACCCATAGGAATTAACAAGCCTAACCCTTCTTAATGGTCCTCAGCACATATATACCTCTCATCCTGACACATTCCAGTATCCACCTGACCTCCTACACAGAAATATGTATGCATCCTCACAACAGCCTCTACTTTCTCCCTTCTCCTCTCCCCCCAACCCTCCTCACCCGCCACATTCACCTTAGGAGAGCCCCAAAATACAGCTAGGCACTCACTTTCTCCATGAGAGCTTTCACTTCCCATTCCTGACGCTGTTTATGGCTCCTATAGGGGTTGCTCTCGAGTCCATCAAAGTTGGGTTCTCCAGCCCCTAGGAAGTGAGGGAGCACAATTTCAGGTACAAAAAATAAATATAAAAATCTTACCCTGATTCTATCCCCCTCTCTCCAGAGGCCACTCTTATCCTTATGCCCTCCTATTCATTCTTCTTTACTGCCCTCCAAAGCCATTGTTGCTTACTTATGGTCCCCTAAATCACAGGGCATCAGCAGGATGCTGATGTTTATATTGTTCATCTTATTCTCTTGTTCTCCTAATCTCCCATATTTAAGCTTATTTTCAAGCAATTGGGTAGCAGTAAATAGAATGCAATACCTGAGGTCAGGAAAATATATGCATATATACAAACATATATAACTTACTGGCTGTGTGATCCTAAGGAAATTACTCAAACCTTTCTTCCTTTGTAAAATGGGGATAATAACATCATCTCCCTCCCAAGGTTGTTATGAGGATAAAACAAGTTAATATATACAAACAATTTTACAAACCTTACATTACTCTAAGCAAAGCTCCCCATAATTAGTATTAGTAAATGTGGGAACCAGCATGCTAGTGATGTTTACATTGTGTCCTCTCTTATATCTTCCTATTCCTCTTGCTCACTGAGCATCAGCAAGGTAATAATGATGCTTGTGCTATGGCTCTATCTTCAGCAGATCCCCAGCTTACCAGGTACCAGGATGCTAGTGAAGCCTCTGCTGTGGCCTGCCCCTAGCACATCCTCAAAGGGGCAAAACTGAAGGCCGTGGACATGGCCAGGGAGACGATGGGTCAGATATGGCTGGTCAAGGGAGACAAAGTTCCCTTGCCCCTGTGTCCGCCATATATTCACCACATCCCCCATGCCTCCAGCCAACAGTCCTCGCTGTGAGAATGCCAAGTGGCCAGCTCCCTGTGGCAGAGCCCGAGATGTCAGAGGCTGGAATTTTCCCCGAAGGTCAAAGATCTTCACCTGGTGGTCCAGACCAGATGTTGCCATGTACCTGGAAAAACCAATCAATATTTACTGAGCATTCATTCATGTGCCCAGAACTGTACTAGGCTGCTGCAGGGGATATAAAAGAAGTTTGAAGCGGTTATGAGCCAGCAGTTTCTCTTGAGTCCCCTATTATCCCTAGTGTGTACCCTCCTATTCATTCTTCTCTGGAATGGCTTTTAAACTTACTAAGTAGGTGACCTTGAGCAGGTCATTTAACTTCTCATAGTACTCAATTATCTAGTCTACAAAATGGAGTAATTGTGTGATTTCCCTTAGGGTACCACCTCTGTAAAACTTAGAAGTACTCTAGAACCATAAACTATTATTACTGAACAATACCCCAAGAGGTGAGAATTTATTATAGACACAAAGTGTTCAAGGGTTACTAAAAAGTTCCAGGTGGGACAAATAAAAACTTTAGTTTGGTTAGTTGCAATTACCCACCATTCAATAAATCTAAAAACACAAATTACTCAGGAAAGAACTCCCTATTGGCTAATAACTGCTTAGAAGACTGAAAAGGAAGCAGTCTGGCAGAAATAAATTTAAAATGGACATTTAACTTGAATATTAAGATTAATGAAAAAATGAAAAGAAAAACATATCTTTCATGGCTATAGGCCATGAAGTATTTAGAGCCAAACAAAAAATGAAGGCAATTAAAAAGATAAAATAGATCATGTTGATTGAAACTAAAAAATTTCTGCACAAACAGAATTAAAACACCAAGGATAAGAAGGGAAAGTTGTGGAAAAAAATCTTTTTTATCAAGTTTCTCTGAAAAGAACTTGGTATTCAAGATCTATAGACAACTAAGAGGAACATGCAACCAAAAACCTAATATTTTCCTAAGATACTTTGGTCAAAGATACATATGGTTTCCAAAGATACACGAGTTCTTAACTGGAAACCAGAGTAGGCCAAAAGAGAAGTGCAAATTAAAACATCCCAAAACATTCATTTTCTTTAAAAGAATTTTTTAAAAATCTTTTTACTTTTTCAAAACATATGCAGAATTTTCAACATTCACCCTTGCAAAACCTTGTGTTCCAAATTTTTTCTCCCTCTCTTCTCCCTAACTCCCTTCACCTAGACAGCAAAAAATCCAATATATGTTAAACATGTGTAATTCTTCTAAACATATTTCACATTTATCATCCTGCACAAGAAAAATCAGACTTAAAAAACAAGCAAGCAAACAACCATAAAAGGTGAAAATACTATGTTGTGATCCACATTCAGTCCCCATGGTAATCTTTCTGAATGTAGATGGTTCTCTCCATCACAAATCCACTGGAATTGCTCTGAATCAATTTAATGTTGAAAAGAGTCAAGTCCATCACAATTGATCATCATATAATCTTCTTGTTGCTGTGTACAATATTCTCTTGGTACTGCTCATTTCACTTAGCATCAGTTCATGTAAATCTCTCCAGGCCTCTCTGAAATCATCCTATTCGTCCTTTCTTACAGAACAATAATATTCACATATCATAACTTATTGAGCCATTCCTCAATTGATGGACATCCACTCAATTTTCAGTTTCTTGCCACTACAAAAACATTTTTTCACATGTGGGTCCTTGTCCCTTTTTTTATGATTTCTTTGGGATGCAGGTCACATGTAGCAAACTGACAAAGATGATAAAAGGAAGAAATAGTCAATATGGAGAGTGTGGAAAGATGGGCAAATTAATGCATTGTTAGCAGAGCTTCAAATATGAAATCATTTTGGAAGGAATTATGAGATCCCACTATTACTATAGCAAAATATTTCTATGAGACTTAAGAATTACAAACAACATGGATATCCATCAACTGGGGAATGGCTAAACAAACTAAATATTTAACAAAATATTTCAGTGCTATAAGAAAACAGGGACGATAAATGCAGAGAATCATAGCAACACTTCCATGAACTGAAAGTGGTAAAGTAAGCAGAGCCAAGAAAAAAAATATACAATGTCTACAACAATGTGCTCTAAGTGGAATCAATCACAAAACAATCAAAAGTGAGGGATGCAAAACTACAAAGAACAAATATTCTTTCTAGGTATTACATGCCCAGACTGAAGTGAAAAGGATCCATGTATACAAAAATATTTATAGCAGATCTTTTTTGTGTGTGACAAAGAATTGACAACTAAGAGAATGCCTATCAAATAAGGAATAACTGAATAATTTATATTATATAAATATTACTGAATTCTATTGTTATAAGAAATGATGAAGTATTTCAGAAAATTTAGAAAGATTTGTATGAACAAGGCAAGAACAAGTTTTAAGAATGACACTGTAAAGACAAAAATACTCTAACAGGAATTTTGATGAATCATACAATCAATAGCTATAATTCTACATGGCTGATGAAATAGATAATTGACTAGAATAAAGAATTACAAGTTTCTTCTGGGTGAGAGTGGGGGGATAATGATTAACAAAGAAATTTGTTTTGCTTTACTCTGCAAGTTTGTGATGGGTTTTGGTTTTCATTTTCTCAATGTAGGAAAAAAGGGGAGACGTGAGAGAGAGGTAAAAATACAAACTTTAAAAAATAAAACAGAATTTTTAAAAATTTACAAAAGACAAGTATAGACCCAAAATAAAGTTATGAGAAGACATCTTCCTCAACTGCTTTGAAGAACTGAGTGGGAGTTGGAACACTGCATATAGTTCCAGATTTTTTTAGATGTGCTGATTGGTTTTCCCAAGGTTTAAAGTTTGGAAAACTATAAAGGAATCAAATATTAATCTGGGACCTTAATAATAATGGAACTTTAGAGTTGGAAGTAACTTCATAACAACTGAGGGCCCCCCCAAAAAAACCCTATTATTACATACAAGCTAAGTGGTCATCCACTTAAAGATCTGGAAATGAGGGCCAACACCCTTCCTCCCATACTAGTAGGTCTGCTGTACTTCTGAAGCACAGCATCCACTTTTAGAAAGTGATTCCTGACACTAAGGCTAAATTTCCTGCCTTCAAATTCCTAGTTTGGCTCCTAGTTTTGCAAAATCCAATACTTGTAATCACTCCTCCATATGACAAAATGGTTTTCATGGTTTTTTTGTTTTGTTTTGTTTTGTTTTTAATAATTATAACTTTTTATTGACAGAGCCCATGCCTGGGTAATTTTTTTACAACATTATCCCTTGCACTCACTTCTGTTCCGCCTTTTCCCCTCCCTCCCTCTACCCCTCCCCCAGATGGCAAGCAGTCCTATACGTGTTAAATATGTCACAGTATATCCTAGATACCATGTATGTGTGCAGAACCGAACAGTTCTCTTGTTGCACAGGAAGAATTGGATTCAGAAGGTAAAAATAACCCAGGAAGAAAAACCAAAATGCAAACAGTTTACATTCATTTCCCAGTGTTCCTTCTCTGGGTGTAGCTGCTTCTTTCCATCACTGATCAATTGAAACTGAGTTAGATGTTTTCTTTGTTAAAGAAATCCACTTCTGTCAGAATACATCCTCATACAGTATCGTTGTTGAAGTATACAATGATCTCCTAGTTCTGCTCATTTCACTTAGCATCAGTTCATGTAAGTCTCTCCAATCCTCTCAGTATTCATCCTGCTGATCATTTCTTACAGAACAATAATATTCCATAACATTCATATTAAATGGTTTTCATGTTAATGTATTCTCCTATACTCCACCCTCATCTGGAACTGAGGTAGAGGAAAGCTGAATGCATCTGCTATAAATTTCAAGGAGGCCAGGAATGCAGCAACTCAAGTTACTCCTCAATCTTAAATGACTCTTTATCTTACCACTATAGCTGTCCTAAACCTTTTATTTCTCCTAACACCTCCCATACCATCTCTGCCTTCTTCTTTCCCTCTAGCAGAGATCTCCTTTAATATTTTTCTCAGAAAACAAAGCCATTCACCAGGACATCCTCTCTTCTTTATCCGCTAAAACCGATAACTACCATTCTTTGTGAACCTTCTCACCTAAGCTAATGCATCTCCTGGAATTGATCTCACTCTCTATTATCTTCTCCATCAGGCTCTCTTTTATCATCATTGCCCTTAACTCCAATTGATTCTTACAGCCTACAAATATGCCTAAATCTCCCCATCCTTAAAAAAAAAAAAACAAAAAAAAAAAAAACCTTCATTGGATCCTGCCAATCTCTCAAACTATATTCTCTAGTGAGGGGTTATTCTACTTTTTCCTGTTTTAACAGAACAAGTGCTAAAATGATTTTAAGAAGGCAAAATGGGGAGGGGATGCGTGAGATTCTGGGAAGATGGAGAAATTGGATTGGTAAATTTCAAGCTCTTCGGATTTCCTCCATAAACAGAACACATTTGTGTTTCAGGGCAAACAGATTTGGGGGTAAGACAGGGATCCTCCAGATACAACCAAAGAAGACTGAAAAAAAGAGGTGGGGCTAGGATTAACCCATGTAAAGTGCAAACACTTGGCTAGCTCCACAGAAACACCAGTAAGGCGCCCTCAGACTAGCTGGGTATGGCTGGACCCCCAGCAGTTACCACAGACTTTTTCACCTTTGGGACTGCTTTGTGGACTCCCAGTCTAAATTTGAGATTAAGGGAACCTTGGCTGATTAGGAATGCCAGGCCCAGCTATGCTGTGGGAAACGGCCCTGGGCAAGAAGGAATCAATACCCAGTGAGTTCAGAGACAATGGAGCAGAGACTTTGCAAGCTGTGAGCACTTACTGGGCAGTGGAGTTCATGGTTTGGGGTTCCTGGTCAGAGGGGAGAGCTAAGGTGAAGCCAGAGGCACCATCCCTCTTCCCCCCCAGGATTATAAGTACTTACACTAATATCACTTATTTAAAAAAACAAACAAAAGTAACTGGCAAAGAAGAACCCTACCATAGAAACATATCTTCAGAAGAGGATGCTAAAGTAAAAAAAAGCTTCTACCCCATAGAGAAACATAAAATGGCTCCCTGCCCAGAAAAAATTTATAGAATTCAAAAAAAAAAAAAAAAAAATCAAATGAGAGACATTGAGGAAAAACAACAATTAAAAAAAATCCAAGAAAAACAAGAAAATTATGAGGAAAAAAAAGTTAACCAAGTAGAAAAGGAAATACAGATGAAAATAACTCTTTGAAAATTAGAACTGGACAAGGAGAAACCAGTGAAGGTATGAGATCAAGAAATAACAAAACAGATTATAAAGAATGAAAAAATAGAATAGAATGTGAAACATCTTATAAGAAAAACAACAGATCTGAAGAATAGGTCAAGAAGAGAAAATATTATAATTGGACTGCCTGAAAGTTGTGACCAAAAAAAGGACCTTGTCACACTAATGTAAAAAAATAATCCAAGAAAATTGTCCAGAAATGACATAACACAAGGGGAAAGTAAAACCTCACAACTTCAAAGAGATCCTTTGTGGAAAACACATAGGAACATTATTGCCAAATTTTGAAACCCCAGATCAAAGAGAACATTTTGCAAGAAATTAAAAAAAAAAAAATTCAAACATGCTGGAGCTGCAATTAGAATTGTACAGGACTTATCAACAGCCACAATAAAATATAGCAGTTCCTGAAATCATATCTATCTACAATCAAAAGAACTAGGCCTGCAACCAAAAAATATATCCAGAAAAATTATAATATTGAAGAAACAAAACCTGACATTCAATGAACTTGCAGATTTTCAGACTTTCTATTAATCAAACCTGAACTTAAGAGAAAATCTAACATATAAAAGTCAGTATCAAAAATCAATTTCAAGGAACACAGCAACTTGGATAAATCTTTGTTTTTTTTACATGGGATAAACATAGCATATGTTTAAGATTGACAACAACAAGACAGCTCAAAAGAAAGATTGAGGCAGAGGTAAGGTAAAAATAGCAATTATATCATATAAATGAGGTACAGAGAAGAATAGAGCATTAGAGGAAGAAGAAGGGTTTGTAGTTGTGAAAACCTACTCCTATCAAGAACGGGTTAAGTAGGCAACATAACATGTATACCATGAAGGGTATAGCACCCTCCAAAATCTATAAAGAAATAAGGGGACAGTGGATATAGCACCAGTCCTTAAGTCAGGAGGACATGAGTTCAAATTTGGTCTCTAATACTTAACACTTCCTAGGTGTGACCCTGGGCAAGTCACTTGACCCCAACTGCCTCAGCAAAAAAAAAAAAAAAAAAAGTAAGAAAGAAAGGAAGAAAAGAAAAAGAAATAAGAGGGTAAGATGGGTGGACAGGGAAGCAAAGGGTGAGGGAAAAAGACAAAAGAGAGATCCCCCAAAAAGGGGGAAGTTAAGTAATAGCAAGGCAAGTTAGGAACAATATTAAAGAAAGAGTCAGCAGGGATAGGAAAGATATATGTATGTTTGTGTGCGTTGTGTATCTATATATAAATATATCCTTTCTCATAGGATATATAGGAAAGGATAGAATAATCAGCTTGGGAGTAGGGATGAGAATGGGGGGGGGGGCGGGAAGAATAAAGTAAAAAAGGTGTGCAGCAGAGAACAAAAGAACAATTGACAAGGAATGAAAGAAAAGATGGACACTCATGAATATAATTTCTTTCTTGAACTGCTACTTGTTATATATTCTGAATCCTCCCTGATGTCCCGCTGGGCACATGACAATGTTTTCTTTTTTTTGTTTCATTTTATTTTGTATTCCTTTTGTTTTTCTTATTCTGTTTCTTTAAATAAATTGGGGAGGAGGAGAAGGCAAAATGCATATAAAAATTTCTTTTCTGAAATTATTTTAATAAGCATGAATCAATCCCTATCTTCCATTGTACCCTTCCCTAAATGAAGACTAAAAATCTCATAACAAATATGCATAACTCAGCAAAACATCTTCCCATATTGGTGTACTGCCTTTCTATTGTTCAAAAGCTCAAAGTTCAGAAATGGAGTGAATTGTTCATGGAATAGCCAGAAGCCAGAACATCACTGTATTAAAGAATAAATGACAAGGAATAAGGTGTAAAAATGTTGGAAAAGTAAAAGGTTATAAAGTGATATAGCTGCCACAAAGTATTTTGTATTTGATCCTGGAGACAATGGGAAGCCCCTGGAGTTTATTTAATGGGGAGGTGACGTGATCAGACCTATAGTTTTAATAAAATCACTTTAGCGGTTGAATGGAGAAGGATAGAGATTAGAATGAGGAGAGACTTGAGACAGGCAAAAAGTCAACTGGCCAAAAAAAGAAAAAAAAGAATTTTTGTATCTCGGATCATAAAAAAGGGAAAAGGATCCACATGTGCAAAAATGTTTTTAGCAGCCCTTTCTGTAGTGACAAGAAGCTGTAAACTGAGTGGATACCCATCAACTGGGGAATGGCTGGATAAGTTATGATATATGAATGTTATGGAATATTATTGTTCTGTAAGAAACAACCAGCAGACTACTGGGCTTATACCCCAAAGAGATACTAAAAAAGGGAAAGGGACCTGAATGTGCCAAAATGTTTGTAGAGCCCTGTTTGTAGAATGGCTAGAAACTGGAAAATGAATGGATGCCCATCAATTGGAGAATGGTTGGGCAAATTGTGGTATATGAATGTTGTGGAATATTATTGTTCTGTAAGAAATGACCAGCAGGATAAATACAGAGAAGCTTGGAGAGATACTAAGTGAAATGAGCAGAACCAGGAGATCATTATATATTTTAACGATACTGTATGAGGATGTATTCTGACAGAAGTGGATTTCTTCAACAAAGAAAACATCTAACTCAGTTTCAATTGATCAATGATGGACAGAAGCAGCTACACACAAAGAAAGAACCCTGGGAAATGAATGTAAACTGTTTGCATTTTGGTTTTTCTTCCTGGTCTATTTTTACCTTCTGAATCCAATTCTTCCTGTCAACAAGAGAATTGTTCGGTTCTGCACACATATATTGTACCTAGGTTATACTGTGACATATTCAACATGTATAGAACTACTTGCCATCTGGGGGAGGGGGTAGAGGGAGGGAGAGATAAAGTCAGAACAGAAGTGAGTGCAAGAACCTAAATCAAAAAAAGAAACAAACAAACAAACAAACAAACAACCAGCAGGATGATTTACATGAACTGATGTTAAGTGAAGTGAGTAGAAAACCAAGAGAACACCACAAGATTATGTGATGATCAATTCTAAGACATAGCTCTTTTCACAGGCCAGTTCCAATGGTCTTGTGATGAAGAAAGCCATCTGCACCGAGAGTCAGGACTGTGGAGACTGGGTATAGATCACAACATAATATTTTTACTTTTTTTGTTATTTGCTTGCATTCTGTTTTTCTTATTTTTTTTCCTTTTTGATCTGATATTTCTTGTGCAGCATGATTATTGTGGAAATATGTATAGAAGAAATGCACGTGTTTAACATATATTGGATTACTTGCCATTCAGGAGAGGGGGTGGAGGGAAGATGGAGGAAAAAACTGGAACACAAGATTTTACAATTTGAAAAAATTTATCTAGGTATGTTTTGAAAATAAAAGGCTTTAATAAAAAAAAAATCTGATAAGCAAAATATAGACACAACTAACAAAAATATACCACCAAAAGTCTTAAAAGGACTTAAAAACATATAAAAGAATGTTCCAAATCATTGATAAAAGAAATACAAATCAAAATCCTACCTCACTGCCTGAAAATTTTAAAAATACAATAAAAAAAGGGATTAGTTGGAGGAGCTGTGGGAAGTCAGCAACATAAAAGCATTACTGTTGGAGCTATGAATTGATACAACCATTCTGGAAAACAGTTTGGAGTTATGCCAAAAAAAAAAAAAAAAAAAAAAAAAGGACTAAATTGTCCATAGTTCCCAGTCAATACTATGGAATTGACATATATGTATACATTTATGTGTGTGTGTGTGTGTGTGTGTGTGTACATAATCAGTAATAAAAAGACTACTGGATATTTCTACTGGGCTTATACCCCAAAGACATACTAAAGAAGGGAAAGGGACCTGTATGTGCCAAAATGTTTGTGGCAGCCCTGTTTGTAGTGGCTAGAAGCTGGAAACTGAGTGGATGCCCATCAAATGGAGAAATGGTGAAAAATTGTGGTATATGAATTTATGGAATGTTATTGTTCTGTAAGAAATGACCCAAGGATGAATACAGAGAAGATTGGAGATTCGAACTGATGCTGAGGAAAGGCAGAACCAGGAGATCATTATATTCCCCAACAACGATATGTTGAGGATATTTCTTGGAAGGGGATTTCGAAAAGAAAAGATCCAACAGTTTAATTGACAAGGAGGAAAACATCAAAAGAAAGAACACTAGAAATGAATGTAAACGTTTGCATTTTGTTTTCTTCCGGTTATTTATACCTTCTGAATCCAATTCTCCTGAGCAAAATGAACGTTTGGCTCAATATTTATCTAAGATATACTGTAACCCTTTAACATGTATAGGACTGCTTGCCATCTGGGGAAGGGGGTGGAGGGAGGGAGGGGAAAAATTGGAACAGAAGTGATAATGTTGTAAAAAATTACCCTGGCATGGGTTCTGGGAAGAAAAAGTTATTAAAAATAAAATTAAATTAAAAAAAAAAACAAGAGAAGGAAAAAAAAAAAAAAGACTACTGGAATATGTATAGCAGTATTTTTGTAGTAACAACTAAAAGCTAAGTGGATTCCCAATGTGCAACTATACACAACTACTTAAATGGAAAAAATATCAAAACAATCGAAAATTGTGACATCAGTAACTTCCTTCACCCCTTCAGAGACAGAGGACTATAAATTACAGATATGAAATACAGAATATTACAGATGTCAAACTTTATTCCTTTCAATTTTTTGTTTTAAAAGAATGCCATACACAGGGAGACACAGGAGGAATACAACAGGAAATGTAAGTGGCATAAAAACAAAAATAAAAACTTGAAAATTTTTTTTGAAGGGCAATGAAAATATTTTAAATGTATTAATCAATGAATAAGCATTTATTAAGCATCACTCTATGCCAGGCATTGTGCTAAGCCTGGAGTTAGGAAAAACACAAAAAGAAGGACCAGGACTGGGTCTTGAGGTACTCCCACAATTAGGAGATGAAAAAAGGAAATTACCATAGAAGGAGTTTTTTTTTCCCCTCACAACTATCCATAACTGTGCCCTCTAAGAAGTACAAAAAAAAAAAAAAAAAAAAAAATCTAAGAATGATAATTTACCTTTAAAGATAACCCACCGAAAACAGAGACACTAATACATTGTTGGTGGAATTATGAATACATCCAGCCATTCTGAAGAGCAATTTGGAAGGTATGCTCAAAAAGTTATCAAACTGTGTATATCCTTTGATCCAGCAGTGTTTCTACTGGGCTTATATACCAAAGAAATCTTAAAGAAGAGAAAGGGACCTCTATGTCACGAATGTTTGTGGCAGGTCTCTTTGTAGTGACCAGAAACTGGAAACTGAGTGGTTACCCACCAATTGGAGAATGGCTGAATAAATTGTGGTCTATGAATGTTATGGATTATTACTGTTCTATAAGAAATGATCAACAGGATGATTTTAGAGAGGTCTGGAGAGACTTACATGAACTGATGCTGACTGAAACGAGCAGGACCAGGAAATCTTTATATACTTCAACAACAATACTATACGATGATCAATTCTGATGGACGTGGCCATCTTCAACAATGAGATGAACCAAATCAGTTCCAATAGAGCAGTAATGAACTGAACCAGCTACACCCAGCAAAAGAACTCTGGGAGATGACTACGAACTATTACATACAATTCCCAATCCCCATATTTTTGTCCGCCTGCATTTTTTATTTCCTTCACAGGCTAATAGTACACTATTTCGAAGTCCGATTCTTTTTGGACATGTATATGTCCAAACTGTTTGGACAATAACTGTTTGGACATGTATACTTATACTGTTTGGACATGTATACTTATATTGTATTTAATTTATACTTTAACATATTTAACATGTATTGGTCAACCTGCCATCTGGAGGAGAGGATGGGGGGAGGGAGGGGAAAAATCAGAACAAAAGGTTTGGCAATTGTCAATGCTGTAAAATTACCCATGCATATAACTTGTAAATAAAAAGCTATAATAAAAAAAAAAATTTAAAAAAAATTAAGATAACCCACCTTCCCCTTCATTCCTAGTCCTATTCAAGCCAAAATCTCAGGTTCCTGAACTTTAGCATTCAGTGACTCACATGCCAGAGGAATCCACAGCCACAGATCGGACCCCACCATGGTGACAGAGAATCTTAACCAGTGGCTCTTTCACAGCTGGACACCAGAGGGACACAGTGCCTGGAGATCAGGAAGTAAAAAGTCAGAGGAAACAGAGGCCAGATAACCTCACAGGGATTAGACTTAAAGACTAAGGTAAGGGCATAGGAGAAATCATGATGCCTGGAGCCTGAGGTCAAAGTGCTCATGGGAAGCAAAAAGGAAATGTGAGAAGCCACAAGGTGTGACCTGGGAGAAAATTAACCGAGTGAAGTAAAAAGACCACTGGGTAGGGATGAAAGGATGTGATTGTTCCTCCTGCCTTTGTGACGTGACCTTCAGAAAATCACTTACCCTCCCTTGCTCTCAAAGTGCTCAACTGTAGAACAAGGAGGCTAAGCTAAATGATTTCTAAGGTATGTTTGCAGATTTGAACATTTGAATGGCCAGGCATAGAACACAAAACAGAAAATGGTCACCAACCATTGCTGTGGCCAAGATGGATGATGGCATTATAGGGATTCTGAGTCATCACATCCAGACGCCCAGCCCGAGCTGTTAGGGATGCTACAATCTTGCCAACAGACACATCCAAGTAGGTAAGAAACCCAGTCTCTGACTGTAAGGGAGAAAAAATAAGACAGAAGGTCACAACTAAGGCCTCTCTCCCCTCCCTCCAACCCCCAAGGTTCCCACCAATGGGGCACCCTGCCACCAAACCACACCCTGTGTCAAACATCCTGCTCCAAAGATGGAGATGTGATTTCCCAACATTAATCAATGAAAAATTCTCACAGCTGTAGCCAACAGGAAGTGGAAGGGCAGGAACTCAAGTCGAGTGACACGATCACATCTTCGAACACAGTGGAGTTCAATCCCTTGGTTATCATAGATATGGAGCCAGCGTTTCTGGGCAACTGCAAACAATGTCTCAGAGTGTAGGAACCTAGAATCAGGAATCACAGTCCATGCCACAAAATGACCTCAAGCTTGATCAATGACCCCAACTACCTGCAGACCCTTATAAGGTCAGAGCCCCACCCACTCAATGATGGCCTGGGATCCCACTGACCGTATGTCCCTCACAGCTTCCATGACGTTGATTTCACACATTAATTTCTTTGTTATCCAGTCAAATGTGGCTACGTGACCTCTCCGCCCACACAAGGCAAGGTGTCTGGTGGAAGAGAAATGTATATTCCTGTGTTAAGAACCCTCAGTTCCCAGAAACTTTTATTATCTGCTCTGCCCCTCCTCCTTTTCTCCCTCCCTAAGAGAAAGAGGAGGACATAAATATTGGTTCAAAAGAATGCATGCATAGAAAGTTATTAAGATACACTGAAACTCTCTCCTCTACCCAGAAGGATAGTTTGACTGCCAAAGAGTCAACCTCATTGCCCATTGGTGAAAAAGACCAGCCAATATTTGTTAGTTATCTACTAAGTGCCAGGCACTATACTAGAAAAGAACATTATATGAGAAAGATTCACAATATAAACAAGAGAACATCCTTTACCTTCCAGTCCGTGAATAATTGAGCCTATAGGGTCCAAACTGGTGCAAGTTCAGGTCAAAATGCTATATTAGAAAAGTAAGGGAAAGGGAATAAATATTCATACAGCGCCACTGGGTTAAGTACAGAGACAGTCAGAGACCAGACAAACCTGGAAACCCTCCACCCAAACCCAACCACATCATGATACTTATGTCTTCTCCACATCATCATCATCATTATCAATTTCTTCCCAGCTTTCAACCTCACCTTAGCTGCACTTGCAATGTCCACAGCTTCTGCAATGTCAGCCTGGCGGATTGTAGCTGTGTCTTCCCCATCCTCTCCCTCTAAGAATCTGTAAAGGATGAAGGCTCATTGTAAAGTTCATTAGGACAGGGTTGAACAAAACTCAGAATACTGGCTGTGAGAAGGGGAAGAAGAAGATAAGAGGATGACAACAATAACAACACAGTTAGAATGCAGGGGCTGTGGTTATGGACCTCTGAATGCAGGAGCTGCTAAGCAAGTTTGGCTCACTTACCCAGGCTCCTCAGAAAGCAAAAGTTCAGCCTGAGCTGCACGGACACTTGTTTCCTCCTCTTCATCTATAGCTGCCTTGAGCTTGTGTTCAGTCACAAACTTGAGGGGATACTTCTGAGGGAATGTGGAACCAAAGGTCATAGGTTAAGAATCAGAGACTGAGAAATCCAACTTCTTTTAAACACTGATATCCATTAACTGGATGGTGATTCAACCATAAGAAATGGGAAAATCAAAGGAGATCAACAATGATCAACTTCAGGTCTTCCTTATCAATAGCTATAATATTTAGACCCCATTCCTCCCCAGCCTGCCTTCTTACCTTAACAAATTTAGAACTTCCTCTTTGAAACTTCTTTACAGCATTCTCTGAGACTGGAGCTGGCCCTGGGAATGGATCCTGAGCCTAGGGGCAGTGAAATGGAATTTGCATCAGAAATGGAGACTATCTTACCTTTTTCCTCCCTCATGGTTTTATTAATTACAATGCCTTTCCTTTATATATCACTTTGCAATCCAAGGTTCCACCCACTTTTCTGGGGGAAAAACTATTTAGACATAAGGAAACTTATCCTAATTATCCCATCACCTCATACTTTTTTCCAAACTCCTTCCTTTTCTTCTCCAACCCCTTTGTTTACTCTCATTTTACCCTAATGCCTTAATTCTCCAAACAGATCTAACTCTTTCCTTTCCATTCACAAAATCCACATCAAAGCATCTCAGAAAGTGGGCATGAGAGGCAAATCAGTTACTTGCTGATGAGATTCTTTCAGTTTCACCTAATGACTCAAGGAGGATGCAGGCTTCCTCCTTCTCAACCTGGAACTTACCCCAGATAAGGTGTGATTCAATCTCAGCTCCTGTTTCTGATTTGGGCTCAGATCCTTCTTCAACTGCAGGTGCTTCTGGTTATGCTTTGACTTCAGATTCTTCTGGTTCTGTTTAGACTTAAACCTCTGTGTCTGTTTCAGCCTCTTCGATATCTGGGAACCCCTGGGCTGGGTGCCATCTTCCCTTTTCCTCTTGGTTGCGATGACAGAGTCTGGGGCAGTAAGATTGGATGGGAGAGAACTGGCTTCGTCAGCTTTCCCTTCCCAGTATCGTAGAGGCTATTGGGAGGGGAGAAGAGGTGGCTATGAGCAGGGAACAGTAAGGTCTGTGCCAGATTCCTGCCCAAACCACATCCATAAAGGATTTGATTCCTGGGCATTGAAGGTTTAAAAATGCTAAAACTTTGCATTAATTGCAAAATGTCTTATTTTCCTTATTTTTCATGCAAATTTGTTGTTTGTCTTCTTAAAAGTGCTGAAACTTTGGATAAATTGTAAAATGTTTCATTTGTCTAATTTTTTCTAACACTTCACTTAGGAAAAAATGTGAACAACTGGTATCTATATAGATATAGAAATAAAAACTGAAGTGGAAAAGCACCCCAGGTGGGGCCGGGAGAAACAACCTTGAAACTCTCTAGTTATCAGTTTGTTACTAGCTCTTCACGCCCTAATGCAGATGGTATTTTTACACCCCCAGATGCGCTGCCCTAAAAACTCTAAGACCTTGACAACTTGATAAACATAAAGAAATGCTGTCTTATTGCCTGTCTGGGAATGGCCCCCTTAGTGTGAAAACCTTTGCCTTCTGTCTAGGATAGAAATTCCTTTTATTATGACAAGTGTATCAGGAAACATTTTGACGCCTCTCTCTTCCTTATATACCCTGAGACCACTCATTCGCTGACTCCCCTGTTGTGGTGGGATTCGGTCACTAGCTCGCAAAAAACGCTCATTATTTTGGCTGTCCTGCATTTTCTCTCGAATGGCCACCTCAAAACAACATCTAAAACTATTTTAAAAAGTGAATTCTAACGTTCGTTAAAATCAGGCTTCGATACAAGGAGTGGAAGCTTTCGCTCCATTCGCAACAACAAAAATGTGTGAATATGGATTTTCAACAGAATTAAAACTAAAAAGTAAAAATCACCACGGACGTCCAAAATGACACCTGTTGTCTTGTTAAAAACCATCCCATCAGTTAGCGTTTCTTGCTGAAGCTCAGCAACGAGTCTTCCCACTGACACTTAAATTTTTAATTTAAATTTAAGCTTTTACAAATAAAATTCAGCTTCAATTTACTTGTATTTTAAACGCGCTGTGTTGTTGCTTAGCATGTTAACGGAAGCACATCTACTACTACGTCACTCGTTTGGCTTCCTACTACCTTGCAAACCGTCGCGCATTTTGCTTGACGCCTGGAAGTCTTTTCCTAAGGCTTCCGCAGCCTGCCAAAGGGCTGCACGACACAAATGCAGCTTAAAAGTCCTGACTTAGACAACAAACAAGTGATGTTCCCCCCAAACAGCGCAGCGCGGGGTGTCCGCGGTCCCTCCCGCTTCCCCCGCCGGCCCAGGGAGCAAAGGCGCGCCGTACCTGTTTCTTGCCCCGGCCCTGGATGCGGGCCTTGCTACAGGGCTTCGGAGCGGCTTCCATGCGCCCGGCTCCCCAAACTCCCCCCAAACCACGTGGAAATCCTCCTCCACAGTCCCACACTCCGGCAATGGATAACACCGGAAGTTATTGTTGGCGTGGGAGGAGCCCGAAGACCAGCAACCAATCGAGGACGGCCGTTTTCCGGAAATCATGATGGGTAAAGTTTGTGTCTGCGGGCAGCGACGTTGAACTTTGGCGCAGGGACCGTGACGTATTTGCGAAAGATAAGAAATCATCTTGAAGGTGGCAACTAGGCTGCCAGAGAGGAGCCGGGAACTTTTATTTTCTTTAGGTTGTTATTCCGCTGCTGAACACCTTTGAGGTACCGGTTTTCCCGGTTGACTGGCCTGCTTGTAAAGATGCCGGGACTACATTTCCCGGCGTGCCCTGTCCTTTTCCTTGCTCCGTGCCGCTAGTTTTCCCAGCGTCCCTTTATTACTTCCGGGTTCTGGAGTGCCGCTAGAAAGTGAAGGAACGGTGTCCAGGTCTGCAGCATTCTTGGGGTCGGAAGGATTAGAGACGGCGACGTTCCCGAAGTGTCACGGGACTCTGCTGCCGGTTGTGTGGCGCCGTCCTCCCGCGCCTGCTCCGAGTGATTCCCCGGCGCTCCCGCCATGGCCGAGGTGATTCAGAAAAGGCTTCAGGGGGAACTGGAGAAGTACCAGCAGCTACAAAAGGGTGAGTGGGCCGGCACGGGGAGCCGCCCCCACGGGAACCCCCTCGCGCCGCCCCGCGGGGCCCACTCCCGGAAAGGGCTGAAAGACACACGGATAAGGTTTTTAGCCTCTCCCATCCAAGTGCTGGCCCTTGTCAGTAACTTCACGGGTCACGTTGGGCGGGTCATTTCCCTCCGGGCCTTTTTTCCTCATCTGTAAAATGGGTTTGTCTTCCCTTACTGGCGCCGTGGTAGTAGGGGGGGAAGCGAGTGCTTTGCAGGCCAGATCTCTGTTTTTCACAGTGAATCACTGAGGTTTGTGACTTACTTGATGTATTGGGTGTTCCAAGTGTTCTAACTTTGCTTTCCCATTTCTTTCCCCCCCAGACTTGAGTAAGTCCATGTCTAGCCGACAGAAGCTAGAGGCGCAGTTGACAGAAAATAACATTGTGAAAGAGGTGAGAGACTGGGTTTGAAGGTGTCCAGGAGCCATGAGGTGTTTGCAGGCATGGTGTATCTCCAACCATTTCTCTCTAACTCCAGGAGTTAGCTTTATTGGATGGATCCAATGTGGTGTTTAAGCTTCTGGGCCCAGTGTTGGTCAAACAGGAACTGGGGGAGGCTCGAGCTACTGTGGGCAAGAGACTGGACTATATCACAGCAGAGATGTAAGTATTATCCTCCCTTCCTGCCCCATGCTCCCATGCCCAACCCCCACATTTAACGCTTACCTTTTGTCAGTATGATTTTCATATCATTTCATTTTCAAATATACTATTTCTTTTTCTCCTATTAATTCTATTTATCCCCAGTACTAAATCACAAATTGAACCCTCATTAGTTTACTAATCAATTGTACAG
Organism: Sarcophilus harrisii; assembly: GCF_902635505.1. Taxonomy (NCBI): domain Eukaryota; kingdom Metazoa; phylum Chordata; class Mammalia; order Dasyuromorphia; family Dasyuridae; genus Sarcophilus; species Sarcophilus harrisii. Next base: position 284,136,942 of record NC_045429.1, on the reverse strand, counting down.
TTGTCCCAAGCTTTCCCCTCCCAAATTGTCAAATCCTTACCATGATTATCTTTTTGGTAATCCCTTTTGTCAATATGATTTTCATATCATTTCGTTTTCAAATATACTATTTCTTTTTCTCCTATTAATTCTATTTATCCCCAGTACTAAATCACAAATTGAACCCTCATTAGTTTACTAATCAATTGCGCAGTCGTCCCAAGCTTTCCCCTCCCAAATTGTCAAATCCCTACCATGATTATCTTTTTGGTAATTCCTTTAGTAAACGATATGAATCTCAGCTCCGAGACCTGGAAAAACAGTCTGAAAAACAACGTGAAGCCCTGGCTCAGTTGCAGCAGGAATTCCAGCGGGCCCAGGCTGCCAAGGCAGGGTCTGTGGGAAAGGCTTGATCTTTGGTTGGTGAGGATATAGAGAAGGAAAAGACTGTGGCAAATAAAATGTGAAAATACCTGACCCTGGTCTTGTTTTCTAAGCATTATATTACTTTACTTTCATCTATTTTCCTGCCTCCCTTCCTTCCCCTTCCTAAGGCTGTTTCAATCCTGTACCAACCATAGTTTCACCTTAGTTTCTCCTGTTCAACCTTATTTCTTTCCTAGCGAATGGGGATTTTCTAAGTCTGATTAGAACCTTAAGTTACAGACTAAAAATTAAATCTGTTTTTCACCCATGCCCTCAACTCTCTATTCCATTACTATAGGTTGTATAGTCAGATATTAAAATTTCATATAGAATAATGATGCCCAATAATGAAGCCCCTATAAGCTAAAAGACAGTTATAGCTTGGGGATGTGAAGCAGATATGTTCTTTGATCATAAATACAAGAAACATCTAATATTGTGTGCTAATCACTGTGTGATGAACCTATAATTATATTCCATATTATTAACCCCAAAAGGTTAGTGACATCTATCCCTACCTGACAAGGTTTTTATTGAAATTATGGAATAGACCTCAGAAGTCATGAAAATTGGTGCCTATTTAGTCTGTTTTAATAGAACTGGAAGGGTCAAACTTTAAGAGAAGTCTGCAGGTGTGTACACTACCAAGGGTATATGCACTATTTTGTCCAAACATCCTTACCTTCTCTGTAAACTGCTATGCTATATGATCCAGAAATTTGAAGTGAATTTCTTGAAACATTTTAGTTTACACTACTTTTTAGAATCAAAAGTTCTATTAGTTGAATACTTTCTCTTTAGCTTGTCCTTAACATTCTCTTTTTCAAATTAGCAACTAGCAGAGCAATTTGGTACTCACGTTATGAGTTTTTGGTATGTGACAGTGATCCAAGATCGGATGACTATAAGGAAGTACAATATACTTGTTGGGTTCTGAGCTGGGAAATGAAGGTTGACTATAGGAGGGTTTTTTAAATGATAGTATTATGGAGTTAATGGGCTGAACATGAATTCTTGGAGAATTAGAACATTGTTGTCAAGCCCTCTCACTTGAAACCCTTCCATGGAAATGGCAGCTGGCATGAATCAGGAGTTGGATCTGTGAGCTTCCAAGGTGCAAAGATTCTAGAAGTCAAAGGATGAGTCAGGATCATGTAGTGTGTTTATTGTTTTAGTGTTGTCATAGCCCAGGAGTTCCTGGCTGGGAGTGGGGGATCATGGAAAGGGAGCCCCTGTAAGACCTTGCTTTTTCTCCCCTCCCTCCACCCATTCTTAGTATTCAGAGCCTCTAGGCCAAGCTCCTTTCAAGCCTTTCCCTGGCCCTTGCATTCTGAGTGTGACAAGTAGAAAAGAGTCAAGGGTGACAGTATGACACAAATAGTAAGACTCAGAAGATAGGAGCCATGAGAAATGTTACCTTTCCCTGTCTTCTACCAAAATACCCACAGGAATCCAAAGTGGTTGTCTAACATAGCTGTGTAGTAAACAACCCAGGGCTGTTCCTTTCTGACCAAGCATGATGAATTACCATACAAGATCATTGTCTCAATCCAACATGGCTATCACCATTCAAGATAGCTAATATCCAACAATATAATCACCATTGCTTCTGCAAAACAGTATGGTTTCCTCAGAACAGTGCCCGAGCAATTTTTCGTCCGGTGGCCTTGATCCTGGGAAAGGAACCTCCTCCTCCCTCACTGGAAGAATCTGCAGAGGTGGCAGATCTACTGGAGAAACCAGGAATTACTGAAGAGGGTTGCCGTCGATGTCTCAACAGGAAATCACTAGAGGCACCATCCATGGCATAGAAGACATTAGCTGATGGTGGAATAGTCAGTTCTGAACAGTCATCAGAGAGACATAAGATCCAGGGTCAAAAAATAAAAGCAGAATTATTATTCCAAGTCACTGAGGTTCCCAATGACCAAACCCATCACTTTACAAGACTGGTTTTTAACCTTCCTCCCTCTGGGACATCTGACCTCGATCACTTGGCAGAAGTTGCACCAATTCAAAATCTGCAGCTATTGCTGGATCCCGATTATTTTTTTTCAGGACACAACTGATAACACTTGGAGCCTTGTCCTGACTTGTCACCTAAGGGCAATCAAAGAACCAACCTCATTGGACATTGGTGCCCATATTTAACATGACTATCCATACCTAACATGCTAATGTATAAAAGAAAATCAACATAATGACTGATCCAAAAGGAGCCAATGATACCCACTGGACATTGTTCACAGCACATCTCATTGATAAATCCCCAACATCACCACCTCCAACCTTTCATATTACCAATTATTCAAGAAATGGCCACCAAATGTGTCAGGTGGTTTCTGATATTCAATAGGATCAACACACATACACACACAAACCTACGCCTTTTGTGTATTTTGGGGTGCTGCAAAAATCTAAGACAGCAGACAAATTCAAACTGGTTCACCTCATTCTATTTTTGTCTTCAACCCTCTATTAGTGTCCAGCTTCCTCTCACCAGTATGCTCTTGTAGACACTTCCATCATTTCCAAGCTCCATCTGCACACGGATGATGCGACAGTCAGAGGCCCCTGGTCCACTTCCCTTCCCACTCCCAGAGCCTGTCCCAATGGCAGTGCCCTCCTCTGATCCACTGCTAAAAGGAGAGCCACAAGAGGCAGAGCGGCGGTGACCTCGGGTGGGCCTGGGAGAACGGGATGTTGGGGAGAGGAAACTAGGATTGGCAGGAGTGTGAGAGGAAGGAGCCCCATCCAGGGCAGAGTCCAGAGAGGAAACAGATGGCCATTTCATGTGCTGGAGACAGATGAGACATAATAAAAGTCAATGGAAAAATAAGGAAGACACAGAGAGAAGGACAGCACTAACGTCTAGGATCAGGGCCTTACCTGGGCAAGGCGAGTGAGCAAGGGAGCAGGAGAGTCGGTCGTGCTATCTTCTCTAGGACCAGGCTGATCCCAAGAGACCAGGGGAGTAGGACCACCAACAGATCCTAGCACACTGTGAGAAAGGACTGGATAGGTTAGAAGGAAAACAAAGTCCCCTACTAACCTCTTCTAGAGGCTACTCTTTTGCTTCCATAGAAACACCCTCCCCTAACCCCCATTCTCTCCATTCTCTCACTCTGTCCAGTGAGAGATGACCAATGTTGGCCGAAGCATCCGGGGAGCTGGGGGATCACTGACTCCAGATGGCTCCACTTCACAAGACACATGGTGACTGGTGGAGGTTCAAAGTTCAAAAGTCAGAACTAGCTACCCCAAATATCTCCTTATGTTAAACATCCCAGTCTCCAGCTCTCTTCTCCCCTCTCCCAAGCTTCCATTACCCTTGGGATACTAAATTAGTCACCTTTGAGCCTCTGTCAAAGGCTGGAGCCCTTGAAGCCAATGCTGGACATTAGGATCAGGCTGAAGGTCATAACGTCGACATTCATCCTGAAGACGTCTAAGCTCACACAGGACAGAGAATTCCTGCAGGAGGTACCCCAAGAATGAGTTTTCCTTGATACTGAGGGAGTCCAAAGTCAACCCTCTCCTCATCCCTTCCCTAGGGAGCCTGCATCCAACTCCCCTCATTACCTTCCTCCTCTTGTCAAAGTTGATGTAGCCATTCTAGTGGGGGAAAAAGGGAGGAAGGTGGAAGAATGAAAACTTTCCTAGAACTTAATTCCTACCCAACCTCTAATCACATGTTAAAAAAAAAAAAAAAAAAAAAAAAAAGCCACGCTGACCAGTTTTCACCCAATAATGCACTACTCTTTCCCCCAAGGCTAGCCACACACACTGACCTCCAGCTCATCCCTGGAGGCTGCATCCAGCATTACCAGATCTTTCAGGAAGGTGCCAAGGTATGGGACCACACCCTGAAGGCAGGAAGGAAGAACCATGGTTTAACTACCTCCCCACACTCTTGGTTGCCCTCTTGGAATAGAACATTTGCCCCACCATCATTTTGTCCTTTTATAATGATGAGTTCATATTTCTAGTGCTTTACAGTTTATGAAATATATTCCTTACAATCCTAAGGTAGATAGTGTCATTAAGTATAGGGCAGGGACTGGACTGATGATTTCAATGGCATAGGGAATTCCCTCCCAGAAGAGGAAATTTCCTCTAACAATTCAGGCTGACATCTCCTTTGCAACTTAAGAGTTTTCTTGAACACTGAGATTAAGTGACTTGCCCAGTATCTATCAGGAGTTGGTGTTGACCCTGAGCTTTCCTGGCTCCAAGGCCAGTTCTCTTTTCTTTGCTATGCAGTCTCTTCATGTTACTGTATATACATTTTATAGACAAGAAAACTAACTAGTAAGTGAGAGTGCTGTTGCTTCAACTTAAAGCCAGATCTGTGTGACTCCCAATTCAATGTCCTGTCTTCCACATCTGATCTCCTTGTTCCCTTTCTCTCAGCAGACACTCACCCCACCCTGAGGCAGCACATTTCTCACAGGTTTCTTGATGTTTGACTCCAGCGGCATTAGCACTTTTGCTTCCTGGAGGAAAACAAGATAGTTTGGGAGAAAATTAAAGAATGAGATATGGGGACTGGCATTTGAGGAGTCAAGAGGGGGCAGTAAAGAAATGAAGAGGTAAGAGGAGTACCTGGAGTAGGAGCTCCCGGCTTTGGGAATAATTATCTTCCTCTGAGAAAATCTGACAGAGGCTGGAGAAGAGGCGGAGGCTGTCCCTGGTTAGAAGAAGGAAGAGAGATCCCGATAATCTTTATCTCCAATCCTCCTAAAATCCTCAGGATCCATCCCTTAAGACCATCTTTTCCTTAGTAGTGTACTCAACTTTCTCTCATGAATCCAGATGAGGACTCTACCCCTGCATCTATGATTCCATTCTCCACAAATACCTGGTTATCTCTCCCCAGGCCAACCGGAGCCTGTGGATGGGACTGGATTGAAGGGCTGACACAACAGCATAAACAGATGAGAAATTCCGGAGAAGACGACACTCCTAGTTAAGGGTGGAAAGGTAGTGTGATTATTTTATCTGGTATCTAGAATCAGAATTCTCTGATTGCTTCAATTCTTCAGCCAGGAAAAGCTTCTCTTCAAAATCCTGGCTAAGTTTGCCTTTGATCTCCTCTTGCTCTACCTTCCCACTCTGGGTGCAAAGCGTTCCCTAAAAGTCTTCTCACCTCTGCCACCCGGATCCATTTCTCTAAGAGCCTTGCCCTCTGGGGGGGTCGGAGAGGCCGGATGTTCACCTCTTCAAGGCCCTCTCCAGATGCTGTGGCTCCCAAGACAGAACTAACCACAGCTCCAGCTACCTTGTTAAACTGAGTAACTGTTGCTCTGACAGAAGGACAGAGGTGGGAGTGACCAGGCCGATCCCTGTGGCCCCATATTGCGCCAAGGCACTGAGAAGGGACCAAGGAGAGGAACAGCTCCTGGTGGGGCAAAGATTTAGAGGTCAAAAGTTACAGTTGGGATCCTTCAAAAAGAAGGGTCATGGAAAGGTGAGGGTCAGTGTTCCAATAATCTTGGGTTTGGAGACCTCAGATGGCCAATGAATAAGTTTCCATGGAGTTTGTAAATATAAACAGGCTTCAGTAGGAAAAAACTGACAGGGACAAGGATGGTTATGGGGGAAAGCATCAGAAGCAAGGGAATGATCCAGGAGTAAAGGATAATTTAGTGAGAGATCATTTGAGGGAGGATGGGAGAGGTCAGAGGTCAGGGTCTCACCGCATCCAGCAGGGTCAGCTGCTCGGCCAAGTGGTCAGCGAGGAACACCAGGACATCCGTGGGATCAGCAGGGGGATCGCCAGGGGAAACCAGGGGCTTAGGAAGGTCAGGGACTGGGAGGGCCACCCGGGATCGGAGGTCTTGGATGAGATCAACGATGTCCCCCCCAACAACCTCCCCTGCTTCATCCCCTGTCCGTAGCAGGAAGCTCTCAAGCCGGTCAAGTTGTCCCCTGACCTCAGAGCCAAAATCCTCAGGGTGAGAGGTCAGCCAAGTTGAAAGAACAGAGATGGCTAACCTGGGGGGAGGGGATCAGCCTAGTATAAGAAATCAAGCTGGGGTCAAGCCATAGCTAGAGTGGAGTGGGATAGGAGGGTCAAAGGTTCAGGAGTCACTTACCCTCTTGTTCTGCACAAATCAACACTGGCACTGGATTCTAAGGCTTCCAATCTGGAAGGAAAAGAGGGAAGTCCATCTGTCCATCCTTCCCAAAGACCCTGTGGCCTCTGACTTCTCTAGCTAGATGACTCTTTGGACCTTCTAATCCCCCATTCCCCCTGACCTGTCAGCCAACAATCCCAGGACAGTCGGTGTGGAGGTGAATGCCCTGTGGGTGGCCAAAAAGGCTGGCATGAAGGTCAAGTCAGACCCTGATGTCCTGGCATCCAGCAGATGTCTGACCAGAGCAGACAGAGTCCCAGCCCGAAGTCGACGGGAAGAACGAGGAGGAGGCAAAGGAACCTGCAGAAGACAGGAAAGGGTTGCTGACTGTTCGCTTACTCCACTTCTCCGCCCACCTCCAACTCAGAACTCAAATTCAAACAACTAAGTGGAAGAAACTAGCAAGTGGCCTATGAGGAAGTCTAGAATATCTGTGAAGTCAGCAGAAGAGTCACCAGGAGCTACGGAAGGGTTAGGTGTTGGTATAAAGAAAGAAACTGAGGTTCAAAGGCAAAGTTTCTTGCTCAAAATAATAAAATCCATGGCAGAACAGAGTCTAGAGCGTAGGTCGCTTGATCCTTGATTTTGATTCATAGTTGCAATGCAATTTTCAGGAAGACAGATATAGGAGAGCAGGGAGGTGAAGGCATAGAAGGCGAGAAGATGGGAGACCCGCTCTCACCAGTGGATCAAGCGGCCGATATTGGCGACTGGTGACAGTGAAGGTAGCACCATCCTCATCTTCATCCCAGACAGACACAGGAGCCTGGAAAGGGAAAGGGTTGGGGAGAGGGAAATGAGTCAGTGTTAACTCATTCCTCCTCGCTACACTGCGCTGGCTCCCTGCCTCCCAATCATCCCCATTTCACTCGTAATATTTGTTCCATCACCTGAGGAGGGGAGCAGTACCATCGAGTTAGGGCAGTGGGAGAGGTTGTGAACCCCGGATCCCTTGTCTTGGGAAGGAGGCAGTCCCCCCTCCTCCAAGCCATCTCAGTGCCTGTTGAGGGGTGGGGGGTGGGAGGGGCACTGCAGTGAAGGGGAAGATTGGGGACACAAGCCCAGATCCTGGGGGTCCCTCCCTCCCACAGCGGCAAGACGCAGGCAGAGACAGAAACTTGAGTTACATAGTTTCATTTCAGTTCCCTGCCTCCCAACTAGGGCAATGTCTAAGTCTGGGGAATGGCCTGTCTCCCCCACTCTCCACAACCGTATTCCCCTGTGAGTTTCCCCCTACATCCTCTGTTTCTCTCTCCTCTCAACCCCCAAGAACCCCCTTCCTCAAGGCAGCAGCTCCGATCCTGACAGGAAGAAGAAGGGGAAGTGGGATTAGCTGGAAGCTAAAGTGGGGGTGGAGAAGACTCAAGGGTCACGTGGCCCCAGTCCCTCCTAAAACCAGTCCAGAAAAACCAGCCTAACAGGTCACATCACTCTAACTTAGCCCAGGACCCAGAAGTACAGGCCCTGGGGCCCCACACAGAGCTCCTGGCTACCCCATCCCCAGAGAAACTCCGGCATCTGACATCTCCACCACATAGACAAACACTTCCTCCACCTCCACTACCGACCTCATCTCGGCCCCTCCCAGTAGAGGAAACTCCCCGGTCTTTTCCCTAAACTTTCCCCCATGGCTAAGGGGAGGGGTGACAAATCTGAGGGCTTCCTCCCCAATCCCAGAGCAGGAGGATCAGGTTACTGTGGAAACAAACCCCTCCTCCTCAAACAAGGGAGAACAGACAGTACACCATCTGTGTACAGAAAAGGGACAGTGATAGACACGGAGGGAACAAAGCAGGAGCAGGAGGGAGAAGGAGCAGAAGAGGTGACAAGGAGACAGGTGGGCAGGCAGGTAGATGGGCGAGCATCTGAGACACGCTGGAAAATAGAGCCTAGAAATGGAGCCACAGAGACAGAACAGAGGCAGACTTAGGAGAAAGCTACTAAAGGAACACTTTATTGTGCATACATTGCTTCCCCCCCCAGCTATCCCCAAGTCTTACCTCTTCCTCTTCCTCCTCCTCCTCTTCTCCGCCCTTCCCCAGGCTTCTGCTCCTTTCAGGGTCCCGGCTCCTAAAGCCGCTCAGAACGACTCCCTCAGGGGAGGCCTCTCCCGAGTCCAGCAGCAACCTCAGGGGTCTGGGGAGCATGGCTGAGATTAGGATTTAGGGGATCAACCGGGTCGAGCCATGGGGCCGCCTGGGAAAAACAAGGAAGGAGGAGCGTCGAGGTGGGGGAAAGAGGAGGAGGAGGACCCCCAGAGAAGGGCTGGAGAGGGTGGACAAGAGGACGGAGCCAGACGCGGGGTGGACAAGTTCATTGGATGGAGGCATCCGAAGGGGTTACAAGCACAGCGGACGGTATGTGGAGTGGGGAACCAGAACGGAAGGCTTGGGTAGGTCCAGGAAGGAGACTTATATATGGTATGTGGGGATTCTGGCGGGAAGAGAACAGAGATATTTTGGGGGCCGACCTAGGGGAAAGGACTGTGTCCGGGTGGAGAGGGGGGCTCTGGGGCTCTGACCTGGCTCCAGTCGGGGCAGGGATGGCGCGGGCCTCTGGGCAGCTGTTCTTGTCGGTCTCAGGCCGCAGTCCCGAGTCCCTCCCTGTTTTTTCCGCCCCCCCCCCCCCTTCCGCTCCTCCTCCCTCTTCCTCCTCCTGGCAGTCCTCCGCTTGCTTAGAGTGCAAGAGTCCAATAGAGAAGGAAGTAAGGGGGAGGTGTGTTCAGAGAATCCGGACATTGGGTGTGAGCTGAGTGGGGGAGGAAGGGGAAAGAGGGTGTCATCTCATCAGATAGCCAGGACACCCCCTAGGCTTGAAGCCTTTCCTCTCTGGGGAACCCAGCCCCCAAGTTCTTGTTTTTACACCCACTCCCACTCTAGTCCAATTAGCAAAAATGACAAGAATCTTTGCGGCTCCTACGAGCCGGGAGCATTATAAATGGGAAGTATCCACCTCTCTTCCTCTCTCTTATTAAGGAATGAGGCGGGGATAGAATCCAGTACTGGTTTTCCACGAGGCCCACAGGGTTTAGGTGGAGGGGAAAACAGTAGGGTAAACTAGCACATCTTGTTCCGAGTCCCTAGGCTCTGGAATTTATCCTCTGCTGGTCAAGGCTCCTTTGAAGGTGGGCGAGCCTGCTTTCCCGGGTCCTACTCTGGGCCCTTTTCCCCCAAACTTGCACTCTTATGGAATGCCGGTATCTGGTGTGTGTTAGGGAATAATTGCTAAGGGAATGGCTGCGACGAAACCGTACGAGGACAGGGATGATGGGGCCTGATGCTGGTGCTGGCATATGAGGTCTCTATTTCTCAACGGCAATCTGGGGATCATAATCCTAGCTCCAATTTTCTACCAACCCTCCTTAACTGAGGACGGAGCAATAAATATTAAGCGTGTAAGGGGAATGGGAAAGATGGACAATCCTGCAATCCCTGTTTTGGGAATGAAGCAAGTTCCCTTAACCCAAGCAGCTCGGCAAAAAAAGGGTGCTGCCAGTGAAGGGAGCCAAATCTAGACCCTGGGGGCTGATCTTTTCTAGATCTGAACTCCAAACAGTGATGACACACGGGAAAGAGCTCTTTTGGGCTCTCACTTAGAATACTGTTCCCCGTTGTGGAGCCACCACAGCAGCTCTCCCCCCACCTCCAAGAGACCCCAGATTCATCGTCCTGGGACCTCCTAATAGAACTGATAAATTAAAGCCCCCTTCCCTCCCTGCACCATTTCTGGAATTCCAGGTGTCAGGTCCCATCGGGAATGCCCTGCACTAGCTAAATTGATCCGCCTCCCTGAATAACCTGGCTTCTTCCTGAATTTTTGGAGCCTCTTTAAGGACACTCTGACATATAAATTCTCCACCTGTTTCCCGAGGTCTGGAAGCAACTTAACTCTTGAAGTGTCCTTCCTTTCTAGCAAAAGTTACCAGGAGTCTTCTTCCTTTCCCAGAACAGTCCCGCTTCTCACTTGATGGGACTGAGGGAAGGCACACACACCACACATCTAGTCCTTGGAAGCCATACTCTCCCAAGTCCTCTTGAGGAGGATATGGACTGTTTCTGTTCCAAGTGAAAAAATCTTAGTTAAACTTCAGTAGTTCAGAATACTGAAGTGTAATGTTCTTCTCTAAAATATATTGTTCTCTGGGAGCAGGTTTCTTGGGGGGCTTCTGGAGGCAGCCAGTAGTTTCAGTTCAGTGTAATCACAAATGCAGCCAGGGATTAAAGTCCAAATCCTTTATTGTCTCCTTTGCAGTCTTGTCTCCTTCCTGGGACCCAGTTAGCTTTAATAGAGGCCTATCTCTCTCCTTGGTTCCAAGAGCTCCTGCTGCTAATCCTTTGCCTCTGCCAGCTTCTGCCTCCAGCCAGCACAGAGGTGGAAGATGGAATGAATCTGTCTCCTCCTCCAAGACCTTCTAGGGGGCTTCTGTGTCTGACCCTGAGAGCTCCTCCTGTATATGCTCTCTTAAAGGTGTGACTTTTGTGGAATTATAGTAAGTACTAAGGACGTGTCAATTAGAGAATCATTATCTCATCAATTCCACTGACTTGGCACCTTGTAAGAATCCTAACACTGAAGGGATGTGGGGCCAAAGAAATGGTGAGACCATAGGGTGAATTAACCATAACTGGAACTGTTCCATCTGATCCAACTTTATTTTGATGACATACTTTCCCCTACCCAAAACACTTCCTATCAGTCTGGCAGGACTCCCCCGAAGCTCTAAGCAGCTGGGTCTTTTTCTCAATAGGATTTCTGGAAGCAAGAATGAAAAAATAGGAGATGCAGTATAGTGGGCAATAGGCGTCAATCGGGACTCCAACCCTTTCTGTTCCAACCCAAATGAGGAAATTAAGGTCCAGATATGACAAATGACTTGTCCAACGTCATGACCACTAATAAGTAGCAGATAGTGATTAGGGATTTTAGGAGGTAGAATGGGGTGTTTAAGCACTGATAATGAAAAAAATAAAAAGTCTATATGGGTCATGGAGCAGATGAAATGGAGACCAATTCTGAGGATATATAGTAGGACCTTACTCTCTAAGAAGCTGATTACCTTTTCCTTTGTATCTGGGGAAGGAGACCGGAAGCTCACTGGAAGAGAGAGAGAAAGTGGTGAGAATGGTGATTCTGGTTACACAGATCTATGAATTGTGAGAAAGAGAGAGAGAGAGAGAGAGAGAGAGAGAGAGAGAGAGAGATTGTTCAGAATAGAAGATAGGATGCAGAAATTTAAGAAAAAGGAGAATGAAGATAGGATTTTGAAACATTGTGAATAAACATTTTGGCAGGGTCTCCTCATTTTGAGGACTGATAGAGTGAAGTTTTAGGGGGATACATTCCCCCAGGTTTTTGGGGGAAGGGGTCCCAAGATTTGAAAGTAAGATGCAGAGACTTACTGATCCACTCCATTCCTTTGAGGAGTCCAAGAAGGAGAAATGCTGAAAGGAACAACCCTACTCCATCTTCCAAGGAAGGCCCAGAAATTCCTGAGGGGTGTAGAAGAAGTGGGAGATCGCATTTATTTTGTCTGGGATCTGTGCTCTCAGAACTTGAGACCCAGAGACTTCCTCTTCTCCCATCACCTTGTCCTTCCTTACCTGCCACTTCTAGAGACACTTGGGCACTGAGTCCTTTGGATTGAAGGCTGGAGTGGTGAACTACACAGATATAACGAGAGCCATGCTGTTCCACCGTGACTGGGGGTGGGCGAAGGTGTGCTGACACACTGATAGTGCCATCAGGGTGATATCGGTAACTAGAGCGCCAGGCTTGGCCACCTGCTTCCCGTCTCCCTCCTCCTGTACCATTCTGAAACTCCCAGGACACTTGTAGCTCTTCCAGGGGGTAGAAATGGGAAATGAGGCAGAGGAGCTCTGGAGGAGCTTGCCCTGGATATGCCCAAACCATAGGAGATGGGGTTAGGCTCACTTTGGGGGGCTCTGCAGGAAAAAGGAGGAAGAGTATTGGAATTATCAATGTCAAGGGGCAATTAAATACAATTTTGCCTTTTAAAAAGGCAAATTCATCTCACCCCCACCCTGGGGAGCCTTAACTGGCCTCTTCCTGGTTTGTAGAACTCTTTCTTCTTCCAGTTCAATTTTGCTCTCAGTTCCCCTCCAGATTCAATCTCTCTCCACACATGCTACTATTCCCACCCCATCTCAATCCCAGGCCCCTTTTCCTACTTCAGGTATTTCACTATCCAGTTCCCCCTTTCACTTACTTTGTATTTTCAGCTTCAGAGCTACTTGGGTCTGCAGGTGAGGAAGGTGGACAGTAGCCAGGTAAGTACCCTCCTGGTGAGGTTTCACATCGGGCAGCAGCAGGGTCCCGTTCCCACTCCATGGGCTCGCCACTCCTTTCTCATCCCAAGTGGCAAATGCCACTGCCCCTTCTGGAGATCCTAGTGCCTGGCCACCCAGTCCTGGAGTCACGGCCAGGAGCAGCTGTCCAGTCCCCCGATGCTGTCGCCGCCACTCCAGCCCAAAGGGAGGGGGACCCAGGGAAGAGGAGGCCCCACTGGAGTGGGGAGATGAGTAAGTAAAACTCAGGTCCAAAGTGGCATTCTCACCGGGTCCCACCAGGACAACAGGAGAGTGAGAGAGAACTGTCAGCACAGCTTTGCGGGGCAAAATGGAAATACAAGAGGAAAACGTGGAGGGCATGAAATAGTAGGGGCAGGGCAAAAGGGAGAGAAATACATGAGGGAAGGGGACAGAGTAAGTGACAATTGGAAAAATAGGAAAAGATTGGGAATGGTAAAAGGAAATAGGAACATAGGAAAGAATTTGTGAAATGGGAAAAATTGCAGAGAAATTGAGTTAATGAGGGCACTTCATTTAGGGAACCTATCTCTCAATCTCCCTTGTCTTGACCAGTTTCTATGTTCTCTTCTCCTTCCCTTCCTCCTCCCCATCAGTTAGCCAAACAAGAAGACTCTTGCACTTTCTCCTGTCACTGGTCACCTTGACAACAACTCCCCTTCTCAGTTTCCTGATTGTCATGACAATGTGTTCCTAAATAGTCTCATTACATGCACTTAGTTTTTTTGGGGGGACAAAGTAGAGGGGTGCCTGAAATGGGAGGGTGTGTCAGAATATAGATCACTACCATGATCTTTGAAAGGCTGCTCCCCCCTTCTTAACCTTGAGACCTGATAAGTCACTAACAGAAAGTTTTAAACTAACCTACCCACCTACTCATTGACCATATACATACCCATTCTCATTCTAGCTAGTATAGGGTGAGGGGTGGATAGGTAGAGGGTTGAGGGGAAGGGGAACCAAGTACCCATTCTCATTCTAGCTAGTATAGGGTAAGGGGTGGATAGGTAGAGGGTTGAGGGGAAGGGGAACCAAGTTCATAGAGGTATATAGTAGGATATTAAAGCTAAAGGGAGTCTAAATTGAGTGGAGAGCTAGGAGTAGGCCCCAGTAGGAGATGAGACACTGGTCCTGGAGGTTTGAGGTAATTCTGTCCCAGGGCCATTCCAGTCTCCCCAGTGGAAAAAAAGATGGGATTTAAGCAAGGTATAAGAATGAAGAAAGAGATGGAGAAAAAACTATTTACTGATGTTTATGATAAATAGCTGGTTTATAAGGGGTAGAAGATAATTGCAGAACACTAATTTATCCATTGATGCCTGAAGTCAAAACCAAATTGCTGTGCATAGGATGCTCTGCTAGACACTAGGGGAGATTCAAAGTTTAGATGAGACTAAGTCCTTTGCTATAATGGAACTTAAAAGTCTAGTAGACGGATATAAAATACAAAAACTATAATGCATCGTAAGTGCATTACAGAGAGATGCATATAGGCTGTATTAGGAGTTGGAGGTAGAGCACATTCTATGAGATCATATGATTATATGAAGGTTAAAAAAAAAATAAGAAAGTCCACAAATCTTGTGGAGCCATACATGTCCTTAGAAGGGACAAACTTAACATTGAAGAAAGCAAGTAGGCTTCACATGTGAGCCTTTTGAGTCACATTTGAGTCAGATAGTTGAGGCAGCTGCCTTATATTTAAATCGATTGTTCCACCTTTTCCTTCCCATAGTTTACTTTTGGTGGGGCTGGGGTGAGAAGAAACAAGTCTCCAAAAAATAGGAAAAAAGGGAAAAGGAAACTTAAGTGTTGGCAGAATAAAAGGGCAATTTATGCAACATGTGAAAGCAATCTAAGGGAAGGCAAATGTGTCAGAAGGGACATTATAAACCATTAAGTCTAATACTCTCATTTTACAGAGGGGAAAACTGGGAGATTATATTTGAAAGTAATTAATTTAGGGTCACACAGTCATAAATCAGTGGTTGACCTGGGATTAAAACCTTAGTTATCCTGATTCTCAGTTGCCTTTTGTAAGGGAAATATTTGCTGGGGAAAGAAATTGAAAAGAATGAGGAAAAGGGGGAAAAGAAGTGAAGGAAGTTAAGGGGAAGAGGCAGAAGACCCTCAAGTCATAGTCCTGCAATAACTTTAAGTGCCTTCCCCTTTAAATATCTTAAGTGATCTGATTAAAAGTATGTAAGAGTTCTGACTTTCAAAGCTCCAAACCCCACTTGGCTTTAGCTCCAAGATGCCCCCTCCCTTACTTCTGTCCCTTACCTGTTGCTATGGTAACCGAGGAGGTGGCAGACTGGGACTGAGACAGCTGCAAGAGGCTGGAAAGGCATACTTGGGGGCTAGAGAGGCTAACCACCAGCCAAGTCCCATCCAAGGATCGAGGAGAGTAAGGCTCAGGGGTTAGGACAGCGGCCCAGTCTGAAGTTGCAGGGCTTGGGACATATCGATTCAGCTCACAGCTTGGGGCTACTGATCCCTTCAGGGAGTCCCCAAGAGAGCCAGCAGGATCTGGGGCAGGAGAAAGAGGGAGTTATCAGCTAAGAGAGTCAGGACTCGAAAGTAGATAGGTGGCATGGAAGGAAAGTTTCCTGCAGTAGAGTGGAGGGGAGGGACTGAGCAGATTAGGGAAGTGAGACTGAGAACTGATTTAGCAAAACCTCAATAAATGAAGGGAAGGGGGCCTAGAATAATGATTAATAATGGCTAACATTTGCAAAGTACTTTAAGGTATAAAAAGTTCTCTGCAAACATTAACTCAGCCAAATTCTCTGGAAAGGGGACTGGCTCTGGAGTCAAATCTGACCTCCTGAAATTCATTCAATTAAATCTTTGGCCTCAGTTTCCCTAACTGTAAAGGATGTTTCTGGACCAAATGACTGCTTAGGTACTTCTGGTCTAAATCTACAATTCTTAGAACTATTTTGTATAAGACAGATTGAGCAAATATATTAATCCTCATTTTACAGATTCAGGTTAAGTGACTTGGCCAAGATCATAGAGCTAAAGGATAAAATTCAGATGTGAGAACCTATGTTTTTGGATTCCAAATCCAGTCCTCTTTCCACTATATTACTGATGCAAACTCTTTGATAAGTACAAGTGGAGGGGGTGGTGACAGAGGTGAGACCTCAAGACTGAGAAGCTCCTTCCAAGCCAGGAAGAGAGGCTTAGGGGTGTCCAAATCAGAACACTTACCATGCACTTTCAGGTAGAGGGAAGAGTCAAGATCAGGCCTTGGTGGTGGCTCCCCAGTCCCCTGTCTCAGCAGCAGCACAGCGGGTCGTTTGGTCACTCCCTGAAGCATGCCCCTACCACCACCCTGCTCTTCTACAAACCAGCACTCCAACTCTGAGGGCCCTAGGCGAGCAGTGCACCGTCTGACTGCTAGTATGCCTAGGGAGAGGAAGGACGCTGGGGAAAGGGCGAAATTCTCAAGGAATCACCTCCCACCCTGATCCCAATCTTAATAGGGTCTTAGAGCACTAGAATCCCTAATTAAAGAGTCGGGGGTACACAACTATCAGGGGCTCAGGGAAATGGGAGAATACCTCACCTACGGTTAGGAGCAGGTACAGTGGCTTCATAGTTCCTCTCCCCAAGCCTCTCCAACAGCTACTGCAGCCGTTGAGAGGTTCTCCTTTCAGTTTCACTTTCCCCTTAAAAGGCAAGTACCGGGAATCCCCTCCTTTAGCAAGAAACATCCGGAAGAAGTAGGTGAGATCCTAATACCATCCCACAAGGGAGGATACCTAATTAACTCACACAACCCTTGAGAAGTCGAAGGACTCAACTACATAGCCCAGACAGATCTTCCCAGCCCCTACCACGCTAAGTCCCCACTCCCTTCCCTAGACCAGGCATTTGGTCATAGAATAATGCCATGTCATACCTGGAAGAAGATTTTGAAGTTATTTAGTCCAACCCTCTTGTTTTAGAGAGACAGAAACAGAGACCTACCTTTCCCTGTATCCCTAGTCCCACCCTGATCACTTTTTTCTTGTCAGCCATTAGCAATGAAACACAGGTGATTGTCAGGTCAAGTGAAGAGACCAATAAATATTTTAATCACCGTTAAAAAAAAATTAAAAAATAAAAACTTTAAATTCCCAAAACTGGTTCCCTTCATGTCCTTGAAAGCCCCCTTTCCCAAATATGTGCATACCCCTCTGGGACTTACTGCAGGGATGGAGTATGATGGAAGAAACAGATATAGGTTTAATAATCCTGTAAAGGGGAAGAGGAGATGCAAAAGGTATGAGATGGCAGGTTAGTCACCATAGTGACACACACAGATTCCAAGCACAAACTACAAATGGGACTACCTGCCCTGTAATCCTTGGGGATTCTGGACATACCCCTACCCATGCACACTCTTCTCCAGGTAGATGATAACCTGGGGGGCTGAGTCTTGAGTTATTTATCTACTTATTCCCACTAGTGAAGGGAAAAGTAGAAGGCTCACAGTTCCAGAATTTTCCAAATGTTGGGGAATGGAATGGGGTTAATGTGGGGGGAGGGAAGAGAACTGTCATGAATTTCCTTCTTTATATACAAATCCATAGAGGAGAAAGCCTATTACCAGGAGTACATAGTCTTAGATCTCCTCCCCGCCCCGCTCCCATCCAAGAATTTTTGGAGGACTCAAGCTCTTGGCCTATGCCCCTACTCTTCCTTTCTAGGGGCGTCAACCTAACAAGAGTATTATGGGAATTACTCATCAACTGCTTTCTCCAGTTCTTGAATTCAGTCATGAAGGAATAGTTCCTTAATGTCCACCTCCACTGCCATTGAAACCTATCTCTACTTTGTGTGCTCCTGGCGGGGACCAGATTCTCCTGTTGGACTCTCCTACTTCGTCTCCACTGCCACCCCCGGGAGGCTCTCTCTTGGGCAGCCCCATAATTCCTGTGGGTCCCCCTCCACCCAAGCGATGTCTCCGTTCACAATGTCCTCGGTGTCGCATGAAGCTGTCCCTCCACATGAATTTCTTCGCGCACACACTGCACTCATAAGGTTTGAGGCCTGTGTGAGTTTTCATGTGCTCTGTCAGATGGTGTTTCATCTTGAATTTTTTGTTACACACTGGACAGTCAAAGGGGCGAAGATTCAGATGCATATTAACATGCCGATCACGCATGCTCTTGTGTGAAAAAGCTTTCCCACAGTGACAAAGGAAGATCTTGTTCCCATCCCCACCACCACTTCCCCCAGAACCACCCCCACTACTTCCAGACACTCCCAAGTTGCCCCCTCCAGTCCTTCCCAAGGGCACTGCTCCGTGTTCATCTTGGTTTCCAGGGAGCTGAGTGGAAGCCTGAGAAGAGGAGGGAAAAACTAAGATTTGATTGCCCTGCATGTCCAGGGGCAACAAAGGACGGGGTTGGTGGGAGACAAAGGAAGGAGTTGGTCCTCCAGGGTCATCCAGCCCTGGCCCAGCTGTCCCAGATTCATAAGGGCTGAAGTCTTCAGATGATTCACAAAAATTCACTTGTTCCTCACCTTTGTCTGGGGGACCAGTCAGTGTCCGTACATCGGTAATACTTAGGCCAGGGTCAGAACTCCTACCTGGTGGGCCCCCTGAAGCTCCACCTAGCTCCTCATCCTCATCATCCTCACATGTCAGTACCAAATCTTCCTCCTCATCCTCTTCATCCAAGTCTGGGTCTTGAGAGGTAAGAGGAGCTGAAGTAGAGTAGCCTCCCCCACGTTTAACATATACCCAGTGTTTCTGAGGCACAATGCTAGGGGGCACATAGGTAGGCCGCTGTAGCCCAGCCCCAGGAACTACCATCCCAACTCCATCCACTCCGTCATCACTCAGCTCATCTGCCTCTAGCAATAGCTTTCCAGAAGGGCCACCCCTGCTGCCCACCACCGAAGTAGGGAACAGAGGGCCTCCTCCACTTCGTCTTTCTCCTCCCCCCATAGAAGAAGTTGAATATGCATCATGAGAGGAAGATGCGAAATCAGCAGAGTCTCGGGGGCTGAAGTAGTTGCTGCTGCTAGGGGACTGATTCTCGCTAGCTCTACTGGACGAATGAGGGCGGCCAGAGCCTGTTGCTGTGGTAGTTGGTCCTGCTCCTGCACCTCCTGTTGGGGCTCCTGCCCCAGAGGCAATGGCTGCTGTAGTGGCCATGGTGGTGGCAGCGGCGGCAGAGGCCCGGCCTTCTCGAAGGAGCTCTGTGCACTTGTCCACAATATGCCACATCTGGAGCACGGAGCCAACAGTGAGAAAGTTGACAATGTCTGCGGCAGCCATGCTAAGCCGGCCTGTATAGGCAGAGGCTAGAACAGTTTCAAAGGCTCCAGGGTCCATGACGCTGGGCAGTGAGATTGAAGTCATGCCCTTGAGCAAGACTTGATCATGGAAATAAGGGGAAGAGGCAGCCAAAACAGCCCGGTGAGCCCGGAATTCACGGCCCTGCACTCGGATCGACACATCACAAAGCTGCCCTTGTAGCCGCTGCTGGTTAAGGGACTCTAGCAGTGCACTGGTCACTTCAGGGAAGGACACATGTACCACAGCAGCTGCTGGTAGTGGCAGTGGGGGTGGTGCCAGCGACATAGGCTGGGACAGAGAGGCCCCCTGGGGAGAAAGAGGGGTTGGCTCCATTGCAAGAAAGAACATAGGGAAGGGGGCACTCCCCCCCCCAGCCACAGGTACAGAGAAAGAGAAAGGGCGGCCGGGGGGGTTTCTGTGAAGAGAAAGAAAAGAGATGGGTCAGGAAAGTGAGGGATGTTTTAGGGACAGGGAGCAGCTTTCTTTCCATACTCTAAATTCTTAAAGTCAAAGTTGGGAGGGAGTTCAGAGGCCTAGGACCTCCCTGTGGTATGGTGGAATAAGCACTAGAGAGTGTGAGATGCCTCTGTTGAGAAAGATGTGGATTGCCCAAAACTGGATGAATGGTGAATTCTGAGTTAAATGTTTTGCTTTCTCCAGGCCTCAGTTTTCTCCTGTCAAATCAGTAGGTTCAACTAGGTAATCTCGTAAGATCCCTTCCAGGCCTGGTATTGTGACCACATAATGTCATTTCTACTCTGCTGTCATGTTTAGTGATGGGGGGAAACTGAGGCACAAGGAAAAATAACTCTCTTCTTCCTTTCAGAAACCTCCCTTCTCCTAGGGCCCCCCTCCCCTTGTAATCCCTTTTGATTGTTCTGCCTCTCAAAGCAGAAGTGAGAGTCGTAATTTCCCCAGGGTGTTTCTCCCCATCTTTCCCTGTCCTTGAAGCCCCACCCCCGACGCGTCCTCAGACCACGCCTCTTAGGAATGACCACGCCCATCCCCCTACAAACCGCCCCCACTCAGACCTTGCTTCCTGTGAAATCCCAAGCCACGCCCCTTAGACCACGCCTCCCCAAATCCTCCCGGTCCCTCCTCCCCCTCGCACCTTCTAGGACACACACACACCCCACACACACACCCCCACCCCACCCCCAGACACATACCCCCCACATACACACATACACACACACACCACACACACACACGCGCGCGCACATACATACACACACACACATGATCTTCTCACCACTGCACACCCAGCACTCCTCTCTGCACTAGCCCTTCTCCCCCTCAAGGCGCGCGTCCCCGCTTACCGGGCCGCGCGCCCCCAGGCCCCCCCGCCCCTCACTCAAGGACCACAGCCGCAGCCCGGGCCCCTCCCGCCGCCGCCATCTTGCGCCGTCTCCCTCCTCTCTCCGCCCCCAACCCGCCCCCGACCCAGCCGACTTTAAGGGTGCCAGCCCAAACTCCGACGTCCTACTGGGACGGATTTCGCCGACTCTTCCACTTCCCCTTTAAGGAAAAAATACACTTCACTTTAAAGGTACTAACCCAGAATGTTCATGTACTGTTTCAGCCGACTCGGTGTTTTTCCCTTTAAAACAGTGAGCCTACCTGTCCCCACTGACGATAGGTTCGAGAATCAATCAATCATCGCTTAGGCAAAACGAAAGCAAGCTGAACTAAGAGCCAACTAACCAATGGTAATACAAACACCTCTGTATGGCTACCAATTGGTTAGTTGGCTCTTAGTTCTGCTCCCTCCCTTTTACCCGCCTCCATGCTGTTTGCTTCTCTCAGAAAGGGTAAAGCTTCCTTGAGTCGAGCACGGATTGGCTAAAGATACTTGAACTTGGCGCTGGATTGGTCCTCTTATTCAAAAAGAGGGCAGGCAGTAGGAAGCATTTTCGCGGCTGGCGAACCAGCTGGGTATACAGGAGCAGGGGATGCAGAGTGTGGTGTGGAGAACGAGATTATTTTGAGTAAAAGTGGAAAACAAACCTAGAGTTAGTTCTAGTCTGCAGGACAAAGCAGTTAATCAAGTAAGCAAAAGACTTTAGCTCCCTTTATACTGGGCTCTGAAGGAGGATATTCCCCTTGTGCAAGGATTGAGTATCATTAAATTAAATTACAGGGTGGGTTTGAGAAAGGGGAGGAGGTAGATGAAGTTTGGAAATGAGAATAAGTTACCGTAAGAAAAGAACTTTTATTTAGTTTCATTTTTATAAACCTTTAAAGTTTTTATTATTTTCAAAACACCAACAAAAAGGGTACAGCTCAGCTTCCCCCTCCCCCCCAAAAATCAAAACCGTGGGAAATGAGGGCAGGGAAAGCCAGACAGCTAGTCAGAGTCTGAGAGGATGATGATCTCTTCGGGATCACATTGTGTTGCCACACTCATCTAAGGGAGAGGAAAAAGAATTGGGAAGAGGTTGGAGAAGACAGTTAACATATGGGAAGGAAGCTTCAAAGGGTCAAAGGATCATAGACTCAGATCTGAAGGTCATTACGCTCATTTTACAAATGAGCAAAACAGCTCAAAAAAAAAAAAAAGACAAAATAAGTGGTAGACAGACTAGCAAAATCAGAACAATGAGAATAGATGGATAAAAATGGCAAAAAAAAAAAAAAAAAAAAAAGACCAGCATCCCTCCCTAACCCCCATTTCTGACCTTGCGGACTGCAGGCCTGGTAGCTTGTGGTCTAGGAAGCCTGGATGGTGGAGGACTACACCTAGAACTGGTGACCAAGCCATGGCTGGGCGAATCTGCTCGTGTAGAAGAGTCAGCAACTGGAAGCAGGGAAGAAACCAAAGGGAAGGGGGCACTGGGGAAATGACACCTCTTCCCGTTCTCTCTTTCATCTGCAGCTTGCACCTCAATGCAGCTGGGGAAACAGGAATTAAGTATTAGTACTTCTTGAAAAAGCCCATCTCCCAAACCCCCACGTCTAAAGATTACTTCATAGACAAAAAGCTCCCCCACCCCATTACTCCTATTTATGTTACCTGCACCCAATTAGTTCTGTTTCTGCCATGTCTTCCTTCCGAGACTTCTTGAGAGGGGGACTAGGAACCCTCAAGGTGTTAGGAGACACTCCACCATTGAAGGAAGTAGAGGTAACAGTGGCTGCCCCATTCTCCAGGAGGCTGTTGGGGAGGGGAAGTACTGGGCACTTCTTGGGAGAAGGGAGATCCCTGTCCTCAGGAGAGGGGACTGTGTCCAAGGGTAAGGCTTCAATCATCAATTCAAATAGTTGGGAGGCTGGGCTTTCAACATCCTGGGACAACTCTTCTGATAGGAGCTGTTCCCTGTTGTCTTCATTTTCAAGGCAACTGGGAACAGGTTTTTTCCTTTGAGGTAGGGAGTATGACCCTGACATTCCTGCTTCATCTTCTTCCACTGAAGAGCTGCTACTATTGCTCCCCTGTTCAGGCTCCAGCTCTTGCTCAGTAGTCCTTTGAGATGGAGACTGAGAAGCTACATAATTCTTACCTGGAAGTTGTAAGAAATAAACAGGAAACAGGATTAGTATAGAAAGTGACAGTTAATCACTTTAATTAATCTATCACTTTTCACACTAACTCTGCCTCCTGTTTGAAGGAATAAGAAGAAAATGGAAGGGGAAGATGGGAAACTGAATATGGAGAGAGAAAACAATTTGGGAAGAATAATAAAGTCCCTCCTCACATAATACCTGGCTCATCTTCCTCCCTTAGGCCCTCCTGCCTCTCTTCCATCTCTTCCTCTGAATCTGTGAGTTCCTCATCTTCATCTTCATCATCTTCTTCCTCTTCTTCCTCTTCCTCTTCCTCCTCCTCCTCCTCTTCATCCTCATCCTCATCTGTATCAATTTTGGAGACAGTGGGGCAGGATGTGGACTTTTTCCCACTAGGGCCCTGCAAGAGAGGGAAGGCCTCTAATGAAACCATTCTCCCAAATCTTCATTCTCCTGAGTACTTTACTTAAAACTAGTCACTCTCATCCCCAAAGATCTAGTATAAGGCCTGGGCATGATTCCACCCTCCAGGAATATCTGTTATAACATTAAAATCTCTTATCTTGCCTCCATACCTCTCCCAAGTCTGTGGATGCTGTTGGAAGGTCTTCATTGTGAGGAGAATTTCCTTGGGAAAGCCGGGCTCTTCTTCTTTGTCTCTCACCCTCCTCACTCTCATCTTGCATCATTGCATATTTGGAGATCACTTCATCCAGCCTACTGAGCGCCAAGGTTCTATTCTCTCGAAGCCTTCGGGCCAGGACAGGATCTGACAATGCAGGGTCAATGCCTGAAGTGGGAGGGAAGTATGCAGTGTGAAGACAAGGAACCAGAACTCCTAGTTCCAAAGCCTAAGGAATAACCCCCTCCCCACAGGTCTAGTGTGTATGGTCCCCTCCATGTACCTGGCCTATAGTCATCTGTGAGGTGACAGCCAAAGTTGTAGACAAGATCAAGATGACGCCGCTCCTGTAACTTGGTGCCAACATCTCGAAAGGCATCCTGAGCAAGGAGCTGAAGCTGTCGCCTTGGGAGGCAGAGGCCATGTCTGGTGGCTGCCTTTTCCACAGCCCGAAGGACATCCCCATAGTCAGGAAAAGTGTCTGGGCCAGGTCTATTGATGAGACGCTCTACACGGCGATTGACCTCTGGGTATCGAGTGCCCCGGTAGGGTATCCTTTGCTCAGTCACACGGCCTGTCAGTGAGCTACATGCTTTTAACTCACATAGACGCCCAAAGAGTCCTAGTAGCTTACGTTTCAGCCGCCCTTCCTGCAAATATGCGGAGTCCGGGTCATCTAACTCAGATAGATCCAGCTCCTTTTCCTGTAGTCGTTTTATCTCTCCCACATACAATGCCAGCAGTTGCTCTAAGCGCTGGATCTGCCTCCTTGAACCTCTGGGTCGAGAGGAACCAGGAGTAGTTTCTTCAGTAGGGGCAGAGTTAGAGGAAGGATTAGCAGGGGGAGCATCCCCAGGGGGCTCAGTGGATGTGGAAGCAGGGGTCAGGGGCACCTTCCTCTTGATTGAATGGGCTTTAAGTAGTGTACAAAGCTCGTTAATGTAGACATAGAGCTTGGTAGGCCGAGATTGGGCACGGGAAAGGACTCTAGAGAGCACATTTCGGAGCTCAGCTGAGGCCAGGAATGTAGGGCGAGCACGTTGTCTTCGATTACAGAGGAATGGGACGACCTCAGGGTGTTCTCCAGTTTGCTTCTTACATAGATCAAGAAACTGGGATAGGGGAAGAGGAAGTCCAAGGAACAAGGAAGAAGGATGAGAAAGACAAAAATATAGGGTTAGTAGGGAGAATCTGACTAAGGACAACTTTTTTGGTTCCCCCCCCTCCCCCAAGCATAAGAATCTTCCCCTTTGGCTCACCTCTTCAAACAGCTTCTCGTTCTCCAGCTGGTAGCATTTCTTGCTGCCCCCACTACTGCTGCTGCCTTCCCCACTGGACTGGAGGGAATCAGAGGCTGCTGCCAGTGGTTGGACCCGATTTGGAGCTGGAGAGGAAGGCCCTGGCTGGGCAGCTGCTTCATCCTCCTCATCATCATCCAGCACGATAATGCTGTTAGCGACAGCCATGGGGGGAGCGAAGCCCCTGGTGGGGGTGTTGGGGATTTCAGGAATCCTGCTGGGGGGGATGGGGCCTCAGAGACAGCCCCTCCAGGAAACCCCCCTCCCCCAATCTCACACCTTCTAGCATCAGTCTCATGTTCCTCAGTTGATGCCTGCTTCCCCTTCCTCCCCAAGGACCTATCTGTCTGACCTCCCTGTCATCTGTGTCTTGTCCTCTGAGACAAGGCTTACTGCACAAGTTTTCTCTAAGATCCCCAACATACTCCTCTCCACCCCAAAACCCTCAAGTCCCACCCATTTGGCTCCATTCCCCAGCCCTCTCCTCTCCACTTCCGGTCCCATCCTCTCTACTCCCAGCTCCCCAGATCTTATTCTTTCTTAAAAGATCAGCACTGTCACAGCTACCACCAGGGCTGCCATTCCTGCCCGCAGCCCTCACACCTTTTAGCAGACCGATTCCCTCTTCTCCCCGCCCCAAATGTGCATTTGCCCACATCTCGTCTGCCCACCCCCTTCGGGGCTGTCAGCAGCGCATATGACCCAGGGATTCCCTGGGCATGGCCCCGGCAGACACTTCCTCTCCTCAGCCTGCCCCCCAATTTCGCCTCTCCTTATGGCCCCCACTCACGGCCCCCTCGCCAGACTCCGCAAGCCCCCGGCTGAACCCCGTCTCCTTGCCTTCGGAAGGACTTCCCCCCCTCCCCCCATTCTCGAGCACACACGCACACACACACACACACACACAAACACACACGCACACACATACACGCGCGCGCGCGCGTTCCCTTCCTCAAGGGAGGGTCTCGGGCTGCTTTCCCCCTCTCCCCACCCCAGCCTTGTCACCGGGTCCTCCCCTCAGACTCTTCCCTCCTCCCGCCCGCCCCGTGCGGCCCCCACCTCAGAAACAGTCCCTACGCCGCGGCTGCCGCCTCCACCGTCGCTGTCCGTCCCTCCCCCCCTCCCCTTACCCCCCGCTCAGTCACCTCAGCTCTCCTCCCTCTCACACTCTTCGCCCCCCTCCCGCAGCAGCCACTGCGCAGAAACGGAAGCGATCACGCTTCGGCCCCTCCCAACCACGTCCCTAGACGCCGCCGTCCAACCCTAATGGAGTCGGCCACAGGAATGTAGGAAGTGAAGGCACGCAAGATACCTGCTCGGCCCTTCTACGGGAGGCGGACGGCGAGTCGCCCGGTGATTGCATCGGCCCGATCCGACCGAGTACTTCGGAAGGACGGGTCTCTCTGAGGCCGGGAGACTCGGAAGTCCCTGAGGGGAAAGGAGGAGGCCATGTTGCCGTACGGCATCTGTTATGACGGAGGGAACCCAATTTAGTCCGGGAGAAGCAAACCCCCTTTGGGGATTTGCCAAATCAGTGATCGCGACATGGACCCCCTGCTTTACCAACCAGAGGCCGGCGCCCCCTCCGCTTTTTTCCTCTGTCGTTTGTCCATAGCGCTCCCAAGTTAGAACTGGAGAGCGCCACAGCGCGGGGCGAGGGGCCGGGAAGTGAAATTAGTGGGTGCTTCGATCCATTTTGGGGAGGAACTACCCATCTTACTGGGATATAGGGTGGGCTTTCCTAGGGCCGCTCTGGAATCCCGAGGAGTGGGGAGAATTATAGAGAGAGAGTTTCCTTTCAAGGCGAATGCCGATATCTAACCTTGACTCTGCATTTGATGCGTGCCCCGGCCACTCTGTCCTTCCAGACCGCCTCTCTGTCTGTAGCAGCCCCCGAGAATCGGCCCAGGGCCTCCGGCTTCTACAGACGAGATTAATTTTATGTATACGGAATGTATGCGCGTAAGTAATTTTCTCCACCAATCACAAGAGTCTTATGCAAATAATACCAGCCTCGAACCTTAGAGTCGCCCAAGTATTTAACGCCGACTCTAAGCGTCACTCCACTCAAAGGGCACCGTGGCAACTGAATGAAGAGAGCCGGTCTACAACCCCGGCGCGGGGACTTGTCTGCCGTACGGCAAGATGGCGGCCTCCAGAGCGTGGGGAGCCATGCTCCTTTCCCCTGGCGGGATGTGGCGTGGGGCCTCTCTTCTCGGACGCTCTCCTCCGTCTGAGGATCCTAGGGGCTCGGTGGGAGTGGCCGGCGGGACCCCAGCACTTGGTGTTTATGGTTGGGGTGGGAGGTGAGGGGCGTCCCGATGCCTCGGAGAAAACGAGGCTTTTAAAAGGGCCTTAGGTTTGTCTTCCTGTGTAATGGGGGGTGGGGCGGTTTCGACCGAGAAGCGGAGAGAAAGGAAAAGAAGCGGAGACTGACGCTTCTCTCTCAGTTTATTGGGCTGGGAGGGGAAGGCTGGGGAGACCGATGGCTGTTTCTAGCGCGTGTCCTGGATTCTGGAGGAGGAGAAAGGGGTAACTAGAATGGGGCACCGGAGTGTGCCCCTTCCCACTTGGCTCCTTTCCACATTCTGGCTCTTTTCCTTGTCTTGGGGTGCACGCGAGACCCGAGTTCTAGTCCTGCTCTTAGTTTCCTTTAGGCAGCTCGGTCTCCCTTCTTTGGGATGAGGCTGATAGGTATTGCAGTGGACAGAATCGGGAAAACCTGAACTCAAGTCCTGCCCCAAACACTTACCAGTTGTACGATCTTGGGCAAATGATTTTAATCTCTGCTTGCGAGTTTCCCACCTGGATTGAGAGGAAGGAGGCATTCAGTGATTGCAGCTCCCGTTCCTCTTCTTTTTGAGGTTTCCAAGCAGTCAGCCCCAGCAGTTTGCCCAGGGTTTGGCCACAACAACTTGTAGGCAGCCTCTAACACCAGCACTCCCAGGAAGAGAGCAAGAAAAATGAAAAAGGCCCTGTCAAGGGCTCGAAGGCATCTGGGAGGAGCAGGACCCTGGGCAAGTGCCAAGAACACATTTCTCTCCTCCTTATCGCCCTCCTCCTGCTCTGCCATTCTGATTTGAAAGCCTAACAGCTGAGCAGATCAACCTGAATGGGATGGAGACATTAGCGCTACTTGGAGTAGTGGTAATTGGGGGGTGGGGGGTGAGTTTTCTTGCTGAATCTGCTCTCTGTGTTCTAATTCTACAGAGACAGCCCTTTAAAATGTTTTACATATTAGTATGAAGGACCCTCACAATCCCATTAATGTAAATATAGAAGGAATAGACTAGACTCAATCACAAGTGTAAATGAGGCATATTAATCAATTTGAAAACATTTTAGGACTGACCATTGGATGAAGACAAATGAATGACACCAATAGGAAACAATTATATTCAAAGGAAAGAATAAAAATACAAATGGGATCCTGTAGTTCTGAGTATTCAAGTTTGATCCAAGCCTGTAAGAGGGAATTGCTCTGCTCATTGACCATATTATTATAAAGATGTTATTGGATCAGTAGTAGAGAGTTCACCCACCTGAGATCAGAGAGACTAAATCAGTATCAAACTATATATATAGCAGGGAGGTGTCAAAGACCCTCATAACAGAGAATTGACCAAGTATGAATTCTATGAATCACTAACCCTCAGAGCCCAGTGGATGTTGCTGATGGTTAACCCTAAACCAACTTGTTCTCAGGAATTGCTGAAATAAATCTATCCTGTTCCTATTAATCATATTGATGGAGTCATGTGACAAGGTTCAGGAGAGCGAAGATGAAGTGAAAAGATTGTGTATAATCACAGTGCAGCATTTTCCCTGCCAAAAGTTACTTTTATTAACAAATAAAGGTCTCGAATCATGATTTTGGGCCATATTCTGAAAAGGAGCAATTTTTATAGACAAGAAGGGGTTGAAGAAGGCAGGAGAATAGTTTTGATAAATAGTTGGGGAGATGTTTTGCTTGTAGGATAGGATCAGGGAGGAGTGGGGAGAAATCATGGATAAAAAATAAAGTATGGAGACCATTAGGGCCCCCTAGGGTCCCTTTGCTTACAGATAAGTGAGGCCTATTCCGACCAGCAGAAACTCAAGGCCTAATAATGCAGAGATTGTGAATAATGATGAGACAGGGAGCAGAGGTGATGCAAACTCCTTTTATTCCAGCTTCTACCAGCAGCCTTAAAGCCTTAGTTACATCAACATTGTAAGAGCTCTCTAAGCCAATCATACTAAACTACCAGGGATTCTCACTTCTATTCACTTCCATTCAGACATGCCACATGGTCAACGGGTGAGGTTCC
Source organism: Sarcophilus harrisii (assembly GCF_902635505.1). NCBI lineage: Eukaryota > Metazoa > Chordata > Mammalia > Dasyuromorphia > Dasyuridae > Sarcophilus > Sarcophilus harrisii. The sequence goes on along the minus strand of NC_045429.1, from coordinate 284,108,036 downwards.
TTCTCCTCAACATCATCTTGTTATCCACAGGGGTGGGGCTCCTTCCTCCCTGTGTCATCTTGTTCAACCCTTACAGCAATGCCCTCAGTTTACCTGATTTGCATTCCATGTGGTTATCCAAAGATACCTGAGAGTTGGCAACCCCTTACAAAGCTCCTTTTTTGTTTTTGAAGTCTGTCTTTGAGTTCCAATGTGGCAAATGTTCCCTAAGAGTAATCAGAGTACATTTTAAAATTAATATAAAAGCAATTATAACAACTAAACATCCAATGAGACTAGTTCCTATTGGAGTGAGTAAACTTTTCACAGTACCCCAAGGGTCGGCTTTCTGAAAGAAATTCAAGATCTTGTTGGCTCTCACATCAGGCCGAATTTGAGCATCAGCTTCCAAATCAACATCAGACACCAATTGAGCCAATCTAGATAATTCCAAAGTAACATCTGGTATGAGCCCATGCAAATGAGCTCTTATCAGTTCCTATACCATATAAGTTTCATTATATTTCTTTGGTGTAAGATAAAAGGTATTATAATGATAATCACATTGTAATTTTTGTAGTAATTCCAAATATGCCACATCCTCACCCAACAATTGTGTGACCTCTTGTAAGGTATGAATAGCACCATAAATCTTTATCTACTTTCAACTGTATTCTGAGTCCTTCAGACACATTTTTCATAAGGTCATGAAATACATCTTTTTGTTCCAACCATTAATTGATCCATATGTTCTTCCAATCTATCAAATATCTTATCCCCAGGAGTTCGAAACCATCCTTTTGCTTTTACCACAGTCATATTTTGGCCTTGTTAATACAAAGACTTACCCAGTAATCTCATATCCTATATATTGCCAAACTTTACAAAATAAACAAGTAAAATTGAATATTCCAGTCCTATACACAATTGGGATTAGTCCCCAATGTGATCCACTTAAAACACATGATCTTTCCCTGAACATATCTGTGCTGTTTGGAATCAGTTGCACTGTCTATTCCCCTACAGCTAGAATCAATTTATCCAAATCCTTTATTGTACACCTTTATTGGTGACATATTATTGTGAAAAAGCACTTATTTGAGAATCAGATGGATAGAGCATGGTACTATGACATGATACAAGTGTTTCAGTGTATTCCTTATCTTTAAGCATAGTATGACATTGATGTATATCATAATCTTAGAAGGTTAAAAACCCCCGGATACTTATGATAAAGAGTTAGATTGTGTTTTATACCTATCATGATGAACAGTGTCACATTCGGCCTGTATATCTAAGAGGAACATCTATCCCTTCAAGTCTCCAAGTCCAAAAATTAAAAAATCTCTCATCCATGCACACTGAAAACTATCTTTGTTGAAGAGCTGCAGCTTTTTTGAGGAATCTTTGTCTTCTCCGTTGAGGGCCCTGTGAAATCTAACGGCATCCATGATCCCAATTTTCCTTATTGGGATCCAACGTTCCTCTATACCTGTGGAGACACGCACATAACCCTTTCCCCAGGTTAGTACAGGGTCTGGACTATGCCATTCTTTATTATTGTCCTGCCACATAACCTTTCGATGGTCCATTATTGTTTCCAATTTATCATCATGATTAATAATTTGTTTCATGATCTTATTTTTTTAGTATTTTGTTTCAACTTTAGATTTTATGGCTGAAGACAGCCCTTTATCATCAAATTTCAAATTATTCAGAGTATAAATTGCTCTTTGTAATTTATTGTCAGGAGAAGAATATATTCAGGAGAAGCCATATAACTATTTGTTGTGAGGTATAATGTGTATAAATGGTATCAGGATCTCTTCTTGTGAAAGCAGAGTCTTCCAATAGTGTTATGAAGTATTGGCCACCAATATTGTATAAGTATGACAAGCTCTATTCTTAACTTGTGGTAAATGCACTCATTTTAACATATCCTTTTGATGTATAACACCTGTTGGTAATCCTATAGTAAAAAGTATAGCGACCTCAACATCACACCATTCCTGAATCCTTTCTGTCATTTGACTTTTTAAGAAATTCTCAATTAATTGAATACATTTTACTACATTTGGTAGTAGTAGGGGGAATATAATGCAGATGAACCCCTTAGAATAGCATAAAGAGGTGCCATGTGATTGGTGGTAATATCCAATCTAGATCTGACCTACTGAATTTGTCCTATTAATTTTTGAAAATCATTCAAAAGAGTCACTTCCATCAAATCAAATTTTGGTGCTCTCACATTCATACATGTGTCATATATCTGATAACCTAAATAATTTATGGGAGTACTTCTTGTATCTTTTCCTCTGCAATATCTAATCCACTTTTTCTAAGCTCTTTAACTGTCTCTTCCAACATATTTTCCAATATATCGGCGTCCAAATGTGTAGCTAATATATCATCCATGTAATGTATGATGATTGCTTTTGAAAATCTCTGCCTAACTGGTTAAATAACTTTATCTACATAACACTGACTTAAGGTGGGACTATTTTTCATCCCCTGAGGTGACACTTTCCACTGACATCCATGTGAAGGTTCTGTCAAATTGATGGAAGACAAAGAAAATGCAAATCTATGTTTAGCCTTTATAGTAATGGGAATACTGTAAAAACAGTCTTGATGTCAATAACCCACAATTTATAATCCTTTGGTATCACTTTCCTTTGGTGATGAAAGGCCTGGTTGAAGAGCAATCATAGTGGTCATAGATGCATTTACTGCTCTCAGTAGGCATTCTCCATTTTCCTGATTATGTAGTTATAACAAACAATGGAGAATTCCAAGGACTAGATGATTCTTCAATATGTCCCAATTGTATTTGTTCCTGAACTATGTCACGCAAGGTTGGCAACTTCTCTTTTGTAAGGGCCCACTGGTCAATCCACATGGGATTTGAAGAGATCAACTAGAGAACCTCACCAGGGGGCTCCATTAAAAATTTGCAGTCATGGTAAGTTTTTCCCTTTGCTGGAAGTTCATCATAAGCTCTCTCAATACAACAGACAAGCCTTTCATAATTGTTGAGTATCACTGGAATAATCTCCAGTTCCAAATAATTGATAATAGTATATTTGAGCATTAGGGCCATTACTAGGGTTAAGGGCGAGCACAACTGCTCTCCACTCTCCAGCAATAAGCTGAAAAATGTAACATACTCTCCTGGACTAATAGCCTAAAAAACCAACTTCCAATCATTAGATGTTAATACAAGTTGCCTATTCTTTCAGTCGGAGATTAACATATGGAGATTTTAAACCATACTCCATAAGTGCCCTTTTCATTTATTTTATAGAGCTCGAAGATACAGCAGTGTTCAACCTGTACGGTAAACCATCATCTCCTGGAGTCTCTAATACTGGGGGAAAAAAAAACAAACAAACCCTAGAATCACCTTTTGTACAGGAGTTTTTTGACTAGGTAGCGCTGTTCAGCATCCTACGAATTGATTCTGCTTGTCTGTGTGCAGACCACCAAATGTCTCCCTTCCTTTCTGTTCTACTGTATGAAGACCGCTAGATGTCCCCCTCTCCCTCACTACATGTCTCACTTTCGCCACATTTACAAAGTTCCTTTGTTCTCACTATCTTGTTAGAAACTTTCTCATGGCCTAAACCTATTTTTGTGCTGTCCTTCCCCGGACTTATCACCAATAGTCTCAGTCCTGATACTTTCTCTTGAAGATTTCCCTCTCTCATAGTTTTATTCTCAAATTGTTGCAGTCTCCTCATGAACTCCTCTATTTCAGTTTGCATTTGAATATCCTTTTCTTTTTCCTACTGAGAGGTCTGGATATAACTTCTCCCGACTCATCTCCCTAGAACTAGAAGTAAGTTTAATCGAGTACTAGTTGTAAATTGTCTTATTCACGTGGAACAACCTCTTTCTCCTGTCTGAAATATCTCTTTAATTACATTGTACAAAAAGAAGGTGATAACAGATAATTCTCCTGGCTTTTCCAAATCATAATGCCTCAATTGTTCTCACTAACTTCCAAGAATGCAATATCATGGGGGGTGGGGGGAATGGGTCTCTCCATCATAAGTCTGTTGGAATTGGTCTGAATCACTTTATTGTTGAAAAGAACCATGTCCATCAGAATTGGTCATCGCATCATCTTGTTGTTGCTGTGTACAATGTCCTCTCGGTTCTATTCACTTTACTTAGCATCAGTTCATACAAGTCTCTCAAGGCTTTTCTGAAATCATCCTGATGATTATTTCTTATAAAACAATAACATTCCATTACATTCATATACCATAACTTATTCAGTCATTCCCCAATTGATGGGCATCCAGTTTCCAGTTCAGTTTCTTGCTGTTACAAAAAAGGGATGTGGATGCTTTTCCCTTTTGTTATGATCTCTTTGGGAGATCATAAAAATGGGAGATTCTGATGGATCAAAGGGTATGCACAGTTTGAAAGCACTTTGGACCTAGTCACTTTCCAGAATGGTTGGATCAGTTCATAACTCCAACTTTAGAAATTACTTAGGGTCCAAATGTCTAGTTTTATGGATGGAGAAACTCAGACCAAGAAAAGTGAGTTGCTAAATGTTACATAGCTAGAAAGTATCAGAGCTGGGACTCAAATCCAATTTTTTCACTCCCCCTCAAACCAGTACTCTTTCTGTGACACTGCTCATAAATTCTACAATCATCTACCCAGAGGTAATAACCAAAGTCACATAGATCTCTGAGAGGGAGAAATAGAGTCATGATGGAGCTAGCTTGAGTGAAAACTAAATTTTCAGTGTAGCTCAAAATATTCTACAAATCAAGATTTCATTTATTGTTTTGCTGATTATCTAGACTTCAGATGGAGAAATGTTGATAATGCCAATTAACATTAAAATGTTTCTTTCAGGAATATAATGGTTAAAGTTATATCAGCATATCCCTGCCCACAGAGAGTACAGAAGGATGAAGACAGACCTCTATATCGAAGGTTCTTAAACTGTGGGTAACAACCCCATATAGGGTTGTCTAACTGAATGTGGAGATTGTGAAATTATGATTTATTATTAGTAAATGTTTGATTTCTTATAAAAAAAATTGACTCAAATTTTTTAGAATACAAGTCATTCTCCAGTTGATAAATGGTCAAAGGATATGAACAATTTTCAGATAAACAAATTAAAGCCATTTCTAGTCATATTAAAAATGCTCTAAATAATTATTGATTAGAGAAATGCAAATTAAGATGACTCTGAGATACCATTACATAGCTCTCAGATTGGCTAAGGTAACAGGAAAGGATAATGATAAATATTATTATCTGAGACACTAATACATTGCTGTTGGAGTTGTGAGTTTCAAAATTTCTAATTTGGTATTTAGTTGGCGGTTTTAGATTTGTTCTTTTTCTAGCTTTTTTATTTGCATGTCTAATTTATTAATCTCGTTTTTTTCTGTTTTATTCATGTAGCTATTTAGAGATATAAATTTCCCCTGAAAACTGCTTTAGCTATATCTCATAGATTTTGGTATGTTGTCTCATTATTGTCATTCTCTTGAATGAAAATATGAATTATTTTTATGATATGTTGTTTAACCCACTCATTCTTTAGAATTATATTATTTAATTTCCAATTGCTTTTTAGTCTATCATTTCATATCCCTTTATTGGATATAATTTTTACTATATTGTGTTCTGAAAAGGAAACACTTACTATTTCTGCTATTCCGCATTTGATTGTGAGATTTTTATGCTCTAATGTATGGTCAATTTTTGTGTAGCTGCCATGTACTGCTGAGAAAAATGTTTATTCCTTTCTGTCTGTATTCAATTTTCTCCAGAAGTGTATCACATCTAGGTTTTCTAAGATCCTATTCCCTAGTTTCTTTCTTGTTTATTTTGTGGTTAGATTTCTCCGATTCTGAGAGGGGAAGATTTTGGTCCCCCAACAAAATAGTTTGTTGTCTCTATCTTCCTATAACTAGCTTAAAATCTTTTCTAGGAATTTGCCCATTCTTCTACTTGGTGCATACACATTTAGTATCATTACTATTAAAGGTACCCTTTATCAAGATGTACTTTCCTTTCTTATATTTTTAATAAGATCTATTTTTACATTTGCTTTATCTGAGATTAGAATTGCTACCCCTGCTTTTTAAAAAAATTTCAGCTGAAACATAATAAATTCTGTTCCAGCCTTTTACCTTTACTCTGTATGTGTCTCTCTGTATCAAATTGGTATTTTTTATAAAGAAAACATATTATAGGATTCTGTTTTTTAATCCACTTTATTATTACCTTCCTTTTTATGGGACATAAATTCACATTTACATTCACAATTATGATTACCAGTTCTATATTTCCCTCCATTCTATTTCTTCCCCTGTATATTCTTTTGTTCTCTCTTTCCATTCTATCCTCAGTCTTGTTTTTTTGTTTACTCATCCCACCCACTATCTTATTTCCTATTTTCCCTTCTCCTTCTCTTACTAGTGTTTTTTTTTTACCCACTCCACCCATTACCTTATCTCCTATCACCCCTCTCCCCTTCTCTTAGTGATGTTTTTTTAATTCATCCAACCCACTATCTTCTTCTATGTCTTCTATTAGCCCTTTCCTCCTCTTAACTTTTTCCCTAGTGTTTCTACCCTCCCTTCTATCCTGTCCCTCCCTTTGATTTTTCTCTTCTTTCTCCTACTTTATAGGGTTAGATCAATTTCTATACCCAACTGAATGATTAAGTTATTCCCTCTTATAGCCCAAACTGATGAGATCAAGTTTCAGACAATGCTCATCCCTCTCCCTTGTCTTCAATTGTAATAGCTCTTTTGCCCCTCTTCAATGTGAACTAATTTTCCCATTATACCTTCCCTTTTCTCCTTTTCCTGTACAAACTTCTAGTTGAAATGGATGAATATTTACAAAAGTATAAATTACCGAGGTTAACAGAAGAGGAAATAAATTAGTTAAATAGTCCCATTTTAGAAAAAGAAATTGAACAAATCATTAATGAACTACCTAAGGAAAAGCCTGCAGGGCCAGATGGGTTCACAAGTGAATTTTACCAAATATTCAAAGAACAATTAATTCTAATACTATGTAAACTATTTGGCAAGATAGGTAAAGGAGACCTGCCAAAGTCCTTCTGATCCAAATAAGGTACTAATACCTAAACCAGGAAAAGCCAAAACAGAGAAAGAAAATTACAGACCCATCTCCATAATGAATATTGACACAAAAATTTTAAATAAAGTATTAGCAAAGAGATTATAGCAACTTCTCAGCAGAATAATACAATATGGTCAAGTGAAATTTATACCAGGAATGCATAGCAATATCAGGAAAACATCATCGACCATATCTACAACAAAATCAATCCAAATCATATGATAATCTCAATAAATGCTGAAAAAGCTTTTGACAAAATACAGCACCCATTCCTATTAAAAACCCTAGAGAGCATAGGGACAAAGGGAGCTTTCCTTAAAATATTAAGCAGTATCTCTCTAAAACTTACAGTAAGTATTATTTGTAATGTAAAGTAATTTGTAATGGAGAGAAGTTGGACAAATTCCCAATAAGATCAGGGGTGAAATAAGGATGTCCATTATCACCACGATTATCAACATTGTACTAGAAATGTTGAGTTTAGTAATAAGAAAAGAAAGTGGAAGGAATTAGAATAGGCAATGAGGAAAGAAAACTATCATTCTTTGCAGATGATGTGAGGATACACTTAGAGAATCCTAGAAATCATCCAAAAACATACTGAAAATAATTCACAGCTTTAGCAAAGTTGCAGGATAGAAAATAAACACACAACTCATCAGCATTTCTATATATCACTGACAAAGTGCATCAGCAAGAGATGGAAAGAGAAATTCCATTTAGAATTGCTGTAGACAAAATAAAATACTTGGGGAGGTCTGTCTGCCAAGACAAACCCAAGAACTATATGAATGCAATTACAAAACATTTCTCACATAAAGTCGCATCTAAACAGTTGGAGAAATATTAATTGTTCATGTCTAGGCTAAGGTAATATAAAATGGCAATTTTATCTGAATTGATCTATTGTTCAATCACATATCAAACTGCCAAAATATTATTTTGTAGGACTAGAAAAATGACAAAATTCATATGGAAGAAGAAAAGATGAAGAATATCAAGAGAATTACTGAACAAAAATACAAAGGATGGTGGCTTAGCAGTACCAAACATAAAACTATATTGTAAAGCAGCTGTCATCAAAACCATTTGGTACTGGAAAAGAAATTGAGTGGTGGATCAGTGGAATAGATTAGATACACATGACATGATAATCAAATAATTTAGTATTTGATGAACCCCTAAACTCCAGCTTCTGGAGTAACAACTCACTATTTGACAAAAATTGCTGGGAAAACTGGAAAATAATGTTAGACACTTGGTATAGATCTATATCTCATATCTCATACCAAAATAAGGTCAAAATGGATATATGATTTGGGCATAAAGGATAATACCATAAACAAATTAGGAGAACAAGGACTAATTTACCTATTAGATCTTTGGAGAAGGAAGGAATTTATGATCAAAGAAGAGCTAGAGAACATTATGAAAGGTAAAATGGACAACTTTGATTACATTAAAGTAAAAAGGGGTTGCAAAAACAAAAGCAACAAAAACAAGTTAAAAGTGCAAAGGTAGGAAAAAATCTTTACAGATAGTATTTCTGATCAAAGTCTCATATCTAAAATATATAAAGAACTGTGTCTAATTTAAACGAATACAAGTCAATTTTCAGATGGTTAAATTAAAGTCATTTATAGTCTTTTACAATGTGTAAATGACTTGTCCAGGGTCATACAGCTAGTAATGGCCTAAGGTGTAATATAAATTCAAGCCATCTTGCTGCCAAGTACAGGCTTCTATCACCAAGCTCTCTTTTAATTTTAAGTTTCTATCATTCTGATTACAGGACCTACATTATTGCATCACTAAGCTCTAATCTGGCATTGATTTCATTTAACATTTTCATCAATGATTTCTATAAAGACATAGCATACTTGCTGAGTTTGCAGATGGCACAAAATTAAGAGAGATGGTTAATACATTCATTGGATGACAGAGTCAGGAATCCAAAAAGATCTTGACAGATTAACATTGGTCTAGAGTTAAGAAGATGAAATTGAATTGTAATAAAGGTTAAAGTCTTAAAATTCACTTCACAAGCACAGGACAAGAGAGTTATAACCAAGGAGCTTAGTTGAAAAAGTTCTGAGAATTTTAGTGGACTACAAGCTCAATATGAGACATCAATGAGATATGAAGATATCCCAGAAGGACTTATGAGGGGGTTGGTCATAGGTCCTGAATGCTCAGAGAGAAATAGCACCTGGTAGAGCTTCCTCTCCAACCAGGACTGACTCAGTTAAGAGAATGGCCTCCCCCTCTTCAAGGCTTACCTTGAACTTGGACTTGAAATGTGTACCTTGATTTGGTTTGGGGCATGATTCTTCACAATCTTTCAGCTCTCCAGCTACTTTGGAAGGAAGAACTCATATGAGCTTGAACTTCATCAGAGTGGAGAGGAATAGTAGCAGCTAGTTGATGTGATAGATAGAGCACTGACTTTATAATCAGGAAGCCCTGAGTTCAAATTCAGCCCCAGACACTTACTAGCTGTGTGACCGTGGGCAAGTCACCTAACCCTGTTTGCCTCAGTTCCTCATCTATAAAGTGAACTGGAGAAGGAAATAGCAAATTACTCTGTATCTGGGCTAGAAAAGCCCAAATGGAGTCACAAAAAGTTGGAAATGACTGCAATGATTCAGCAACAGAGGAGAATATAGCTGTGGTTCTCAAATATTTTGATCTTTGGAGGTCTTTACACTTTTAAAAATTGAGGATCCACAAAAGTTCTATGGGATCCTAGAATTTTAATTTATGTGTGTTATATCTATTATTTATTGTATTCAAAATTAAAATATCTTAGTATTAGTATGAAAATAGGTTTGACAGAGAACTCCCTGAAAAGATCTCTGGTAATGATGTGGTGTAGCAGTTGGGAATGATGCAGTAGAAACCCCAATAGCAATAAAGAACCCAATACTTTTCAAGAAACCTCAGGCCACCCAACCTCAGAAACGATGTAGAATTCTTAGGAATATAGTTACTGGAAGTGATGTGGTATTCTAACTATTGTGCTATGTATTGTGCTATAAAAAAATGATAAGTAGGATATTATCAGAAAAACCTGGAAGGATTTACATGAACTGATGCGAAATGAAATGAGCAGAACCAGGAGAATATTGTATAGAGTAACAGCAATATTATATGATGATCAACTACAAATGACTTAGCCATTTTTAGCAATACAGTGAGCAAGACAATTCTGAAAAACTTATGTTGAAAAATGCTATCCATTTCCAGAAAACAAACAAACAACTGATGGAGTCTGAATGAAGCATACTTAACCACCCTCCCCCTCCAAACACTTTTATTTATCTTGTGTGTTTTTTGTCTTGTGTTTCTTTCACATTATTTTGGATATTTTGCAACATGTGCATGTGTAGCATTGCACATGTATAGCCTATATCAAATTATTTGCCTTCCCAATGAAGGGGGTTGGGAGGGAGGATGCAGAGAATTTGGCACTCAAACATTTGTTTAAATTGTTATTATATATAATTGGAAAAAATAATGTATTAAATAAACAACCCAATTTTATATGTAGAATCCTTAATCCAATTTTGAGAACTTATCATCTTTATTTTAACCTCCTCTCCCCACTTTAATTATATTTGTCTGTTTGTTTATCTAGCTATCTAATCACACAATCTAGAAAAGAGTTGATATTGTGTGGATGGTACACATAAGTTCATAATCATTAATAAGAATAAGCCTAACAACTCATTTATCCAGTTGTTTAGAATGGGAAGTTGAGCACAAACTCACAAACTAAAATCAGTAAGATCTTTCTTATTTGTCTCCCTTTATAGTAACTTAGACAAGATGCAACAAGATCCATCTTGATAGAAAACTTAATAAAAAACTAAAAACTAAAAATAATAAAAATACTTAATAAAAACCCTTTTATAATTCACCTGCCCTTGTAATGCCGAAGAAACTGAGCAAGACAAGAGATTAGAGACCAATTCAATAGTTTATTAAATGGAGAGAAATACTGGGACCAATGGATCCATGGTTGATCCCAGGGCTAGACAAGACTATCATCTCAAAGAGTCTAGCCCCGAATATCAGGGCAGCAAGCTTTTTATAGAATAACAAGAACAATGACATAATGGAGGTACGTAGGTGGAGATAACCTAATGGAGGGAGGTTACTGATATTCAAATGACATCTAAAATGACATCTTTATCTTGTCAAACATTAAGAAGGAATGTCTATAAAACCTTTATCTTAAACATTAAGAGGGAAAGGTTATGACCTAAGGCAGAATAACTAAATAGGACAATTGGAGACACTGGGTCACTACATTAAAAAGGGGACTTTGGCATAACATTCCCCACTTTTCTCTTGGAATTATTCAAATCTTTGAATTACCTTCCTCTAGAAGGTCTTAGCACCATAATTTTGAACAACCCTATGTGAAGTAAATAGACCAAATAAAAATCAAAATAAAGCTAGATCAATGCAAGGACTTATCGCAAGGTCAAGTCTCTCCCTGATAACCCCAGAGTTAATCAGCAATACACAAAGTTCCTTATTTCAATTATTTCTGACAATCAATTGTCAGATCCTCTGCAGTTGGGGGAGCATGTGGACAGCTGTGGTCATTTGTGCATGACTAGGCCTCTGCTTACAGAGCAGCAGGACTCAAGGCAGTTGTGCTGCCCATTCAGAAGGGCAGCCTGCTCCAGGGGAGAAGGGTAAGGCTTGGAATAGCCCCACCTGTCCCGCCCAGAAGAACAAACAGGGCTGCAGAATGAATCAGATTTCTGAGCAGATTATGCACAGTTAGACCAAGGCAGGCAAACCCCAAACTTTTAGAAGCCTCGATATCAACTACAAGGTCCTTTTGAGTACACTAAAATACTAATTAAGGACCTAGAGTAACAGGAGTGGAGAAACAGCTCAGAGAGATTGCCAGTCCCAAGACAGGTATCCGATTTCTGGTTGTTTCTAAAAAATAATCCCCAAAACTGAGTCTGCCAGGGCAATTCCAACAGAATGAGGGATTTCAAGATTAAAGCACAACCAGCAAATCATAGTCTAGTAAATTTAAGCAAGGAGTAAAGGACTTCCAATTAAATCTGAACTAGCAAGATACCAGTTTCCCCAATTTCCTATTTCTTCTCCTCCCTTATTTCTTTTGGAAAGGAATTATCAAATGACCATCTCACATATGTACATATGCCTATACATAACAGACTAAAAGTCCCTCAAACATAACAGCAATAGTTATACAAGTTTAACAATTTCCATCCCAAGTCTTAAACACAGCACAGTAATACAGTGAAAATTCTAACAAATCAACCACTTTCCCACTCCCCCATATCAGTCCAAATTACATCAGGAAAAGTGGGCAATGGTTCTCAACTGCTTCTTCCTGCTGAACAGGGACGATGCTCAGTCTGGGAGGGGGATGGGTGTGTGTAGTGTGTCATGCTGACAAAGCTTGATGTAAGTCCCAGTAGCAAGTCAATATATCTGTAATTTGACCAAATCTAGAAACAAAAACAAATCTGACAAAGAAAAGTTAGAACAGTCTGAGATAGAAAGACGGGTCCACAAGGACTGCTACAAGATGTGGCCTCTCATTAGTTATAAACCTTAAAAAAACTTTGAATATCCAGACACAATATCTAGTAACCAACAGATGACCAGACCAAATACTTATTTGCTCAAGTATTTAGGATATAATGATTACTGATGACCAGATTGGAAACAGCAAAGTATGACATAATCGAATTAACAGTTTCTTATTGACCATTGCTCTGATTATAGAAATCAGTTACAGGAGGAAAAAATGCAGTGACATTAACTACAAACCCAAGAAATTTTACCTCTAGTAACAAATCCTAAACAGATATTTACCATAACCTCATCAGTTTGCTGCTTTTAGTCAAGAACCAGGTAGCTACAACTTAATAAAAAAATGTCTGGAACAGTTTAGAGGGAGGGGGGGAGAATAGGATTCCATGTGACTACCCTTCCCCCCACTCCACTTCCAAAGAGATGGAGGGGGGAGGGCGAGAAGTCGAACTAAACGTCACTCTAGGCTAACTAAATGATCCAATAGCTGAAGTCGCAGCAGTGGGGGGCCGTGTTAAATCTCTACAAAAGATCCCCATCCAACATTTAAAGTAGCAGAAATCAGTGGGTGGGTGGGGGAATCCCATAAAACCCACATGTCCAGCAGAGCTGGATTTAAAGCATATAATCCATTTGTATTTTATTTCAAATAATAAAACAACATAGTTTCTTTCTCTCCTTCTGGCCCCATGTGGCCATTATTCCCAATGGACTTCTCCTAAGCCCAGCCTGGCCAGGGATGAAGCTTTCAGAAAAGTCCTTGTTACATACTTTAGGTAAAATTAGAGGCACATGACCTCTTTCAGGCACGTTAACAGAACTTCTTTAACAAGCTATTGTTCCTTTAAGATCTTATACTTAAAGATAACCAATTCATTTCCCAAATTTAGAATCATCTTTAAATTCCTAATCAAATATTTTCTCCAGCTGGTTTCCCAGTTTGGGAAAATTGGGAAATAACCAATTCCCAAATTTGATCATTGTTCTTAAATTTAACAGAGCTCTTAAGTTAACAAAACAAATTACAAACAATTTAACACAGACAAAAATCACACAGAACACAGAGCACAACTAGACTATCTAATAAGATACAAGACATACAGAACACTGATCACACTTAGACTGCACAATTACAACATTCAGTAGGACACTAACATTAAAGCCAAACCAAATGGCGTTTTAAAATCACCAGTCTTTGTAGATAGCCCCCTGAGAATGCAAAAGCAGGAGGGGTGGGCATTGCTCTAACACATGATGACCAAAGCAGGGAAACCGAGTCCCGTTTTCAAATGTATATACTTCCCACTTGATGGAAGAAGTGGGAGAAGAAGCCAGAGCTAGGGTGGGGGAGGACCTCTCGTAGAAATGCATTGAAATGCAAAGGACGGGCCTTTGTCTCTGCAAAAGGATTTGGACAGAAAGAGTTTCCTCAAGCAAAGCATCTGCTCCAGGAAAAGATTTTAGAGGTAGTGGAGTGTCTAGATTGCGGACAGGTAAAAACTTAGTTTTCCAAATCTTTGCAGCCTCGCTCGTATCTCTTTTTAGAGATAGAGCCGCAGCAATTCCTAAAGAATTGTGCCAGAGCTCCCAAGAGCTCCACGACGACTGCAGTCATCATCCATTTGATGACTGTAGTATCCACCACAAGATAAGGAAAGAAAAAAGTCTTTTACCTTGTCCAGAGTTCCGTATTTCTCAAGGATACCCCAATAGCAACCACCACGTCCAGTTGGCCATTCATAAAGAATCAATGACATCTCAAGGGCACCCCAACAGTGACAATCACGTCTGATTATTCACACAATGTGTCTTTAAAAGACACCCAGGTAAGTGTCTCCTGCGTTCAGAAGACCCTACTCCCAGAATCTATAATTCTGGGAATCCAGATGCTAGCATACCAACCAACCAAACAAAACAAGTCTTAAAACATAACCACATGGTACCCCAAAAGATACCCAGACAAACTTACTCTCCTGTGGCCGAAATGGGGTTGTCTACCATCAGGCTGTTGTGGCTGGAAACTGCTCTCTTTCCTGGAGGCTCTGGGAAAAAAAATCCGGGGGCCGGGCTTCTACAGGCTAAGAATTCAGATCCGCAGCCACCCTGCCCTAGGCAGAGACAGGAAAGTCTCTTATCTCTAATCCTGCTCATTTTCTAATTATCTGGATGGGGAACTCCAAAATGTAATAACAAAGAAACTGAGCAAGACAAGAAGTTAGAGACCAATTCAATAGTTTATTAAATGGTGAGAAATACTGGGACCAACGGATCCATGGTTGATCCCAGGGCCAGATGAGACGATCATCTCAAAAAGTCTAGCCCCAAATATCAGGGCAGTAAGCCTTTTATAGAATAACAAGAACAATGACATAATGGAGATACCTAAGTGGGGATAACCTAATGGAGGGAGGTTACTGATATTCTAATGACATCTCAAATGGATAAACCTTAATCTTGTCAAACATTAAGAAGGAATGTCTATAAAAACCTTTATCTCAATATTAAGAGGGAAAGGTTATTACCTAAGGCAGAATAACTAAATAGGACAATTAGAGACACTGGGTCACTACATTAAAAAGGGAACTTTGGCATAACACCCTAGTTATAGAAATTTGTTATGAAAGGAAAAAGGAGGGACATGGTTATGCCAATATCAAGATTTTCCTTCAAGTACATAGAGTGACCTGGCAGAGCAGGTAAGAGTCAGTTATTTTTGTGCAGCAAAGTTTCACATTATTCACAGGGTATCCTACTAAGGCTCAGAATTAACCGGGTGAGAACATTTCCTGTTTGGAAAGTCAATAGTACAATGGTGAACTGAATCAAGATCTTACCATCAACAGTGTAAGATTGTCCCCTCAACTTTCCCAGGCACAGACATTCACCTGTAGTTCAGATCAAACACCTATGGAAGAGCACATGACATTTCCCTTGAATGGTGTATTATTGACTCACTGACAATTCAGATAATCAAACTCAAAATAACATCAAGATTCTTCCAAGATATTTTATCTCAAAAACCAAATTTCACTAATCACAGGTTAGGGCTTGGTTTGTTCGTTTGTTTTTGTTTTTTTATGTTGTGGCAATGACACTTCACAATATGATATGAATGCTAAATCAGCTTATTCTCAGGAATTACTGGGATGAGTCCATTCTGTTTCTTTTTATTAATGATATAATCAAGTCAGTTCTCCCACATTGTTCTTTTTGCATAAAAATGATGAGAAGCCAGAGTCCATTGTTAATCCATACATCCTGTCTTCAACCTCTGAGACTCTCTTGAGATAGCCTTGATGAACTCTTTTTCCCTGACTGTCTTTAAGATAGTCTCAACATTTCAATACAAAACCTTGTTACTCCCTAGATCCCTTCTCGCTCTGAGATCTTAAAAAGCTTGTCTCTCCCAAAGTAAGCTGCTCAATTACCTATGACTCTGTCTTGCTTAGTTGTGCTTGGTTTGAGCCTGTGAGCTTTTTCACAGTAAATAAATGGCAAATGTCTGTCATCTATGATGGATGTCTTGTCATGGTTGTTCCATGTACTATGCTCTCCCAAATCTATTTCACATTATCACTTCTGGTACTTTTATTTTCACATCATAAGCCCATACAATACCTTATTTATCCTTTCTAGTTTAAATCCATCCTGGAGCAGAAATCAATCATTTGGAATAACCATATTCTGAATTTCACATATAATATATATAGTTCACTTATAATCCTGAAAAATGCTAGCTAAACTTTCAGACTAACTAAGCAGCCTAATTTTTACCCCAACGCCAAAATAAAATCTTTAAACCTAAAGAATGTTGATGCTAAATTGGTCGAAGATCTAACTTTAATATAGATTATTCACAATTTCTGAATCTTCATAAGCAATGGTTAAATAATCTGCCAGATAAAAATCACTCTATAAAGTAAACTTGTGAATCTTTTTACTTCAGTCATGTCTCTTCTTCATTACTTTATTATTCTATTACTTTAGAATCTCTCAGCATGTGGTCAGCAACTTCTTTCACAGAATTCATAAGATCTCATGATTCTGCCCAAATAGAAGTTCCCAAGAAACCTCACAGATAAGAACAATTATAAGGTCTTTGGTACTTTCCCCTCCAAATAATAATATGGTGCTTTTCCCCCTAAAAAAAGTCAAAAAATAAGTTGTTACCACTATCAATTTAAAATAAAAATATACCTACTTAAATACTCAGCAGTATACTGGTCATCCTGCCATTTAGGGGAGGGGGTGGGGGGGGTAAGAGGTGAAAAATTGGAACAAGAGGTTTGGCAATTGTTAATGCTGTAAAGTTACCCATGTATATATCCTGTAAATTAAAGGCTATTAAATAAAAAATAAAAATAAATAAATAAATAAATAAATAAATAAAAAATAAATACTCAGCAGTATTCAAACATTGTGACCAAATTCTTTAACAGATCAATTCAGAATCTAATAGCCTTCAGATTAAAAATTAATTTCTAGTTATACATTTTTATAACCCTATGGAATATCACTTTATATCACTTTCCCAAAATAACAGCATTTTATATACAGTGATTTTCCAAAACTCACAGTGCAAGAAAAACTAGAAGCTTCACAATAACATAAACAATATTAGGGATTTTTTTTTTCCCCTGAGGCAATTGGGGTTAAGTGACTTGCCCTGAGTCACACAGGTAGGAAGTGTTAAGTGTCTGAGGTCAGTTTTGAACTCAGGTCCTCCCGATTTCAGGTCCTGAACTCAGGTCTATCCACTGCACCACCTAGCTGCCCCCAACATATTATTTTCTAAAACTCCATTGAATCTTTCCTTGGCTTATTTTCTTATATTTTACCAATTGATTATTCAATTTATCCTCTAGTTGAGACCCTTATACAAAAAATAACTGAGAGCAACTTCTTTTCATAGCATCCTTTTTCAGATTAGGCCTGACTCAGGATGGTCTGGCACCCATGGACCATCTAACAATTAATACAAGGAGATTGGTTTAATTATGATAAGGAATGGATACCCTGCAAAGGGCATAATATTGATTTGGGTAGATTCAACATACTCCTTTCTTTCATATAGAAACACATCTGATTAAAAGAAATGTGGTGATTTTTACAGCAGAATGTCTGTCAAATCTTGAAGGTGACAATTCTCATGCACTGACTGACCCCTTTTATGCATTTAGGAGATAAGCAAGCTGCATCAAGTGCTTATGCTTAACTCCTTGGACCATTCCAGTCTTGGCTACCTCTTCTTGTCTTTGAGGGGGAAAACTAGCTTACTACATGGCAGGGACCCATTGCTTCTTCCACCCATCCCTTTATCCAAGGCATTGGAGCATAAATGAGATAGATATCTGCAGGACAACATAGAAATCTTTTTTTTTTTTCTAGTTTAATTCTTTTTTTTTTTTTTAGCTCCAAATTCCTTTCCTTCCTCCTTTCCCTCTCCTACTCATTGAGAAGACCAAAAAATCCAAAACTCATAAATATGTAAAACCATGGAAAACAAATTTCTCTGATAAAGGTCTTATTTCTCAAATGTATATGGACCTGAGCCAAATTTATAAAAATAAGAGCCAACCCCAACTGATAAATGGTCAAAGGATATGAACAGGCAATTTTCAGAAGTCAAAAAAGAATTTTTTTTTTTTTTTCAGGAGGAGATAGAGTAACTACTCTTTGAGCCACTTTGGGATTAGTTTATTAACATATTAAAATCGTCTTAAAGTTATCGCTAAAACTTTAAAATCATCATCCCAAAGTCATTAGCATCTTTTTAAATGCTCTGCTGATTTAGAGTTATGGAAGTCTTCATTTCCTCTGGATTTTATATTACTTTACATTACAGAAACTTTGACAAGCAGCATCTAGATGGTTTTCCCCAATTTAGCACATATTTGCCAGCATGCAAGTTTTAGTTACTAAATAATTTGTAAATTTTGCTCCTTTGATCTTTGAGATAGTTTGTATGTGACTTTCAGCTTCTCCTTTGCAATCTTATTTCCTGCAATAGCCCTATAGTAGCCACCTATATAACTTACTATACTGACTAGAATATAGGAAGGAGGTGCGATGATGGTCAAAGGAATGAGAAAAAAATATACAATTTTAAAACACCCCTACTCTCTACATGTGGGGACCTCTCCTATTTTATATTAGAGATATTCTCTTTGCATTATATTATCTCAAGAATGATGGATTCTTGTTTAGTGATGGAATTCATTTAATGAATTTTCTTTAAAACTTTTCTCCCTACAGCCATCCAAAACTGATCTAGAAAGTTTTCATTGTAAATGGAAGGGCTAAACTTACTATCTGTGTGACCCAGGGCAACTCCTCAAACAACCTCAAACTCCTCCCTCTCCCTCTCCCCCCAAAAAAAGAAAATGGAAGGGAAAGGAGGAACCGTCCACATATATCTGCCAAGACATAACATAATACACAACAGGAAGAATATTAACAAAGTGGATCGGTAATTCACAAGGGACAAAATTCAAGAAAAGGACCACAATATATACCACAATTTCAAATGTCTATTCACAGATGCAGAAAATATGGGTAATAAGCAAGGTGAACTAGAGTTCCTAATTTTGTTATAGATAATTTGGAACAATTCTTCATGTTGTATCCAACCCTTCATGATCCCATTTAGAGTTTCCTTGGCAAAGATACTGGCATTTCCTACTTCATTTCCTTCCCCAGCTCATTTTACAGATAAGAAAACTGAGGCAAACAGGGTTAGTTAGCTAGTTAGTAAAGAGTCACATAACTAGTTAGTTTTTGAGACTGGATTTGAACTCAGGTCTTCCTAACTTCAAGCCTGATATTCTATCCACTTTGCCACCTAGCTGTCCTTTTGTTTTTAATACAAAGAGGCAAATTCAAACTCACAGAGAACTGAATTAGGTAGTATACAGTTATACCTCTGCAGTATCTAAAGGTATACAGATTTTATAGGTATTATTAGGAAGTATACAGTTATTATAGGAAATAAATAAATAATAATCTATAGATAATGATAGGTAAAACAGATGGAATAGCATGCTAATATTAAGAAGATATACTGATAGGAGGAAATCCAGGAACCAGGGATGGGAGATGAGGGGGAAATCAAGGCATATAGTATTTAGGCCAATCATTGATTGGCCTATTCATTTGATTTCCTGACCTTGCTTTCCTGGAGACCTCAAGTTTTCCCAGTCCAAGTTTTGGGAGGTTTGATTTGTATCATTTTGCTATTTTTCTCTCAGAATGGTAGAAGGAAAGGGAGGGCAAGGAGGAGAAAACAGTCTACTTCCCAGATTGCCATCCATACTGCAGCCTGCTATTTTAATACTTTTTTGTATTTAATTCTATTTACATTATTAAAGTCCATGGCTACTAATATAACTTGTGAACAAATCTGCATGGGATTAAGCTGACCCAAAGCAAGAAGAGATTTTTTCTCCCATCTGATTGGGATGGGGACGGACCAATTAGGAAAAAAGTTTCTGAAAGTTTAATGAGATTCCTGAGCATACCTTAGAATCCCCCCCTTTCACCCCAGAGAGGAGCTTAACAAGAAAACGAGCCACTTTACCACCGCTGCTTGTGGGTAGCTTTGTTGGAAGTTAAACTACTCCCAGAAGCTCCTCTCCCACACCTACCCACAGTTCCCATAACCTTACTCTCTTCCTGTGAGTTTGGGAAGTTGTGATTGAAAGAAAACTAAGTCATATGATGGAACTGGAGATTTAATGAGGTGAAGAAATTTGCATTTTTGAAAATGTTGGTTATATTCCAGGTGCTACAATAGACTTCCAGTGAAAGGGCGGGCAACAGTCTCTGGGGTCCAAGAAGCAGGAGTGGGATGGGGAAGTAGCAAACCTAGGAGTAGCCGGGGGGGCCGTCTGGTGAGTCATCAATATACTACAAAATGCTCTACACCTGACTCATATGCCGCCCTTTTTTCCATAGATCATTAAAAAAAAATATTTCTGTTAATGTTAAAATTTGTTTTTAAACATTTGGTATTGAAGCTTAGCAGGGATAGATACCACACCCTCAGACAGGCACACTAGGAGTACCCTCCTCCGCCTTCCCCCTCCAGCCCTTCCTCTGTACACACATCACAGCTGCCCAGGCAGGATGAGGAGGAAGAGGGAGCAGGTCGTGCCGGGAGATACTGGGAGCTGTGGGGGATGAAGTGTTTTCCTCTTCAGTCTCCCCCAAAGAAGAACAAGAAGTTCCAGGGCAGTAGAAATGTAAACAGTTGATTTTGTTGGTGATAGTGATGGTGTTTTTTCCTTTTTTGTTTTGGTGAGGAGGGCAGAGAAATTATGGTGCAGATTATAAAATCACAGCGGAAACCAAGCTAGAAATTTGTCATTGGCAAAAATTGCAAAATGGATAATTGCACTGGGGCCCCTGGGTGAGGGATGGATTATCAGTGGGATTTTATCAATGGGAACTTGGTACTCATTAACCCCTGATGGGTTGGACTTTGCCAGCATTCTGGGGGTGGTAGCCAAGGTGTCCATACTGGGGAAAAGGCTACAATGTGGGAGTGGGGAGGTTAGCAGATGGAGTTTAGGTGTGAGGTGAGGGTGGGGATGGCAGAAGAGGAAATCAATGGCTCTCAGGGATAGAGACTGTTCCTGAATCCCACAGGGAGCATTGAGCCCCTCAGGGACCTTGTGGAAGGGAGGCCAAGGCCTAGGCAGGTCTGAGAAGGGAGGCTCCTCAACCGTAGTGATTGCAAAGTACAAGTTTTCCTTCTAGTCATGGGGCAGTATGGGACCATATGGGGTCCTCTGGGTAGGGGTGAGGGACCCGGCCAGAAAGGAAGAGTATTCAGAAAGGGGACCAGGAAAAGGTGATGGCTGCTCCTTGCCATTGGGAGAGGTCACAGTAGAGGAGAAACTATTAAGTACCAGTTCAGATCATGGCAAAGGCAGCCAGCTATTCTCTGGACTACAACAAAGCTCCACGCAAAGGCAGAGATCTTTACAATCATTACTAAGGGCATCTTTAACATTTCAGCTAATATTCATCAGTATCAGCCTTGTGATATCAAAAAGAAACAGAGTGATTAGATGTAGGCTGGAAAAATGGTAAAATATGTGGAAAAGAAAGTTTCTTTTGTCTCCTTTTTTTCCTTTTTTTCTCTTTTTTTTTTCTCTTCCTTTCTTTTGCTTTTCCTTTCCTCTCTCTCCCCCCGCCCCGCCCCCCTTTTTTTGTCTTCAGAGTCACAGTCAGCATTTTTCCATTTTGTCCTTAAGACCAAGAATTTCTGGGAAGGCTGTGTGGGTAATAATTATTGATTGCCTGTTTTGGCCCACACTGAGAGATAAAGCAGGAGAGATGATATTGAACAAACACAGGTATGGGATGTTCAGACAAGAGTAGGACCTAAGTATGAGGGCTGCTATGAGGGCTGCCAAGTCCTTTTTAAGGTTGCTCATTTACCCTTGGTGTTCGCCTTATACTCAGCTCTCATCTATGACTCCAAAAAGCTTACAGTGTACAGTGGCCACATCCCATTAAAACTGTCTCAGCAGGTGGGCTAAACCACCTGATAACTGATAACTGATGGGCTACATATCGAGTTAGGGAGGTGTCTATGCCAGGCACATGAAGACCTGTCCTAGTGGAGTCAATGACCATGAAGGTGATTGAAGAAGGTGCCGTAGAATGCTTAGAGCTTGCTCAAATAAGGTCATCTCAGACTCTCTCCATTTGTCCTGACTTTGGGGCTTTGATGATTCTGAAAGAGAGAGTGAAGTTGTTGACTTTGTGTAACTCTGCCTCATTTAAATATAATTTGTGCAAGAATCAAGACACCACTCTTAATGTCACTGGGTTCTCTTTCAAAAGGAAGGATAACTAATACTGGTGCCATAAGCAGTCAACCAAAGATCACCATGTAGCCACATAGGCTGGTGATTGGGTGACAAGCCAGATCATCTTCCAAAACCCTCATCTAACTTTTCATTTTTTTCTTTTGCTTTCACTGTTTTAGTAGTGGAGTTGGTTACTTGACATCAGAACTGATCCTTTCATCCCTCTCTTTAAAACAGCACTTTGAGTGGGAAAGTTGCTAAGGATATAGTAGTCTAAGGGTCCCTGTAGGAATACATGGTCCATTTCTTTTACACTTTTTTTCCCCTATGAATTTCCTATGAATTAAGTCATGTGACCATAGCAAGTTTTTTTCATCTGTAATATAAAAATTTAATAATCATCATTATCACACCAAATAATTTATTCATACAGTGCTTTTCAGTTTTGCTAAATTTGCAACCCTTTATAATCCAAAGGTTTGATATATCCAAAGACTAATTTCTGGGTTAAGAATTCACAATTTGACAAAAGCTTCTGGAAAAATTGAAAAATAATGTGGCAGAAACCAGGCATAGATCAATATCTCACACTCTATACCCAAAATAAGGTCAAAATGAGTTCATGATTTAGATGTAAAATGTGATATTATAAGCAAGTTAGAAGAACAAGGGATAGTTTACTGTTGGATCTTTAGAAAAGGAAGAAATTTATGACCAAAAAAGATACAGAAAACATTATTGTAATGCTGGAGAAACTGAGGCAAGATAGATTAGAGAGTTTTTAATATTTTATTTGAAAGGGAAAGATTTACTGGGACCAAATGGATCCATAGCTGAGGCTATCGTCTCCAAGAATCCAGCAACAAATGTCAGATATAAAGATTCTTTTATAGGGTAACAAGAGCAATGGATGACCTAATGGGAGGGAGGCACTGGAGAGGGAGAGCCACCTGATATTCTAATGATATCTAAGATATAAAATCTTTATCCTATCAAACATTCTGATGATTAAGAGAGAAGGGTGGTGTTGCAGGATTACAATTAGGAACTGAGGAAGAACAATTTAGGGAAACTGGGTCAGGAAAATTAGGGAAATCTAATCAGAACAATAAAAGGGAATTGTGGCACAACATTATGAAATGCAAAAAGGATAATTTTGACTATATTAAATTAAAAAGTGTCTGCACAAACAAAACCAAAACAGCCAAGATTAGAAGGGAAGCAGAAATTGGGAAATAATTTTTATAGTCAAAACTTCTGATAAAGGCCTCATTTTTAAAATGTATAGAGGACCGAGTCAAGCTTATTAGAATATAACTTATTCCCCAAGTGTTATGGTGGAAGGATATGAACAATTTTCAGATGAAGAAATGAAAGCTATCCTACAAAAATTCAAATTGATTCAAATGAGAGAAATTCAATTTAAAACAACCCTGAGATACCACTTCACACCTATCAGATTGGCTTTAAAAAAAAAAAAAAGAAAGAAAGAAAATGGCCTGGGGTCGAGGCTCCTGATTGTTCAAAGGCAAGGTACAGAAGAAGGGAATCCCTAAAACAGAGCCAGTGAGATGCAAGTGAGGACTCCCTGGCATGCCTTTGCTGTTGCCCACTGCTTTCCCAGTTGCAAGCTAGTCCTGTAGTAGTGGATGCTCTTTTAGAATGAGAGAAGAATCCCTTATTCTACAATTCTTGTGTGAAGCAGGTATGCTCATGAGTGTGATATACACTGAATACAGAATGGAGAACAAGCTTTATGTTGTTAGTTTGGTTTCTTATCTCTTCAAGGTTCAGATTGGTCGGATTTACAATCAGTTAGCTACAGCAGGTCGAATTTATCATCTGAATTATAATTGGTTGCATTTGAAACCCGAGTTACAATTCTCCTTATTCACTCATTCCATGTCAGAAAATGATGGCTCTCTTCTCCCATGGGGTGTGTCAGATCATAGGTATAAGATACTTGCAAAAAGCTTGTGCTCTATTATTGACCCTAGCTGGTTTGGGTCAGTTTAGAAGTTTATCAGGAAACTTGTTAGGGTCAAAGAAAGGTCAGGCAAACAAAATTAGGATGGAACAGAGGCCTAAGAGGCCTAGAGATCCCCAGACATGACTGGCTATGAGTAAACAGGGACCATCTTTGTGGGCTCCAGGAAGCCCTCAAGCCACAGCGGGAACCCTCTGAAGTGGAGTTAGGAACGGGAAGTGCCTCTGTCTCTGATTGGCTGTACCTGTGATCTCATGGACCCAACATAAACTCAGTGGGGGAGGAGCTCATCTCTTTTCACCTGGAGTTCTGCTAGGAGTAAGAACTAAGAGAGTTCAGGAGGTCTTAGAGTAGGATGCAACCCACATGAATAAAGTTCCTGAGCTTGCCTGCCAATACCCTCGGGTGCTCTGTTGTGTTTTAATTGCGTGCCTGTGAGATGCAGCCAGAGGATTTCTGACGACCTCAGAAAGAGGTAAGCTTGATATTAATATTTACCAGAGAGTTCTCTGAAGCCCTGGTGATGAGGCCTAGATTTGGGGACCTAAATGAGGTTAGGGTTTAGTTGAGGTCTAGTGGCAAGTTTGAGGTACAGAGAGTCAAATGGAGCTCCCCTGCAACCCCCTTGGATTCGGCGCAAGAATACGGGCGGTAAATGAAGTCTAGTAGTGGCGTGAGTCCCCAATAAAAGCATTTATTGGTCCGAAAAGCTAGATTGTTAAAAGAGGTTTATTATTGGGTTTGGAAGCGCAGTTAAAGTATAGGCGAAGGTAGAGATAAGGAGGGCACCGGGCAGAGGGTCCAGTGGACAGAAAGTCCTGACATGGCTCACATTTTTGGGATCTCTGCAAAGAGGGGGTCCCAGTGTGGCCCTTTTATAATGGGAGATTTAGCTAAAGGGGCCTGCGGGTGTAACCCCAAGTAGGCTCAGATTGGGATGGGGGCTGGGACAGGCCCGGATCTTCTATTGGAATTCAAAGGGACCAGGATTTGTGAGTTAAAGGGTAATTACTTTAACTGGGGGGGGTTGGGAATCGCAAAGAAAGGAATCTTTCCCACATCACTGGGAATTAGGAGAGACTGGCAATAGCAAATGCAATGATAGCATGTTGCACTTGTTGTTTAAACAGTTTCTTGACTCACAAGGTGATTGGTTGGCGATATCTTAACAAGATAGTTCACTTTTCTTCATTCTGTTTTGTGGAAACCTAACTTTTCATACTCCTCACATTTGCCAATATACAAGAATGTATGCAATTGTATAACTCTTTAGATATAATTGCAGATTGATGCCCCTGATGCAAACATTTTGGAGAACAAAGTATTTGATGTAGTAGATAGAGCACCAGCTCTGAAGTCAGGAGGACCTGAGTTCAAATGTGGTCTCAGACACTTAATACTTCCTGGCTGTGTTATCCTGGGCCAAGTCACTTAACCCCCATTGCCTTAGCCAAAAAAAAAAAAAAAAAAAAAATTAGTTGGATCAGGTTACAATTCCATCAACAGTGTATCCAAATATCCTAGTTTTTCCATATTCCCTCCAAACTTTATCATGTTCCCTTCTGTCATTCCCATTCTATGTGACAGTGGTAAGATATTTCTTTTTCCTTTTTCTTTTTTATTAAAAGTTTTTTATTTTCAAACATATGCATGGATAATTTTTCAGCATTGACCCTTGCAAAACTTTGTTTTCCAATTTTTCCCTTCCTTCCCTCCACCCCCTTTCCTAGATGGCAAATAATCCAATATAAGTTAAACATGTTGAAATATATGTTAAATCCAATATATGTGTACATACTTATACAATTATCTTGTTGCACAAGAAAAATCAGATCAAAAAGGAAAAAATGAGAAAAAACAAAATGCAATCATCAAACAACAACAAAAAGAGTGAAAATACTATGTTGTGGTCTACACTCCGTTTCCACAGTCCTCTCTCTGGGTGCAGATGGCACTCTTTATCACAAGATCATTGGAACCGGCCTCAATTGTCAGTGAGATGATATTTTGAAGTTATTTTTATTTGTATTTTTTAATCAATAATGACTTAGAGCATTTTTTGATATGAATATATATGTGGTTTTGATTTCTTCATAGAAAAAATACCTATTCCACACCTGCATCTTTGATTTCCTTCACAAGCTAATTGTACAATAATTCAGAGTCTGATTCTTTTTGTACAGCAAAATAATGTTTGGGTCATGTATACTTATTGTGTATCTAAGTTATATTTTAATATATTTAACATCTACTGGTCATCCTGCCATTTAGGGGAGGGGGTGGGGGGGGGTAAGAGGTGAAAAATTGGAATAAGAGGTTTGGCAATTGTTAATGATGTAAAGTTACCCATGTATATATCCTGTAAATTAAAGGCTATTAAATAAAAAAAAAAGAAAAAAAAAAAAAAAAAAAAAAAAAAAAAGAAAAAATACCTATTCAAATCCTTTGGCCATTTATCAATATTATCAGTATCATCAAGAATGATTCATTCTTATAAATTTGATATAGTTCTTTATATAGTTGAGATGTGACTTTTATCTGAGCAACTGTTTATAAAAGTTTCCCCCTATTTTCTGCTTTCCTTTTAATCTTGTCTATATTGGTTTTATTTGTACAAAATCTACTCCCACTCCCTTAGTTTTGGAAACAATGGGGTTTAGTGACTTGGCCAAGGTCATATAGCTATTTCGTATCTTGAGTGTCTGAGGATAGATTTGAATTCAGGTCCTCCTAACTCAAGGATTGTTGCATCCACTGCATGCATCATCACCTAGCTGCCTATGTATAAAATAATTTAAATTTAACATAATCAAAATTATGCAAAACGCATAATATTATACAATGCTCTCTATCTCGTTTATTCATAAATTCTCTTATCCATGAGTCTGACAAGTAATCTATTCTGTGTTTTTCCAATTTTCTTATGATATCTCTTTTTATATCTATGTCTTATATCCATTTTCATCATATTTTGTGAAATGGTGTAAAATATTGGTTTGTATCCAATTTATGCCTGACTGCTTTCTAATTTTCCCAACAATTTTTACCAAATAGTATATTTTTATTCCCCAAACTTAAATCTTTACATCTGTCAAATACAAGGTCAGTATAATAACTTACTACTGTGTATTATATGTCTACTCTATTCCACTGATCCACCTTTCTCTTTCTTAATTAGTACCTGAAAGTTCTTATAATTACTGTCTTACAGTACTTTTTTCCCATTGATTCCTTTGATAATTTTGAACTTTTGTTCTTTCAAATGAATTGTTATTTTTTTCTAGATCAATAAAATAATTTGGGGGTAATTTAATTGGTATGACATTAAGTAGATTAGATAGACCTGTCATTTTTATTATATTGGCTCTGCCAATTCGTGAACAATGAACATTTCTCCAATTATTTAAATCTGATTTTATTTGTTTAAAAAAGTGTCATAATTATTTTCAATTGTTCCTGGGTTCCTGTTTTGGCAGCTTTATTCCCATTTATTTTTATTGTCTATAGTTATTTTAAATAAGGTATCTCTTATTATTCCTTCTTGCAGTGCTTTGTTGGCGATAGAGAGAAATGCTGACTTACTTGGATTTATTTTATACACTACTATTCTGCTAAAATTATTTCAACTTATTTTTTTACTTGAGTCTCTAGGATTTTCCAAGTATATTGTCACATGCTTTACAAAAAGAGTTTTATTACCTCATGCCTGTGAGAATTGAACAGTAGTTTAGTTTCCACAGAGTTATGGGAACTGAATTAGAGAAATATAGAGATGAAATTTAAATTAGAAAAATAAAATTAAACAAGAAAATAAAAGAATAATAAAAAGAGAATGTAATCTGGGGTAGAAGATTCAGACTTGAAAAGGAAAGGAGAATGTAATCTGGGGTGGAGATATAGGAAAAAGAACAGAAGTGGAGATTTAGAATAAGAAACTGTGGTAAGGTGTAATTACAGGTGCCAAACCACTTGCACTTGGAGAGGTGGAGGGCAAATGTAATGGTGTGATCAGAGGAGTAGAGTTAGATTTAGACTCATGTGGAACAGTTATATTCTTTAGATAGGATAGTACTCAGCCCATAGGAAATCAGGGGAAGAATTTGAACTATGTCCAAATAAGGTGACTGCCAAGGGAGGAGTAGTGATGTAATCAAGGGTGGAGATTCACCCTCATGTGAGGGGATTTCCACTCCTGATAATTTGTCAATGAAGCATTAGGAGAGGGACTTGAATTTCAGGCAGACCAAAAGACAAGTATTGATTTCAAGGATTTCTATTCGATAGGATGCCCTTCTCTGCAGTTGTGTAATTAAAGATTTTTAATTTCATTCCTCCCAAATCTAATGGAATTATTTCTCACAAGCCCATTCTTGATTCCTTCAGTTTCTTTTTTTTAAAATCTTATTGCATTTCTAATACAATATTGAATAATATTGATCTTAATGGGCATCCCTGTTTCACTTATGACATTATTGCTTATTATTTTATTTTGGCAGTGGGGAGTAATTGATTTGTCTGAGGTCAGATTTAAACTGAGGTTCTCCTGACTCCAGGACCAGTGCTCTAAACACTGTGCCACCTAGCTGTCTATCATGATCTAATAAGATCATATAGCTATTTTGTATCTTGAGTGTCTGAGAATAGATTTGAATTCAGGTCCTCCTAACTCAAGGACTGTTGCATCCACTGCATGCATCATCACCTAGCTGCCCCTGTATAAAATCGTTTAAATTTAACATAATCAAAATTATGCATTTTGTTATCATACAATGCTCTCTATCTCATTTATTCATAAATTCCTTTCCAATAGGAAAGGCTTCTAGCTTACCCCTATTACAAATAATGCTTATTGATGATTTTAGATAGATGCTTCATTTATAACTGTGCATTTTTAAAATTTATTTAATAGCCTTTTATTTACAGGTTATATGCATGGGTAAGTTTACAGCATTAACAATTGCCAAACCTCTTGTTCCAATTTTTCACCTCTTACCCCCACACCCCCTCCCCCAGATGGCAGGATGACCAGTAGATGTTAGATATATTAAAATATAAATTAAATACACAATAAGTATACATGACCAAACCGTTATTTTGCTGTACAAAAAGAATCGGACTCTGAAATATTGTACAATTAGCTTGTGAAGGAAATAAAAAATGCAGGTGGGCATAAATATAGGGATTGGGAATTCAATGTAATGGTTTTTAGTCATCTCCCAGAGTTCTTTCTCTGGGTGTAGCTGGTTCAGTTCATTACTGCTCCATTGGAAATGATTTAGTTGATCTCGTTGCTGAGGATGGCCTGGTCCATCAGAACTGGTCATCATATAGTATTGTTGAAGTATGTAATGATCTCCTGGTCCTGTTCATTTCACTCAGCATCAGTTCATGTAAGTCTCTCCAGGCCTTTCTGAAATCATCCTGTTGGTCATTTCTTACAGAACAGTAATATTCCATAATATTCATATACCACAATTTATTCAGCCATTCTCCAACTGATGGGCATCCACTCAGTTTCCAGTTTCTGGCCACTACAAAGAGGGCTGCCACAAACATTCGTGCACATACAGGTCCCTTTCCCTTCTTTATAATCTCTTTGGGATGTAAACCCAGTAGTAACACTGCTGGATCAAAGGGTATGCACAGTTTGATAACTTTTTGAGCATAGTTCCAAACTACTCTCCAAAATGGTTGGATTCGTTCACAACTCCACCAACAATGCATCAATGTCCCAATAACTGTGCATTTTTAATAATCATGAGTTGGATTTTTCAAAAGTTGATATAGTTTTACTTTTGCTGTCGATGTAATCAATTCTGTTATTAGTTGTCCTTATGTTAAACCATCCCTACATTACTGTTATAAATCTTACTTGGTCACCATGTATAATCTACTAATCTACTAATACTCCTGGCTAGTATTTTATTTAGTACTTTTTCATCCATTTTCATGATTGAAATCGGTCTATAATTTTCTTTCTCTGTTTTTACTTTTCTGGTTTAGTTATCAACACCATATTTGTTTTATAAAATGATTTTGGCAGGATTTCTTTGCCTATTATTCCAAATGATTTATTTAATATTGTATTTAGTTGATCTTTAAATGTTTGGTAGAATTCACTTGCAAATCCATGTTGTCCTAATGCATTTTTCTTAGGATATTCATTTGTAGCCTTTTCAATTTCTTTTTTTAAAAATATGTTTATTGGGGCACAGTGGATAGAGCACCAGCCATGAATTTAGGAGGATCTGAGTTTAAATTTGGCCTCAGAGACTTAACACTTCCTAGCTGTGTGACCCTGGGCAAGTCACTTAACCCCAATTGCCTCACCAAAAAAAAATCTAAAAATAGGTTTTTTTAAAGATATTTTATTCCATCTTCTATTAATCTAGGCAGTTTATATTTTTATAAATATTCTTCCTTTTTACTTCAATTGCTGTAAAGGGCTGAAACTCTGTATGATTTAAACAAGGTGCTAACTCAGTGGAATTGATGAGACAATGGTTATCTAATTTAGCATGGTGCTTAATAGTTCTCTAGTTCAGTACATGTACTTAGTACTTAATATAGTTGTACAAGATTCACACCTACAATGATGTAATTATAATAGACTATATAAGCTGGGACAAACTTAGCCAGAGATATTCATTCCATCTCCCACCTTTGTGGTGGGTGGAGGCTGGAGCACAAGTTCTTGGACTGAGACAGACTTCAAGACAGAGATCGTCATGGTGGTTGGTCCTCCTGCCTCCCCCACAGAAACCAAGACACATTCTGGAGGACCTCCAGAAAGCTAGTCTAGCCCCAGATAAGGAGATAGACTAGGAAGGAGACAATAAAAATTAATGGCCTTTATCTCTGGCCATTCTCATGGTAATTACTCTGCTAAAATGAAGGCTGCTCCAGAGACCTCCAGAAAACTAATCAGAACACTACAAATTGTTTAATATATTGCCATTTAATTAGGCAAAAATAACTCTTACTAATTGCTTTGATCTCTTCTTTATTAGTGATATAGTCACCCTTTTCATTTTTGAAACTAGTAATTTGGTTTTCTTCCCTCTTTGTGGAAACCACTTACTCAAAGGTTTATTTATTGTTTTTTCTCCCAGTAAAACCAGCTTCTAGTTTTATTTATTAATTCAATGGGTTTTCTTACACTCAGTTTTATAAATGTCACTTTTTATTTTTACTTTTTTCAATTTGGCATTTAGTTGTGATTTTTTGTTTGTGTTTTGTTTGTGCTTTTGTTTTTCTGCTAAGGCCACACAGCTAGAAAGTGTTAAGTGTCTGAGGTCACATTTGAACTCAGGTCCTTCTGACTTCAGGGCTGATATTCTATTCACTGTGCCATCTAGCTGCCCCTTAAATGATTTTTAAATAATCACATACCCAATTCACTGGTCTGCTCATTTTCTATATTGTTAATGTGAGCATATGGACATATAAGTTTTCATTTAATTATTGCTCTAACTGCATCTCGTAGATGGTTTGGTTTGTTGTCACATTATTATCATATTTAAAATAAAATTATATATTGTTCTATGACTTTTAAAAAACCCATTCATTATTTAAGATGAGGTTATTTAACTTTTCATAAGTTTGCATGAAGAAATGGGAGTTGGGAGTAGAGATATGGAAGAGAATCTGAACTGAAAAGTTTTTTTTTTTTAATGTAAAAAAAAGTTTTAAATGTAATTGGGGAAAATATTAAAGAATTAAAGAAATAAAAAAGATTTTAAAAGATTAGGTTATTTGGTCTCCAATTACTTTTTAACTTCTATTTCCAATAGTTTTTTCATATAATTTTATTGCATTATGACCTGAAAAGTATTCAGTTAATTTTTCTGCTTTTAATTTATGACATATAACATATGGTTAATTTTTGTAAAGATGCCATATACTGTTGAGAAAAATGTTTCTTTCCTTATATTCCCATTCAGTTCTTTCCAGATATTAATCATATCTGGCTTATCTAAAATTCTATTCATTTCCTTGATTTTTTTTTTTTTTTTTTTTGTTAGATGGTAAATCTCTGAGAGGGGAAGGTTGAAGTCCCTCTCTCACTATTATAGTTTTGCTATTCATTTCCACTTGTAATTCATTTAGTTTTACCTTTAAAATTTTAGATGCTATATTGGGTGCCTATGAATTTAGTATTGGTATTATCTCATTATCTCTGGTGTCTTTTATTACAATGTCATTTCACTATATGCATTTCTCTTTTAATTAAATTGATTGTAGCTTTACTCTTGTCTGAGATCGTGATTGCTACCCCCTGCTTTTTTTTTTTTTTGCATCAGCTGAAACAAATTCTACTCCAACTTTTTCTTTTTACTCTATGTGTATCTCTCATTTTAAAAAGTGTTGTAAACAACACATTATTTGATTCTGATTTTTAATTCATTCTGTTATCCGTTGCCTTTTTATGGATGAGTTCATCCCTTTCACATTAAAGATAAATTATAAGGGAATGTTTACTTCTTATGGAAAAAAAACTTATTGTAACTCTTAAGAATGTTATCAATACTTGGATAATTTGAAAGAGTAAACATAGATAGAAGGCTTGGAATTGAATTAAATATGATGGATGATCCTAAAAAGTAAAATTGAATAGTGAAAGATAAAATAGAGCAATTATCTCATAAAAATGAGGTGTTATTTTATATAATTATAATGTAGGCAGGAGGTGAAGGACTGGTAGTACTAGAACCTTATTCTTATCAGAACTGGGTTATAGAGGAAATCACACACACACGCTCTCTCTCTCTCTATATATATATGTTTCTGTCTCTCTCACTTTATATATATATATATATATATATATATATATATATATATATATATATATATATAAACATATTTATATGTATATAGAGAAAGAGACAGAGATAGAGGGGGGAGTCTTCTTAATTTACAAAGAAATAGGAGGGCAATGGGAACAGGAAAAGGGAGGGGAATAATCATAAGGAAGGAGGATTAGAATGAAAGTCTTTAGAAATAAGAAATTTGAGGAGAAATAGGGTAAAAAAAAAGAAAGAAAAGAAAGAAGAATAGACAATGAGGAAAAATAGAATGCAGAGAAATACACAACCAGTAATGATAACTTGAATGATAATGAATGTGAAAGGGATGAACTCACCCATAAAAAGGCAATGGATAACGGAATGGATTAAAAATCTGAATCCAATAATGTGTTGTTTACCAAAATGGGATCACAAAGGGTGAACCGTCCTCAGCAGGTATGTGTGTGTGTATATATATATATATATATATATATATATATATATATATATATATATATATATATCCTAGAATGTAATCTGTGTCTCCCCCACTCTGAGCTTCTGGTGAAAATTTTCCCCAGCAACAAGAGTGAGAAATAAGATGTTTTCTCAACAGGTAGGGAGACTTGTAGTCTCATTCTTCTCCCATCTTGAATGCATTGAGGGAGCTTCGACAAAGCAAAGCTCAGGATAAAAACAAGAACAAAATCCCCCTTCTTAACAAAACTCAGTCCCTGCCCCTAAGGAGCTTGCATCCTTACATTCTTTTGTTTGTTTTCACAGCAAATTTCTCTGAAAAAGGCCTAATTTCTCAGATATATAAAATAAATGAGCCAAATGTATGAAAAATAAGAATCATTTCCCAAGTGATACATGGTCAAAATATATGAAGTTTTCAGAAGAAATCAAACTATCAACCATAATATGAAAGAAATGCTCTAAAATCACCATTGATTGGAGCAATGTAAATTAACATTTCTGAGATATTATATCACACCAATCAGAAATGACAAATGATGGAGATGAGGGGAAATCAATATACTAAATAATTGATGAACTATTCTAATCATTCTGGAGAACAGTTTGGAAATATACTCCAAGCAACATAAAACTTCATTTCCTTTCATTCAGAAATGCCATTACTAAATCTGTACCTCAAAGAGATTAAAGGAAAAAGAAAAGGTTCCATTTTCTACAGACATATTTGTAGTAACTCTTTTTGTGATGGGCAAGAACTGGCATTTGAAAAGTTGGTCCTCAACTGGGGAATGGCTGAGCAAATTTTGTCCTATGACTGTGATGAAGTACTTACATAAGTACTTTATATAGGTCTTGCCACATTTTTATCTGAAACCATCTCCCTTTTCATTTAAGTACTGATTGTACTTTTAAATACTTATCATAATCATCAACTCAAAGATTTGGCGATTCTGATCAATACAGTGATCTAAGACAATTCCAAAGGAATAATGATGAAAAAATTCTGCCTACCTCAAGAGAAAGAATTTATAGACTCTGAGTGCAAATTGAAGTATCATTTTCTCACTATTTTTCTTGCTTAAAGAAACACAAATCATGGCTAATACAGAAATATGTTTTACATGATTTCACAAGTATGATTGATATGCTTGCCTTCTCAGTGGGTGGAAAAGTGGTGGGAGGGAGGAAGAGAATTTGAAACTCAATTTTAAAATAAAAGCTGTTTAATAATTAAAAAAAACCAAACCTTTCTTTTTCCCCTCAAAAAAAAATAAATTGCAGGTCATTTATTTAATAAGATATAGGCATGGTTGTTTGTGTGGCAAACTATTCAGTAAAGACCTTGGAAAGAGATGGCTATCAAATTGTCCAACGATCAACCCCACATTATTTACTCAATCTCAGATCCTATCAACACCAAAATATAAATCATTCAATTAACAGTTTATTCCACCATCTAACTTACAATTTTCCTTGTTATTGTTCTTTAGTGGTGTCTGACTATGACCCCATTTGGGTTTTTCATGGCAAAGATACTGGAGTGTTTTGTTTTCTTCTCTAGTTCATTTTATAGATGAAGAAACCAAGGCCAACAGGGTTAAATGATCTGCTAGTATGTGTCTGAGGTCAGATTAGAACTCGGGTCTTGCCGATTCCAGATCTGGCTCTCTATGTACTGCATCACCCTCCTGTCCCCTGCTTTCGTTCCTTTCCAACTTATTATATCAATCAAAAACACTGTGCAAAGATCTTATTATCAGTAATCATTTAACAAGGAATTAAGGTATAGTAAAATATAAAATAATACACATACATCACAGAAGCTTTAAGCATCACAACTTCCCTGCCATCCCTTATGTTGGATTTTCACTGGAGCTGGTTCACATTTTTGATGAAAGAGAAAAGTAATGTGTAAAGCAAATCTCCTGTCATCCATAGATGCTAGTGACAGATTCTGTCACTTATTCATGATAGTCTACACCAGATAATCAACTTGTTCTCCTGCTTTAGTTTACTGCAAAAAGTCTTGAAGAGTACTTTTGCTGGTTCTCTGACCATTTTACTCATCAAAGTAACTGCATGCAACCTTGCTTGCCCTGTTTTGACCACCGTTATTCATGCTTCCATCTCCCCTAAGCGCATTGACATTCCCCTTGAAAGTCAGAGGACCAAATGAATATCTTTTCATCCCCCTACATAGATTTCTGGGAAGTCAGTTTCAGTACTCATGTGCTCTATCCCAAATTCATCTGGGATAAATAATCCTTGGAGAAAAGTATGCAAACAGGTCTGCGACAATTTGGTGAAGGAGGGAAGTTATGTCTCATTAAATTTATAGTAAAAACTAAGATTAAATAGGTAGATATATATGATTAGTAATAAATTCTACCTTTCCAGTACTTATGAATATGATGAGGGTGAACCCTAAAATTGTCCAAACTCTTCCCTGAAAGAAGCCCACCTTTCAGGACAGTTAAGTGGTCTCATTCAGTTATGGTTGCACCCTCTATTGAGTTGAAGATTAGTCCAGAACCACTCCCAGTAGCTGAAACTCCCAAGATAAGTGATCTCTTTTCAATTAGAGATATAAACCCTGGGCATTGACAACATTGAAGGAATCTCATTCAATTTTGAATTGAAGCCCCAGCCTCAGATGGCTAATAAGGAAGCTGTGTTGGCAAGCTGCCCTGCCAGGACTTTTGCCCACTGGTGAAGATATTCTCTTCTCAGTGCCAATAAATCCCTTTTGCCACACAGATTTTTGATTTGTGATTTTTTTTTAATAGGAGCTGGGGCTCCAACTAGAGGGGATTTCCCACCCTAATTCTCACATCATAACTATCACTGACCTCAGCAAATGTATGTGTGTGTGTTTTATTATAGTTGTAACTATTCTTAAGTCCCGATATTTTTTCATTTTACAATATTTCATATAGATCTTTCCAAATTGTTAATATTACTTGCACTTGTTATTCTAAAGGTAATCTGGTCATGTAGTTGATAGAGTGTAAGTCATTTAACTTCTGTTTACCTCACTTTTTTCACTTGCAAAATGAGGGTAGTAATAGCATCTTCCTCCTAGGGTAGTTGTGAGGATAAAATGGAGTAATATTTAAAATGTGTATTGCAAACCTTAAGGCACTTTATAAATGTTATGCTGTTTCATTTATTTATTTATTTTGTATAGTTATTTTTATAACCATAGAGTACTCCATTATATTAATATAGCACAATGATCTTAATTAATTTTTGTTATATTAGGCACTTTAACTATTTCTACTGTTTGTTTTTACTGACTAGATAGCAACAGCAGAAACACTTTGTACTGACTGGTATTTTCATCTTTTATATTAATTCCTGAGTATATATTTTCCCCAGCTGGGAGATTATGAGGTCACAAGATATGACTAGTTTTATGACCTCCATTGGATATTGCCAGATAGATTTTTGGGAAATTTGCACTTTAAATTTCAGTAACCACTAGCAGTATTTGACTCTGACTCCTAAAATCTCCAGCCATATCACATTTTGCCATTTCTATATATTTTTATCAATTGATGAGTAGGCAGCGTGGACTCATGGTCACTTTAATGTGTACTCCTTTAATTATTAGTAAGGCTGAACCATTCACTGCTTTGTCTTTTATTCACTTTTTCTTCATATCTTTTTATATGTCTATAGGGACTAGGTAGTAGATTTGTAGATTTGTAACAGCTCCTTAAAGTTCTGACAGTCATGTTTTCTTCTGATGAAATAACAAAATTTTCTCTATCATTTTTCTCACTTCCCTTTTCATCATAATTTAAATACTTTTCTTACTAAAAAAGCTTGAGAAAAACACTGGCAAGGACTAGTTTCTCTGCTCTCTTAGTACAGTATCTAAGTAAGCAAAAACCAAATCTCCAAACTTTTCTGCATGGTGTTTAGGGTTAGATCTATTTAGACTTAAAGTTTCATTGCATATATTTAAGGCAATTTGCAGGAGAATAGTCTCCAGAATTGGATATAGTAACAACATATAGTCAGAGATTGCTCTGAGAGATGTGAATTGGTAGTTTTTATATATTCTTCAGTGTATTCTAGGCAGCTATTTCTCATTTATCACATGTAAAATATTACAGATTAGGATAGAATTATTTCAAGAAAGCTTCCAGAATAAATGCATGTATATAGGTAATTCACTTGGGACTAAAAAGGAGATAGTTAATAGCAGATTTTATATAGTCATCATTGCTCAATTATCTTGCAACATTCTAAAAGTATAACATGAGATTTGTGCTATTTTGAAAAATATACTTTGAAATATATAAACCAAACAATTACATATAAAGTATAACAAACATACTATATGCTTATGGTATTTTAAAATATTAGATTCATAGCAATAGTAATTTATATACCATAAAGAATATTAGAAACTTGTATATAACATGATCTGCAGCATTCTAAATAACTTATAAATCACATGGAGAATAATAGGAACTTGCATATAATATCCTTCCTAAAATGTTCCTATTTCCTCCATAATATTTTCTGTGTATTTCCACAAGTACATAATTGTTCATCCTTTTTCAGGATTCTCTCAGATATGTTAAAGTCTTCACATTTAAATCTCTTATTATATTAATTGTGGTAAGGGTAGAGTTCCCATACATGTGTAAAAATCCTCTAAGATTTCTTTTTTATTTCAATTTTCAATTTAATAGTATTGTATTTTTCCAATTAAATGTAAAGATAAGAGAAAAGCATTTTTTAAAAATGTATTTATTGGTTTTCAATATCTAATTTTATAATATCTTCACTTGCATTTTTCTCCCTTCTTCCTCTCGCTCTTTCCCTATATGGAAATCAATCTGATATAAGTTATATACATATAATCATATTAAATATATTTCCCCATTAGATATGTTGTGAAAGAAGAATCAGAACAAAAGAGAAAAACCAGAAAAAAGGGGAAAAAACACAAAAAGTGAAAATAATATGCTTGACTCCATAATTCTTTTTCTGGATATGGGTGGCATTTTCCACTATAAGTTTTTTGGAATTTTTTTAAATCATTGTATTGCTGAGAACAAATTTTCTCAAAGATGATCATCCATCCACACAATGTTGCTGTTACTATGTACAATATTTTTTTGGTTCTTCTCATTTCACTCAGCAGCAGTTCATATAAGTCTTTCCAGGTTTTTCTGCAATTTGCCTTCTCATCATTTCTTATAGAATAGTAGTGATGTGGTTAGTGGCAGTGCAGAGAGTTGTGGGAATCCCCTCTTTGGTTGAAGATGCAGGTCTAACATGAAAGAATTCACTAACCTGAAAAGTCTGACTGGCAAAAGGGAAATTTATTGTTGGCTGAAAAGCTAGCTTTGCTAGGAAGACAGACTTCTGAGTGGCAAGAGGTCCTGGCAGAAAAATAACAGCATCTTATCACTGAGAAGAGGGTCTCTTCACAGCAGGCAAGAGAGGGTCCCACCTTGGCACTTTTATAATGAAAGATTTAGCTAAATTACTAATTTAAAAAGAAAAATATTAGAGGTCTCTTAATGGGTCATTTTTCTTGATAATCCAGAGTAGACTGAGGTCAGACAGTATTACAAAAGAAAATGAGCCTTTTCTTTTTGAGATCTTTTAAATCAAATTTGTCTCTATTATTTAATATTGAATTAGATTGAATAGATTGAATTGGGGATTGAATAGACCCCAGCCCCCATCTTCTTTGGTGTCCCAGTGAGGTTGAAAACAGTCAAGTGCTACCAAAATAGGAGAATCTAGTCGGGGGGAAGTATGCCTAGTATGGAGCTCACCAACAAACCGACAAATGCTCCTAGGATGACAAAGAAAATGGGGGGCTTACCTGGAAGTGAAGGGAGTAAAGCCAGACTTTCCATTATGGGCCACAAAATGTTGAGGTTCTGGAGCAGCCCCAAAATATTTGGGCTCCAGACTGGTGTTGCAGGTGTCTCAAAAGAATTTTTAGGCTTAGATCATCTTCAAATCAAGAGGCAAAGCTGTTATTATGATAAAGCTGTTGCTAGAGCCTAAATTCCAAAATGGAACTAGCAAAAAAGTAGGGGAAAAACAGGTATTTTCATAGGAAAATTTTTTTAGGAGTCAGGGAGTGATTAGATTAGGTATTTCACAATTAATATTCATTAGCTTCTGGATGTTCTCTTATGCTAATTTTATGGCTTAAAGGAAGAATTCAAGAGTGGTTATTTTAGGCATCTCACTCCAAGCACTCGATTATAACTGGCCACAAAATATAAATTCTGAAAAGTTAGGGGTAATTAACATTCTTTTGGAGCCATTGTCCTGGACATAAAATGTAAACTAGGACCAGATCATTTAAAGGCTGAAATACAGTATTTCTAACATAAAACAACTTGGAACCTGTGTCATATTGATGTAGTTAGTGGCAGTGCGGAGAGTTGTGATGTAATGCTGGAGAAACTGAGCAAGATAGAAATTAGAGAGTATTTAATAATTTATTAAATGGGAGAGATTTATTGGAAATGGATCCATGGTTTGGTCCCAGGGCTGAATGAGACTATCATTTCAAAGAATCCAGCAGTGAATGTCAGATTCTTTTATAGGGTAACAAGAACGATGACATAATGGGGGAGGTACCTGGATGGGGATGACCTAATGGGGGGAAGCACCTAGGATGAGGATGACATAATGGGGGCAGGCACCTAGGTGTAATGGGCTGAGGTTTGAGTTGATGCACTGAGGTCCCAAGCACGTGAGGCTAAATAGTAATTGGACTACACTCTATTAATATACATGCTTGGATAAAGAATGGCCCCCGCCCACTCTGTGCAAGTCCTGATGTGTTGTATAAGAAATGATGATTTTGGTGGGTGGAGGCAGAGAGACAGGAAGAGAGGCTGGGAGAGATTGGCCTGGGTTCTATGCTCACAGCTGCTGGTCATGTGGCTGCTGCTCTAGCTTCTTGACTCAGCTGCACACATTGCTATCACCCGATTCCCTTCCACCTCCGATCTTTCTTCACTGAGAATAAAGACTGATGATTTTCCCCTAACCTGAATTCCTGACTCCGGCTGATTTTAAAATACGCGGTCTTCACACCTAGGATATATTTTTTGGTTTTAAATCACCTACATTTTTCAATATATCCCTTCTCCTCTCCCTTTCCAGAAGGTCATCCCTTTAGTAGAATGAAAAAGAGGCAAGAAGAGTCCAGGAAAACTAACCGATGTAAAGAACTCTATTTTATATAGCATTTGGGGGTGAGGTGGGGAGCTGGTTATCAAGATTGAGATGGAGGGAGGTACCGGAGAGGCTCCTGACATTCTAATGTCTAAAATGGATAAAGATCTTTATCCCATCAAACACTAAGAGGGAATGATTATAATCTAAGGTCTAAGATGTAAGACCTTTATCCTAATATTAAGAGGGAATGATTATAACCTGAGGCAGAGTAACTGAATACAATTAGGGAAACTGGGTCAGGACATTAAAAGGGATCTGTGGCACAACATTGGGAACCCCTCTTTGGTAGGCACAGGTCCAGTGTGAAAGAAGTCAGGAACCAGACTGGCAAAAGGAAGTTGGCACTGCAGAAGTCAGCTTTTGCTAGGAAGACTGATTTCCGAGTGTCAAAGTCCTGGCAGAGGTATAAATGCCCTAGCCGAGAAATCCTGGCAGAGAGATAAACAGAGGTGTTAACACTGAGAAGAGAAAGTCTTCACAGCAGCCTGTTGCTATGCTAAGGAGAGAGAGGTTCCTTGACAAGGCATAATCCTGCTTCAGACATTCTGCAAAGAAATGAGGCCCAAATTGCCCTTTAAGAGGAAATCCGAGACTGAAGTTTCAATTGAATGAAATTATTTCAATGTTGTCACTGCCCCTAGGCCGACTGAATAAGATCACTTAAGTTCGAGCTGTATAGGAGTGGAGCTGGACTAATTTTCTGCTCAATAGATGCACCATGGCTGAGATCTCCAGCTAAATAAAGACCACTTAAGTTCGAACTAAGTAGGTAGTGGTCCTGGGCCAATCTTAATGAAACCACTTAAGTGCCCCAAGGGTGGGTCCTTGTCAAAAATAAGAAATAAGGAAAAGCCTGGGCCAAGATGATCCTGAGATTGGTTCAGAGGTAGAGGCGGGATCTGTCACAAGCTGCTGGTACAGTTCGATTAACACAAAAGCCTCAGAGTTGATTTTAAAATTGTCAGTTGGCCCCGAAGGGACCTTAGATTGTATATTGTTAGGTGGTAGGAGGGGGAATCCTCTCCAACCCGCGATGATCCTGCCTGGTCGCCCGGTCTTCCCAATGGTGCCTTCCCTTCAACGCTGGGACTTGACAGGACTTGAGTCTGAGCAGCTGGTTAGTGAATGGGGCTGCGATGTGCGACTGCTGGTCTCGGAACGGTGGGACTAGCGGTTTCCACCTGGGCTGGTAGAAGCCTAGCCAGGGCCTGGGGTAATCAGCCCTTCCTTTCCCAAGTCATTATCTCTTTCTTCTCCCTTTCTCTCCTTCCCAACCCGCCCAGACATTCTGTGGATGTCCGCAGGGGATCCCATCTGGCCAGAGAGTGAGTGTGGAGGAGGGAGTTTGGCTTCAGGTGTATCTCTGCAGAAATTGAAAACTATCTGATTGCATCCCTCAGGACTTGTGCTTGCTTGGTGCCCTTAGTAGAAAGGGAAGATCTAGTTTTTTTCTTTTTCTCTTCTCTTCTCTTCTCTTCTCTTCTCTTCTCTTCTCTTCTCTTCTCTTCTCTTCTCTTCTCTTCTCTTCTCTTCTCTTCTCTTCTCTTCTCTTCTCTTCTTTTTTAATTAAAGCTTTTTATTTACAACACATGGATTCTCTTCTCTTCTCTTCTCTTCTTTTTTAATTAAAGCTTTTTATTTACAACACATGGATGGGTAATTTTTCAACATAGACCCCTAGATAGCAGGTAGTCCAATACATGTTAAATATTATGTATACATATTTATACAGTTACCTTGCTGCAAAGAAAAAATTAGATCTAGGAAGAAAAAAACCTGAGAAGGTGTAATGCCGGAGAAACTGAGAAAGACAGAGATTAGAGACCAATTCAATAGTTTATTAAATGGAGAGAAATAATGGGACCAATGGATCCGTATTTGATCCCAGGGCTGGTCCAGCACTGAAGCATCAGAGGGCAAGCCTTTCGTAGGATAACAAGAACAATGACATAATGGAGGAGGTACCTAGGTGGGGATAAACTAATGGTGGGGGAGGCCCCTAGGATGACACAATGGAGGGAGGTTACTGATATTCTAATGACATCTAAAATGGATAAACCTTTATTCTGTCAAACATTAAGAAGAAATGTCTATAACCTAAAGATATAAAACCTTTATCTCATGGACCATTTCAGAGGGAATCATAGCCTGGGGTTTTGGGGCAGAGCAACTGACGTAGACCTTTATCTCATCAAACATTAAGAGGTAAACTTTATAAACTGAGGCAAAATAACAAAATAGGGCAATTGGAGAAACTGGTTCACAACATTAAAAGGGAACTTTGGCACAACAAAAGAAAACAAAATGCAATCAAACATCAACAGAAAGCATGAAAATGCTATGTTGTGGTCCACACTCAGTTCCCACAGGACTCTCTCTGGGTGCAGTTGGATCTCTTCATCACTAAACAATTGGAACTGGTTTGAATCATCTCATTGTTAAAGAGAGCCATATCCAACAGAATTGGTAATATAGTCTCCTTGTTGCTGTGTATAATGATCTCCTGGTTCTGCTCATTTCACTTAGCATCAGTTCATGTAAGTCTCTCCAGGTCTCTCTGAAATCCTATTTGTCGTTTCTTACTGAACAATAATATTCCATAATATTCACATATAACTTTTTCAGCCATTCTCCAACCGATGGGCATCCACTCAGTTTCCATTTTCTAGCCATTACAAAAAGGGCTGGCACAAACATTTTTGCACATGTGGGGCCCTTTCCCTCCTTTAAGATCTCTTTGGGGGATATAAGCCCAATAGAAACACTACTGAGTCAAAGAGTATGTACAGTTTGATAACTTTTTGAGCATAGTTCCAAATTGCTCTCCAGAATGTGGATCCATTCGCAATTCCACCAACAATGTATCAAGTGTCCCAGTTTTCCCACATTCCCTCCAACATTCATCATTATCTTTTCCTGAGAGGTGTGTAATTATCTTAATTTGCATTTCTCTGATCAATAATGATTTGGAGCTCCTTTTCATATGACTAGAAATTGTTTCAATTTTTTCATCTGAAAATCATCTGTTCATATCCTTTGACCATTTATCAATTGGAAAGTGGTTTGAATTCTTATAAATTTAAGTTAATTCTCTATATATT
Source organism: Sarcophilus harrisii (assembly GCF_902635505.1). Lineage (NCBI taxonomy): Eukaryota > Metazoa > Chordata > Mammalia > Dasyuromorphia > Dasyuridae > Sarcophilus > Sarcophilus harrisii. The sequence continues at coordinate 284,063,926 of NC_045429.1, read as the reverse complement.
TTAGAAATGACACTTTTATCAGAACCTTTGAATGTAAAAATGTTTTCCTGGTTTGTTGTTTCCCTTCTAATCTTGTCTGCATTAGCTTTGTACAAAAACTTTTTAAACTTAATATAATCAAAATTATCTGTTTTGTGATCAGTAATGATCTCTAGTTCTTTTTTGGTCAAAATTCCTTCTTCCTCCACAGATTTGAGATGTAAACTATCCTTTGTTCTTCTAATTTGTTTATAACATCATTCTTTATCATGATCATGAACCTATTTCGACCTTATCTTGGTATGCTGTGTTAGGTGTGGGTTGATGCCTAGTTTCTGCCATGCTAGTTTCCAATTTTCCTAGCAGTTTTGGTCAAATAGTGGGTTCTTATTCCAAAATTTGGGGTCTTTGGGTTTGTCAAACACTAAATTACTATAGTCATTAATTGTTTTGGCCTGTGGATGTATCTTTTTCTTTCCTGTCATAGTCCATTTATCATTTGGGATCAGGGAAATGAAACTGGAATTGGAGAATGATTTATTTTTAATTAGAAAAATGGGGGAGGGGGTGCTGGGATGACTTTCTTTTTATCTTTAGTGTTGGCATAGAGTAGGTGCTTAATAAATGCTTGTTGATTTCACTTGTGAATCCAGGGCTTGCTTTTCTGCTAATAAAAACATGGCTCCAGTGTGTGGCTCCAGGCAAGGCACTTATTCTCTCTGGGCCTTTCTCTTCTCTGCTGCTGAAGGACGGAGATGGACCAGATGGCCTCCAGGATTCTTTCCAATTCTAGATCAAAATTCCTCCTTTGTGATTTTTAAGATGGCACTTCACAAACTGGATCCTAGATATAGCATTGGAAGAGACCTCAGAGTTAGTCTAGATTCTCATTTGACAAATGAGAAAACAGTAGTTAAGTGGCTTGCCTAAAGTCTTACAGGCATGCATCCTGATCAGTATATGAACCCAGGTGTTCTCGCTCCAAATCTAAAGCTCCCTTTCCTCTGAGTTTGAATGGGGGAGAGGGGACTGTTAACATATGAGGAATATATGATATTAAGACATATGCTCTAGCACAATTTTCTTTATTGGAACAAGACCAAGAAGTGGTAAATACAGGTTTCAGCCCCTGTGATTCATTTCTGTTGTGGGGAAGATGAGGTACCAGTACCTCATAGAAACATAGGTGTCCAGCCTTCCAACTTTTGGAGAAATCCCTAATAGTGTCCATGAATTTTTGAACTGTGTCAGCACATTTCATTTGCTGGACAACTTTGATTGTTCCCTATTTAAGCTGAAAGATGTTTCTCTAATTTTTACAGGGAATTTCTTCCTCTAATCAACTTTCATATATTTGAAAACTGTCATATCTTCCTACTATCTTCTCTTCTCCGGGTAAAACACCTCAAATTATTTCAACTGTAACTTATATGTTATAACTCCTAGACTTCTTAAAATCTGGTTCCCCTCCTAGTTTTTTTATAATAGTCCTAGCAAGCAGCAAATAGGATATGTATTGTCTGGGAGAGGTTCTCTGAAATCTAAAAGAAAAGGGCTTCATGCCGAGTTTCTTAGCCAGGGTACTTTAAACTTCTGGATCTTAGTTTTATTTGTAATATGCGGGAGTCAATCATTACTAGGTTCAGATTCATTGTTAATTACTGAATATTATATTATCTCTTATCTTTGTACAGATGTGAAGAGCAGGAAGCCAATATCTACCAAACCTGGTAAGTGACTAGGATTAAAGAATACACCATATGTAGAAGGAAGAGGAGATTTACTGAGTACTCTACTATAGTAATCCATTTCTGTCTCCCCTGAAAGGGGATAAGCAGGAGGGAATAGGAGACAATGGTGTTTATTACTGATTGAAAGGACAAGAGAATGGTGCTAGAGTTTTCACTCATCTTTTTCCTCTTTCCCATTCCTAGTTTCAGCAGTATCATCTACAACAGTAAGGAAGGTAGCTGACAAACTGTTCAGCCTGGGATGTGAAGGGACAGCTGTGTGATTTATATAAGGAGTTCAGTGCCTTAGAATAGCAAAGTCTTTCACAGCTGATAATCCCACAACTTTGCTATTTTACTTTTCTTGAGCTCATGGAGGATTTTCCAGGTTTTTCTGATAGCATCCTGCTCATCATTTCTTATAGAACAATAATATTCCTTCCTAACCCTATACCACAATTTGTTTGGCCATTCCCAAAATAATGGGCAACCCCTCAATAGGATATGAACAGTTTTCAAAAGAATTATAAAGTATTCACAATCACATAAATGAATACTCTAAATTGCTACTACTAATAGAAAATACAAATTAAAATATTAATCATTAATGTTGGAGGCGTTATAGAATGTTAATTAGACCAATACATTGTTGATGACTCTGTGAAATGGTAAACCATTTTGGAAGACAATTTGAAATTATGTTTAAAAAAAAAAAAGTGACCAGAATGTTCATTCTCTTTGACAATTTAGTTTCCTCATTCCTACTCTAATTCTTTTATTTTTTTTTCTTCTCTTATTGCTAAAGCTAACATTTCTAATACAATATTAAATAGTAACAGTAATAGTGGGCAACTTTGTTCCACCCCAATCTTACTGGAAATGGTTCCAATTTATCTCCATTAGGTATGATGTTTGCTGATATCTATACTCTTTGAAAGAGAGACTCCAGCTTATGTCCCATTGGGAGCCATCTATAAGAAGAAAGTCTTCATATACACTAAAATATTTGTAATATCACTTTTTATTATAGTGGAAGAGGGAGAGTGATAGGATAACTATGATAATATATAGTGTCCTTCTGGATGTCCCTGTTTGGGTGCCAAAATGTAGTGTGCTTTTGGAGGTCCCAAATTGGGGTGCCAAAATGTACTGTCCAGACTAGCTCTCTGGAGGATCTTCAGCCCAGCCTTGGTCTTAGTGGAGGAGTGAAGAAGGCAAGAGACTCATGAGGATGGCCAAAGATGGAGTCCTTATTTCAAGTCCTCTTAGCTCTTAAATACCTTAGTACGATTACATCATTACAGTACACTAATCATATGCCAACTAGAGAACCATTATCCCTCACATCACACTGAACAAGTGCTAATTTTAAGCACCCTGCTATTAATATGTAAATGTTTCTCTTTACTGTTAGTATCCCTTGCTTCAAGTAGAACACAGTTGGTCACCTTGACTTCTTGAGAAGGGTAAGAATACAAAAGGAGGTGGTTATGCCCTCCCTGACTTCTCAGGAAAAGTGAGAGAACAAAGGGAGGTGGGGGGGGCGGGCAAACCACACATTGTCAACAGGTTCCCTCTGGGCTGAAGTGTCTTATACCTTACCCAGAGTTCCCCCACTATCTGCGCCCATCTACATCTCCTACTTACTTTTGTTTTAGTTGAAACAGGTATACATAAATCTATCAGCATGGGAGATATTACACAAGTAAGTAATAATGTTACAAACAAAATGAATCAACAAGATTTCCATGAGTCCTAGAAAGAGGATATATAAATAACAATCACACATAACACTTCCTTCAGCAGCCAAGAGATAGTCCAAACCAATCTATTGTCCATCACTTCACGTATCAGGAAATCCAATGATTCCTTCAGGTTTTGAAGTCCTGCATCAGTCTTATGTAGGTTTTGAAGTCCTGCAACAGTCTCCTTAACAATTTTTGATGTTCATGAGTCAAATGCCATACAGATTGGGTTAACAGTCATGCTCTTTCAGTGGCACACTGAAAAGTCAGAGATGGAACCATCTGATGTTTCTTGGGTCTTTCCCTTCATTTTGAAGGTCTTCTCTTTTTTTGTTTCTCCGATGGACAAGGTGAATATGGCTCATTGGCACCCATCTGATTCCTTCTCCATCTATATAAATACAAGCAAACCCTCTTCCCCAAGCAGTTAACCTATCTGGTCCCTTTCATTCACCACTTTCTGGATCTCTCCACATCACCTAGAGATTATCTAAAGATACTGGAGCTGCTCACACTGAACACTGCCCTTCTGAAGGGTTATGAAATCTGTCTACCAGATCCAGTGCATCTCCATCAAAAGTAAAAAAAATTAATAGTATAAAGGGCTAAGTTTAAAAGTTCTAGGGTTATCTGTGGCTCCCCCTTTCTTTTGTTTTTGGAGGAGCATCTTAATATCTCTGTTTCTCTCTACTATTGCCTGTCTTTGAGGTTTAAAGGGTATGCCAGTGGTGTGTAAAATCTGACACTGAGCACAAAAGTGTACAAAATGTTTAGAAGTATATGTAGGTCCATTGTCTGTTTTTATTGCTTGTGGCACACCTGTAATTGCAAATGCTTGGATAAGGAATTCAGTGACTACTCAGGCAGTCTCTTTTGCTGCTGATATTGCAAAAGTAAATCCTGAAAAGGTGTCTACCACAACATGGATAAAAGACAGACGACCAAAAGATTTATAATGGGTCACATCCATTTGCCAAATTTCATTGGGTCTCAAACCACAAGGGCTCTTCCCTGGAGGGAGCATAGGAGTGTAGAAAGGAAGACAAGCTGTAAGGCTTTTACTATGCTCCTAGCTTCCTCTCTTGTTATTCCAAATTGTGAATGTAAAGCTTAGGCAGCCTGATGATATTTAGAATGAGATTCTTGGGCTGCCTGAAATAAAGGAGTATTGGCTAACATGTGAGAAGGTGATCTGCCTTTGAAGTTCCATAAAAAAAATAGTACTTGGAAGTTCACTTTGAGAGTGGACATGCAAGATAGAAATCTTATCTGGATGCTTTCTCACTTGCTCTTGAAGTTCCTTAAAGAGCTGATATATATTAGAAGCTACAAATTTTATTTGGGCTGTGACAATTCTTTGTACCACACCTACTGAATAGGCTGAATCAGATGTTATATTTACATCTCCTAGATAATAAGTAAAAGCTAGCATGATTGCATACGATTCATTCTGCTGAGTGGACTGAAAGGAAGTTTTGACTATTCTCTTTATAGTTAAGTCATGACAGTATATAGCACAAATGCTATGTTTGGATGCATCTGTAAAGATAGTTGGTCTTTAAGAGGAACCTTAGAAACCTTTTCTTCAAAAATCCATTGTCAATTATGCAATAGCTGGGTTATCTTTAAGGATATGTAAAATTGGGAATTGTGGACAATAAAATTTGCCACTCTGGGATGGTTTCACAGCATACATTAATTTGTGCATTAGTATAATTAGTATAAGTTAATTTGTGTATTGGTATAAAAGGTATATATCTTGTCAGGTCTTATCCCAGATAATTGTACTGCTCCCTTAATGGCCTTTAATAAAATTCTAACCACAAGCACTGGGTAAGGAGTAAGGCTTTGTTCTGGTTATGCTGGGAGGTTCACCCACTCGTTCACACTGTCTCCTTGATGAAGGATTGCTGTGGGTGCCTCTTTTGTAGCAAAAACTGATATTTCCAAGGGTTTCTGAGTGACCCTTTCAACCACATTGGATAAAGCCAGTTCAACTTCTCTCAGCCCCTTGAGCTTCTTTTGTAAACTGGCATGGTGAGTCTAAAGCATTGTCTCCTCTGAAAATATCATACAATGATTATAATTGATAGGTAGTTAAGTCTAATATTGGATGCATCCATTGGATATCTCCTATCAATTTTTGAAAGTCATTTAAGGTGTTCAACTTCTCTGTACTTAAACTTTTCGTACTATAAGCACCATAAAATATATTTCATATCCTAAATATTGAAGAGGAGTATGCCTTTGAATTTTTTCTGGGGCTATATACAATTTGTAATTCCTTAATGTTTCTATGGTCTTTCATAGACATACTTCTAACATTTGCTCCTCAGATGCACATCCCAAGATGTGATCCATGTAATGTAATAACATAATTTTTGGAAATGCATTTTTTACAGGAATAAGAGCAGCAGCCACATACATTTGATACATAGTAAGCCTATTCTTCATTCCCTGGGGCAAAACTGTCCATTTACATCTTTTATAAGGCTCAGCTAAGTTAACGTTGGGCACTGAAAAGGCAAATATTTTCATATCCTCCTTATCCAGAGGCATAGAATAGAAACAATCCTTAATGTCTATAACCCAAAAAGGCCATTCTCTAGGCAATTGAGTAGGAGATAGAAGCCCAGGTTGAAGAGTTCCCATAGTTTCCAGCTGTTCCTTTACTTTTCTCAAATCAGTCTATATCCTCCATTTTCCAGATTTCTTTTATAGCAAATACAGGGAAATTCCAAGGACTTAGAGAAGGTTGTAAATGCCCTTGGTTAAGTTGCTCCCGTACTATATCTAATGCCTGAATTTTTTCACTTGTTAAGGACCACTGTTCCACCCACACTTGTGTATTAGTTTTCCATTGAATGGGAACAGGTGAGAGTGTTGGCAGGCCTTCGACAGCAGCCCTACCTAAAAAGCCAAAGTATTTAATTATAATTCTAATTTGGTAAAATGTCTCTTCCCCACAGATTGATGGATGTAAGGGTCCAGAGAGGAACCTCGCACAATGCAATGAGGAAGTACAAAAGCTTTGATGCCTGAGGCACCCAGATGTGATCTCTGCAGCTAGTAGGGACTTCCTTGTGAGTGGGAACTTTAGTTGCATTGAGAACACATCATCAATGGGAGACATCTCTTTTTATTGGTTATGCGTGAAACCTTATAGATTCAATATAAGTAATAGGGACAAGGAAGTAGGAGGAGTGCAGAGGAGTGCAAGGAATAGTGCCAGTAGTTCAGGATGTGATTGCATGGAATAAAGACTTAAGCTTGCAAGCCACTGTGTTCTGGTGCTCTGTTTAACACCGAACCACTGCTCAGTGAAGCAGTGGCCAGAGGCCCTCTAAAGGCCTGGAATTAGATAAAACTGGCAATTGGTAAAGAACTCCTGCTCAATGAGGCAGTGGCTGGAGATTTCTGAAGGCCTGGGATTAGGCAAGACTAGCAATCAGTAACCTCTGAGGGGGAGGTTATAGATGGGGAATTTTTTTTAACTACAAAAGGAGTAAAAATTCCTGTTTTATCTTCAAATTTCCATCTCAAAGGGGTAGCATTAAGTTTAGCTGCTATTGGAATCTTCCTATGCTAGCCATATGGGTATCTGCCATAATTTTTGGACAATTACTGGGTCAGCTGACACCTCTAATGAGTATATGATCTGTACTTGTGTCTTCCAACACTTTCAGTGGTATACCACAGATTGATGGGTGTAAGGGTCCGGAGAGGAACCTTACCACAGCTGCAGTCCAGAATATTCCTGGAGTCTGTTGTTGGGAATCAAAATCTGGGTAAATATCACCAAATTGCATATCAAGAGTGTGTATCTGGAGGCCTGATGCTATTACTTCTCCTGGGTGATAGATCACATATTGTCTACCTGTATTAGTGACGGGGATATTAGCTACACATTTCCCAGTTTCCCAAATCAGTGTATGGATAGACACTGTTTTGTTCACACTCTCAGGAGGTGAAATGGTCAAGCCAACTATGTGTGGAGGCAAGGGATCTATAGGTTGGACAGGCACAGGTTTCAGCTCTCCAACCCCTATCTCAGTAGTTCCAGCAGCATACAGCTCTATTCTCCCTGATTGCAATCTCCTTCCCCCATCAGTTGCTTCTTGGCTGACTGATCATGTTGGAGTATTTTAAAGACTTCAAGACTCTGGATGTAACAGCACCTGTCATAATGCCCCAAGTATTTGTTTTTTGGGGTTTTTTGTTTTGTTTTGTTTTTTGCGTAGGGCCCTGGAGCCGAGACCAGCTTCTCATTTTCCTGAGTCACTCTGCATTCTAAAGCCCAGTGGAAGCCCTTGTTGCATTTTGGATATGGGGTTTTGGGTCTTGTTCTCCCACCCTGTTTTTTCACTTTATCTTTTTGCCAACATTGAACTTTCAGATGCCCTGCTTTACCACATTGAAAGCACTGACAAGTCTCTTTGGAAGTCCCTTCCCAAAAGGGACCTTGTTTTCCCATGTTCAGATTTTGAAAAGCCTACATCATAGTTTAAGCATAAAAGGTATTTGTGCCCACTATGGCACAGCATCTTATGACCTCATCTAAATGAGCATCTTTTTTAGTCCTAGTATAATTTTTCTACTATTCTTATTAGCATTTTCTCTAGCAAGTTGTCTTATAATTTTTGTTGCTACATTTTCACCAGTAGTTTGTATGACAGCTGTAGACATCCCACGAAATCAGCAAAGGGTTCATTTGGACCTTGTGCTATTTTTGTGAAGGCTTCCCCTTTATCTTGTTTTCCTGGGAGGGTGCCCCATGCTTTAGTAGCAGCAGAAGCAATTTGCTCATATGCTGTCAAAGGATAATTAATCTGCACTAAAGTTTCTGCTTAAGGACCTACACCTGCTAGTTGATCAAAGGTAACTGGTACATTAACTCCAGGTTGCCTATTTCATTGGGCTTGTATTCTACAGAGTTCACTATATTCAGAAAGCAACAACAAGTTTTGTCCAGATTCTAAACATGTTTTTGCTATAGATTTCCAATTATTAGGAATTCAAATTTCATAAGCCAAATTCCCTAATAGCAACTTAACATAAGACTATTGGACTATAAAGAGTGCAAACCTTTTTCAGATCTTTGATAGTTTCCAGATTAAAAGAAGTGTATCCTCTTTTAACTTGACCTGAAGAGTCAAGCTCTTCAATCACAGGGTATGCTTTTATTTTCAAGCCAGATGTATCCTGTCCTTTGTCTTTAGCTTTAACTAATGCCTCTTGTAATGGTGACATGGGGGTGGGCAAAAGTGCTGGTGGTGCTAGTGGTGTCACTGCCCCTCCCACTACTCCTCACTCCCTTGAAGGTGGAGAGAGCAGGGTCAGGAGATGGGGGAATACCCTAAGGGTGAATACTTGGGTGTAGGTGGAAGTGAAACTGAGTTGTGAAAGTGAGAAGCACCACACCCCTTAAAGTCCTTAAGGTACTTAACTCTTTTCCTGCCCAACTCTCCTGCCTTGCAAGTGAGTTATCAGTACCCTCTCCCTCCTGCTTTTTCTCCTCACACTTCCTTGTCTGGTTGTCTACATTAAAATCTTTCCTTATTTTAAAACTTGTGGTATTCTTTAGATCCAATTATATTATATTATACATAAGGAATGTTTCCTCAGGAATTGAATCAGGACCCATAGCTTGGTAATATCTAATTAGTTGCTGTCCCACTATTTTCCACATCTCTGGCTCTAATTTTTCTTCCTTACAGAGCCAAGGAGATGTCCGCACTCTAATATATTTAAGAGCCCAGTGATCTGCTTCCGAGTTACCAACAACCTTTGCTTCTCTATTAACCTAACTACACATGCATCATACTTCCCTTCGGGTGGGGGAGGCTCTTTTCTTAGTATTTGCCCCATTTTGAGCTGAAAAATGAAAGTAACTAGTTTAGCCCTTACCAAATCTTCCCGCTTGTCTATTTGCATTCACTGATCTCTGTCCTCTTCCCTCTAATTTATTTCATTCCCAATCCACAAGGAACATCTGCCTCTAAAGGCTGCTTTGCCACTCCTTCAAGTGTTATGATTCACAACTGTGGAGGCTTTCAGAGAATTGACCTGCCCCTTCAGTTAGACATGGTTATTAATAATAATGTAAGAAATAACAGTTGACTCTAATTTTTTTTAAAGTTCATGAATGAACCTGATGTTAGGAATTTCTGAACATGAATGTATGAACAAGCATTTATTGAGCTTTTACTACATGCTTGTCTCTGTGCTAATTGCCAAGGATACAAATAAAAGCCAGCAAAACAGATTCTGTTCTTAAGAAGCTTAGATTCTAATGAGAAATGGTCACACATAAAGGACAGCAAGAAGGGAGAGGGAAGGCACAGCAGCATGTATGGAAAAAAATAATGCTAAGATCAGGTTTTAGGAAAGATAATGTAAATTTTCAATGTTCAAAGCTAAGTTTCTTAATGGCAGCGTGCAGAGATTGAGAAAGATGGCCAAAATGCAAGCAGAATGGTTTGGAAATGGATAAAAAAAGAGTTCAACCCCTCTCATTTTTTCATGTTTCACTTTTATTTGTTTGCATAGATCAGGCTGTCTCCTTGAAACATACGAGAAATTTTTTACATAGATTAAAATTTAGTCAAGAGATTTTGATTACCTGACAATGCAATACCTGCTCTCAGCTTGACTAAGCAAAATTATGGAGCTTTCAGCAGGCTGCAATACTTGTGATGGCCACAAGAGGGTAATAAAAGGTTATTTTTCTTCCACTGTTCACTCACTGTCCCTGGTTTTTTCCCTTTGAAAGTGGCTCTCTCATAACTGATGAACTCTGAATAGATTAAAGCTTTTTTTTTTTTTCTTTTAAAAATTTTCTTTCTCTTTTCTTTCTTTTTTTTTTTTGCAATAGGCTAATATAGATGTTTTACATGATTTTACATGTATAATATAGATCTACTGTTTACTTTATTAATAAGGGGAAGAGGAATAGAAGGGAGGGAGAAAATTTGGAACACAAAATTAAAGTGATAATCTTTTTCATGTTTTCCTCCTTTTTAATTTGTTTCTTTTTTTTACAACTGTGACTGATATGGAAATTTTTATATGATAACACATGTATAAAGTATAACAAATTGCCTACCATTTTTGGAAGGAGGTATATGGAAGAGAGAGAAAAAGGGAGAAAAATTTGAAACTCATAATCTTATGAAATTGAATGTTAACATTTTTCTTGACATGTAACTGAAGAAAAATGTTATTTAATAAAAAAATTAAATGGGAGCAAAAAATTAAAATTTGAACATCAAATTTTTCTATTGTTAAATGGCTTAAAAATTATACCAAGTTTTCAAACAAAGTGATAGCTGGAAATACTTATGAAAAGAGAAGAGGGAGGCAAATTTGAAGGAAAAACAACTTGTTCCTGAAGAGAGAAAAAAGAAAGTAGCTGTTCTCTATATAAGGACTAAATAATTAAAATTCTAAAATTAGATAAATGCATAAAATTCTTTGTTATAAGAGATGGCTCTCAGTAGGGAAAAGGGTTAAAATATAGCAGTGAAAAAACAAAACAGCAATAAAATGTATTTAAAACTTTAAAATATATTCATAGACAAATTGCAATTATTTTGGCTCTACTCCCACCTCCTTGGAATAATTTGCTTTCTTAAATGAAGTGAAAGTAAGATACATTCTCTTAGGCCATACAACCAAAAGTCACTTGGACCAAAATAGATATCCTTATCTTATTCTTTCTCTTCTTTTTTGTCACCTGTTCTATTCTGGAAAATTCCTTGAAAATTTCTGCAACACAAAAATTGGAAGAATTGTTTTAAGGAATATGACAGAACTATGTATTGTCACTTTATTTATTTATGCAGAGTACATCAGTACATTGCCAGAACAATTTCAGATATGCAGATCATGTCATTCTGATGGTAGAAAGTGAAGAGGAATTAAAAAGCCTTTTGATAAGGGGTAAAAGAGGAGAGTGTAAAAGCCACCTTGAAGCTTGGCACTAAAAAAGAGGAAAATAGAGGGAGAAGAAATTGAAGCAGTATTATATTTTATACACACACACACACACACACACACATACACACACATTTCTTGTGGGGCATGCAGATGGTGACTGAGGACATGAATTTAAAAAGTGTTTGCTCCATGGAAGAGAAGTATGGAAAAACTGGACAACATACTAAAAAGCAGAGACATGACCTTGCTGATAAAAGTGTGTATAGTCAAAGCTGTGTTTTTTCAGTAACAATGTATGACTGTGAAAATTGGACTCTAAGGAAGGCTGAACCGCACAAAATCAAGGCTTTTGAATTAAGATTAACACACTTTTGAGTGTCCCTTGGACAGCCAGGAGGTCAAATCACTCAATTGTTAAAATCATTAATTCACCAGAAGGTAAAATACTGAAGCTGAAGCTTAAATATTTTGGCCACATAACAAGAAGATGGAATTAACTGGAAAAAGACCTGGATGGTGGGAAAGATTGAAGGCAAAAGGGGAAGGAAAAAGGAACAGAAGAGTATGAGATGGATAGATAGTATCATGGGAATCAGGGAACATGAAGCTGTACAGACTTAGTGGAAGTTGGTGGAAGAGAAAAGTGTCTGTCATGCTAAACTCCTGGGGTCATGAAGAATCAGACATGACTGAATGAATCAACAACTGCAAAACATGAGTCCAAGAGTGGGCCTTTTATGGTAGAAAAGTTCCAGAATTTGTCTTATCATATTGTCTCCCTCTGAATGGCTAGAACTTTAGGGAGCTCAAGAAAGGCATACAAATAAAACAAGATTTTATTGGGTTATATATAGATGAGGAAACAAGTAGAGATAAGTGGGTAAGCTACTTCTAGAATCCAGGTCTTCTGACTCTCAGCCTTGAAATAGTATAAAAATGCAAATATTATATTAGTACAAACTGCCTAATTAACAGAGTTCATAAACTCATGGAGTCTCAGATATAGAGGCAGAGAGACCTTAGAGTCCATCTAACCCAAACTTTTCATTTTATGGGTGGGGAAACTGAGGCCTAAGGAATTTAGGTGACCAACCAAAGATCTCCTAGTAAGTTTTAGATGTTATACTTGAATCCAGGTTCTCTCACTCCAGAGTAATAGCTCTTTCCATTTTACATACTACTTTTCCCTTTTTTAATAAAAATGAAATGGGCAATTTTATAGGTAATGAAATTCCCATCACTGGAGATCTTCATAAGAAAGGCAATTAATTTATACTTCAATTAATGTTGGATTATATGACTTTTTAGATTCTTTACTACACTAAGCCCTATGACAAGATTAATTTTTTTTCCTACTAGTCACTGACAATGGGAAAAGTGTTCTCTACCTCTTGACTTAAGATCTTTATGTTCCTTGTATGTAAAGTGTATGCCCCTGGAAGATATTAACTAATTAGCATGAGTTTCTAAACATGGTTTGAGTGCAAAATTGAAAGATATTACTGAAGTCTGGCTCACTTCTCTCTTAGAGAGACTGTGCCTTCTCACTCACTTAAGGTTTCTTTGTCTCTCCTATACCCTCCCTGAGACCATTCCTATACCCCTATACCCTAACTGGTGCTCTATACCTTTTGACTATACATATAGTTAATAATTGACCAAGGAAGATAAGTAGTATAGTGGTGGAATGGAGTGTTAGAACTGAAGCCTGGAAACTCTCTATATATTCCAGCTGCAACACTAGCTATATTGCCATGACCTTGTTACTTAAAGTGTCTAGGTCATAATTTCCTCATCTTCAAATTAAAGATGATAATATCTGTACTACCTCTTTCTCAGGCATTTACTAAATTTTAGACTACTATAGAACTATTTCATATGCACACACACAACTTACTAATATATATAATAAGCATATCATATCTACCAGATAGTTATAAGAATATATACATACAAATAAACATACATATATGTATAGATGATAAAATGGAGATTGGATTAAGGGAAGCAGTGGTAAGAAGCAAAACAGACTTCTGAGGAGGGACAAAATAAAAAGTTAGAGAAAGATAAACAGAAAAAAGAGTGGAAAACATAATCATAACTGGAAATGAGATGTGGTCACTCATACAATGGAAGTGAATAGCAGAATAGATTAGAAACCAGAATCCAACAATATGTTGTATTTAAGAGATATTTTGAAGCAGAAAGAGAAACGGTTAAAATGCTGGATCTACTGTGTTCCAGTAAAATAAAAAAAGGCAAAGGTAGAAATTATGATCTTTGACATAACAAAAGCAAAAATAGTCCTAATTAAGAGACAATTAAGAAAACTACATTTTGATAACAGGTACCATAAATGATGAAGTAATATAAAAAAAATTAAATTAAGTTTCTCTGCTAAAGGCCCAATTTCTCAAGTATATGGAGAACTGAATCAAATATATAAAAAGGCTATTTCCCAATTGAAGTTTTCAGAAGAAGAAATCAAAGCTATCAACTGTCTTATGAAAAAAATGCTCTAAGTCACTATTGATTGGAGTAATGTAAATGAAAACAACTTTGAGATATCACATAATATTTATCAGAAATAAAAAATGCTAGGAAAGATGAGATAAAATCGGTAGGCAAATTGTTGATGTAGTTGTAAATTAGTTCAACCATTCTGGAGAACAATTTGGAAATATACCCAAAGGGTTATAAACCTGTATATGCCCTTTGATCCAGAAATGCCATTATTAGAGAGCTGTATCCCAAAGATATTAAAAGAAAAAGGACCCATTCATACAAATATTTATAACAACTCTTTTTGTAATGGTCAAGAACTAGTAATTAACAAGATGATTGTCAATTAAGGAATGGATGAACAAATTGTGTTCTATGATTGTGATGAAGTATAAGTGCTAATAAGAAATGAAGAGGAAGATAGTTTCAAGTAAAACTGGGAAAATTCCTATATTATGATGCAAAGTGAAGTGAAGAAGAACTGGGAGATTATATAACAGCATGTAATAATCTGCAAATGAAAGACTTATCCATTCTCATCAATACAGTGAACCAAGACAATTCCAAAGGACTCATGAGAGGAACTGATGGACTCTGTGTAAATTGAAGTATCATTTTCTCACTTTATTTTTCTTGCTTAAAGAAACATAAATCATGGTTAATACAGAAATATGTTTTACATGATTTTACAAATATGATTGATATTTTGCTTGCCTTCTCAGTGGGTGGAAAAGTGGTGGGAGGGAGGAAGAGAATTTGAAACTCAATTTTAAAATAAACACTGTTTAAAATTAAAAAAAACAAAACTTCTTTTTCCTCCAAAAAAGAATAAATTGCAGAATTGCAGATCATTAATTTCATTATATATATATATATATATATATATATATATATATATATATATATTAATATATATATATTAGTTTGTGTGGCAAACTACTCAGTCAGGACCCTGGAGAGAAATGGCTATCATATTGTCCAAAGTCAATCCCACACTGGTGTTGAGTAAACAAAGTATAAATCATTCAATTAACAGTTTATTCCACCATCCAACTTACAACCCTGCTTTCCTTGTTATTGTTTTTTAGTGGTGTCTGACTACAACCCCATTTGGGTTTTTCATGGCAAAGATAACAAGAGTGTTTTGTTTTCTTCTCTAGCTCATTTTATAGATGAAGAAACCAAGCCAATAGGGTTAAATGATGTGCTAGTATGTGTCTGAGGTCAGATTCCAGATCTGGCTCTCCATGTACTGCACCAACCTGTCCCCTGCTTTCATTCCTTTCCAACTTATTATATCAATCAAAAACACTGTGCAAAGATCTTATTATCAGTAATCATTTTAACAAGGAATTAAGGTATAGTAAAATATAAAATAACACATATACATCACAGAAGCTTTAAGCATCACAACTTCCCTGCCATCCCTTATGTTGAATTTTCACTGGAGCTGGTTCACATTTTTGATGAAAGAGAAAAGTAGTGTGTAAAGTAAATCTCCTGTCATCCATAGATGCTAAGGATAGATTCTGTCATGATAGTCTACACCAGCTAATAAACTTGTTCTCCTGCTTTAGTTTACTGTAAAAAGTCTTGAAGAGTACTTTTGCTGCTTCTTTGAACATTTTACTCATCAGAGTAACTGCATACAACCTTGCTTACCCTATTTTGACCACCGTTATGCATGCTTCCATCTCGCCTAAGCCCATTAACGTTCCCCTTGAAAGTCTGAGGACCAAATGAATATCTTTTCATGCCCTTGCATAGATTTCTGGGAAGTCAGTTTCAGTACTCATATACTTTATCCCGAGTTCATCTGGGATAAATAATCCTTGGAGAAAAGTATGCAAACAGGTCTGTGACAATTTGGTGAAGAAGAGAAGTTATGTTTCATTAAATTTATAGTAAAAAATAAGATTAGATAGGTAGGTATCAATGATTAGTAATAAATTCTACCTTTCCAGTACTTATGAATGTATGTGTTTTAATATAGTTGTAACTATTCTTAAGTCCTACTATTTTTTCATTTTATAATATTTCATATAGATCTTTCCAAATTTTTAATATCACTTGTACTTGTCATTCTACAGGTAATCTGGTCATGCAGTGGATAGAGTATAAGTCACTTAACTTCTGTTTACCTCAATTTTTTCTTTTTTAAAAAAATTCATTTTTTTTATTAAACCTTTTTATTTTTCTAAACATATGCATGGATAATTCTTCAACATTAACCCTTGCAAAACCTTGTTTTCCAATCTTTCCCTCTCTTCCTCTATCCCCTCCTCTACCTTCCTTCCTCTATCCCCTCAATATATTTTAAACATGATAGTAATATATGCATACATATAAATATGATTATTTTACACAAGAAAAATCAAATCAAACCAGAAAAAAATGAGAAAGAAAATAAAATGCAAGGAAACAATAAAAAAAAGAGTGAAAATGCTATGTTATGAACCATACTCAGTTCCCACAGTTCTCTCTTGAGATGTAGATGGCTCTCTTTATCACAAGATCATTGGAACTGGTCTGAATAATCTCACTTTTAAAGAGAACCGTGTCCATCAGGATTGATCATCATATAATCTTGTTTTTGCCATGAACAATGATCTCCTGGTCCTACTCATTTCACTCAGCATCAGTTCATGTAAGTCTCTCCAGACATCTCTGAAATCATCCTGCTGATCATTTCTTACAGAATAATCTTCATAATATTCATATACCATAACTTATTTAGCCATTCTCCAACTGATGGGCATCTACTCAATTTCCAGGTTCTTGCCACTACAAAAAAGGGCTGCCACAAACATTTTTGCACATATGGATCCCTTTCCCTCCTTTAAGATCTCTTTGGGATATAAACCCAGTAGAAACACTGCTGGATCAAAGGGTAGGCCCAGTTTGATGAATTTTGGGGCATAGTTCCAAATTGCTCTACAGAATGGTTGGATCCATTCACAATTCCACCAACAATGTATTAGTGTCCCTGTTTTCCCCACATCCCCTCCAATATTGATCATTATCCTTTCCAGTCATCTTAGCCAACGTGAGAGAGAGAATAATTGTTTATTCACTGCTTTGTCTTTTATTCACTTTCTCTTCATATCTTTTTATTTGTCTATAGGAACTAGGTAATAAATGCCCTTGTAGAGTTGTAGCAGTTCCTTAGAAACTATGTAGTGGTATCTCAGTTTCTTAATTTGCATTTTAATTGTATTGGTCTGATCAATAGTGATTGGAGCATCTTTTCATATGACTAGAAATAGTTTCAATTTTTTCATCTGAAAATTGCCTGTTCATATCCTTTGATCATTTATCAATTGGAAAAAGGCTTGATTTCTTATAAATCTGAGTTAATTCTCTATGTATTTTAGAAATTAGGCCTTTATTAGAACCTTTGAATGTAAAAATGTTTTCCCAATTTATTGCTTCCTTTCTCATCTTGTCTGCATTGTTTTGTTTGCATAAAAACTTTTAAACTTAATATAATCAAAATTATCTATTTTGTGATCAATAACAATCTCCAGTCCTTTGATTACCTCAGTTTTTTCATTTGCAAATTGAGGTTAATAATAGCATCTTCCTCCTAGGGTAGTTGTGAGGATAAAATGGAGTAATATTTAAAACATGCATTGCAAACTTTAAGGCACTTTATAAATGTTATGTTGTTTCATTTATTTATTTTATGTTGTTATTTTTATAACCATAGAGTGCTCCATTATATTGATAAATCACAATCACTTTAACCAATTTTTATTGTTATGTTGGGCACTTTAATATTTCCAGTTTGTTTGTTTGTTTGTTTTACTGTCTAGATAGCAACAGCAGAAATACTTTGCAATAACTAGTATTTTCATTTTTTATATTAATTCATGAGTATATATTTTCCTCAGTTAGAAAATAATGAGGTCAAAGGATATGACCATTTTTATAGCCTCCATTGGATATTGTCAAATAGTTTTTTGGAGAAATTGCACCAAATTTCAGTAATCCCTAGCAGTATTCGACTCTATTTCCTAAAATCTCCAGTCACATCACATTTTACCATTTCTTTTTCTTTTTTTTTTAATCAATTGATGAGTAGGCAATATGGACTCACAATCACTTCAATGTATGCTTCTTTAAATATTAGTGAGGCTCAATCAATTGTTTGCTTTGTTTTTTATTCACTTTCTCTTCATATATTTTTATTTGTCTATAGGAACTAGGTAATAAATGCCCTTGTAGAGTTGTAGCAGTTCCTTATAAATTCTGGCTGTCATGATTTCATACCACTTCATGCATTTCCCTTTACATCATCCTTTTAACAGTTTTCTTACTAAAAAGTTCGAGAGAGACTCTGGAAAAGACTAGTTTCTGTATTCTCTTCCAATGTATCATACTATCTAAGCAAAAAAACAAATCCCCAAATTTTCTACATTGTGTTTAGGATTAGATCTGTTTAGAATCAAAATTTCATTGTATATATAAGACAGTTTGCAAAGAGTGATCTCCAAAATTAGACATATTAACACCATGCAATCAGAGAGAACTCTGAGTAATAAACATGAATTAGTCGTTTTTATATATTCAGAGTATTCTAGAGAGTTCTTTCTAGCTTATCATTTATATAAAATATTACCGGTTAGGATGGAACTGTTTATTTCAAGAAAGCATTTTCTTAAATGGTCAAAGGATATGAACAGATAATTCTCAGATGAAGAAAATGAAACTATTTCTAGTCATATGAAAAGATGCTCCAAGTCATTACTAATCAGAGAAATGCAAATTAAGACAACTCTAAGATACCACTACATACCTGTCAGATTGGCTAAGATGACAGGAAAAAATAACGATGATTGTTGGAAGGGGATGCGGGAAAACTGGGACATTGATGCATTGTTGGTGGAGTTGTGAACCAATCCAACCATTCTGGAGAGTAGTTTGGAACTATGCTCAAAAAGTTATCAAACTGTGCTACCCTTTGATCCAGCATTATCCAATACTGATACCAGTATTATTACTGGGCTTATATCCCAGAGATTATAAAGAAGGGAAAGGGACCTGTATGTGCACGAATGTTTGTGGCAGCCCTTTTTGTAGTGGCTAGAAACTGGAAACTGAATGGATGCCCATCAGTTGGAGAATGGCTGAATAAATTGTGGTATATGAATATTATGGAATATTACTGTTCTGTAAGAAATGACCAACAGGATGATTTCAGAAAGGCCTGGAGAGACTTACATGAACTGATGCTGAGTGAAACAAGCAGGACCAGGAGATCATTATATACTTCAACAACAAAATACTATATGATGACCAGTTCTGATGGACCTGGCCATCCTCAGCAACGAGATCAACCAAATCATTTCCAGTAGTAATGGACTGAACCAGCTACGCCCAGAGAAAGAACTCTGGGAGATGACTAAGAACCATTACATTGAATTCCCAATCCCTATATTTATGCCCACCTGCATTTTTGATTTCCTTCACAAACTAATTGTACAATATTTCAGAGTCTGATTCTTTTTGTACAGCAAAATAATGTTTTGGTCATGTATACTTATTGTGTATCTAATTTATATTTTAATATATTTAACATCTACTGGTCATCCTGCCATCTGGGGGAGGGGGTGGGGAGTAAGAGGTGAAAAATTGGAACAAGAGGTTTGGCAATTATTAATGCTGTAAAGTTACCCATGCATATAACTTGTAAATAAAAGGCTATTAAATAAATAAAGAAAGAAAGAAAGAAAAGAAAGCATTTTCTTCCCCCCCCCCTTAAAATAATATTGAAAAGAGGAAAATAGAGCTTTCAGAATAAATGCATGTATATAGGTAATTCACTTGGGACTAAAAAAGAGATAATTATAGCTGATATATATAGTCACGATTGTTCAATTATCTTGCAATATTCTAAAAATTTTATGTGAAACTTTTGCTATTATAAAATATATACTTTAAAATATATAAACCATACAAAATATTGTAAACATAATATATGCTTATATTATTTTAAAATGTTAAATTCATAACAATAGTATTTTATAAACCACATTATCTGCCCCATAAAGAATAGTAGAAACTTGTATGTAACATGATCTGCAGCTTTCTAAATAGTAGCAACCTGTAAATTACATGCACATGTATATAATATTGATGAGGCCTCAGTCAAATTGAGACCTTTTGAAGTTCCTAGCTTAAAAAGTCCAAGGTCTCCCATTACATCCAGGGCTAGGAGATCATTATACACTTCAACAACAATACTGTATTATGATCAATTCTGATGGAAGTGGCTATCTTCGGCAATGAGAGGATCCAAATCAGTTCCAGCTGATCAGTAATGAACAGAAACGGCTACACCCAGCAAAAGAACACTGGGAACAAGTGTGGACTACAACAGCATTTACACTCTTTCTGTTATTGTTTGCTTGCATTTTTGTTTTTACTTCTCAGGTTATTTTTACCTTCTTTCTAAATCTGATTTTTCTTGTGTAACAAGACAACTGTATAAATATATATACCTATATTGTATTTAACATATACTTTAACACATTTAACATGTATGGGACTACCTGCCATGGGGGGGAGGGCGGAAGAAAGGTGGGGAGTAGAGGGAAGGAAGGGAAAAGTTGGAACAGAAGTTTTCACAAGGGTCAATATTGAAAAATTACCCATGCATATGTTTTGTCAATTAAAAAAAAACTAATGCATATATCACCTTTTAAAAAAGTTATTGATGCCTTTTGTTTTTACATCATAGTCACTTGCTGGTAGAACTTCTCCTGAACAAATTGAATCGCCCCTTGTAACAAAGAAAAGCTGTTAAATAAAATCAACCATCAGAGCAACCATGTCTGAATATAATATATGCAACATTCCATACTCATCCTCTCTCTAGACAAGAGGGAGGAGAGACTCATCACTTGTTTCCTAAGAATGACATTACTTCAGCCTTCATCTTGTGAAGAGGATAAAGAGAATTCTTAAGAAGAGATTTTGCTTCTTACCTTGAGTCAACTGAATGGTTGCACCATTTTTCCAGAAATAAGATACAGTTACAATGATGTGTTAGAGGTGTCTATGTCAGTGATTTTTCTCACAGCTGAATTATTATAGATAATTATGTATTTATGTTTTTACTTTTATGTTGCTAACAAATTTAGTTAGTAATTCTAATACTGAGTTAATCCTAGGAGATTAGGAATTCATAAAAAATTTGCAATATATGTAAGTATATACATATACATATATAATACACACATACACATGTGTGTGTGTGTGCATAAGTTTAACTAGGTAGAACAATGGATAGAGCCCTAGGATTGAATTCAGGAAGACTCATCTTCCTAAATTCAAATTTGGCCTCAGACACTTAAATAGATATGTTACTCTTGTTAGCTTCATTTTCCTTATCTATAAAATGAGTTGGAGAAGGAAATGGCAAACATCCAGTATCTTTACCAAGAAAATCTCAAATGGGGCCACAAAGAGTCAGATGGGACTGAAATAGTTGAACAACAAAAATATATATGCACACATATTAATTGGTTGATTGGTTGGTGTCCTTTGTTCTCAAACAGGGCCAAAATGACAACACTATGTTGCAGTCAAGGTAGTGTGTCTGGCTGTGGCTGATTGAACCACTGTGAACTTGGAATGCTCTGCCACAGGTCAGCCAAAAATAGTCTCTATGAACATTTAGGGTGGATTCTCTAATTTTGTGCATCTCGTGTTTCTTCTGAGCTAATTCAATTCTGCTTTGCTCATAAAGCATAGCACCTTCTCTAATGAGGTCATACCATGCTGGGTGTTCTTATACCAGTGTCTTCTAAGTCATACAATCAATTCTAAAGATCTTAAGAGAGACCTTGAAGGGTATCCTTGTATCACTTTTTTTGATCACCTTGTGAATGCTTGTGCTGTATGAATTTTCCATAATATAGTCTTTTTGGAAAGCATACATTTGGCATTTGAATAATGTGGCTAGCCCAATGGAGTTGTGCTCTTTATGGTAGTGTTTGAATGGTTGGCAATTTAATTTGGGAAAGGACCTCAGTGTTTGATATCTTCTCCTGCCATGTGATTTTCAGAATCTTACTAAGACAATTAATTCACTTGGACGCACTTCAATTTCCTGACCTGGAGATGGTTTCAGGTTTCATAGGCATACAACAAGGAGGTCAGCACAACAGCTTTGCAGATCTTCAGTTTGGCTGTCAGTCAATACTTCTCTCCTCTCACACTTTCCTTCAGAGTCTCTCAAACACTGAGCTACCTCTGGCAATGCATTTGTCAACCTCATTATCAATATGTACATCCTTGGAAAGTACAATGCCAAGATAATTGAACTTATCCACAGTATGCAGAACTTTTCCATTTACTGCAACTGATGATTCCACCTATGGATGGTGTGCTGACTAATGGAATATCAGTGTTTTTTTGTTAGGCCAAAATTAATACAAGCAGCAGAGAATCAATCCATACTTGCTGCATTTTAACTTTAGAGGCTGCATTGAGTACACAATCATTTGCAAACAAAAAATCATGTACCAGTACTTCCTCCGCTTTCAGCCATAAAGTGAAACAAGGCTCCATGCTTGCTCCCATGTTGTTAGACAATTTCAATGAGAACAAACATGAAATCAAAGTCAGCAGCTGCACTGTTGGTAAAGTTTGAGAGCATGAGCCATTGTCCAGAATCCTGGCAAGCAGATCATCACAAAATTAATGTGATATAAACTTCTTTGGGCAACTAAATTTTGATATGTTCTATAATCCCTCATCACTAATAGTATCCAAGGCCTTGATCAGATCTATAAATGTTGTAGACAGACCTCTATTCTGATCCTGGCATTTCTCCTGGGGATGTCAGGTAGCCAACACCTTATCAACTGTTTCTTGGCCCCTTCTGAAGTCACACTGGCTCTCTAGTAGATGATCTTCTTCCAGATTAGGCTCAATCTATTAAGGAGAACTCTGGCAAAAATCTTGCCAGCAGTAACAGAGATCTATGTCACTTCACCTTCCCTTAACCTCCCCCTGAACCAGGATTCTCACAGGACAATCCATTTACATCTTAACAGAGATGTACAACGGAGGCATTCTTGCACTCTTAGGCATAAGCTTTTCTTGCTGTAAAATCTAAAAAAATTTCAGTCAGCTTTTGTATGAGCAATGGACACCCCTCCCACTTACTTTGTAAGTCTCAGCTGTAATAGAATCAGTACCAAGTGCTTTGCCATGCAGAAGTATACTAATAGCATTCAAAACTTCCTGCTCTTCCCCCACTGAGACCAAGGCCTGTCTGAAGGGCCTCCAGAAAGCTGCTCAGCCCCAGGCAAGGAAAAAATAAAGAATTTGGACTTTATCCCTGGCTATTCTCGTGGTGATTACTCTACTGAAACTAAGGCTGGTCCAGAGACCTCCAGAAAACCAACAACATTAGAGATGAGTTTTAATTGCAAAACCTACACCAACTTCACAGCATTTCTCTTCACTACAGCTACTTCAGAAAAATGTTTATCTGACTTTCATTTCAAAAAGCTGGCCTTCATTCACCAACCTTGCTTCATTTAGGGTTGCTCTTTGCATGCAATACCTGTTGAGTTCTCTTGCAACAAGAGTCGTTCATCTTTCAGGTCTACTGGATGTTGCGTTCTCTATGTGTGAGCACATATTCCAAGTATTGATGAGTAGAGTAAATTTTGCAGTAGTTTTTGTACATTTTTAGTGTCTTGCCCACAGGTGGGATTCTTGCTTACCACAGTAACCAGGCCAAGATTGGATAAGCAGACAATTTTAAAGGCACCTTTTGTAGCTCCTTCCTCACATTTGGAAGTGAGCAGTTCAGTCCTTAAAAGTCTTCTCAGACACCCAAGGGGCTGCTGGATCCCACTGCTGTTTCCGGTGAAAAGAAGGCCCTGTGGCCCGGGCCACCTGTTTGCAGGGTGGTGATCACAACTCCCTGCTACTCTTTCCCTTGCCTGTTGCCATAGGATTTTCAGATGGGAAGAAATGGTAAGAAAGTATGGTGGTGTCTTTTGATTTGAATTCAAATGAGGCAGAGTTGCATGAAGTCATTGGCCTCACTCTCTCAGAATAATCACTGTCCAGTGGCAGGACAGTCAAGATGACTGGGGACAACCCTTTAAGGAATAAGGTTTCTCTAGTTTATTGAATAATATCTAATACATTTGGTTGGTGGTTCTGAGCTAACTTGATTAACTAATGAGAAAATGTTAGTGATTTTGTTAATTAATTAGAAAATATTTTTTAAAACCTACAAAAAAGAGATTTGAAATAAAATTATTGATGTTGGAAAAAAAAAGAAATCAAGTTACCTAATGTTATAGTTTCATTAATTAGCCTTGTATGATTAATTATTTTTCATGTATAAAAGTCTATCTCCCCTGGTATTTAAGTTCTAGACCTAAGATGAAGTGTTCTGGTTAGTGTTCCTTTGTTAGGAAATTGTCATATGTTGCTTAATAAATCAATATCAGAAAATTGGGAAAAAAAAATATCCAAACATACACCTGGATTACCCTAGAATTCAGGATAATGAAAATGACCATGGAAGTGTATCAAGTAGTAAGCTGAGAAGTAATAATTAAGTAGATTTGTGAGGTTTGTCAACTCATGTAATCTACATAAAATATATTATATGGATATACATGCACATGTGAATAATATTATTTCAGAATAAGGATCTTTACTAGATAATATAAGAAGTTGTTAATTTCTTTTACTAAATTTTTTTTTTTAAAGAAATAGGTATATCAAATTTAATAAGATAATGTAAGGATGGGGCTCTGCTGAGTAAATCAAATCACTCCCAATCACATCTAGACTTTGGAGAAGTCTAGAAAACTGTGGAAAGTACTGGAATTAAAGTGTTCAGATCTAGGGGTCATATATAAAATATCAAGCTACTTGAAGAATTCTTCCAGAGATGACATAGAGTGTGGCATGGTTATAAAACCCCTATTGGAGAAATTATTTGGGATATATTTGGACTTGGGGCCTTGGCTTTGTTGTGTACCTTGATTTTTTTTTTCTTCCTCTTGTTTTGGCCAGAAGAGGACCTTGAGAGTTTCAAGTGTGAAGGATTTTGGATTTCCCATCTGTTTCCTAGTGTCATCCTTAGATCAGTTGAGAGTATTGTTTACAATACTCAGATTTGAAGCTCCACAAGGAGACCAGCAAACTACATGATAACTTATTTGAATACTCTGCAATGGAAAGAAAAGGACTTGTAGTCTCTAAGCTCAAAGTCAGTTTTCCTTGGAAATGTGTCACAGACTTGTGATGGGAATTCTTTGTACCAGTTGTTCTTACTGGTACATCTTCATAAATACTGTTTTCTAAAAGCTACTTCAGGCTGGCTGACTAAAATGATTCCTAGTTTACCATCTTGAGGAGAAGCATACTAATGGGGATGCATGAGTTTTAGAAGATATATTGCATAGAACCTAAGCCCCTCAAGCTAACACTAGAACCCTGATAGGATATAGTTCTGGAGATTTAACTCATAAGGATGAGCTGGATTTTAAATACCTCAGAGGATTCACTGCTTATAGTAGCAAAATTCCTTGGATTTCCTACTATAATCCTGAGCATTTTTATTGATGTTGGGAGAGACTTAGCTCCCACCAGCCAGGATATAGCATGGAGGTACAGATCTTGATGAGATAAGTCAAAAGTTCAAGATTTTGGGAAACTAAAAACAAATTCTTCCAAGGTTCTAGTAAGAATTGATGATGGTAGTATTAATGGCATGTGTAATACAGTTCCTGAAAAAAAGCTGCCATTTCATAAATGTTGTGAAAACTTAGCTATAACTGAAAACAGACTGAATGGTTTCAGTTTTGGAGACTTATCACTAGCCCTTCATGAGTGATGTTTTGTACCTCT
Source organism: Sarcophilus harrisii (assembly GCF_902635505.1). Lineage (NCBI taxonomy): Eukaryota > Metazoa > Chordata > Mammalia > Dasyuromorphia > Dasyuridae > Sarcophilus > Sarcophilus harrisii. The sequence goes on along the minus strand of NC_045429.1, from coordinate 284,038,137 downwards.
CCCAGTTAAATCTAGAAATATCAAAAATTAGCTCCTTCAAAGAAGAAAAAAATGAAGTTAGGTCCCTTCTGAGTTATTCAATTTTATTTTCCTGATAGCAACCAAACATTAAGCTTAGCATTTAAAAATATATTTTTATTACAAAAAGAGATAAAGTATTATATGGGACTCAGATGCAACCTAGTAACAAGAAACAATATCCCCAGCAATAAAGATGTTCCTACAGTGTGGATGAAATTTGGAAGTGTGCTAAAGCTAGCTGGTAATTGACAGCTGATTATTAAATTTTCAGCATGAGCATATTTACACCTTAGAAATGAGCAAACTAAATCAAGGCTTAATTTATTGTTTTGTATAGACTTTTAAAAGTAATGGGGAAATATTAATATTGCAGGTTAAATTTAAAAGTGTGTCTGTATACATTTTCCCCCAGAAGCCCAGTTGTTGAACATTTATTAGCATTTACTAATTTTTAGATGAAGCTTCAGCAGTATTCCTTCTTGTATGTGATCCTCCCTGTATCTTCTGATTTCCCTTTGCAGTCTCACTTGAGTTAGTCTAAGATCTTAGAGGAACTAAGTCATTTCTTTTATTTTTCATTGGCTTATGACTTCTTCCAGATAAATCTGTTCCAAGGAAAAATATAGAAAAAAGAGAAAAACAAAATCAGTGAAACCAATAAATACATTGAAAAAAATCTGAAAAAAATATATAACATCTGTACCCTTGAATTTCCACCTCCTTATTTTTATTGTGGCATATGAATATACTATTATTGTGTCATAAGAAATGATGAATAAAATAAATACAGAGAAGCATGAGAAGACATGTGAATTGACAATGAGTGAAGCAAGCAGAATAAAGGAAAAAATGCATGACTATAATAATAAAAATAACAATAAGAAAAAGTGCACTCAAATTGAATGTTGTATAATTATAATGACCCAGTTTGATCCTAGAGAAGAAAATTCCGAGGTGGTATAAAATGTGGAATATTGTATCTGTCAAATTTTATTGCTGCATTTGATATTAATGAACTGCTTTTTTTTTCTTCTAATCAAGCAGAGTTTATTATATTAAATACTGTACTTCACAAGGATTCTGAACACTTTACTACTGAAAAAAGCCATTTTTCTCTCTCTCTTTAAAGCCACCAATATTCTTATAGTATTGCTTTTTGTATATAAATCACGGAATACCATGATCTCAAAACAATTACTATTATAAATAACCCTCAAAGCAATAGAAAGATGTATCATGAAAATAAGTAGGTTATTGCATATTACTAACAAAAACTAGCATGCAAGGAATGGTATAAAAAACATAGTTGAGGCTATGTATGACCAAAAAGGAAGTGGGCTTGAGTTGTGGAGAAAAGACTCCATTCAGTCAGAATGCCAGACTTTAATTATTAGTTCTCTTCCCACTTACTAGTTACCAGTGTGACATGGAATTAGGAAGTCACCTTCCTTCTTTGGGATTCAATTTCTTTATCTATAAAATAATGGGGCTGGATTATATAAAATGCAAAGATTTAAGCCCTAAATCTTTGAACATATGCAAATGGATAAATAACTTGATACACTTGTAGCCCTTCAAAATATAAAAAATAAAAATGCCTCATATGCTTTAGGTAGATCTTCAAAGCAGGACCTAAAACAGCACATGAAGAAGATGGGATGACATAGAAGAGTTAACAATCTGTTTGTATACATGTACACACTAATAAAATCACAGATTTTTCAAAGTATCAAAGAATCTGTATTATGATAAGCATTTTGAATTACATATTTCTTTACTTTCAAACTCGTGTCACTGACCTCTTATTGTCATATGTTTAATCTTATAAGTTCAAAAATCCAAGATGGGGTGCATTGACCATGCAAATAGGAAAAGAGACAATCCTTACTCTCAAAGAGCACACAATCTAATTGGATGAAACTATGCACATAATAGAGTTCAATTGAGGGGCAAAAAAAAAAAAAAAAAAAAAAAAGCCTAAAAAACCTCCCATAAGGTTTTAGTGATAAAATGAATATTAAGGCTCAGGGATCCTTTTGGAAGGCCAAAAGATTAGATGGTAATGCCAGGGAACAATGACAGAACATATGAGAAGGGCCTCATTTTTTTTTTTTTTGAACATATTTCCACAATGTAATAGAATCAGAACAAAAGGGAAAAACCATGAGAAAGAAAGAAAAAAAAATAGTAAAAATGCTTCAATCTACTTTCAAACTCCATTGTTCTTTCTTTAGATGTGGATAGCATTTTCTATCATGAGTCCTTTGGAACTAGCTTAGATCATTGTACTGTTGAGAAGGGCAAAGTTTCTCACAACATTGCTGTTACTCTGTACAATGTTCTCCTGGTGCTGCTTACTTCACTCAGCATCAGTTGTCCTCCCCCCGCCTTTTTTTTTATTCTTCATTACAAAGGAATATATATTGAGAAATAAAAGCAATATAAAGACAAAATAAATCAAAAACATTGTTTAAAGGATCAGGTCATTCCAGATTAATATCATTACCTCATTTGTTATTTTGACAATCTGGAGAGAATTTAGAGGACAGCAAACACAATGGAGGAACTAAATAATATTGGATACAAAAATTTGTTGAAGGAACTTGGAGACATTTAACCATTTAACATAGGGTAGGCAGAAGCTGGAGACATGGTAGTCTCATTTGGTAGAGAACAATTAGATCAAGGAATGGAAGTAGTAGAGAGGAATATTTTACCTTAATATAAAGAAAAACTTCATCACTAGGGCCACCCAAAAGACTGTGTTATCAACAAGAAAGAGTACCTTCCTTAGAATCCGGAGAAGTGGGGGCAGCTAAATGATGCAGTAGATAGAATACCAGCCCTTAAATCAGAAGGACCCCAGTTCAAATTTGTCCTCAGACACAACACTCTCTAGCTTTACAAGTCACTTATGCCTCACCAAATGCCAAAACAAACAAATAAACAAATTAACAACAACAATCAGAAGTTTAGCATAGAATCTAGCCTCTGAAGTATTTGACAGAAGTATTTAGCCTGGTCAAGTCACTTCATCTCATCAGGTAATACCCTAAAATTTTTTTTTAAATGAATGGATTTCAATTTACTAAATTGGACAAGTTTCCACTCAGTCAATGAAATCTTTGCATCATGAATCTAGAGCTGGTTAATATCCCCTAGTGAGGAACCCTTTCCTCTAGATTCATGATGCAAAGATTTCATTGTCCCCAACCTGAGTTTTTAGGAAGGGTGCAAGGTCCTTCCTTGGTCCCTGAGCTAAAACAGGGACCTGCGCATGAAGATGATAAACACTCATTCAAGGTTTTGACTGGGGGCTGAGGACTATACAATCCTTCTCTCTCAACATCTTCCTCTCCCCCAAGTTTCTCTCACCTGTCATAAGTTCAAGCCTTCAAAATCCATCCATTGTAGCCACACTCTCTCTTCTCCCAGACTCTCTCTTCCTCCACCTCACCCTCATTTCTTCCAATCACCAAAGGGTTTTTTCCCAACTCCTTTTCACCCTTGCAAATAGTTCTTGTGTATGCCAAATAATCAATGATTATGTACCAACAGTTTTCAGAGGAAGAAATCCAGGTCAACAATAGCTATATGGGGGGGAGGGGGAATGATTAAATCGTGAATATTTAGAGGAGTGTAAATTAAAACCACCAGGTGGTTCTGCCTAGCATCCTTCAAATTGACAAAATTTATTTTTTTTTTTAACGTGCTGATGTGACTGTGAGAAAATAGATACGTTAAAGCAATTTGTTGGTGGACCTGTGAATTGGTCTAGTCATTCTGGAAAGCAATTTCTGCCCTTAAACCTCTCTGATCCAGGGATATGATATTAAGCCTATAACCCTAAGAATTCAAAGAAAGAAGAAAAAGACTCATGTACAAAAACATTTATAGACGTAGTATTGGGGATTGTGTTGGCAAAGAATTGGAAAACAAGAGGTTGGAGGGCATCAACTGGGAAATGGATGAACAAGTTTTTATACAATTTATTTATTGTATTATAAGAAATGATTAAGTGGACAATTTCAAAAAATCTAAGAAGACTCATGTGAACTGATGCAGTATGGGGAACAGAACCAGGAGAATATTATATGTAATACAAAAATATTTTACAAGTTTGAAAGACTCATCAATTCTGATCATCAGTATGATTGATTACCATTGTACTTTTGACTACCTTTGATTACCATATGATTGATAATCAGTCCAATTCCAGAGGCATCATAAAATGTCATGGACATGCTATCTCCTAATAGAGAGGAAATAGTCTCATGTTAGGGACATCCCTCTCTCTTTCTCCAAGTCGCCACATAGCCTGCATGCCACATCAGCTGGTAGGGTGGGCCCAGGAGGTAAAAAGGGGTTGACCTCTGAGGCAGGAGGTTGTGTCTGGCAGGAGTTAAGGAACTGCTAATAGGTTCCTTGAGGTGGCCAGGAGTGTTTCCTCTTGCTAGATCTCCTGGGATGCAATGTTAACTCCAGGTGTCTCCCTTCTGTGGCTCCACCTACACAGTACCAAGTGGGCTGAGCACAGGGTAATCCTAGAAGAGAGGAAGCACAAATAGCCAGCTTTGAGCCAGACACACATGTTGCCTATGCACACATATACAAACACACTTGTTCTTGTACTCCCTTGCTCTTCCTTCCTGCTAACCTCTGCTGAGATAATTACTAAATAAAGATAGGCTATTTGCACCTCCTGATCAGTTCCTCTCCATGTGTATCCGGGTGGGCTCCAAAGACTGGCGAGTATGGCTCTGAAAACCTAGAATAGTGCTCTGACAATCCTACACAGTCTCAGAATTTCTGAGGCATTTTTTGGGACAATGGGACAGTATGTATTGGGGTTTTTGCATATTTGTAATGGGTTTTCTTATTTTTCTTTGGGGAGAGAGTAAATTGGAAGAAGATAAAGTAGATTTTCATTGAAAATAAATAAAATTTATTTTAAAAAAATCTTTCAGGGGCAGTTAGGTGGTGTAGTAGATAGAGCACCAGCCCTGAAGTCAGAAGAACCCTAGTTCAAATCTGACCTCAGACACTTAACATTTCCTAGCTGTGTGACTCTGGGCAAGTCACTTAACCCCAATTGCTTCAGAAAAAAAAAAAAAAATCTTTCAGACTGCCCAAGAAAGCCTGATCTACAATCTAGAGCTTTTAGCTAAGGGAAGCCAAGAAATTGAGGGTTATCTAGGGAAAAGGATAGGGAAGTGGGGCTGGAAAAAGGAAGAGACAGTGTTAGGAAAGAGTTTAAAAAGATAATGGAAAGGTGAATAAATACCTCACAACTCTGTTTGGTAGTGTAATTATTATGATTCCCACTTTACAGTTGACAAAATTGAGACTTAAAAAGGTGAAGTGATTTACTTAAGATCACATAGCAAGTAAATGACAAAAACTAGAATTTTAATCCAAGCTCCCAGCAGATGTTCCCAATATAGCATATTTCCAATACATAACTTGGGCAACCCCTCTGAGGCTCAATTTTTATCAGCTACAAAATGGAAGAAAACAAATACTTATTAAAGGTATTATAAATATTATTTTTAATTTAACATCACCTTGATTTATCAGTTCATATGAACTTCCTCAGTTTTCTTATATTTATATTATATATCTTATATTTCTATCATCCTTTCTTATAACCCAATAGTATATTATAATTTATCCAACCATTTCCCAATTAATAACCCTCCCAGTTTCTGACTTTTTTACCACTACAAAAAGACCTGCTTATTGATTAATAATTTAATGCTTATTAAATATTGTTAAATGCTACTATGTGCCTGGCATCATGCTAAGCACTTTACAAATATCTCATTTGATCCTGACAATATCCTTAGGAGGTAAGTGTCATTATTATCCCTATTTTACAATTAAGAAACTGAGCCAGATAGAAGTTAAGTGACTTGCTTAGGTTACACAGCTAATAAATTTCTAAGGCAGAATTTCATCATTCTTGACTCCATGCCCATGTTCTGTACAATGTACTACCTAGTCACCTAGTTGCCTCATTAGAGATAATACTCGTCCTTCCCTCCCACCCTTGCAATGTACTATAAAAATTAAAGTCAAACTCTGCAAGTGGGGAGGCTATACCAAATACATTCCTCTTCCCACCCCATCTCCACCTCTACGGCTATCAGTCAGCAAAAACCTAAGTTCCTAATTAAAAATATTTAACCAAAGCAGGGGTGGAAGGGAGGAAGTGACAAGATTGCCCCAAACATGTAGGATCCTCTCATATAAAGAAGTTGGGGAAGGCACAGAGATAGAGAACCCAGGTGGTCAGGGGCAGATCACTGGAGGCATATTTCAACAGAAGTTAGATGAATTTGAAGATGTTGCAGATCTATTTGATCAGATCTGACTTTGATTTCTTTTATTGTCACAAGATCTTTCATATACATTATCTCATTTAATCCTCTTCTCAGTTCTTTGAAATAGCTAGGCTATGTATTACAATAAACAAACCATTACACGCTGTGACTTTCCTAAAATTCCCTCACTATAGGACTCATCTCTTGGTTTTCTGAGAAAGTTTTAAGGACTTTTCCTTATACCACAGATGCTTCTTATTTTTATCATGCTGTAATCCAACATATGAATGACTGAATGCAAAGACAGAAAGGAATTTTAAAAAAACAAAATGGAGTACAAATGTCAGGGTAAAGATTAGCTTCCTGAAGGCAGGGACTATGCCTTTCTTTTACTTGCTTATTTCTCCTTCACAGTACTTTGTATGTGTTGAAAATTATTTAACAATCTTAAATCTTAATTATTAAACAATCTTAAGGATCTTAAGATTCCACTATGTATAAATATGACACAGCGAGATGACTCAATGGATAGAGTGCTAGATCTGGAGTCAAGCCCACAGGGTCAGGAAGAGTCAGACTGAAAAAGTGTCATGCACAGTGCTAGATTGGGACTGAGGGTAGAGTTCTGGTGAGAATATAAAGATTAAAAAAAACAAAACAAAAACAGACTCCAATTCTCTCTCTCTCTCTCTCTCTCTCTCTCTCTTTTTTAACAATCCAGATTTCATTTTTATTTTTATTTTTTTTTTTTTTATGTAATAGCCTTTTATTTACAGGTTATATGCATGGGTAACTTTACAGCATTAACAATTGCCAAACCTCTTGTTCCAATTTTTCACCTCTTACCTCCCACCCCCTCCCCTAGATGGCAGGATGACCAGTAGATGTTAAATACATTAAAATATAAATTAGATACACAATAAGTATACATGACCAAACCGTTATTTTGCTGTACAAAAAGAATCAGACTCTGAATTATTGTACAATTAGCTTGTGAAGGAAATCAAAAATGCAGGTGTGCATAAATATAGGGATTGAGAATTCAATGTAATGGTTTTTCAGACTCCAATTCTCAAGGGGAGACTACGTCTTAGCTGTTTAATAAGTATTTTGGATGAAGGAATGAGAGTTTAGACTTTAGTAAGGGTGAAAAGACATAAAAATTTGCTGACAAATATCTCTAGCTAGTATGTGAATATAGAGGTGAATATTTTGAAAGGATGACTAGATTAGGTGTAAGGTTAAATAGATTCCTAGAGGTTGCCTAGTGATCTGTGTGATGGAGGTAATCAATCCCATTTCCTCTCCATTGCACCCACTGACTAGTCTTGTAACAATTGAGCAAATTCAACATTTATTAAACATTTATTAAAAGATAGGTATCTTTCTCTGAGTCTGGATTTTCTATCTAAAAGGGAGCAGCTAGGTGGCCATGGATAGAGTGCTAGGTCTGGAATCAGGAAGACCTGTTTCAAAACCAGCCCCAGACATTTAAAAGCTGTGTAATACGGGGCAAGTTATTTAACTTCTATTTGCCTCAGTTTCCTTATTTATAAAATGGAAATGATAATAATAGCACCTGCCTTCCAGGGTTGTTGAGTATAAAAATGAAGTTATAATTGAAATATAAAATTGAAAGTTATAATTGAAAAGTATTTCTTAGTACAATGAATGACATAAATATTAGCTATTATGAATATAAATATAATAATATATTATTATATTAATATATTATATAATAATATTATGAATATAAATATTAACTATTATGAAAATGAAAGGTGATATAAAATTCAATTCACATTCAGATAAACAACTGATGGATTCTGGAGGCAGATCAAAGCACATTAGTGTGTGTGTGTGTGTGTGTGTGTGTGTATGTGTGTCTGTGAGAGAGAGACAGAAAGACAGAGACAGAGAGAGATACAGAGAGAGACAGAGAGAGAGACAGAGATACAGAGACAGAGACAGAGAGACAGAGACAGAGACAGAGAGAGACAGAGACAGAGACAGAGAGACAGACAGAGAGAGAGATACAGAGACAGAGAGAAAGACAGAGACAGAGAGAGACAGAGACAGAGAGAGATACAGAGAGACAGAGAGAGAGATACAGAGACAGACAGAGAGATACAGAGACAGAGACAGAGAGAGACAGAGAGACACAGAGAGAGAGAAAGAATGTGACTATGTAATGTGTATATAACAAAAGTGGTTATGTGTGGATGTGGATGTGTATGGGGATGAGGGAAAGTGACCTGTGGTTTTCCTCCTTTATTTTGTTTCTTTCACAACATGACTATTGTGGAAATGTTTAACCTGACTGCACGTGTATAACCTGTATCTGACTTGCTTGCAGTCTTGGGGAAGCGGGAAGGGAGGGAGGGAGGAAAATTTGCAACTCAAAATCTTATTTTAAAAAAATGAATGTTGGGGGCAAAAAGAAAATGAAAGGGTTGGGATTAATTGGGTGGCTACGAAGGATAGCTCACTAACCTACGAGTCAGTGACCTCACAAAGCCTTCCAGTTATTGGATCTAGTTTGCACCTGAAGGCAACTTTGGGATGGCACCTAGCGACCCTATAGCAGGATTCTGACAGCGCTCAATTTCTGCCTCTCGGGACGGTTGACCTTGATATGTCACTCTATTCCCGGCACGCCTGGGCAGTCTCGGACCAGGTGAGGCTCAATTGGGGATTTCCCAGAGCTGCGCGGCCGCAGAGATAAAGCGACCGCTTTTCCCGGTTTTTGCTCAGGTACCTGGGGTGGGCGGGATGGCGGCGCGCCTTTTCATGGCCGCCAGCGGCCCGCCCGCTGAGCCTTCCCAAGAGTGCGCATGCACTACATAGCCGGCGGTTGCGCTGGGGAGGGGGAGCGGTCTGCAGAGGTTGGGGCGGAGGAGGAGGGAGCTACAGTGGCAGCGGGTGAGAGAGAGTGAGGAAGGCTGGTTCCTAATGGAAAATAGTCCCCTAGAAAAGCTATTTTACAGATCTAGAAAAAATAACAGCAGAATTCATCTGGAAAAATAAAAGGCAAGAATTTTAAGGGAATTAATGAAAAAAAAGGCAGCGGTCAGCAAAACCATTTGGTACTGGCTAAGAAATAGAAAAGTCGCATTACTGGAATGGGTTAGGGTCACAGGACAAAATAGGCAATAACTATAGCAATCTAGTGTTTGGCAAACCCAAAGACAACAGCTTTTGGGATGAGAATTCACTATTTGACAAAAACTGCTGGGACTAGTATGGAAGAAATTAGGGCTCCACCCACACCTAACACCACATACCAAGATAAGATCTAAATGGGTTCATGATTTAGACATAAAGAGTGATATAAGCAAATTAGAGGATCGTAGGGTAGTTTATCTCTCAGATCTGTTGAGAAGGAAGGAATTTGTGTCCAAAGAAGAACTGGAACTCATAACTGAATACCAGATAGATAATTATGAACATATTAAGTTAAAAAGGTCTTGTACAAACAAAACTAATGCAGACAAGATGAGAAGGGGATTAATAAATTGGGAAATCCTTTTTACATTTAAGGGTTCTGATAAAGGCCTCATTTCTAAAATAGAGAATTGACTCAAATCTATAAGAATTCAAGCCATTCTCCAATTGATAAATAATCAAAGGATATGAACAGATAATTTTCAGATGAAGAAATTAACATCATTTCTAATCATATGAGAAGGTGCTCTAAATCACTATTGATCAGAGAAATGCAAATAAAGACAACTCTTAAAACCCTACTACACACCTCTCAGATTGGTTAAGATGGCAGGAAAAGACAGGGAGGGATATGGGAGAGGATGTGGGAAAACTGGGACATTGATGCATTGTTGGTGAAGTTGTGAACGGATCCAACCATTCTGGAGAGCAATTTGGAACTATGCTCAAAAAGTTATCAAACTGTGCATAGGCAGTGTTTCTACTGGGCTTATATTATCTCAAACAGATCTTAAAGGAAAGGGACATGTGCAAAAATGTTTGTTACAGCACTTTTTGTAGTGGCAAGAAACTCAAAACTAAGTGGATGCCCATCAGTTGGAGAATGGCTGAGTAAGTTATGGTATATGAATGTTATGGAATATTATTGCTCTATGAAGAAATGATCAGGAGGATGATTTCAGAGAGGCCTGATGTTAAGTGAAATGAGCAGAACTAGGAGATCATTGTACATGGCAACATCAGTATTATACGATGATCAATTCTAAGATGAATGTGACTTTCCAATAATGAGATGACCGATGCCAGTTCCAATGATCTTGTGACAAAGAGAGCCATCTACACCCAGAGAGAGGACTGTGGGAACTGGTGGATGACAAATAACATCCTCACTCTGTTATTCGTTTGTACATTGTTTTCTTACTCATTTACTTCCCTTTTTCGGTCTGAATTTTTTTCTGCAGCAAGAGAATTGTATGAATGTTTGCACATATTGCATTTAACATATATTTTAACATGTTTAACATATAGTGGATTGCTTGTCATCTAGGGGGGAAAGGAGGAGAAAATCCGAAACACAAGGCTATGCAGGGGTGGATGTCGTCAAATCATCCACGCGTATGTTTTGAAAATAAAAAGCTTAATAAGGGGGGGCAAAAAGAAAGAAGAATCCGCAGGAGAGTTCGGTAGGAAATTCCAGAGGGCGAGCTCTCCTCCCCTTGGGGGAGGGGAGAATGGCCAGGGAGACACAGCGATTGGCATAGAGGCCGAGGCGGGATCTGTGATTGGCCACAAGCTGCTAGTGGCGTTTAATTGGCTGGAGACTCGCAGATTTGAATTTAAAAGCGTCTGGCGAGCCTCTTACTGTACGGGAGACTGGGAAGTCGGTATGTGCTTTTGGTAGCCTAGCCTGTGTATTTTGGGGGGGCTTCCTCCCCGCGCCACCGCGCGCAGCCCTGCCTTGCTACCCTCTTTCCCGGTGCTTTCCCTCCTTCCGCGCTGGGACTCGATGGAGCCGGAGCCTGAGTCGCAGGTGAGTAAAGGACCCGCGACGCGCGACTTCCGGCCTCGACGTCCCCCGGGGCTCGCGGCAGCCTCTCCGCGGAGCCAACCCGCCGGCTGCTTTCGCAAGCCCCAGTTCCTTGCCTCCCGTTGCCCTCCCAGCGGGCCAAGCCGTTGCGAGACGTTGCGAGGCTGCCCGAGGGACGCCCCCCGGGCCTCGTGGGTGTGGAGGCGGCGCGGAGCCCCCGGCGGTCTCCGAAGTCGCAAGCTGCGGGCTGCACTCCCCACGGCGCGCGCGCGCTCCGTCCGTGGCAGAAAGGGAAGATCGTGCTCGTCCCCTCGCCGCACACATTTTTGGGCCTAAGACCGCCGGAACCGGAATCGGAGAATGATTTCTGAATTAAAAAAAAAGCGGGGAAGGAGTGCCGGGGTGCCTTTGTGTCCGGCTGTAGTGTTGTGCTCAGGGCCGGCACGTAGGAGTGCAGGAAGTAACAGGGCTTCGGACGTGTTGCTTTGGCTTGTGCATCCGGGGCTTGCTTTTCTGGCCCGGTGTGTGGCTCCAGGCAAGGCTCTGGGCTGCCCAGGCTGCCCTCTGTGCTGTTGAAGGGGGGAAGCGGGCGAGATAGCCTCCAGGATTTCTCCCAGTTCTAAATCAAAGTCCTTCTTTAAGATGGTACCTCATAAACCTCAGTTTGTCTACACTCTTAAATGACACGAAAAAAATAGTTAAGTGACTTGCCTGAGATCTTACAGGAGGTAGGCATCCGGACCAGGATGTGCATTTTGGGGGGCTCTGGCTCCTGATTTAAAGCTCCCTTCTCTCTGACTAGGAATGGAGGAGAGGGGACTGTTAACATGAGGATATATATGGTACTAGGACACATGCTCTCGCACAGATTTCCTTACTAGAGCAGGACCAAGGTGTCCTGAATACAGGATACCTGATACAGGATGGAAACATAGGTGTCCGTCCAGCTTTTCAGCCTTTGGAGAAATCTCTAATAGTGTCCATAATGTCATTGTTGAGCAGCTGAACTCTGCTTCTCTAATTTTTGCAGGATATTTCTTTCTCTAATCAGCCTTTTATTTATTTTTCTTTCTTTCTGAGGCAATTGGGGTTAAGTGACTAGCCCAGGGTCACACAGCTAGGAAATATTAAGTGTCTGAGACCGGATTTGAACTCTGGTCCTCCTGACTTCAGGGCTGGTGCTCTATTCGCTGAGCCACCTAGCTGCCCCGGCCTTTCATATATATTTTTAAAAAGTCTTAGCTTCTCATCTTTTCTTCTCTAGATAAAATACCACAAATAACTTCAACTGGAACTCATATGATTTCTAGATTTTAGGATCTGGTTTCCCTCTTAGTTTTTAATAAAAGTCCTAGCAAACATCAAGTAGGATGTGTATTGTCTTATCGAGGCCCCCAGAAATCTAAAGGAAAATGGTTTTATGCAATGTTTCTTAAAGATCCTTTTCCAACTTAAGATAAAGGGAATGGAGAGTGGGAGAGTGGTGACTGTATCCTGAATTTATAATGGGAAGAATAACTCTTTAGCTCCTTTAATAACAATATCATTTCTAATATCGATTTTAATCATTCTACAAAATACTTTACATATACATGCAAAATAAACCTATTACTGTTCAGTTTAAATTTGGGCTGTATTAAATTCTTCATTGTACACACTCCAGCAGATTGAGGGCAGGGTGTTTGGATCCAGAAGCAAGGTGGATGGTTTAGAGAAGCCAACTGTATATGAATTACAAATTTGTTTCAGTTAACTTTGATCAAGGAATAAGAGATTGTCTTACTATTTTGGAGAAGATCATTTATCTTTCTTTTATTATCATGGGAAAATATCTTGCCTTGTGGTCTTTTTCATTGGCCCCTTCTTTATGAGCCCTAAATCTAGAAAAGGGGCTTTGGAGGAAAAGAGCCAATCAAATGAGACATATGTAAATCAATTAGCACAATGTCTCTGTTCATTGGTCGTTTTCTTTCCCCTCCACACACATATTTTGGGGGGAAGACAACTGAAACTGTAGTAGGAGAATGAGTTTTGAATTTAAAAAAAAGGGGAGGAGGGGAGTGCTGGGATGTCTTTTAATAAATATTCTTGCTTTCCTTCTGTTTTCTTACTGTTAACTCTTAGGTCTAGGCCCTTTATTTTATACCTGAATTATGATTTGGTTCCTAGCAGTCTTCTCTCCCTCTAATCCATGATACCATTAAATTAGCCATATTAGAATATTCTTTGGTAAATATTGCCTTACACAAAAACCTTTAAAAGATTGCCTTTATGTGGTGGATAAAAACCCAACTCTCTAGCCTCATATTCAATGCCTTGCATATAATCTGGTTCTGTCTGCTTGCAAAGAGGTGGGGTGTTTTAGCAGCCTGCCAGTTCAATGGCATTTACTGTCTATTATTGCAAGGGAAAAAAGACTAATGTGGATGTAGACTGCATCAGTACACGTGTAACATTAAGAACAATTCATTTAAGTGTAAGGGATCTCAGAGAAGATACTATTCGAACCATACCTAAACAAGAATTACTATCAAGCCTGTAGTGCTCCAGGAACTTTAATAAAAGGAAATCTATCTCCCAAGGCAGCCCATTTAATTAGATTTTTTAGGAAGTTTTGTCTTATATGAAGCATGAATGTACTTCTGCACTTTAAGCCATTGCATCCACATGGTACTCTGCCTTAATTAGTCTGTATTTGGAATTTGGTGTCTAATTAAGGAGGCTACATTTGGGGACTTAAGACAAATTCAAGTTTACCCAGAGAAAGGTAACAAGGATGGTGAAAATATGGTAGCCCATTCATTTAATGATTAGTTGAAACAGGAATGTTTAGCCAGGAGAGGAAAAGATTTAGCGGTGAACTTAACAACCATTTAATGAATTGTGAAGAATTGTTACACAGGAGAGATTAAGCCTTTTTTGTTTTCTTTAACTCCAGAGAACAAAAATAAGAATGTTAAACATTACAAAATAAAACTATTTTTGAAAAGCTTTCTTAGCCCTTAGAATAGGCTGCCCAGAGGTAGTTTCTTTTCATACGTCCCATTACTTGAAATGGGTGATCGAGAGACCACTTGGTAGGGATGCTGTAGGGGGAATTTCTATTCATTTATTAGGTTGGCCTACATTTCTATTCCAACTCTGGAGATTCATACCTTAACTATGTTATTTAAAGCTACTACGCTCCAAACTGTTTTACCCATATCTGTTTTATGGAGTTTATTATCTCCTACATTTGAACCTTACCTGAAATGCCCTCCAAGGCCCAACTCAAGTCTTGTTTTCTTTAGGTCTTCCTTAAGTGTTCTCAAGCTTGATGATTCTTTCTTCTGAATTCTTATAGAACTTATTATCTATACTATTTGTTTACTAAAGGATATGAAGGTGTGGGTTATGATATCTGCAGAGAACAGAGTACCTGAATTAAAGAGAATACATTTATAAAAAGGAAAAGAATACCAGAATATATTTCAATATCTGTCCTATTTCTCTAAGTAGATCATAAGCTCTTAGAAGACAGAGTCTCTCATTTTTATTTCCTAGTACATTGTTTTTCTTGTAGTAAGCTTTCAGTAGACATTTGCTGCCAATAACAAAAGGGTTGCAGGGAGGCAGTTAAGAAAAATGTGAGACAGGAAATAAAAATGTGGGAGTGGTGGGACGAATCCAGGAGGTCTGAGTGGCTTTTTTATTTTAGAAGTTGTCACTGATGGAAAAGGGAAGCAAGGAATTGAAGATGCCTTCAGACAAAGCCTCATCTTCTCGACTGCCTGTCCTAGGCCTTGGTAGAAAGAGAAGGCTAGATAAAGAGAATGCTCCGGAACCTGAGAAGGTGAGAATGGATTATAGATAACATGGGAGTTTGGGCAGAGAGAATAGAGGCCTGGGTTAGTTGGGAAAAATGGAGAGGCTGAAGAATTTCTTTTCTAAAATTATTCTCTTTAAAAAATATTTTTTATTGCCTCCCAAATTAAATACAATTTTTAATATTCATTTTGTAAAACTTTTGAGTTCCAAATTTTCTTTCCCTTCCCTAATTCCCCCTTTCTTGAGATAATACATAAAAGCAATTTGATATAAGTTATACATGAAAACTATTCTCTTTCCTCAGAAGCGGATTCGAGGTACTGGAACAACTATACCTATGTCTTGTCTTAAGGAACCCACTGTGGCCACTATTCCCAGGGCAAAAAAACAGGTAACAGGTAAATAAATACCTGTAGGTTTGACAAATGAGAAAAGAATCCAAAGTTTCATCTTCTCTCTTTCCTGTCATTATATAGCCAGAGTGATCTGTCTTAGGTTTTATGTGCAGAAGGAGATGAACAAATCTGAGAGGAATTGAGTACATTTTCCTCTTCAGAACATGAGGTCAACCCTCGGCTAGCTCCCTTATTCTCTTCCAACTGCCTAGAAACTGGCCTGAGGATCCTCCCTATTATCTTCTTTTTTACCTCTTCACAGCCCAGAAGGCTCCCCTGAAATCTAGACCCTGGCATACTCCAGCTGCCACCACAGGTGAGTAGGTATCATCAGCTAGAGCTCAGGGACCAGGAGCATGAGTTGGAAAGGGAAGAATGATGGAGGTATTTAGGTCCCTGTGAATTTGGGTCTGACCAGCTCTACAGTTTATGCCTTAGACAAGGTACTTAAACTTCTGGATCTTAGTTTTATTTATAATATGAGGGAGTCAATCATTACCAGGTTCAAATTCATTGTTAATTACTGAATATTATATTACCTCTTATCTTTGTACAGATGTGAAGAGCAGGAAGCCAATATCTACCATCTCTGCACCCAAACCTGGTAAGTGACTAGGATTAAGGAATATACCATGTGTAGAGGGAAGAGGAGATTTACTGAGTACTCTACTATAGTAACCCATTTCTGTCTTCCCTGAAAAGGGGATAAGCAGGACGGAATAGGAGGCAATGGTGTTTGTTACTGATTGAAAGGATAAGAGAACGGAGCTAGCGTTTTCACTCATCTTGTTCCTTTTTCCCATTCCTAATTTCAGCAGTATCATCTACAACAGCAAGGAAGGGAGCTGACAAACGTCCAGCCTGGGATGTGAAGGGACAGCTGTGTGACTTACGTAAGGAGTTCAGTGCCTGTCAGGTACAGGCTGAAGTTTTAACCAGGGAGAATCTGGAACTAAGGAGCCAGCTTGGGCCAGCTGAACAAGCTGCCAGAACTCTGGAGGCTGAGAACAAATCGCTGATTAGGGAGCTGACTGAGGCTCAGGCCCAAACTAAGGAAGATCAGCTGGAGCTGGTGAAGCTGGGTGCCCGGGTTCAGGAGCTAGAAGAATTTCTTCGTACTCAGGAAAGCTTAATTCAATCAATGCAAGAAAAGCAGTTACAATTGCAAGAGGATCGAAAGGACCTTGCCACTCGGCTAGAGAATCAGGAGGTGAGTGACCCTGGAGTGGGCAAAGGCTCATCCTATATACATTTGTATACAGTTCTTCCTCTTTTCCTGGGGATGTTTGACTTCTTCCCTCTTCCTTGTAGCTTGGATGTGTGCCCCCCTCCCCTCACATTTTTCCCATAGCCCTCCCCTCCCCTCTCATTTTCCTTGTACCCCTCATCAGAGCTGAGGACCCCTCTCCTCAGTTTTGACCCTGCATCTTTCAAGCATAATTAATTTTCCTTGCCTCATGCAGTTTCTTTCAACTTGATTTTGATTTCATTTTCTCCTCTCTTGCCATCACCCCCTTTCTTCCATTCTACCTACATCTTTCCATTCCTCCTTCTGCATCTCTTCCTTATTCTGATTTCCATTTTGACTCCCTTTCCATCAGTAACTGTGTTGCCTGTCACACTGGCCCAGCCTCAACTCTTCCCTCCACATTTCTGTTTTGTCTCTATCTCGTGCCAGAAACAACTCCAAGAATCAGTGGCAGCCCTGGCCAAGAGTCAGGCAGAGATCACAGCCCAGGCAGCCTTGTTGGCTGAGAGGACAGAGAATTTGCACTGTCTTGAGATGGAGAGGCGGCATCTGCTCAACCAGCTACAAGAGCTCAAGGGTAACATCCGGGTCTTTTGCCGAGTCCGCCCTGTCCTACCTGGAGAGCCTGTACCACCTCCTGGCCTCATCTCCTTTCCTCCTGGGCCTCGTGGAGCCTCTGAGCCTTCCACTCAACTCAGCCTTACTCGGCCATCTGATGACCGGTGTAGCATCATAGGAAAGCTCCCAAGTCCTCCTGTTCGCTATGATTTCTCCTTTGACCAAGTGTTCCTTCCAGACAGCAGACAGAATGAGGTGTTTGAAGAAGTCTCCCTGCTTGTGCAATCAGCCCTGGATGGTTACCCTGTGTGCATTTTTGCTTATGGCCAGACAGGCAGTGGCAAGACATTCACAATGGAAGGAGGGCCAGGGGGAGACCCTCAGGTTGAAGGGCTGATCCCACGAGCTGTAAGGCATCTTTTTTCAGTAGCCAAGAAGCTGGAGGTCCAAGGCTGGAGCTATACCTTTGTGGCTAGCTATGTGGAGATCTATAATGAAACCATCAGGGACCTGTTGGTCCGTGTGGGTGGGCCTCAAAAGTGCCAAGGGGGTGAGTGTGAGATTCGACTGGCTGGCCCTGGAAGTAAGGATCTCATTGTCACCAATGCCCAATATGTCCCAGTTTCCTGTGAAGAGGAGGTAAGGGTTTGAAATTGATCGATGGGAGATAATAGACTGGAAAGTGGGAAAATAAAGTTGGGGGTGGGTGGAGGCAAGGAAGGGTGGTTATAGGAAAAATTTGAGGCTCTGGGAAATTGTTGGAATTAGGTACAAGAGTTTGGGAGCAGGGGATTATTTGTTCTACAGAAACCAAGAGTTGGGAAAGAGTATATATGTGTGTCCATTGAACAGATGTTGGCAATGACAGTCTTGCTGTCCCAAATCAGGTGGAGTCTCTGCTTCATCTGGCGCGGCAGAATCGGGCAGTGGCTCGAACAACACAAAATGAACAATCATCCCGAAGCCATAGTGTATTCCAGCTGCAGATTTCAGGGAGGCACATGGGGCAAAACTTACACTGTACAGCTCCTCTCAATCTAGTGGACCTGGCTGGGAGTGAAAGACTGGACCCTGGTTTGTCCACTGGCCCTGCAGATAGAGAAAGACTAAAGGAGACCCAGGCCATCAACAGCAGCCTTTCTACTCTGGGTCTTGTCATCATGGCCCTGAGCAATAAGGTAGGGACCAGGGAGATTATAGCTGAGCCATTTGTTCTGAAATTTGAAAATGCTGACCTGTCCCTTTTAATGTCACCTTCCCCACAATTTAGGAGTCACATGTGCCCTACCGGAACAGCAAGCTCACCTACCTGTTGCAGAATTCTCTGAGGGGCAATTCTAAAATGTGAGTGGGTCTGGCACTAATGGGAATAGCAGCTGATACACTCTGTTGTTAAAGGGCCTTGAGGGCTGGTTATGAGTAACACTAACAGGCGTGGACAAGGGAGAGATAAATGGCTGGGGAATTTTGTCCTTGTGCTTACTGACCCATATCTCCCCACCTAGGTTGATGTTTGTGAATATCTCCCCATTGGAAGAAAACTTCTCAGAATCCCTTAACTCACTGCGATTTGCCTCCAAGGTATGTCCCCTTCCCGCTTCGGACACCAGCAGTTAGGTTTTGACTTTTGTCCTGTGGGTCCTTGGCTCTTTGAAAGGCTGGGCCCCTGGATTTTTGCCCAGGTTGCCCTCGGGACTCCCCATAGCTCCCTTCTCTCCCAGGGCTTGACCCAAGCTTGAGCACCTACTTCCAGATTTCCTTTGAAGGAGTTGTAGAACAGTTGCCTCCTTGCCAAAGGAATCGTTCTGGGCCTGACACAGGCATCTTTCTCTACTTTTCCCCTTCCAGGTAAACCAGTGTGTTATTGGCACTGCCCGAGCCAACAAGAAATAAGAGGGCCAGTCTTTATGTCTTGTGTCTCTGGTTTTTATGTCTGTACAGAAGGTGGTATTTTAACGCATAACCATGAATCGCAAAATAAATATCTTCTCACATGCTGTCTCAGTACTTCCATGTGTTAGTTACTTTTGCTAAATTGCCCTTCACCCCCGCCCATCTCCACCTCGTTTTTCAGGAAGGGGATGGCCGAGTAGGGGATATTCAGAAACGAAGGGGATGTAGAGCACAAAGCAGAGATCCCTCGAGAAGCTGCTGCCTCCCACAGCTTCCCCGGGAAAATTGGGGTGAGGGCCCGATCGGCTAGCCTGGGACTCCCTTTTGCCCAGGGCCTCGAAGTGGCTCGGCAAGCTGCCTGGAGAAAGCGTCCCGCCCTTCGGCTACGTGTAATTTGTCAGGAGGCCTGGCGCGTCGGCGGCTCCGCGGCGGGCGCTGGCTTGGGCAGGTCCGGCCGGGGCCGCTGCGGAGGGGCTGGTAGGACTCCCGAAGCGGCCCCCCGACGACCGCCCGCGAGCTCCCCGTTGGAGCACCTCATTCAAACGCCCCGGGCCCCGCCCCGCTGCCTTTTCATTGGCTTCCTCTGCGTTAACGCCCCTGCCTCTGGCAATTGTCCAACTGCTCCTCTTTGCCCCGCGCCTCCGCCCTTCGGGGACTTGGGGCAGCTGAGTAAGGGAACGCCGCGCCGACCCCCAACGGCCAGGAC
Organism: Sarcophilus harrisii; assembly: GCF_902635505.1. NCBI lineage: Eukaryota > Metazoa > Chordata > Mammalia > Dasyuromorphia > Dasyuridae > Sarcophilus > Sarcophilus harrisii. The sequence continues at coordinate 284,018,213 of NC_045429.1, read as the reverse complement.
GTCGGGGAGAAGGGGGCGCGCTGGCTCCGCGGATATCGCGCAAGGGTTCGGAGCGGAGAGGTGGATCCGCGCATGCGCCTTAGTCGGAGAGGCTGGATGGCAAAACCGGAGGGGGAAGGGGGCGGGCCTCGGGGCAATTAGAGGAGGGTGGGGCGCGGGCAGTAGTGAGGCGGCCCTAAGGTGCGGGAATGGCCTGGTGGGGACGGTGCCAGGACTGTTTCGGGTCGTGGCGCGAGGCCCCGAGGCCTCGGCGGGGGCGGTGCCGGGGCGGGAGCCGAGCAGGGATTCCCTGCTGCCGGGGGCGGGCCGGGGCCACTCGGAGGGATTCCCCGTCGGCCTCGGCTGTCAGGTCCTGAGAGATGGGCGGGCACCCAGCTCCACCCCACCCCGCTTGGCCTTCCCGAGCAGCGTAGAGGGTCGGGTGAGATTTCCGCCTCCCCCCTCCCCAGCTCCTCCTCCTTAGGCCTCCCCTCCTCACTAGTCGGTCCCTCCCCTGTTTTCCTCCCTCTTTCCCTCCCTTCCTCTGCCCCTCCCTCCTCCTCCTCTTGCTGCTGCTGCTGCCGCGCCGCCGCCGCCGCCACTGCTTTGACTGCTGCGTCATACGCCCCATAACAGCCGGGCTGAGGGGCAGGGCCTGGGGACCCCTCCAGCCTCTCTCTGCCCCCTCCTCCGGACGTCTGGACACCTCGACTCCTTTCCCGTTCCCCCCAGTGCTTCTCCCTCCCCAGCTCCCAGGCGGCTGCAGCTGTCACCGGTAAGGGGAAGGGCGCGGGGCAGGGAGGCGGAGAGGGGAGAGGGAGTCCGGTCCGAGGTGCCCCCCCCCCCCAGGGGAGAGGCGTTGGTCCTAGGTTGGGGGTGAGAGGCTCCCCTTGGCTCCCATCCCGCCCCTCCCCCTTATCTTCCCCACCCAACCTCTCTTATCACCTGCATCCCGAGACCCCCTTGCTGATGGAGGTTGCCTCATATTACCTCCAGGTTTGTCCTATCTCGGGGAGTAGAGCTTGGGAGCGGGACACACCCCCCTCCCTAGGTACTCGGGGAAGTTATTTACCCTACCCCGCCTACCCCCGCATCAGAGAGCCTCATTTTAGGGGGGTTTAGGAATAGGAAGATTCTTTAGAATGAATTGGAGGGAATTTCATTAGAGGACCCCCCCCTCCCCCCCAGGAAAAGCAGGTTGTCCGAACTCTGACATTTCAAGACAGAGAAATCGGAGATTAAGCCATCTAGGATATAGGGATGGGACAAGGACCTGAGGGGAGGCCTCTCTTTCTCCAATTCATCATCCTCTTAAAATCCTTGCACCCAAGTGAGAAACTGCCTGGGAGAACCAATCCCTTTGGGAATCATGGGGATGAAAGACTAGAAAATCAGGTGTCTGTATTCTCTCTCTAGAATCTTAAATCTTGCTCGCTGGGGTTGGAGGAACTAAAAGAGAAGAATCTGTAGTTTTGTGATGTCCAACTGGGGGACAATAGTGAGAAGTCTGGGATCTTGATTACTTGCATACTTTTGAAGAGGCCAAGCAGGGAATGGTGGTTAGAGGCGGGAGGAGGTAACTCTTCCCCAATTGTCCTGCCAGGCTCCCCAGGATGCAATGGCGCAGCCCTCCCGGCTGAGCCGATCTGCTGCCCCACAACCCTGGGAAACCACTCCCCCAGCCCCTTCCCCAGGTACCAGACCACGGCTTTGGGAGGGGCAAGATGTTCTGGCCAGATGGACTGATGGACTGCTATACCTGGGAACTATCAAGAAGGTGAAATCTAAACTTCTGACCTCAACCTCAATTTCACTTTTCTCCTGCAATATTATTAACTCCTTTCCATCTTTAGTTCAAGCCTGTCCCTTTCTCAGCATTCATTCTTTCTCTCCTCTCTCAGGTGGATAGTGCTCGAGAGGTGTGTCTAGTCCAATTTGAAGATGATTCCCAATTTTTGGTTCTATGGAAAGACATTAGTCCTGGTGAGATGCAAGGGAGTTTGGTCCCTAAAAGGAAGCAGGGACTGGGGACCAGAAGCCTTAATTTTAAGCATAATGAAGGGGCCAGAGTCAGAAAGCCTTTGTTTTTTTTCATCTATAGCTGCCCTCCCTGGAGAAGAACTCTTGTGCTGTGTCTGTCGATCTGAATCCGTTGTCCCTGGGAACCGGTTGGTCAGCTGTGAGAAATGTAGACATGGTAAGGAATGACCTTTGACTGCTCTGAATCCATTTTGGGGTAACATCTTCATAGCATATTTCTATGATTTTCTTTCCATAATTCCCTTTTCCTCCATTTCTTATGCCTATAATCCTAAATCTTTTCCCCTAGTCATTCTTCTCAATACTTTAACCTCAACCCTCCATGATTCTTCTTCTTCCTCAGCATATCACCAGGATTGCCACATTCCAAGAGCCCCAGCCCCAGGAGAAGGCGACGGCCCATCTCCTTGGGTCTGCAGACAGTGTGTCTTTGCAATTGCCACCAAGGTACAGGGATCACTCCTCTCCATGGTAGATAATACTGACTTCTGTCTATAGTGACCTCTCACCTCATCCCCAAGCTGTTCTCTTTTAGTGCCACCGAATTATTTTGATATATCTGTCTCTGCAGAGGGGAGGTGCCCTGAAGAAGGGTCCTTATGCACGGGCAATGCTGGGCATGAAGTTGTCTCTACCGTATGGGCTGAAAGGGCTGGACTGGGATGCAGGACATCTGAGCAACCGGCAACAGAGCTACTGTTACTGCGGGGGTCCTGGGGAGTGAGTCAGAAAAAGGAAGAAAGGAATGGGGAGGGGTTTCTGGAGGGGCGGTAATGGCAGAGAGTCAAGGTGGGTGCTAGGAAGAGATTTTGGGAAGGGGACCTAGCTATAATAATGGAAGCAACATGGCAGATGATTGGCCATGGAGGTTGAATAACTTCAGGCCTCACTTTGTATTTTCTTTCAGGTGGAATCTAAAGATGCTACAATGTCGGAGTTGCCTCCAGTGGTTTCATGAGGCTTGCACTCAATGTCTAAGCAAACCTCTCTTATATGGGGACAGGTGAGCTTCAGGGAACAGATGGAGATGGGACACATGTGGGCTGAAAGGCACTGGGTTTCCCCAGCACGACTGCAGGTCGGCTGCAGGTCACTAGGGAGACAGGGAGCACATGTGAGTTTCAGAGCAAGTTGTAAAGCAATAGAGGGACAAAAGGGGGCTAATTCTTTAATGCTTATCATTGATCCAGACTACATCTTCTCTTTTCTTCCTTACTTCCAACTACCTTATCTCCCTTGGCCCCTTCTCTTTTCCCTATTTTTATTAACTCCTCCACTTCTTTATTCACTACTCATTTCCAGGTTTTATGAGTTTGAGTGTTGTGTCTGCAGAGGGGGACCTGAAAGTGTCAAGAGACTTCAGCTTCGATGGTGAGCTAGATCTGGGGGATACTCTTTGAGGTTTTGCTATCTATTACCAACCTTCATGTCAACAAATTCATCAAGTAATTTCTCTGGGCCTGCAGGCTCTGGGCTGCCTGTACAAAGAGTCTCTGCCCTCAAGGTGCTTATGGTCTAAAGGGGAAGGCAATATGCAAACAACCATGGATGAATCAGATAAAAGCTGGATAAACTAGAGATAATCTCGGGAGATAATAGCATTAAAGGAGCATAGAAGGTGAAATTTATTCCTCACAACCACTTAACTGTGGTCCTATATTTTTCTGTAGGGTGGATGTTGCACATCTTGTCCTCTATCACCTTAGTGTTTGCTGTAAAAAGAAATATTTTGACTTTGACCGTGAGATCCTGCCATTCACTTCAGAGAACTGGGACAGCTTACTCCTGGGGGAGGTAAAATGGGAAGGGGGTGCGTTATTTGAGTGGGACAAGGTGGGAGGAAAAGCTAGGAGAGGATTTATTACAGCTATTAACTTGCTCCCTCTCCTCCAGCTCTCAGATACCCCTAAGGGAGAGCGTTCCTCCCAACTTCTCTCTGCTCTAAACAGCCACAAAGACCGGTAAGTGATAGCAGCGTGGGGTGGGGTAATACATCTTAGAGTCCACAGAAGAATGAGATAGAGGTTTAGAACTGAGAAGATATTTAGCTACAAATGGAGACAAGTTTTGTCTCTGGAAGGGACAGGCTAATATTAGTCTTTTCTGATCTGCTATTTTTCCTATATAGGTTTATCTCTGGGAAAGAGATAAAAAAACGAAAATGTCTATTTGGGCTTCATGCTCGGGCTCCTCCCCCTGTGGAATCCCCTACTGGAGATGGAGCACATACCAGGTCACTGGCCCAGGGAGGGAGGGGGAACATTCTCTGGGATTTATTTGGGGAAAATATATCTCTGGCGGTGTTCAGGCGGGAGCTGGGGGGGTAAGGAGGCCTCTTACAGCTTCCCTTCAGGGCAGGGCCCGGGGGTGGGTGTCTCATGCCCCCTGGGGAAGCGTCAGCGACTGGAGCCTCGGAAGAAGAAATCACCAAAGGGGAAGGAAGAAGAATTGGGGGAACCCCAGGAGAGCCGGCATCGACCAGAGCCCAGGGAGCAGAGGGAGCGGGCTCGTCTTCGGAGGGCGCTGCAGGTAAAAAGGATGTGGGACACTAGAACGCAATTAGGAAAGACGTAGCATACTTGTGTGCTAGATTTGGGTCAGGATTTTGATTTGGCTTCTGATAACTTTCTAAGTATGTGACCATGGGCTTAATACCTCTATGACCTTCAGTGTCCTTTTCTGTAAAATGATACTAGCTCTAGCACATTCACAGTAGGGTTACTGTAAGGCTCAAATGAAATCAATAAAAATTATTTTGAAAATGTAATGTAAAAAGTAATGGGTTGAGAATCTCTCACTACCCTCACCCCTCCAACTTCTTTTCAGGCTTCAGTGTCTCCACCTCCTCCCAGCCCTAACCAGAGCTACCAGGGCAGCAGTGGCTACAATTTCCGGCCCACAGATGCCCGCTGCCTGCCCAGGTGAGTTGTTCCTTTTCCTCAATTACAACTCCCTGGAACCTTACCCAAGCACATACCACTCCCATCATTCCCATAGATAGTAGTCCAGGGAGACTTTCAGCAGCTTCCTCACCTATCCATATTGATTGGGAGGAGGGCAGTGTTTGGGCTCTAGTTTTCCCTTTGAATCTTTATTTTGCTATGGGGAGGTTGAGCCCATCCTACCCAAGTGACCCTACCCCACACAACTTCAGCAGCCCCATCCGGATGTTCGCCTCCTTCCATCCCTCGGCCAGCACTGCAGGAACCCCTGGGGATGGAGAGCCCCCAGACAGGTGAGGACCCCCCCCCCAATCCTATGTGCTTGTGATTCCCCCTTCCCTCAAATTCTCGGGTATCTTCCCATTTCTCTTCCTATATACTTGAATCCCTAAATATATATCTACCCATGATTTCATTTTTTTTTTTTTTTTTTTCTGTAACAAAAACCATATTCTCTGTTTGAAGTAGGATAAATCTGCTTTTACCCTTTCCCCATAGGTCACCCTTGGACCTTCAAGTTGCTGGTTTTCCTTCAGATTCCCCAAGGAGTGTTCCCCACTCAACATCATCTTCGTCCCCAGACCCCTCCCCTGTTCCCTCCCGAAGATCAGTTCCCCAGAGTCCTTCCCCTCTATGTCGTGGCTTATCTCCTGGAGCTAGTGTGGGTACTCGGGTAGGGGCTGGGTACCTGTCTCGGGGAGACCCTGTCCGTGTGCTTGCCCGGAGGGTTCGACCAGATGGCTCAGTGCAGTACCTTGTAGAGTGGGGTGGGGGAGGTATCTTCTGAAAGGAGGAGCTGTTTGTTCCTCCTCTCCCTGACCCTTAATTCACATACATACAACAGGCACTTTCACATCCTGACTTCTGACCTCACCTGCAGCTGGGATGTACCTGGGGGGTGGTCTGGAGTAGGAATCCTTCCCTACTAGTCAGACTGGAGTCAGGTGGGGAGGGGCCCCTTTCTTCCTCAACCACCCTTCCATATTCCTGACCTTACAGCCTTTTTCCCATTTCTCATATTTTGTTACAGCTTTTTTTATATTTTTAAAAGTTATTTAACCCCGAAGGGGAGGGGGAACAGAATAGGGAATCCTAGGCTCTGTATGGTTGGAAATAAAGATAAATATACCCCTTCAGAAACTTGAATTATATTGATACAGAAGATGGAAGGAATGGGTTGGGGCTTATTACTGTACCCTCACTTTATACTAATAGCAAATAAGGAAAAGGTCAAGAGGCATCTGGGGATAGGGTTTATTTAAAGAAAGTGAAAATGTAGAAGTTATCAGGTATCAGAATAGGCTCAGAAGTCCATCAAAATAGTCATCATTGATGAGTGGTGCTATCTTTTACCCAGTGAAGGTATGGTAGATTGCCCTGTTGCACAGGCAGTGTAATGACTTCAACCACTTCATATGGGTGAACAGTACTGGAGGAAGAGGAAAGATCAAAAGTTGAGTAGTATTTTCTCATCCACCTGAAAATACTCCCAGGATTCATGTCTAACTCCCACAAAAAACTAAACTTGATATACTCACCGAATAAATTCTGTCAAGGATGGTGCCAAGGCAGTTTGAGTCTTCATCATCTGGAATATATAGAGGACTAGATCAGTAAACTGGATGAGAACAGGAGCTAAAATGTTAGGGAAAGAGCTGCAAGATGAAAGCACTTACCATCATCACCTCGCTGTCTTCCTCAATCTTCCCCTTCCATTCATAGCTGAAAGACAACAGGACGAATTGTTGGGGGGGTGAAGGGAGGGGGAATTACGCACTCTCTAGGAAATCTCTCCACACCTTCCCATGACTTACACTGATGTAATTTGAGGTACTAGATTGACACAGGCAGCCAGTCGCTTTTCCACCACAGACCTGGAAATGAAGTCCAGTTTATATCGGATCCCTTGTCTCCAACTTTCCTCCTTCCCCCTAAATGTCGGACCCCTGACCTCCAGCCCGCTCCGCGCCCCTCCCCCCGCACCTGGCAATATTCTTGGCGATCTTGTCATTGGGGCAGGTGACAAAGACGACAGAGACGGAGCCAGCGACGTAGTCCGAGCCAGTGGGGACCGAGGCTTCGGGCGACCCTGTGGCCATGGAGAGAGCTCGGGGGAGCAGGCGTAGATAGGGGTGGGTGGAGAGCAGAGAGTGCATCCACAGGAAGGCCAGAAGCGCTGCCTGTAAGTGGGGGGCGCGTTGAAAGGAGGAACCCCACCTCCGGGTCCCCAGCTCTGGCCTGAGAACGCCGAAAGCGATAAGCGCCCTGTCCCTCCGCAACCCGGATTATTTCCTAGGCTGGTAAACAAGCCAAAAAGGGGATGGTGAGATCGATTTTGAGGCTGGATGGGCTAGTTCAGAGATCTTCGGAAAGGGGTGGGGGTCATCACTCACCACTCCGCCGAGCCAGATAAGGGGTCCCCGCCCCACCAACATGCAGCCTAGGCCCACCTAAGGTAGACGGGGTTAAAGGTCACGTCACGGAAAAGGAGTAAAACGTCCCAGAGGCTGGCCCAGAAAAAAAAGAAACCGTTCCTGTAAGGCGGCCACGTGACAGGAAAGCCCGAACCTTCACCACACAATGTGACCAAGGAGGCGTCTAGCTCGCTGCCCCCCCCCCCCCAATCCCAGAAGTCCCTCTTTCTCGATTTTCCTCCGCTCTCAAGAGGAGGAAAACCAGAAGAGGAAAGAGCAAGAATTAGCCAATCAGGAGATGAATCATTGACACGTGCCATCCCCTCCTCCGCCTCTGAATGACCGTTAAAAATCATTTGCCCGAGAACTGGACTCGTTGCGGGCTTCTCTCGTCACGTGACGTGGGAGGCAGGAGAGTGACGAAAACAGTCCTCGGGGAGGGAAGAGGAGGGACTGATAGTTATTTCCAGCCAAAGTAGGACTTCTGCGTGAGATGGGAGCCAGCTAATCCTAAACCAATTCCTCGTGCCACGTGACATGGGTTGGGGCGGAGGGACAGGAGCAGGAAACCCCGCCCAGTCGCTGCGTCACTGTTGGGCGGGCCATCGTGACGTCCAGTATGGATTGGAACTGGCTGGTTCTAACTTTTCCCACTAACAATTAGTAAAGCTGTCCAGAGAGTGATAAGCTCTGAGGAGTAAGGAGGAGGCGCGGAGTTGCAAGGGAGGAGTCACACCTTTGGCGAAGAGAAGGTTCAGGCTCTGGCCTCATTTCCCTAATCTGCCCACTGAAAGGGGCGAGTTCTGAATACTGTAATGTTGTAGCCGTAGGGGTGACCCGGGAGAAACCCAAATGGCTCAGTGCTAGGGAGAAAACATTAGGGAGAAGTCCAGAGCGCATTTTGGGGATCGGGGAGTGTGACGGGAGGGGAGAGGGCTTTGCATGCGTTCGGAGCTCGAGATCTCCCAGTGATTGGCGAGACGGGCTTTGTGCCTCCTTTCCCCGCAGCCAGATTTCAGAATTCTTTGAAGGCAAATTCTTTGAACATTTTAAAGTTAGGTATTGGAGGGTAGAAGGAACAAGACTTGGACCCAAAAGGCTTGAGTTCTGAATGTTGCCTGTCATTTATTATAACCTTTAACAAGTCAACCTCTTTGAGTCTTACTTTGCTTAGCTATAAAAAGCTTTATATTACTTACCTCTCAGGGTTACTGTGGAACAAACCCATTAACTCTTAACTATAAGCCTAGGGTGCAGTGGACAGAACCTTGAGTCAGGAAGACAGTTCAAATTCTACTTGACATTTACTGCACGAACATGGACAAATCACTTCTTTCAGCCTCAGTATCCTTATCTGTAAGATGAAGAGGTAGCGGTAATAGTCGAGGTGCTGCAAATCTTAAGTAACTATGGTGATGATGCAAATGGCAGATAGAAGCAACATGTTAATAGTGAAATCTGAACCTGAGTTGAAATATAGCTAATGACACTAGCTGTGTGACGCTGGGCAAGTCACTTGCCCCGAGGGTCATAAAACTCTCTAAAACTTATCCCCAGAGGCAGCTAGATGGTGAAGTGGAGAGAGCTGTGGCCCTGGAGTTAGGCCTGCCTTAGTTAAAATGCAGTCTCAGACACTTAATACTTCCTAGCTGTGTGACTCTGGACAAGTCACTTAACGCTAATTGCCTGCAAAAATAAAATTAAAAATTAAAATGAAATGAAACTTATCCCCTAAGAGAATTTCTCCCTAAGGTTTCTTGGCATGCTGTAAATACTGGTAGCACCTTTGTGGTAAAAGTACTGCTAGGCACAGAGAAAATATAAAATAATCTTCACATTTCCTGATTATAAGGAGCTTACAGTCTAATAAGAGATAGGTTTGCCATAAATACAATTTAGGTGAAATTAAATTCAGCTAATATTAAGGACCAGCTGTGATGTTATGCAATTGGGTACTATGGAAAGAAAGATGAAGAATCACACTCATTGCACACAAGTTTAAATCTAGTAGAGGGGAATAATATGCACAAAAAATTGATACAAGGCAATATAAGAGACAAGAGGAAGAATTAAGACAATTTAAGAAAAATGAATGGAGCATTGGGCCTGTGACACCAAGAGAACCAGGAAGCCCAAGTTCAAATCCACCCTCATATACTTCCTCCAGATGTGTCCCTTGGCAAATCACTTGACCCTTAACTGTTGCATGGATTATTGCCTCATCTTGGTGATAGTCCTAGCTGACAAAAGATTATCCACTGGAGAAGGAAATGAAGGCAAGCAACTCCAATATCTTTACCAAGAAAATTCTCATGGTCTGTCATGGCGTCATAAATCATTGGACATAACTGAACAAGTCACTGTGCCTCATTTTCTTCATCTGAAATTTCCAGCTCTGATATTTTGTGAACTTTGTGGCCCATAGTGGGTTGGGAAAGCATAGAGGTGGTGGCATTTGAACTAGACCACAACTTTGTGAAGATTGCGGGAAAAGGAAAGAGAAAATATTGGAGAGATCACATACGGAGACTGGGGTGATAATGGTGCTTCAGCACATCCTTCAACCCCATCCTTCCTGAACTCCGCCTATTCCAGCTACCCTCTCTTTCCCCCACTTAGGGTCTTCAACCTACCATATTCCATATGGATCCAGGGACTGCCCTACATTCTTTCCCTGGGACTCAGGCACATCTCATGACCCCAAAATAGAGGGGGAATCAAGTTAGATGAGAGGTGGAGGCAGGAGAGAAGCTTCCTACCCCCAAATAACAGTCTAATATATCACTGGTCTCTAGTCTTTATCTTTAAATAAAGTCTTTGGATCCGGGATCTCTCTTGGATTAAGCAGCTCTCTTAAGGTCTCCTTGGTTGAGAGGGATCTGTGTCAGGGGAATCCAACTCATCCTAAATCTGGAATCTAAAATGTCTGAGATTTCTCTTTGCATCTGAGGGGCTTAATTTCTTAAATCTTTCACAGATCTCCCCTTGAGTCTAGAGTTTCAGTATTAGAGATCTGTCTCTGAAATCTCTGGGTCTGATGTCTCAGATCTTTCACTGGCTCTGAAATCTCTCCTAATTCCCCCTTTGAGTCTCTGTCATTAGTCTCTCCAGATCTGGTTTCTCTTTTCTTCAGGTTTCTATCTTTCTCTGGGCCTGGGGTCTCTTTATTTGGCATCTCTTATTTCTGAGTCAGGGGTCCCTGTCTTTGATTCTCTCTGGGTAGGGGTGGGGGCTGCAGTGCATCTCCACCTCCTCCTGCTCTCTCCTCTCTGTTCCCCCGCCCCCCTCTCTCTCTGCTGCTGCCGCTGCTGTTGGCTCCTTTTCTCCTCCTCCTCCTCCTCTCTCCTCCTCTCTGCTCCTCTCTGCTCCTCTCTCCTCCTCTCCTCCTCCTCCTTCTCCCCCTCTTTCTTTCTCTCCCCCTCTCTCTTCTCTTTCTCCCCTGTTTCCCCCCCCCCACCCCCTCCCCCCAGGCCTGATGAGCAGGTCTCGAGCCTCCATCCATCGGGGGAGCATCCCTGCGATGTCCTATGCTCCCTTCAGAGGTACGAGGTGGGGGGAGGGGAGAGAATCAAAAGAGGGAGGGGGAGAGGGGGAGGGGCAGGGGGCGGAGGAGAGGAGAGGCCGGGGGTGAGGGGGAAAGGGGAGAGGGTGAAAGAAAAGAGGCCGGAGCGCCTGGCGTGGGGGGAAATAGGGAAAGGAGGTATAAATGGAGACTGGAGCAATAAGGGAATCAGGGGGATAAGAGAAGCAGGCCTTGAGAAGAAATATTAAGAATAAGATAAAGGGATGAAGAGGAAACACTGAAGGGAAAGGTATAAAGGAGAACAGATATAGGATATGAGGGTATTAAGGGGAGGGACATGGAGAGGGAAGAGAGAAGGGGGAGAAATAGGAAGGTAGGGGTGGAGGAAAAGGATAGTATGATGAAGGGGTAGAGAGATGAAAATGAAGAGGGGTAAGAGAACCAGGTAAATGGAGAAAGGGCTGGAGGATGAAGGAAGACAAGAGGTGGCCAGATGGAGGAGGGGGAGGGGAGAAAGGGAATGATGGAGGGGCCAGATGGGAGAAAAGAGTGGGGAGGGAAGGTGGGCTGGGGGAGGGGGGAGACCAGGGCAGAGGGAGGGCCAGATGGGGGGGAGGGAGAAAGCTAGACTGGGAGGTGGGGAACTGGGCCTCCCCTTCCTCCCCAAGTCCCTAACCAATGAGATAGAACTAGAGTCCTACCTTCATTTTCATTTCACCATCCCTCCTCCCCTCACTTCCCTATATTCAATCCCCATCCCACCTTTACTGTCCATCACCTATGTTTCACACACACACATATGGTGTACATCCCTTATATTAGTCCCCTTTTATGTCCATCCCCTATATCTGTCCCCTCTCCTGGTGTCCGTTCCTTATATCCCTCCTCCACCTGGTGTCTCCTTTATATCTGTCCCATCCTCTTAATCCCCTCTTCTCCCCCTCTTCTTTCCCTGGACCCTCCTCCCTTATCATGCTTATTTTTCTGGTCCATATCCAGTTATCTCAAGGTATTTCTTCTTTTCCCAAGGGTACTTGTTAAGTCTGTCTCCCTAAGTCTTTCTTATATGCCCCATTCCATACATAACATGTTCCATTCTTTACCCCAGTCTTCTATTCCAAGGCCTAGCTGTGCCTTACCTCCCCTCCCTTCTAATGGCCTTTTCCTTATCTCATTTCCTTCCTTCCTGACTCCTTAGGTTATTTTGTAAGTTTGGAGTTAGTGGTGGTGAGATTAAGGGCATTTTTCATGTTTGTAAAGTATCAAGGTATTAGTATTAGTAGATGAGTGGCCAGTATTAGGATATTCCATGTGAGCAGTCAGAGAGATTACACCACTGTAGGCCCTTCCCCTTATCCCTCCATCCCCACAAATATACACATTTGCTTCAACTAGTCTTGTCCTGCCCATCTATTTTCAAGCCTAGACACATGGCCAGGGACTATGGGGGAGAGGAAGGGAAGATGAGAGAGATAGGAATCCTAATTAGGCAGATGAGTATACATGTCTTCCCTCACTTCTCCCAAAAGGAAGTTTTTCTTGAGGTTTAATCTTCATCCTTTTTGCTGCAATCAGCCCCTCCCTAAGTGGCATGATAAGATCTCACTTTGGATACTGAAGTGCTCATGCTGGTATTAGGAAGTGTACTATCTAGAACATTAATATGTTTTTGATAAGTGAGATTTTCATGTCTGGAAAGTATTATGGTATTAGTAGATGAGACTATTAGGTTATTTAGACACTACAGAGTGTCTGTAGTTGAGGAGGGTTTATCTTTAACCCTGACTCATCTTTTTTTTCCTTACCCATGCCAGCAAACCAGAGAAGCCAACCTAGAAGACAGGAGGAAAGGGGAACATTTTTTGAGTGTGTGAATTAAGAGGCCATGAAGGAAATTAGGTTTTGGAAAGATCACCAGACCAAGTGCCCTATATCACATGGAGTCTAAAACTTGTTTTTCACTCCACTATACCTATAGTTTTATTTCCCTATGGAGGCTCCAAAATTTGCTTTTCTTCCTCTAACACCCTCAGAACTTCATTTTTTCTTTTTTTTTTTTTTCACTCAGGTGCCCCTAATCTGATTTTAGTCTTATCACACAGTAACCTCATTTTTTTCACTAAAACATGCAGACTGATTTCCCACACTGATATATCTCCATAGTCTCATTAACCTGTTTTAGCCTCAATTTCAGCTGTAAAATGGGGACAATACCTGCACTACAAACTTCAGGATTGTTTCAAGATTCAGATGAGATAATCTAAAGTGTTTTATAGCCCTTATAGCAATATGTAAACCATAGCTGATAATACTACTACTAGTACCAAGGATAACTTCCTTGCCATGATTTGTTGGGGTTGGGTTGCACTTAAAAGGCAGTGAAACTAGGAGAATGGGATAAAGGGGTTATCTCAGGGCATCAAGTATAGATTCTCGGATTTTCATAATTTCCCCAGATGTCTTAACCCCAGATTTACAGAGTTCCCCATTTCTTTCATGAGATATGGTATCCCTGTTACCTTTCTTTCCCTTTTCCATTCTTCCACACTGTGTCCTGGGGAATATTCTGTACTAGAGGCTTGCTTCTCCTACCTTTTGGGAGGGAAAAACCACAGATATATACAGGGGCAGTTCCCTGGGTTCATGTTATGATTTTTTGAGGGGTAGTGTTGAGGCCAATTTGATCTCTCCTCCTTCCCTAAACAAGGATCTGAACTTTCTGGGCCAGTTGTTGATAAGAGCTTTCCCCTCCTCCCTTCCACTCTCCAAGAAACAAAACTGTCCCTAGGAACCTAAGAAGGCTAAGGAAGCCATGGAAGGGATGGCTTCCATCTTTTCTGAGACTTACAGGTATCTATCTCCCTCCTTCTTTTCCCAAAAATTTGATTTTCACAACACAGTTGTTTGGGACACCTTCACTCTTCCTAAATGTGCACTCTTTCCCCACCTCATGTCACTGTACTTCCCAGATGTTTCACCATCTTCATTCTCCCTCGAATATATTTCTGTTAATTCTATATTGTTTCCAAAAGCACAATTCTTTTTTTCATTAGTTATCCCCATCACTTAGCACATTGCTTTGCACATAGTAAGCATTATTTTTTCATATATTCAAATTGGCCTTTGTTTCCATCAATCCCTCCCTCTGCCCACTCCAGCCCACCTTCTGTGTTTCCCCCATTCAGTTATCCTTTTGAAATACTGGCACTTTGTATATACTTCCCTGACTAAATTCTTATCTCCTATATTCACCTAGACATGTAGATCTCTTTCACCCTCCCTGTTTTCCCAGATGATCAGGTTCACCTTGTGTTCCTCCAGATTTTTCAGATATCCCTTTATCTGTGTCCCTCAAAATGTGTAGCATCCTTACCAATCATGTCCCTCTCCATCTTTTAAATATTTAAACTTCCCCTTATTCCATATTTGTCTCCCAGATGTGTGGGGCCCCTTGACCCTTCTCTTTATCTGTTTCTCAGATGTACGGGGACCCCCTATGCACCGAACCCAGTACGTTCATTCCCCATATGAACGTCCTGGTTGGAACCCCCGATTCTGCATCATCTCGGGGAATCAACTACTCATGCTGGACGAAGAAGAGGTGAGAGAGAGGAAGGGAGGTTACACAGAGGATCTTTCTTTATATGGGAAGGAAACAGAGTTGGGAAAGAGAATTTATGAATTAAGAAGAGAAAGAAAATAAGGTGTAGAAAGAGAAAGGAGACAAATGAAGATGGAGAAAGAAGGAATGAAGCATGAGACAGGAGAGAGCTAAGAGAGATGTTCAACCTGAACAATTCCCTCCTGTTGGGAAAAAGAGATTCCAATTTAGAAATGAACCTTCATATCTCATCTCTTCATCATCATAGTGCAGATAAGCTAAATATAATGGGGAAGGCGTGTTAGGTAAAATGGGAAGGACTGGTGGGATAGGGTGAGAAATTAAATTGTCTAACTGGATGGAAGATAATCCACTAATCCAAACACCTTTGTTTCTATTCCTGAATCTAATGCGAGTATTTAGGCTGAGTATTTAGGACTGAAATTAACAGAAAAGGGAAGTTGAAAGGACAACGGTGGGTTAAATCAGGGTGAATGCAAAGAACTTTGTGTGTTTAGGGCATCAGGGAGAACAAGGAGAGAGAAAATAAAGTAAAATAGTAGATTACAAGGGCTAGATAAATCAGGTATCTGAGGAATTGTGGGTGGCTGTGAAACAGTAAAGAAGGTAGTGACCTAATAATTTAGAGAACTGGGGGAATAAGGGATACAATAGAGATTAAATTGTGAGGCCCAGGGAAGTAAAAGTGCAGATGGGAGCAAGAGGTGGAAACCTGGGAAACAGTAGGGAACTGGGAGTGACAGATGTTTAGAGAATTTGGAACCCCAAGAGTGGAGAGGGGTGATTTGGGAGCTAGAGAGGTGAATGAATAGTTTGGGGGAATAAAATATGACTGTGGGACAAATGTAAAGGATAGTAAGAGAGTGGTGTATTGATCATTCAAATGAATGGAGGGAAACAGTAGAAAGGTATGAGAGACCAGATAAATTAAGAGAATGTCAGAGTATAATAGGTAGCCAGAAAAGTAAGAAGTGGTTGAGAAAGTCACTAAGTGAAAGAGTAGACAAAACAAAACAAAACCCTGTGAGAGATAGATAAGAGGATAAAGTAGTAGTTGCTAGGGGAATAGAGGGAAACTTAGGGGCCAGGAATTTGAATTGAGAAGAAATGAAGGATAAGGGAAGAAAAGATTGATTTGGGAGCTGAAGGGTTAAGGAGTGGATCTGTGGAGTGATTGGCAGTTATCAGGGGTTAAAGCTACCTCGAAAGAATTGGGGGCATTAGCAATGAAGGGAAAAGTTGAGTCCGATTCAGTGAGGGAAAGCAGTCTAATGAGAGGTGACCAGATGTTTCTGTAAAGTGATGGTAGTATATTATTAAAGATAATGGGAGGATAAATAGAGAAGGAATGTGAGCTGATATTTAAAAAGATATCCAGGATACTCAGGGGCTGCTTAAAATGACCCTTCAAGAGGTTGATGAGGTTGATGAAATTGGGAAATTTCAGGTGAGGGTTAGTGGATTGAGGAAATGTGTGCAGTGACCAAGGGAAGCCTATGGGAGATTGGAAGATAGCTGGAAAGTGACACTGGCCTCTAGTGGTGGAGAGAAGAGATGATTAGGGAAGGGGGTTTGTGGAAGAATATAATGGAGATAAGGGCTCCAAAGCCTGAGGTTGTCAAAAGGAATGGAAAACGTTAGGGATAAGAGTGAGAGAGGTTTTGGAGGAGCTAGGGAGAGGTTGGGGAATAATAAGACATAATGGAGGCTGGGGGAAGAGGTTAGAGGGGGAATCAGGTGGATAGTAGAGGGAAACTAGGGAGAGGTGACTGGGGCCTTTGGGGAAAGGGAGGGTTGGGTCCCAGTCTGGCCGAGTGCCTGGCTGTGGGAGGGAAACAAGCTGTGATCCTGATTATAAATGCAGCTTCTGCTGTCCCGGTGACAGGCAGTAAAGGGGGCTGGGGGAGGAAACACTAGAAAATGAGGGAAACTGAAGGTCAAGGGGAAACTGGACAAGGTGAACATAAAATCTTAGAAGAATTGGAAGAGAAATAAATCTTGATGTATGGAAGGAGGTGGAGAGCAGTGACAGGATAGGTGTGAGGAATAAAAAATAGCAAAGGAATATATCCATCCACAGACAAACACAGGATAAACTAGGAGGAAGAGATATAAGAGGGGAAACAAAGTTATCATTTTCAACATCTTTTTGAAATGTTAGTTTTCCTGGTGGGGAAAGGGACGGAGAGTGTGGGCTTCTAAGATTTGACCATATTCCCTATCCCATAGATACACCCCCTTCTGATCCGAGACCGGAGGAGTGAGTCCAGTCGAAACAAACTACTGAGACGAACAGTCTCTGTGCCTGTGGAGGGTCGGCCCCATGGCGAACATGGTACGGGGCTTTGGAAGAGAAAGCTCTTATGCCCCTAGGAGAGGGAACTGTGTGAGAGAAGGCTAAACGGTGGATCTGGGTGTGTGGATCAGTGGGAGGGTGGCTTGAGGAAGATGGTTCTCAGACCGGGGGAGAGGGTCAAGGGAAAGAAGATTCTTACACTTCAAAGGGCTTCAAAGAAGGTAACTATTCTTGATTTGGGGTAGGGTAGAGGATAAAAGGCCTATGTCTTGGCTCCACCTTCCCTTTTCCACCCAACTGTGAGGTTTGCCTGGTTTCCGGGTGCTTATAAAAATAGTCTTCCCAGATCTTATGCTTCCTGTCCTGAAAATCCTTTTCTTCCCCCACCTCCCTTTGGTTCTGATCATCAATGCTCCCCTACTGACACTGACCTAGTTCCTTCATTACTCCTTTTATCAACATTCTCTTTGTTTGCCTCCCAGCCCTTTGACCCTGTCCTACCTTCCCTCCCTCTCCTCCAAACTGGCCACTGGGGTGGCTATTGGTTTGTGGATTAATCTATTCTCTCTTTTTATTTCCTTTTCTCTCACTTTCCTTTACACTTTTAATATCCTCTTCCTGATTCTTCTTCCATAAATCTTCCCCTCCGTTCTCCCAACCCATTTGTCCCTTTCCTTATTTCATCTATCATCTTGCCCTCCCATCAAATCTCGATTCAATCACCCGTATGTCTCTGTAATGCCTGTCACTCTATACCTCTGCCTCTATCTCGGTTTCTCCAACTCTCTCCTTTCCATCTGTCTCTTTCCCTCCCTCTCCCCTCTCTCTTTCCCCCTCCACCCCCCTCTTTAGTTATTTAAAAAAAGATTTTTGTCTTCCTGAGAAGTTCGCTTAAAAGGTTTCCATGGGAACAGTGAGGGGAGATGAAGGCATAGAACATAGATCCTGCCGCCAAGGTGCAGAGAGACGCCCTCAGCCCGCGGAAACCACCCCCCACCTCCATAACTGCCCCCACCTCCACCTCCGTCACTACCCCCTCTCTTTCCATTTCTAGGGCCTAGGCATTTAATAGCCAGCTATTTGGTCATTCTTTTCCCCCACTCACGGTCCCCACCCCTTCCAGCATCCACGCATGCTGGACCCTTTCATTTCCAAAAGCCCCACAGGTTCAGCCTCTCAGCCCTTCCGCTTAGCCCTTCCCCTCCTTCCGTGGACTCGGTACACTAATCATGTTGATTTGGATCTATCTACATGCCTTCAAAGCCTCTGCCCGTGAAGGGATCTAGGGTGTGTGGGCAGCAATCTGTGTACGGCATATCCCTTGCATGTGCGTCTCAGAGATATGCCATGCTTGTCATGGAGATGTGTGGTGTGTCAATGGGAAGTTTGCCTTATGTCCAAGATGTCCACGCAAGAAGCATCTTGGTGTGTGGGGGAACTGTATGTTCATCATCTACTGTAAATCATAAAGCCCTTCTCCCCTCCCTTGCCCGCCTGCTTCCCCGCTTCCTCTACCCCCTCAATCATCCTTTCCCCCACATCCTCTCCTTACCCTCTCCTCAGGACCTGGGGGTCTCTGGTCTTGGTCTTTCTGAGAGGTGTTGGGGGTTGGGAGTCCGGCCAGAAAGGTGCATGTGTGCGTGTGTTGTGAGATCTGTGGGGGAAGGGCTGGGTTGGAGGCTGTTAGTATCTATGGCTCTTTGGGAGCCGGCATAGCCGCCCATGGGGGAAAGTCCTTCTGTATGAGACAAGGCAGGGGGAAGGCTGAAGCCATCAGCTTGGGGGGGGGTTGCCTTTCTCCAAAGGGCAGGTCCGCGTGGGGGACCCACCCGAGGTGTGTATGTCCGGGGAGGGGGTCCTGTGGACTAGCGATGTCTATTCAAGCACAGAGGCATATACGTTGGGAAAGGTGTCTGGAGTGAGGGGGAGGCCTTGGGAGCCAGTCCTGTGGAGGAGTGTCCACCCACGAGCGTGATGTGAAGGGAGGCCATAGGGGGAGAAATTCTTTGGACCTTTGAGGGCGTGGAGGTTAATGTTTGGGGACTCCACCTCCTTGGGGCGGAGCTGTGGCCCCACGTTTCTCAGTGTTTGGGGGGTCCTTACGGTGGGGGGAACTGTGTGGGGGGTCCCTGGTTCGTTTTGGGGGTCCCCCTCCCCCTAAGTACTCTCGCGCCGTCTCCGGGCGACGGGGCTCGTGACAGAGGCGGCCACGGCAGCAGCGGTCGCCTAGCAACGGCGGCGGGGCCCGGGCAACGGCGGCAGCGGCGGGAGCGGCGGCGGTTAGTACCGTTACCCGCGGCTGTCCCCGTGGCGGCCGTTCCCCCAGCGGCCCTTCCCGGCGCCCCCGCCCCCGTCCTGGGCCGAGGGAGCCGAGCCGAGCCGAGCCTGGCCAGACAGTCCCCTTGCCCTCAGTGCCCCCCACCCCCGCCCCATCTCGGGGCGGGGGGCCCCTACCCCCCTCCAGGAGCCCCCGTTCCTTCTTCCTTTTCCTCCTCCCCTACTGACCCCCCACTGGGGGGGGAACGGTACGAGGTAAGGGCGGGCCTGGGGCGTGCGGGCGGGGCGGGGGCGCGTGGCGTTTGGGAAAAGCGGCGTGCGGGGGGGAGGGCCCCGCGGGGGCGCGCTTGTGCGTGGGCGCGCGCGGGGGAGGGGGGAGAAGAGGGGTAGGCCGGGAGGCCGCGCGGCGGCGGCGGTGGCGGCGGCGGCGGCGGCTGCTCCCTCCGCATGTTCTCGCTGCATCTTCCGAGTGGGGGGAGTTATGGTAACGGGGGTGGGGGGGTGAGTGCTGGGGCTTTTTTGCGGGGGGCGGGAGTCAGGGTCGGGTTACTTGGTACTTGTGGGGGGGGGGCAGAGTCAGGAGGAGTAGGAGACTGGTTGGAGGTCCTGACAGCCGAGGACGGAGGAGATAGTATGTTCGTGGTCTGGACGTGTGTCTCTGGTTTTTCCCACCCGTATGTTCAAGCCTGTGTGTACTTATGCACAGATCCTGTGTGTGCGAGCATGTGGGCCGGGCTGCATGCCCAGCGCGCTTGTTGTCATCCCTGACCCCTGTGCACCTGTCTCCGCTGTCGGCGTGCCCCGTGTCGGGGGCTGCGCGCCTGTGCCCCACGGGCCCCGGGTGTAGCCGCACGGGCCGGCGCGGCGGCAGGGGCCGGGGTGTGCCTGCGCGCGGGCTCGGGCGCCCAGGGCAGGGGCAGTGGGCCCGGCGGGCCAGCGGGCGGCCCTTTCCCGCACACAGAGCTCGGGGCCCGAGGCACCGTGTGTGTGCAGGCAAAATGTCGGGAAGTGCAGAAGCAAGTTGGCAGCAGGAAAAATCTGGACACAGAGGAGGAAGGGAGAAAAGGCTTGGGGCAAAAATCAGGGAAAGAAGAGAGAGAGCTGGGGGGGAAGAGTCAAGAGGAGAGAGCCGGAAAGGAAGAAGGTATCCAGAGAAAAGTGGACGCTGGGAGAGTCAAGGAGGAAAAGAGTCAGAGGAGGGGCAGCTAGGGGGCGCCGTGGGCAGAGCCCCAGCCCTCAAGTCAGGAGGGCCCGGGTTCAGATGTGGCCTCAGACACTCACCACTTCTGGCTGTGGGGCCCCGGGCAAGTCACCCAACCCCCATTGCCTCGGGGGGAAGGAGAGGCGAGCGCTGGGGGAGGAGGGGTTAAAACTAGAGGTAGAAGGAGGAAAGAAAAAGCCTCAAGTATGAAGCTCGATTTTCGGGAGAAGGGACGAAGGGACTAAAAGAAGAAGGGTAGTAAGAGGACAAGAGGAGGAAAGGCAAGGAGAAAAGAGCAGGGATCTCTTAGGTCTTAGGGAAAAAAGATATTTGAAGGAGGTGAGCAAGAAAGATGGCAATTTGTCTACTGTTGGACCAATGGGAAGCAATGGGGAGTACTAGATTACTGTAGGCCTTCCAGGAATGGGATCTGTATTAGTGTGGGATCTGTCATAACAGAGACTGTCAGTACAGGTCTGTCAGCTCCTCCCTTTCCTGTCCCCAGCACAGATGCTGTTCCCAATAACCCCATTTTTCCTCTGCCCCCAAATCCCACTACTTCTGTCAGGCTGATAGGAACAGTATATTGTTCATCCTTTTCCAGTGCCTTTTCCATCTCTTCCATTGGCAAGTAACTTAGGGGCAAAGAGCTGTGTAGGGAGAAGGGAAGAAAGAAGGTTAAAGGCTTTGGAATTGGACACCTGAACAGGGGAAAGAACTTCTGAGATAATGATGAGATCAAGAAGGCTGGGTGGTTGGTGAAGTGGTAACTCAGGTGCTTGCTCTGTATGTGAGTGCAGCTGTGTGTGCATGAGGTTTATACATGTGTGGGTGTCTGCACAACGCCTGTGGTACAAAAGTCTGTGGAGTTGGTGTGTACATGTAATTGTGTATAAGGATAAGATGTGGAGAGATGAAATTACATATGCCTATAAGCAAATTTGCTTTTATGCATATATATATATATATATGTATGTACTGGATTTTTTCATTTGGTATCGTTGTTCTTAAATCTGTGTTTTTGTCCCATCTTCCCCATGCCTTGTGTGTCTTTCTGGGTATCTTATTTATTACTACATGTGTCTTCTCTGCATACCTGTGACCTGTGTGTAAGTTCACAGATACATGTTTCTGATGATTGTTATATGGATATAATACATTCTAATGCCTTGTGAATTATTAGCAAATTGATTAATTCTTCTGATTAGCTTTAATTTCCAAAAACTATACATTCATCTGTTTGAAGTTTTATGTTTTGATTAGAAATGTTTCAGACAAAAGTATTGACTGAGTTGCTTTTAGAATACTAATGATTTAGTCTAACATTGATAGAATGAAATTTGTTTTTTAGTAATAGTTATTGACTTTTAATATACTTAGCACTTAAGTTTTTTTTTAAAGTTTAACTGAGTATAAACAGAAGAATAATGAATTTGCTAATTATTCTTGACCCTTCTAAAACAGTAACTATGAAATAAGAGATAGAAAGAAACAAATGGGACCAGTGGAGTATCAGCAGTGTAAATGGAAGTTATGTACATTCTGTTTGTGGGAATATATGTTAGAGGTTACAGTGTATTTGCATACCAGATAATACTGTATTTGCATGGGGTTAAATGTCTTACCATATCATGCTCACATTTGTAGCTAAAGAGCTAAGTATGTATTCCCCACGTTATTCACACAATTAAGCACACATTCCCACATTAGCACTTCTTATGTGTCTGAGTTTAAGCATGTATTCCCATACTGTGTATGGCCACCTAATGTTTTTGGGTCTAAGCATGTATTCCAGTGTTTAAGGATGTCTGTAGGTTTAGTATACATACATAATATATTCTCACATATTTTCTATGTTCTCCCTACACATGTGCCTGTACAGCTGTGTCCCCATGATATATACATCTGTTCCCAAAGACCAACCCTATGTCCCTTGTCATGGTGTTAGTATGTTAGGGTAGGTCTCTTACACTGGTATTTTAGAGGTGCGTGGAAGCTATATATCCCAGTATGGACCAATTCTAAACCACAAAGGCAGATCTTTGTGAAAAGATAGAGATGGCCTTCTCTGCTCCCCCTCTCCCTGTTGTGGAACACAGAGAGTTAACAAATGGTTGTTCCTGCTCTTTCCCCCACCCCTCCAGCCTGTAGCTTCTTGTTGCTGTGGTGATGTTGGCCCCACCCCTGATGCAGCACCTGCCCCACCATTGGCTGCAGTGGTGACTGTGGGGCTGGGTGGGGGGAGCCTGGGCCTGGGCAGCCATTCTGGAGCTGGAGCCGGAGCTTTAGCATCCCCCCTTAAATCCCTCAGCATTTCTTCAATCCCACCTCAGCCCCCTCCAAATTCTTTGGGATTCATTAGCTTCAATATCCATTCCTCCAAACCATCCTTCAGTAACCCCTAGAGATCAGAACCTTATCGGCATTCAACCTACCTCCTCTGCCCTTCCCCCTACTTGGGAGCCCCAATATCCAATCAACCTCAGTTTCTTCTCCCCTTACCCTTCTTTGTCCATCTTTTTTCTCCAACCCCTCCCCACCCCCCCGAATCCCAGCTACTGCAATAGAGGTGGAATCAGTCTTACTCACTATCCATCCCACTTCCAATCTTTTTTTCCTTTTCTTAGCATTCTTCCATTTCTGCATTTCCTCATCTAGCCCATATACCCCCACCAACCTAGTGACAGCGCCTCCCACCCCTTCCCAGGCCAAGGAGGGGGGAAATGGGGAGCTGCCTTGGCATTCTGAGCAAGCAAGGCCCCCAGGAAAGAGGAGCAGGTTGATGATGTCCCTAGCTGTGGAGCTTCAAGCTGCTTAAGGGGACTGACATTTGACCTATCTCTTCTCCAGCTATGTCCCCTAAAGGAGTAGGAGAAGGGGTATTTGAGAGAAAGCTTGCCTATTCAGCAGATAGATTTCAGTACCTACGGTTTCTCTGACCCTACTAGCTCTGTCCCTTTACTGACTGCAGACCAAAATGATGGGAATAGGACCTCCTACCCCTTCCTTATCTGGGGGCTCCGGCTCTAGCTCCTTACCCCCACCTTCTCGCTGCCATCACTGCTGCTGTTTCTGCTGCTTTCCGGGGGGTAGGTGAGGCTGGGGTGGAAGGAGGGGGAAAGGGAGAATTTAGGGGCAAGGGTACAGATCTGGGGTGATATCTCTCCCCTTCTTATCTCCTTTCCCTTCCCCTCACTCCTACCTCCCCTTCAGAATACCACCTGGGCCGCTCCAGGAGGAAGAGCGTTCCTGGAGGGAAGCAATACAGCATGGAGGCCGCCCCCGCAGCCCCTTTCCGGCCCTCGGTGAGTGAGTGACTGCACCCCTGCCAGATGTGGTCCCAACCAGTCTCTCCTTCCCCCTCAGTCTTAGCTGGTATCTGTGGTTTCTGGAAAAGGGGGCAGGGAGAAGTGTGTGTCTGTCTTGTCTTGTGTCCCCACCTCTTCCATATCCCTTCTTTTCAACTCTTATCCCGTGCTTCTTTGACCAGCCTTGCCATTTTCTCTTGGCTGTTATATGTGAATAGGAACTGTGAGCAGACATGATGTTCTTTTCCTTTTAAGGTTCCGATTCATTCCCAAGATTTTTCTCCCTAGTTGTTGAAATGGGCGGGCTCTGCTGACCTTGCCTTTCTCTCCCCTCCCCTTTCAATCCCAATCTCTGCATCCCCCCACCCCACCCCCAGCAAGGCTTCCTGAGTCGAAGGCTGAAAAGCTCCATTAAACGCACAAAATCGCAGCCCAAACTTGACCGGACTAGCAGCTTTCGACAGATCCTGCCTCGATTCCGAAGCGCTGACCATGACCGGTACAGTGGCTAGGGTTCATGATATTGTGGGAGGGGGCAGATTGTGGAGGCAGATGGTTGAGATTTTAGGGAAAATCAAGTTAACAGTTATAGGGGAAGATTACTATGAGTCAAAAGGAATGGAGAAAATACTAAAGGTATACATAGCAAAAGTGGGGTGTTTAGTTACATAGGTAGACAGTGATCTGGGAGAGAGTGGTGGTAATATATATTGGCAGATGGGAAGAGAAATCTAATTTGTCTATATAGGTTTCAGAAGAACAGAGGTGAGGCTGAACAGAATATACAGGTTGTAGAAGGAAGGTATGAAATAGGAGAGTGGATGAGATGAGCTGGGGTGTTGTACAGATGGTTAAAAGGGGAGGGGGAGACTGAATTTGTGAGGAATTTACATGGAGACAGAAAAGAATGAAGATGAGATGGAAAATTCACAGAAGGGGTTGGACATGGTAAGGCCAGTAGATGTGATTTTTTTTTTGGCTAAATTTTTTTTGGGGGTGTCTAGATGGAAGAGGCTGAGAAGATATAGGTTAAGAGGGAAGGGACTGAATTTAGGGATAAATATATAGATGAACAGGGATACTTTTGACAAAGTTGGGAGAGGGGTTAATCTACCAGTATATGTCTCCATTCCTTGGAATCTCTCTTCCTACCTTGCTTCCTTCCCCACAACCCCTCCTACCCCCTATGAGAGAGCCCTATCCTACCCTTCCCCCATGTCTAGCCACCCCCAGGCTTGGTCAGATAGAGGTTTGGATAAAGTGAGTCATATTCTCCCCTCCCCCTTAGGCTGAAAAGGGTGGATTTAGGGCCAATGGGGGGTGAGGGCATGGTATTCCTGGCCGCGGGGGCGGGGTGGGGGGGCCGGGGGAGCTTGATGCTGACGGCAGCCAGACCCGAGATGACGGGGCTGCTATAAATAGTCTCAAGGAGGCTCCCACACCCGAGTTCCCCCCTCCCTCTTCTCTGACTCTCCACTCTTTCCCTTTCCATCCACAGTCCCCATGCTCTAGTATCTGGAGTCTTTTTATTATTTGCCATTCTCAGGAGGAACATGGAATAGGAATTTGTCCTATCTCTCCATTTCTTTCTTCTCTTCTCCCATCTTCTATCTCTTCTCCATCATTCCATTGTTCTTCTATGGCTCCATTTCTCTTTTCAAATTAATCTCTTCTATATCCTTTGTTTTTTCCTTTCTTTCTGTTCTTCATTTTTGTTACCTGCCTGTCTTACTATTCTTTTTATTTTCTTCCTTTTATCTTTCCATTTCCCTCTCATCTTTTCTTCCCATCCCTCTTTTTTCTCTCCTATTTTTTTCTCCAAATTAATTTTCATCCAAGAAAAGAACTGAATTCTTCATTGCCCAAGTGCCAGCTCTTTTTGTTGGCTTGTCAGTCTCCTTCCTCTTTTTTCCTGTATCTTCTTAGTACCCTTTCCCTCGATTTCTCTCTTAACTCTTCCTGAATTGAAATTTTGTTTCTAAGATCACAATACTTTTGGTCCATTCTCATCCCCAATTCTCTCTCAAACAAATTTTATCTTGTTCTCTTTTCTACCAGTGTCCAGCTATGTATTTAAGACTGTATATATAATGGTATGTTTTGAGACACCCTCCCCCTTCAGATCTCAAATATTCTCATGATGTAGGGATTTTTATAACATCTCAAGAGTTTTATCCTTCCTCCATCCTTCCCATCTCCATTTCCCAAAGATGGATGAAATTGAGACCAATTTCTTATCTATGTTCCTGAGTATCTATCTCTTAGTAAGGAATAGGGATAGCATATACAAGTAGAGAGTTAGTTGAAAAAAGAAATTATTGTGTTTCAATTCTATATCCCTTTCCACTGCTTATCCAGGGCCCGGTTGATGCAAAGCTTTAAAGAATCCCACTCCCACGAGTCCTTGCTGAGTCCTAGCAGTGCAGCTGAAGCCTTGGAGCTCAACCTAGATGAAGACTCTATCATCAAGCCTGTGCACAGCTCTATCCTGGGCCAAGAGTTCTGCTTTGAGGTGGTAACCAAAAAATGGGTTGTGGAAGGGAACCAAAAAAGAAGATATAGGGTTATATTAGAGAATCAGAGGAAAAATAGTAGAAAGCTGCTGTGGCCTCTCTTCCATTTGAAATCTTACCTGTCTATACTGTGTGCTCTTCCAGGTGACAACATCATCAGGGACTAAATGTTTTGCCTGTCGCTCTGCAGCAGAGAGAGACAAATGGATAGAAAATCTGCAGAGGGCAGTGAAACCCAACAAGGTATTGAGAAGAAAATTAGAGTATTAGGTAGGGAGAAAAATAAATACAGGAGAAGAGGAGAAATCAGAGATGATAGAAAAGAATATCATTTTACTCTGGATCCTCTATCTCTTTTTCCTGTCCTTGTCCCCAATCAATATACTTCCTCCCTCCCTCTCTATCCCCTGGCCCCGCTCCCCCTGCCTTTGTTTAACTATGGTCTCTTAGACCTCATAGTTCTTGTAGTTTAACTTTCCTCCTAATGTAGAAATTGGTTCTACAACAAAAGTAGAATCCATAAATATAGAGCTGAAAAAGTATCTTATAATCTATTTAGCCCAAACCCTTTATTTTACTGATGAAGAAACGGAGGTCCAAAGAGGTTAAATTATTTGTCACAGGATTATACAGGTGTAAATAACAGATAGGATTAGACCAAAGTCCCTTGACTTTAAAGCTATTGGCCTTCTCACTGTATCACATCAAGTAGATCAATCATCTAGCTTCTGCTTGAACACTCTTTAGTTGTGGGTAGTTCATCACTTTGATGTTAATACATTTATTATAAGGCAACTGTAATTATTTCTAAAAATCTTTATATCTTTTATGTTAAACAAAAAAATAAAATCTATGTCCTTGTAACTTTGGTCCTTGTTCTGCCATTTGGAACAACAGATAGAATGACAGAATAATTTTACTCCTTTTTTTGAATGAGTCTTTCAAAATTTTGAAGGTACCATGCTGCACAATATAATAAAAAGAGCACTTGCCTGCAATGTAGGAAACCTGGAGCCCAAGCCTATGGCTTTGGATGAGACAATTCAGTTCTTTGGGCCTCACAGTTTGTTCATCTGTAAAATGAGGGAGTTGGACTTACTGAACTTTAGAGTTCCTTCCAGCTCAAAAGTTTAATGTTTGTGTCTTTTTTTATTCAACTTAAATATCTTTAATTCCCCAACTGTTTTATCATGTAATACACTATTTCCCAATTCCAGATTACCCTTTTTTGGAAGTTCTAGTCAGTAATATCAACCAGACTGAACAGGAATATTCTAGGAATGTTCTGATCAATACTTCCTTTAATCTGACAACCTGGCTAACATCATAATAGTTTCTTATTAAATACTTGTGTCATAATTATGACTCTTACTGAAATGAGACTTAACTAAAACTCCAGGTTTTTGCTCATCTGTTTTTTAGTATGAATTGTTGTCAAATCTCCTATCCTGTATTTATATAACTGATTTTTTTTTTTTTTGGCTGAAAAAATCGGGGTTAAGTGACTTGCCCAGGGTCACACAGCTAGGAAGCATTAAGTGTCTGAGGTCAGATTTGAACTCAGGTCCTCCTGACTTCAGGGCTAATGTTATATCCATTGCACCACCTACCTGCCCCTTTATAAGTGATTCTTAAAAATCTAAATGTAGGATTTTACATTTCCCCACACTAAATTCTCTTTGGTTAGAGCCATAGGTTCTGCTTATCCTAGTTTTTCTAAATCCTGATTTTGTCATCAAGCAATATTAACTAACTCCTCTTCCTAGCTTTGTAATTTGTCTTGCTATCTTTGTCTTTCTTCCTGACCTTCTTTCTCTTTTGATGTTTCTGCCTCTTAATCCCATTTCTTTTATCTCATATTTCTCTATCATCATGCCAGGACAATAGCCGGCGTGTAGACAATGTGTTGAAACTATGGATCATAGAGGCCCGGGAACTGCCCCCCAAGAAGCGTTATTATTGTGAACTGTGCCTGGATGATATGCTGTATGCTCGAACCACCTCCAAGCCTCGGGCAGCTGCTGGTGATACAGTCTTCTGGGGTGAACACTTTGAGTTCAACAACCTGCCAGCTGTGCGCTCACTTCGACTGCACCTCTATCGTGACTCAGACAAAAAACGCAAGAAAGACAAAGCAGGCTATGTGGGCCTGGTGTCCGTGCCTGTGGCCAGCTTGGCTGGTCGACATTTCACTGAGCAATGGTTTCCTGTTAGCCAGCCAGCAGGCAGTGGTGGCTCTGGAGGGGCTGGAGGTGGTTCTGGTGGGGGAGGAGGTTCAGGAGGTGGCTCAGGGGGCAAAGGCAAAGGAGGCTGTCCTGCCGTTCGACTGAAAGCACGTTATCAGACAATGAGCATCCTACCCATGGAGCTGTATAAAGAATTTGCTGAGTATGTCACTAATCACTATCGAATGCTGTGTGCTGTACTAGAGCCTGCACTGGGTGTTAAGGGCAAAGAAGAGGTGGCCTGTGCCCTGGTGCACATTCTGCAGAGTACAGGCAAGGCTAAGGTAAGGATTGGGCCAAAATGGAAAGGGGAAGTGAGGAATTCTTAGGACATCTGGGAATAAAGAGAGTAGAAAAGGAGAGGCTGATATTAGGGAAAGGAGGCTTTGGCCTTCACAAATATCATTTTGCAGAGCTAGGTTGAGGGATCAGAGATTGTATCATTTTTTCAGACTGACCTTTTCCTTCTTTGGTACTCAGGATTTCCTTTCTGACATGGCCATGACAGAGGTAGATCGGTTCTTGGAACGAGAGCACCTCATATTCCGAGAGAACACCCTTGCTACTAAAGCCATAGAAGAGTATCTGAGACTGATTGGACAGAAATACCTCAAGGATGCCATTGGTATGGTGTTTAGCTCCAAAACCCAGCCAAGATATCTTTATTTAATTCCAGATCCTAAACCTTCTCTTTCACAGTCCTAATCTCCCAACTATAATCATTATAAGCTTTTGTTAGCTCAGATCCTCCAGGACCCCAGCCTCTAACCCATTTAACTTTTTGACCTATTTAGCCTTGATACTTTGCTCTATTCTCATATTGGATATTGTGATCTTTCCTACATGGTGTGTTTCATAGGAGAGTTCATCCGAGCTCTGTATGAGTCTGAGGAGAACTGTGAGGTCGACCCCATTAAATGCACGGCATCTAGTCTGGCTGAGCATCAGGCCAACCTTCGTATGTGCTGTGAGTTGGCCCTCTGCAAGGTGGTCAACTCCCACTGGTGAGAGTTGGGGTACTGGTATGGGTGGGGAAGGGAAAAAATTTCATTTGACACATGTTGAGCAAATGAAGGAAACAAAGTTATATGAGAAATGATACCTGCCCCCCAAGAATTTAAGTAAAGGAAAATGCAAGTTCACAGAAAATTTTATAAAACAAAGCAACAACAGTGTTTATGTGTATGGCACAAAGAAAATACTCTAGAAGTTCAGAGCCCACTTCTTGGATAGAGTGATAAGGAAAAGTTTCATGAAGGAAGTAGAATTTAACCTGGGTTTTGAAGAATTGGTAATTTCCATAGATGGAAGTTGGGAAAGGCAAAGAGATCTGTCTGGGGAGCAGTAAGTAAACTTGTTGGGCTGGAGTATTAGAGAATACATCTAGAAGATGAGATAGGAAAGCTATTGCTGGAGCAGTGTGGAATGCCTTGACTTCCTGGAGAGAAGTTTGAACTTTACTTAGTAGGTAAAGTGGAGATATATATTAATGAATTTTGAGCAGGCTAAGGATATGACCAAAGCACTGCACTGTTAGTAAGATTAATCTTGTCTTTGGTACATAGATCCAAGTAGAATGGGGAGACATGAGGTAGTAAGAGCCAACTAAGAGACTTTTGTAAAATCCACAAGACAATAAGGGTTTGAATTAAAGAGGTGGTATTGTGAATGGAAAAGAAGGGACAGATGTGAGATAGGTTATGAAGGAACTGAGATTTGGTGGCTGCTTGTAGGAAATAGTTGGAAATCAAAGTTTTATGGGTTTAAAACTTGAATGATTGGGAGAATGATTGTGCCATTAACAGAAATTGGGACATCAAGAAAAGAAGCTGCTGATTTGGATTTTTTTTTTTTTTTTTTTAAAGATGATTAATCTGGCTTTAGAAATGTTGATTTTGAAGTGTTCATGGAATGAGACAGGGTAGAGGAAGGAATAAGCTTTGGTTTGTTTCAGAGCTTCATAGATTAAACTTTGAGACTACTTATCCTTATTTCTTTGTAATCCAAAAGAGTTGGCTATCTAAGCACTTTGTATTTTATTAAGTGACTCCCCCTCTCTATTTCATTCTTGTCTCCATCTTGTGTTGTGTTTCTGTCCTCCCCATTTTCTCCCTTTGCTTTATCTCACATACTTTTCTGTCTCTCTTTTTCCTACTCATCTCTCTATACCTATCTCTTTTTCTCACTTCCATTTTTCCTCTTCCTTCTTTGTCCCACCCTATCTCTTTTTCTTCTGCACCCTATGCTTCTTTCTCCTTTTCCTCCCTGTCTTTCCCTCCTGTCTTTCCCCTTAATTGTCTCCTCCCCCTCAGCATGTTCCTTGGGACCTGAGGGGTCTCTGGGACTCAGTCCCGGTCTCTCTCTCTCTTTCTCTCTGTCTCCTCTCCCCTTCCCCAGTGTGTTCCCGAGGGAACTGAAAGAAGTCTTTGCATCATGGCGACTTCGATGTGCGGAGCGGGGCCGAGAGGATATTGCTGACAGGCTGATCAGCGCTTCACTTTTTCTACGCTTCCTGTGCCCAGCTGTCATGTCCCCCAGTCTCTTTGGCCTTATGCAGGAGTATCCTGACGAGCAGACATCACGTACTCTTACCCTCATCGCCAAGGTCATACAAAACCTGGCTAACTTTACCAAGTGAGAGACATTTCACAAGGGAGGGAAAAGAAACCATGACCCATCAGGGAACCATTGGGAAAACCCAGATTCTGACAGATTCTGTACCTACAAAATCCCTGAGACAGATTATAGATTATAGGAGTGTGTGAGTATGTGTGTATAAATCCCCAACTCTTGACTTTTTGGCCAGGTTTGGCTCAAAGGAGGAGTATCTGGCATTTATGAATGAATTCCTGGAGCTAGAATGGGGATCCATGCAACAGTTCCTATATGAGATTTCCAATCTGGATACACTCACCAACAGCAGCAGCTTTGAGGGATACATTGACCTGGGTCGTGAGCTTTCCACATTGCATGCCTTGCTCTGGGAAGTGTTGCCGCAGCTGAGTAAGGTAAGAGACTTTCCCCTCAAGGT
The DNA here is from genome assembly GCF_902635505.1 of Sarcophilus harrisii. Lineage (NCBI taxonomy): Eukaryota > Metazoa > Chordata > Mammalia > Dasyuromorphia > Dasyuridae > Sarcophilus > Sarcophilus harrisii. The sequence goes on along the minus strand of NC_045429.1, from coordinate 283,986,842 downwards.
TCCTTTCAGATATATTTGCTATCTCTAATACACCTTTAACTCCAGAGACTACCTAATCCTTAGGCACAGATTTCTTCTAAATCTCTTATCCCAAAAAATAAGCCAAAGTTTATATAGTTATAGATGCTCCTTCCCAATCTAGGAGACACTCTTAAAACATGTTAACTTCTTCCCATTATCCTTTTAGGAGGCACTACTGAAGTTGGGCCCACTGCCACGCCTTTTGAATGATATAAGCTTAGCACTGAGGAATCCTCATATCCAAAGGCAGCCCAGTCGTCAAGGGGAGCGACTACAGGCTAAGCCTATGGTACTTCGTGGACCATCTGCTGAGCTACAGGGCTACATGATGAGGGACCTCAATAGGTGAGAAACTTAATCCTCTGTTGTTCACCTTCTATCCTCTAGGGATCCCTCCGTCAAGGTCCTTTCTGAAGTACTGATTAAATGTACAACTAGAAGAGAGGGAACCCCTTCCCTGTATCTCAGATTCCTGTGCTTGATAGAGCTACTTTGTGTGGTAGAAAAAAAGATAAAGACTGATATATTCATTGATACAAAGAGCTTTCAGTGGTAGAAATCCTAAGTGACAAAGACTTAGAATGTGAGACACTATGAGACTTACTATCAAATTCTGGGGCATGGGTGGGAATCAACCCTAACTGGAGGGAGGAGTAAGCAGTCTATTTCTGATTTATCTCTCCCTCTGTCCATCCATACTTGTCCTTCTACCCATCACTTTCCTTCTGACCATACATGCCCATCCCTTCATTCCTTCTCCCACTATACATCTGTGCTCATTCTTCTCTCCCTCTCTCCATCTATGTCTTCCTCTATCCATCTCTCTCCAGCTCCATCGACCTTCAGTCCTTCATGGTTCGAGGCCTCAACAGGTGAGGGGCTCTCTCCTCCCTTCCCCTGTCCCTGTTCTCCTTTCCTCTTTCCTTCCTTCTGAAACCCCCTCATCTCCTCCATATCTACCCCTTGGCTCCTTTTCCTCTCCCTCAGTTCTGCCCTTCTCCTTCTTTTTTTTCCCACTGTCCCCTCTCCCAGGTTCTATTCTCCCTATCCTCTCCCCATTTCTCTCCTTCTAGTGTCTTTTCCTTTAGTTCCTCATCCCCCTCTTCCCCATGTCCCTTTCCCTAACTCTACTTCTTTTCCCTAGATTTTCCCTTTTCTCCCCATGAGTATCCTTGCTTGGGTCATTTTGGGATGTTTCTTTCTGGTACCCTGGACTCACTATCTGCCTTGATCTTTCCCCGTCCCTTTCCCTATCTTTTTACAGCTCCATGGACATGGCCCGTCTCCCCTCCCCAACCAAGGAGAAACCCCCTCCACCGGCCCCTGGAGGGGGAAAGGACCTATTTTTTGTGAGCCGTCCACCTTTGGCTCGATCATCCCCAGCCTACTGCACAAGTAGCTCAGACATCACTGAGCCAGAACAGAAGATGCTAAGTGTCAACAAAAGTGTATCAATGCTGGATCTACAGGGTGATGGACCAGGTGGTCGCCTCAATAGCAGCAGTGTTTCCAACTTGGCTGCTGTTGGAGACCTTCTGCATTCTAGTCAGGCTTCCCTCACTGCTGCCCTTGGGCTTCGGCCTGCACCTGCTGGGCGCCTTTCCCAAGGCAGTGGCTCCTCTATTACAGCTGCTGGCCTTCGACTGAGCCAGATGGGTGTCACCACTGATGGTGTCCCTGCTCAGCAGTTGCGCATCCCACTGTCCTTCCAGAACCCACTCTTCCACATGGCAGCTGATGGTCCTGGCCCTCCAGGGGGCCATGGAGGAGGGAGTGGCCATGGTCCAGCCTCTTCTCATCATCACCACCATCATCATCACCAGCACCACCACCGAGGTGGGGAGCCCCCTGGGGACACCTTTGCTCCTTTCCATGGCTACAGCAAGAGTGAGGATCTCTCTTCTGGGGCTCCCAAGCCACCCGCTGCCTCCATCCTGCATAGCCACAGCTACAGTGATGAGTTTGGTCCTTCAGGCACTGATTTCACTCGACGGCAGCTCTCACTCCAGGACAACCTCCAGCACATGTTGTCCCCACCCCAGATCACCATAGGTCCTCAGAGGCCAGCCCCTCCAGGTCCCGGAGGAGGGGGCTCTGGAGGAGGAGGAGGAGGAGGAGGAGGAGGGGGACAGCAACCCCCACTGCAGAGGGGCAAATCCCAGCAGTTGACAGTCAGCGCTGCCCAGAAGCCCCGACCATCTAGTGGAAATTTATTGCAGTCACCAGAACCCAGTTATGGTCCTGCCCGTTCCCGACAACAGAGCCTCAGCAAGGAGGGAGGAGGAGGAGGGGGCAGTGGGGGCAGCAGCGGAGGGGGAGGGGGGCTTAAGCCCTCCATCACTAAACAGGTGAGGGCACAAAAGGGTAATTGGGTGAATCAAATGTGGGGCAAGGACAAAGAGGGAAGGAAACAATTAAGACCAGGAAGTGGGAGCTGAAAGTATAGGTCTGAAAAAGGGTAGATTATTTGGAGAGTCTGGGGTTGTACTTGAAATTACATATCTATCTCACCTCTAATTAGCTGTGCTTCTTTTGATATGTATTCTTGTTTTTTCCTCATTTTTTTGTTTCTTCCATATTTTTCCCCTTGTGGTGTTCTCATTACACTCCAGCACTCTCAGACACCATCCACACTGAACCCCACGATGCCAGCCTCAGAACGGACAGTTGCTTGGGTCTCCAATATGCCTCACCTGTCAGCTGATATTGAGAGTGCACACATTGAGCGAGAAGAGTACAAGCTGAAGGAGTACTCCAAGTCTATGGATGAAAGCCGACTGGATAGGGTACGCCTCCTCCCCCATCTCAGATCTCTCTATTTTTGTGGACCTTTCTTTGAGCTTCCCACTAGGATTTCTTGTTATCTATTCTCTTAGCTGCTGCTGTCTTCCTGAACCCCATTATACACATCAGAAACTTATCATTTTTAGGCAGGACAAGGTTATATGTAACCTAAGGATAGTTTTGGACTAAGTGTTTTAGGAGTTAAGTAAAGAAAAATTAAATCTTTTGCTTTCAGGACATTCCTAGCTTAAAGAGACACAGTTTTAATACTTGGGAAGTTTCTTATTTGATGATAAAACATGATCCCTACATATAGGAAGTTCCCAATCTAGTAAGGGACCTATCTCCTACCTTTGAGGAGTGCCAAAGAATGGAAGGAGGTGACAGGTGGAAGAACATGTAGGCAGAATAATATGGTAGAGGAAGCACTGAACTTAGTTTGACCTGGGTTCATTCAGATTCTACTTCTGACATTTATTATCTGTGTAACAACAGACATGTTATTTTATTCAGCCTCAGTTTCTTCATCTGTAAAATTAGAAAGTTAGACTCCTTATCCTATGGAATCTCCACTTTAAACTGGTAATCTGTGTAAATAACTGAAAATATACAATCAAGTCTTGAATTTTTTAATCTTGAAAATTATTAATTTTGTGGATTATTTTAGGTTTAATTTAAAATTTAAAATCCTAAGTTTAAAACTTAAGTAAATTTGTGCTCAGGGAAGGAAGTTTCTCCCACCTCTTAATATCTTTTAAGCATTCAAAATATGCAATATATTTGAATTAGCTTGTTCTATATTATGTTATAATGGACATTATAATTTGTCCATACTTCATATGGACAATGGAGTTGATGTACGATAAATGACAGAAATATTTTTCATTTTAAAGGGCTGATGGGGTGTCAAGGATTATGTTGAAAATTATGTTGAAAATTAGATAACACTAATCAGGGAGGCTTCTGTAGGAAAAAGGCCCAAAAGAGTGAGGCTTGTGAGGTTGGGAAGCTGAGGGCTGGGAGAACTTCATAAGAAAGCAGATTAACTAGAAGGAAGATTGTGGACTGAGGCAGAATGGAGAACAAGAACAGAACAACAGGAATTAATCAGGAAGGTTTCCCTGAAACAATCTTGGCAGTCTCCAAGGGGGCAATTTGCAATTCTAACTCCTTCCAGTAAAGACAGGTCAAATGGTAGAAGTGTAACCCAAAATATTTTCAGATGTTAAGGAGAACTGAGATGAGGGGCAGTGTTTAAGAAGGGCCTCCTTGAGAAACAATATTTAGGAAAGATTTTCAATATTGAGAAAAATTGAGCTATGTGAAAGCTTCATTTCCTAGTCTCAGACCTGTTTGAATGGAGGAATAATGGACTCCTAATTCCTGATACCTCTGGGGAAAGAGACAGCCCAGATAAGAGAGTCTATGTTTGACTTTTATCTTTTCCTATCTTCCAAGTATTCTGGGCCTAGGGTAGTGAGGCATGTTAGGAAAAATTGGGAATAGTCTTTGACTTCCTGGAAAAGGAGTTTAGATTAGATTGAAAGATTCTAAAATTCCAAATAAATCTAAAGGTACATTTCTGTTTCTCTAAGTATGTATACATATGTGTCTGAATGTATACATGTTTATGTTCCTGTATGTACATCTATGAGATCATTGCTGGGTATCTATTTTCATTTACTAGATATGTGACATCAGGGTGGTCAGGATCTTCCCCTAATAGGAGAAAGAACGGGTATGTGTGTATTTAGCAGATTAAGAAATGAGATCCTTGTTTCTGGATAATCAGTTTCTGGACTGAAAACAGTGGGTGTGGACTTTTTTCTAAATGTAGTGTAGCAGTGTTTAAATGATTTAGTGGGAGGGAAAAGGAATCCATGGTTGGGTCAGGGTCAGAGCTGTCCCTCACAGTGCGGGGTGGTGTGCCCGGCGGGCAGGTGAAGGAGTACGAGGAGGAGATCCATTCACTGAAGGAGCGACTGCACATGTCCAACCGAAAGCTGGAAGAGTATGAACGGAGGTTGCTGTCCCAGGAGGAACAGACTAGCAAGATTCTGCTGCAGTATCAGGCAAGGCTGGAGCAGAGTGAGAAGAGATTGAGGCAGCAGCAAGTGGAGAAAGATTCACAGATTAAGAGCATCATTGGCAGGTGAGGGGCGGCCTGGGAAGGGAGGGGTCACAGGGAGTGTGATTGAAGAAAAGAATCAAATTTAGCCCTTTGAGAGGACAAAAAGTCATGTTCACACCAGATGACAGAGATGTCCCAAGCCTAGTTATCTCTCACACTTGGAAAAGAGTTACCTCTCTTTTCTAAGGGAAAACTACCGAACATAAATGAAGAATTCTTCCTAGGGATGAACGTTCTCCCAGGAAAAAAGATGTTTCCTAACTTCTCTAACCCCTATAGTATTATGGAATTTATCTTTATACCTTTAGACAGTTCCCTAGTGCTGCCTAATCAAAACTTGTTCATTAATGTCTTCTCCCAGCCTTAGCAAGGATTCTCAAACCTCAGAAATCCCACCTTTCCCCGTTTCTGGGGAGTAAGACAGTCTACTCTCAGAAAGGTTCTCCCAAACCTCATACAATGATTTCTTATCCTTAACAAGTATTCTCAGGCTAGAGGCACTGAACCTTGCTGTAGTAGATGCTCTCAGTAAAGAGAACCCTATGAACCTCAGACCTATCTTTGGCAACCCTCGCCAGACTAGAAGAGTAGTAGTAGGAGCTGAGGGATAAGAAATTGGAGAGGATATTCTTGGGGCAGGGTATTATGATTTCCCCACATGGATATGTCGGGGAAAAATGCTTCTGGACAGGGGGTAGTGAAGCTGACTTCAGTATAAGGGGTCTTTGAGAGGAGGATAGTAGTCTAAAGCTAGAATGAGTGACAGTGAGTCAGTCACAATCTTTACGTGATTACCAGAAGGGACATGCAAGGGATTATAGTTTCATAGCATATCAAGAGTTACGAAGGACCTAAGAAATCATTTTCTCTGCCTGATAGGAGTATTATGACATCCCAGATGAATAGTTATCTAGTCTTTGATTGTTTATAGTTAACAGGGAGCTACTAGGAGATGGTTGTGAAATGTTTACAAATAATTATAGTTCTTGGGGAGGAATAGTAAAGGTTGCATAAATGGTTTCTGAATGTTATTGAGGGCAGTAGATATTTCTAAGGGAGTGGGAGGGAATAAATATTTCTGAGGGAGGGATTTAGGTGGGATATGAGCACCCTGCCCCCCATTAACCCCACTGAAGCCCGTCCCTTCAGGCTGATGCTGGTGGAGGAGGAGCTGCGCCGGGACCACCCCGCCATGGTTGAACCACTGCCTGAGCCCAAGAAGAGGCTGCTCGACGCTCAGGTGGAAATTACAATGTCATTTATCTTCTCCGTGTCCCATCCCCATCCATCCCACTGTCCTCTGTGCTCCCAGTGCCACCTGTGAACTCATCCTAGTCATCCCACTTTCATCTGTGCCCAGTGCTCTTAATGAATTCTCCAGTTGACCCCATTCTCATCCCATTGTCTGTGCCCTAGTCACTTCCAGTAACATCTATCCACTATCAGTACTCTGACCCTTCCTGTCTTTCCTATTCCTTTTTTATATCCCAGACCCCTCTTTCATGTCCCTAATATTATTGTCCCTACCAGAGATGGAAAATTCTGCCTTCTCGGAGCTATTTAATGAAAAAGGGTTTTATAGAAATTATAATTCCCTGTAATAGGAGAGAATGTAGCAAATGACGCTTTGGAGTTAGAAGTTCTCTATGAGATTAATAATCCCTCTCATAATTTGTTTGCCTTGGCTACCTGATGTCTCCCAATGTCTACATTCTCTTTCAGTTGCCCTGAAAGTAGCATTTAAATATAATCATACTCCTTTCCCAGAGTCTCTGAGAGTATAATGATGCTCTGGGATCTTTCATCCCTTTGACCCTAATTTATTACTGGTGGACTTTGCCATCTTTGCATTTGCTATCTTAGCTATCTGCTATTCCTTGACCTCTCCATCCTCTCCCCAGGCCTTTTTAAATAAACTATTCCAGTTTTTCCCCATTTACCCTCTAATCTTTCTTTCATCTTGACATTTTTACCTCCTCCCATTTCTACCTTATTCTCCCTGACTTTACATCTTTCTACCCACTTGACTTCTGTCTGATTCCTGATACCTCTGCCCCCCCCAGGCCCAGCAGTTCAGGTTCCTAATCCCTGACCCCATGACCCCACTCTCTCCCCCTGCAGCTCCTCATCAGGTAATTCTCCTGGTTCCCCTTTGGCTACTGGCGGAGGACACAGGGGGAGGTGACTCCGGACCACAGCAGGTTGGTCATGAAGCCCACTTCTTTCCACTCCCACAGAGACCCTTCTCACTCACATAGCATACCTGCCCTCCACATAGGGGGCCTTCTCTCTAGATTTGTTCACATCCACAGAAATTTTTCCTCATGATACTTAACCCTCCTGAGATACTACAAAGAATGCCCTTCACATTCCTCATTGATAAATCCAGATATCCAGTCAAAAAAAAAAAATTCCAAAATGCTTTCCCAGAGATAATTCTCTAGTAGCATTCACAGAAATAAAACATCAATAAATACTTGCTTGACATATTCAGTAATCTTCTCCCTTTTCCCCCTACACAACCCTAGAGAGAATCCCCTTTCCCCACACAAAAGGTAGCCCTTCCCTTGCCACCTCATTTCTGAACCTAATTCCCTTTCCTTGCCTACCCTCCCCCATTGACATCTGTCACCCCCCATTTCACCAGTGCAGATACTGAGGGGAGAATGTTATAGGGACTAGTACTGGAGGGTTAGAAGGTTCTTCATCATAGGGACCATGTCGATTGCAGCAGGTAGGTGAATGGGGAGGGGGTTATATTTTCTCTCTTTACCTTTTCTATATGTGTCTTCCCAAACCTCTCTCTCTCTCTCTCTCTCTCTCTCTCTCTCTCTCTTCTCTCTCTTCTTCCTTCCCTCTCCTTCCTCCGTGTTCTTCCTTCCTTCCTTAAATGTGAGGGGTGGAAAGCATCTGAGACTTACAACTCAATTTCTCAGTGTAAGTGGAGTGTTAGAAGTTAAGAGTTAAATCAGGGAGTGTTCAAGCAATACAAGAGCAAAATAGAATGTTGCTAGAAGTTGTTTTGAAAGGGTGGTACAAGACAATTGTCTAGATAGGAAATTATTCATAGATACTAGAATGCTAAGATAGACTTTGTAGGTATTTGTAGACATGAAGAAGGTCCTCTATGAGATCTTATTTATTCCTTGGTAGAAATACCTGGGAGAGAAAACTATCTAAAAACCCAACCTCCCTTTTGCCTAGTGCATCCTGCCTTTAGTTGGTAGTTGGTAGCCCTATTACTATTCTCTATATTTTATATAAGAGATAAATGGGTTTTGCACCTGAAAAGCCAGTGAAAAGAGTGATAGGTCTGGTGTCAGAGGACTTGGGTTCAAATCCCAGCTCTGCTGCTTAACTTTCTGTGTGATAGCATCAGTCACTTCTCTCTGAGTTCAGGTTCCTCACCTATAAAATGGAGTTGAGATAAATAAATGGAACTTATAAATTCTCTTCTGAGATCTCTTTCCAGCTTTAAAATAATGATTCTATGAAAATAAATGGGAACTTGTTCTGTTAACTTTTGGCCTTATAATTAAGATATTTTAATTTTTTATTTATCTACAGTAGGTAGTGAAATTCTTAAATTATTTTAACTTTTATCTGCCAGGTCACCTTTTCTCTCAGGTAGTTACTAAATGATACACACATTCAACAGTGTGTAATAGGATCTCACTACTTAAAGAAAACTTGTAGTGATTTATCAAGTGAATAATCAGATCACCACCTCATTTATCTACTTTCTAAATTTGTGTGTATGGAAGTTTAGAGGGGACATGCCTCTAGGATATTTCCTGCTGAATCTCCAGAGGAAAGATAGGGTTTGAAATTCTTCTTCCTCCCTGCCCCATTCCCCAAACACCCAGAATTCCCTAAAATATTTTATTCTTTTCTTTTGACAACTCCTGCTAGACACATGCATGCTAGACACAGAGCAAGTTGAAAAGAGGATAACTCAGTTTAGAATGAAAGATTGGTGCCTTGTAAGAGATGGGCTATTTGTTCCTAGGGTACAAAAAGGAAAAATTGATCTCCAGGTAGAAGCAGTGGTAAATATATACCTTCACTTCAATTTTATGATTCCTCAGGAAATAGTCAGATAAGCTTCACATTCCAAATCTTACTCACCAAAGACAATCAGAAATAATTTGAGATTTAACTTGGACCACAGGGTTTGGATTATCTGTGATGGTTTTCCCTGTCATAAAAGTGAGTCATTTTGTACTTCAAGTTAGGGGAAAAAAAAGGGAAGAATCAGAGAGGAAGAATTTGAGACAGTTCTTTCATTCTTTCAGAACAAAAAGAAATAAAAGCAAGATTGGGAATTAGAAGCCCCTCTTTGACTGAGAGTGTAGTTAGAGAGTAGGCATTGAAGCCAGAAAGGCCTAGTGTTCAAGTCCTACCTGACATCCAACTGAGTGTCTGACCCTGGGCAAGTCACTTGATGCCTTAGTGAGATAAGGATAGGCTCTTCATTCAGAACCTCCCTATATTAGTGAAATCACACTAGATGTGTCTATCTCTTTTTAATTTTAAGACTAAGCAGAATTATTGAAGGAAAGATGGGCTTGAAAAGTTTAAGGTCTATTCAGGTTCTGAAACTACAGAGATTGTAGGGGAAGAAGTTACTACCCAGGGCCCAAGTCATTTCTGATGTAAGGATGAGGAGGAAATAGCCCCTCTTGTTATTTTAATACCATTTCTTTCAGATAGAACTGTACTCCTCAAACCCTCTTTTCACGTAGTCTACCCTTCCTATTTTGGAATATATGAGTGATAAATATTTAAAAGAAATGGAGTTATTATTTTAAAACTAAAACAACTGATTAAGGCTCTTGGGAAACCTGATTTAATGAATACACAGGAAAGAAAAGTTTATTCTTCTTTATAGGTTAAATATCTCTCCTGTAGTCACATTTCTACCATTAATTTGCTCAGCACACCCTTTCTTCATGAAAAAAAGTAAACTTCAGGATTTCGTCATATCACAAATTCCAAATCAGTAGAATTTCAGATAAATGAGATTTTTTTGATGTAACCTCCTCTCCCCCAATACTTCCCCTTTTCCCTAGTCACAAAATTCCTATCATAGTTTAAGGATGTAATCAGGCAAAGATATAAGAAATAGGTGAGGATGGGGAGGTTAGGTTAGTTGTTAAGGAAGTAGGATTAGAAATAGCTAGCTTTATATAGTACTTTAAGGCTTTACAAATATTTAATTCTCACAACTATCTTGGGAAGTAGGTGCTGTTATCATTGATATTTTACAAATGAGGAAACTGAGGCAGGCCTAGAGAGTAAATGACTTGCCCAGGGTCACACAGCTAGTAAATATCTGAGGTGGTATTTAAATTCAGTTTTATCTGATCTCTACATCTAATATTCTATAAGCTACTCTGTGATTCCTAACTTTTTACATTAGATGGGTGTCCTTGATTAGTCCTTTATTCCTCTGAGCTAGTTTCTTTGCTTGACTCCTTGGTTTAAGTGCCCTCAACTTGCACAGGGGAATGTGGGTCTGAAGGAAAGGGAAAGGAAATCTTCCTATCCCCTCTCTACCCCCCAGAGGATGCAGCTTCTTTGATAAAGGTGAGAAATGAGATACATGGGGAGGGCTGAGGGAGGAATAGAGGGTGAGTACTGGGGTTGGGATGGAAGACATAGTTGTTGGGGCAGGTTGGTTGGTGGGGACAGAAATGAGAACCCCTTGAAGCGTCTCAATAAGTCCGCGCTCTCCTTCTTTGTTGTCTTGCAGGAGAGGCAGCTTCCCACCCTGGGTCCAGCAAACCCGCGTGTGACGCTGGCTCCCCCCTGGAATGGCCTGGCTCCCCCACCCCCACCACCCCCACCCCGGCTGCAGATCACAGAGAACGGCGAGTTCCGAAACACCACGGACCACTAGTCTACCCAGCCTCATTGACATCTCTCAACCCTACCGCTGTCATCCTCAACCCTGGACCACAGAGACCAGATGTCGCTGAGGGACCAAGGGACTGACTTCTCTGTGGGAATGATTTCCACCCTTACCTATCATTCTTCTGGAGAGGGGGCTGGGGACCCTCAAACTCTTTTTCCCTTTCTGCTGGGGCAATGCCTCTTGTATGTCTCCCCAAGGCCCTCCTTTGAGGGCCCTCACCTCTCATTTCCCACTTTGGGGTGCTATCCCCATCTTCTGCCTCATTCCCATTCCCCTGAGCACTGGGGGACAGTTCCCACTCCCATCTTGGGGGATGTGACACCTCCAAACTCTCAACTTCAGGGTGATTTTTTAGCTGTACCAGAGCCGACAATCTAACTCCCCCATCCCCCCATTTGGCCTCCCCTGCCCCCCTTGTTTTGGGGAAAGGTCCCCAGATGGGGGCCCTACTCCCCTTTGATTTCTCAGGAGCGCCTGGGGGGGGCTCAGCACGCACAAACTCCCTTTCCTTCCACCACTCTTCTTAAACTTAACTCCCTCTTGCCTTGACCCTAGATGGGGAGGAGGGGGCCTCTAGGGGCAGGGAAGGAGGGGTTGGGCAGGGGGGATGGGTGTCTCCTCCCCTTCCTCCTACACCTGATCTGCTCTTGGCTGGTCCCAGAGCGGGGTGAGGGGTCTTATGCCCCAGCCTCCCCTGGTGTGTGGGTGGGTGGGTGGGTGGGAGAATTGAGGCAACAGGGAGAGTCTGGGGGTTCTGAGGGTGGTGTGTGTTTATGGGGACACCAATTTATCTGCCTCCCCTAAAATCTCTCCTCTCCTCCTTCCTTCCTGCTCTGTCTCCCTCCCCTTGGTCTCTACTCTCAGGGGGAGGGGGGAAATTTAATCTAGGAAAAGCCATGTCTCTCTCCCCCAAGGGTAGGGTGGCATAGGGGGGCCCCTTCCAAGTCTCTGTCCCCTTGGGAGGTGGGACAGGGCTCGGCTTCCTTCTTCCCCTCCCCATTTCCCCTTCTCTTATCACTAGCTCCACAATTTTTCGGTGTTTCTCTCTGTACATATCTCTTTGGTGGGATGGGAAAGGTAGGATGGATGAGGTTTTGGGGGAGGTGGGCCATGGGGGAGGAGAGGAATCCCCTTTTTGGTATCCCCTTCCCCTGACTGCCATCCCCCCTCCCTGCCTTGCTCTTTTCTTCTTTTGTTTGGTATTGGGGCCCTTGCTCTACTGCCCTGCCCCATCTACCCATATTATTCTTTTGTATGGACAGTTCTCCCACAATTCCACTCTCCTCACATAACAAGCCGGGGCCGAATTTATAGTATATAGAAGTTGTAAATATGTGAAATTTTATCCCTGTGCCCTTATCTCCTTTGCTTTCCCTTACTTTAGGCCCCATTTCAGTGTCCCTTTTCCTGTCCCCTCTGGCTGTTGTAATTATCTAGGGTTTGTACTGTATATATCCAGGGTGTGTGCGTGTGTGCGTGTGTGTGTGTGTGTGTGTGTGTGTGTGCGCGCGCGCTGGGGGGTGTGATTCCTCTGTACAAAATTTCCTGTGCTCCCCATTAACCCTTCTAAGGGTGGGAGACTTGCCCTACCTCCAGTTATTTTTTTTCTCATTCTATGCCCCAAATCCATCCACAGCCATCTCACCACCTCCCCTCCACACACACACCCACCCCCACCCCTGCCTTTAGCCTATTTTTTCCACTCCCAGCCCCATTTCCTTTTTTTCTGGAGTGTGTGGTGAAGCAGAAAATCATGTTTAATAAAAGGAGATTGTTCTTTTATTGCTGTGCTCCTGACTTTCTCCCTGCCCAACCCATGCAGGATCCCCATAGTAGTAGTGAGATCTCCTCAGTGAAAGCAAGACTGGGAGCCATTGGCTACATTATTTCACCTCTATAATGTCACAAGTTCTCTGACTTGACTACTCTTGATTAATTTTAATGTTATTAAGGGCTGGCATTCTGGGAGAAGGATCTTCCCTTTTCACCCAGAAGAGTCTCTTTTTAGGCTGTCTCCCTGCCCTAAATTTGAAACTCGCCTTACCTCTAATGGAACTTCTTGTCTTTGCCCTGTATATATCAGGGCAAATGCCAAGGATGGCCAGACTGATCAAGAGGTAGGGGTCTAGGAATGACTGATATTTGGATAAAGGGCTGCAATAAATTTATTTTTCAAAAACTTATTACCCCCACGTTTTTTTTTCTCTATTGTTGGGTAAGGGCAGCTAGGTGGGCAAGTGGATAGGGTGCCTGATCTGAAGTCAGGAAGACTCATCTTCCTGAGTTCAAATGTGACCCGGACATGTACTGTCATTAAGACTGGACAAATAATCACTTTACCCTGTTTACCTGTCTCCTCATCTGTCAAAATGAGCTGGAGAAGGAAATAGTAAACCAATATCTTTGCCAAAAAAACCCCAAATGGGGTCATGAAGTCAAACATGACTAATATCAAGTAGTTGGCAGTTTTGTGTGTCTCAGGCTCTTGCATTTTGTATCTTGGTGTTGGTAGTTGTGAAGGCAATCCCCAAGGTTCCCAAAAGATGGGTTCCCTATACCTTTAATGACAGACTAATATAATTCATAATGGTAATTTTTATTACAGTTATTTAAAGATTGATAAATTAAAGCCTTGGCTTTAGGGTCAGAATTTGACTATCTTTGGAATAGGTTGAGTTGATCTGCTGAAGATAATAGAGGACATCTCCTTTCTCCTTTCTTCTCTTCCCCCCAGCTCATCTTCCCCTACAATGGTTAAGTCTTACTGTCCCTTCTCTTAAATGGGTTCTACGAGCCAAAGTCCTTTTCCCCCTAACAGTTGGTGAAGCCTGATAAAGGTGGCCTTTTAATTTTTTTTAAAAAATTTATTCCCTTAACAGTATTTTTTCCAATTACAATATAAATGTTTTCAAAATCCATTTTTATGAGATTTGGAGTTCCAAATTTTTCTTCCTAAGAATGCAATTTTGATACATATATAATCATGTTAAAACATTTTCACCTTAGTCAATATTGTGAAAGAAGAAAAAGAGGGGGGAAAGCAAGTGAAAATTTAGTTTGATTCATATTCAGACCCTATGGTTTTGGGTTTTTTTTTTTTTTCTGGATGTGAATAGCATTTTCCATACTGAGTCATTGGGAATGGGTCACTCATTATATTGCTGAGAAGAGATAAGTATCATAATTGATCATGGAACAGTTGCTGATAATGCTAGTGTACAATGTTCTCCTGGTTCTGCTCACTTCACTCAGCATCAGCCTATATACATAGCCTTTAAAAGGATTATTTTTCTGAAATCATTTCTTAAAGCACAATACATTCAAGGAGCAAATTGTTCAGCCACTCCCCAATTGATGGGCATCACCTCGATTTCCAATTCTTTGCCAGAAGGTGGCCAATCCTAAAGAGGCTTGTACACACTACAAAAGCTGATTAATGATTGGTCGCCGGGCTAGGCCCCGCCCAGTCGCGTTGTAGCTGGTTTTCTGGCGTGGAGGAGGTGGCGCGTTTCCGGCTCGCTCAGAGCCGGAGTGCTTGCCCGCAGGTATAGTTGGGAGCGGGAGGAGGGGTTTGGAGGCTCCAGGTAACGGGAGGCTGGGGAAGGGGCGGGCAGAGAGCCCCGCGGAAGCTGAGAACAAGCTCGGGATGGCACGGGTGGGGCTCCCGTTTCCGGAACCGGAGGGCGGCCACTTGGGGACGGCCGAGGCATTCCTGGCCGAGGCCGGGGTCCGAGGCTAGGACGCGCTGCCGGGAGTGGAGTCCGAATCGGCCGCCCACCCCGAGACCAAGAGCCACACCCAGGAAGCCGGTGGGCGGCCGCGGAGGGGAGAGAGAGGGTCCGGGGGACTGAAAGTTGGGCAAATCAAGGTAAAGCCGTGGGGACGCAGAGTTTTCTCGGCCGTGGGCATCTCTGACTCCCTGTCTTTCCTCCACAGCCTCTGTCTGGGCGTGAAAAGCCTTTCCTCGTGGGTTTCCTGTAGCGCCACTTCCCCTCTACCGGCCCCTCCCTGCCCCTCCTCGGACACCATGGATCCCCCCGCCCCTTTGGCTGCGGTAGCCCCTCCCGCAGGGTGTGCCCCGGCTCCCTCGGGAGCTTTGACCCCCCGGACGGTTCAGATTGAGTTTCCTCAGCACAGCTCTTCTCTCCTGGAGGCCCTAAACCGCCACCGTTTGGAAGGGAAGTTCTGCGATGTGTCCCTCCAAGTCCAGGGCCGGGAGCTGCGGGCCCACAAGGCGGTGCTGGCAGCCGCGTCTCCCTATTTCCATGACAAGTTACTGCTGGGAGATGCCCCAAGGCTCACTCTGCCCAATGTCATAGAAGCCGATGCCTTCGAGGGGCTCCTTCAGCTGATCTACTCGGGGCGCCTCCGCCTGCCGCTAGAGGCGCTGCCGTCTCACCTGCTGGTGGCCAGCGGGCTTCAGATGTGGCAGGTTGTGGATCAGTGCTCGGAGATCCTCCGGGAGCTCGGGGGAGGGACTCCCAACCACACCCTCTTCCTCTCTTCCTCTTCTCCCCGGCTCTGGGGCTCCCGCCCAGCTCCTCCTCAGCCTCCTGCGCAAGCCCCGGCACCAACCGAGAGCCTTGGGGGAGGAACGGGGGATGAGCTGGGAGAGGTGCTGAAAATTCAGGTAGAGGAAGAAGAGGAAGAGGAGGAGGAGGAAGAAGAGGAGGAAGAACAAAAAGCCTTGTCAGTTGTCCCTCAAGTCCCACCAAGAGTGGCAGCGGGGACCCCTCGTCCTCGGGCCCACAATTCCCTGCCTATACCTAACGCTATCCGAAGGCTACCGGATGGAGAAGGAGTTCCAGCCGAACCTCCCATCCTTTCTACACTAATGCCTCCCAAAATTTTTTACATTAAGCAAGAGAAGCTTGACCCTGAGGAAGAAGTGGTGGGGGGTGGGGGCCAACCGGAGAGAGGATTGGAGGAGTCCAGAGAAGCATTTTCCGGTGGGACAGGAGGAGGGGATCTTGGATTTCTGCTGCCCCCCGGTGCAGGGGGAGCTTCCAGTGCAGGTAGCCCATCATGGAAACCAGTAGATCTGCATGGGAATGAAATCTTATCAGGGGGTGGTGGACCAGGAGGGACAGGACAAGCTGTGCATGGACCAGTCAAGCTAGGGGGGGCACCTCCCCCTGATGGCAAGCGATTTGGCTGCCTGTGTGGGAAGCGGTTCGCAGTGAAGCCAAAACGAGACCGACACATAATGCTGACTTTCAGTCTCAGGCCTTTTGGCTGTGGTATCTGCAACAAACGGTTCAAACTCAAGCACCATCTGACTGAGCACATGAAGACACATGCTGTAGCCCTGCATGCCTGTCCCCACTGTGGTCGAAGATTCCGTGTCCATGCCTGTTTCCTTCGGCACCGAGAGCTCTGCAAAGGCCAAGGTTGGGCTACTGCTCATTGGACATACAAGTGATAGCTAAGGTTAGACACAGACTCCCCTTAAAATAAGTGGACTCCCTCGTGGGAGGCTGAGTTAAGTGTTAGGAGCGGGGATTGCCTTGGTTGGTTACTTATATGCTTTATTCCAGGATATGGTCCCTCAACTTTGCAAATCTTTAAAACAATCCACTTAGATTGCCCGGCAGGTGATCTAAGCCAGGCCAAGGGAAATTGGCTCTTGCAAACCAGAATACCTATTTAATTGAAGAATTATTCTTTCTTAGAAGGATGCCCACTCAGGAAGCTAAATTTCAGTTGAGAAAATTTGTACAATGAAGGAGTGGTCTTAAAAGATCTGTTTAACGTTTTTTTATGTTGGATGTTAGAAGATTCCTACTTTACAGATAGATCTGTTGAAGGAATTAAATTCAGGCACTCAGAAACTAATAGGCCAGTTTGGCGACTGTTGTACAGAAAAACCAAGGCTTGCCTTCTAACTATTTTATAGCAGATTTGCATGTTTACATGATTCTTTGACACTGTGACCCACTTTTGAAATTAGAGTTTTTTATATCTGAGATGGACTGGTTCCTACTTATGTCATCTATGATGTTGTTCCATTGCCGAAGGCTTATTTTCTATAACACTTGTGTATTCCACTAGTCTGGAGAATGTAGTTATAGTAACAAGTGGTCACACTTACTGTAATGTGCCAACCATTGACCCAGGACACGAACACATTCCTCATTTTTTCCTGTCCCGAACCACTGCATACAGAACATAAAAAGGTGACTGTGTTTAGACAGACTTCAGGACTGGCCCTGAAGAAAGATTTGACAGAAGTGCCCAGGCTCAGTATACAACAGTGACACTATCCCCATCTTCACACAACTTTTACTACTTCAAATATAGTTCTGAACTCCTGCTAGTAAATATGACTTGATCATATGCCTAGATATGAGAGTAGACCTGGGATAACTAGTGGTGTGTGAGATTTAAGAATGTTAAATAGTTTAGAGGTAGAGATATTGTGTGTTTATGTCTGCTTGCTTTCCCTGCCTTACATAGGGATTATATGCACTAACACTCTTATGTGCTTCTACTGCATCTATACTATCTGAATGCTTAGGAAAATGTCATTTAAATAAATGACATATTTATTTCTCAGTAAAATGAAGGGCTTGGACTAGATCAGATTAGAAAAATGGTTCCATAGTTTAAAAAATTATTTTTTACTAGTATATAAATTTTTGCCAATGGGCTCTTAAAATTTGTAAGTTTAAAAAACAGTCCTCCCTTCTTCTTGTTCTTATCTATTCCTCCAAGTTCTTGACTCTGAACCATGGAAATCATTATGCTGAATCTGTTAGAAAATTCTGTCACTGAATTTGATTTGGGACACACTGAATTACCAGAATTCAAAGGTCCCTTGTTCTAACATTAAGTCCCAGAATCACTGCCTGAAGAGGTAAAGAAAATAAGGTGAGAATTCTATTTAGTCCTATCACTCACTTCAGTTGTCTAAAGATAAATTTAAAAAGTGAAAAGATGGACTATATTAACATCTTCACCAGAAGGTGAGCAAAGGCCAGAAGAGTAGACAAGATGCACTCAATTTTGTCATTGTATCACCTAATGAGGGGAAGCAGAATAAAAATAATTTGGATTCTTATCAACAGATTCTATTCATCTTTTACTCTTCTCTTTTAATTCAAAATCCTTTGTAAAGGTATGCTTTATAAAAATTGTTTTTGGAGCTTGTAAAAATTCATGCCTTATTCAAGTTTGGGCACTCCACTGATACATATTGTAGGCCTTCCATAACTTGTCCATTGTTAATTTTGACTATCATTAACCAAAAATGCTCCACAGATGATCTATGTTAAACTACTAGTAGAAGAAATTGAAATTTACAAAACATTTAATAAGCCCTTATCCCAACCTCCTACCAGTGCTTTTATGTCCCGGTTTAAGTTTACATCTGGATGACCAGTATGCAGGTTACCCTGGGAGTAAGAAATAAAGAGTGCTTCCAGCTTAGGCAGTGATGAATCCGATACTAATAGGACCCTTCAGCAGTTAGGGAAAATATAACCTGAAAGCCAAACACCTGCCCAGGTATGGCTGTATAAATGAAACCTATACAAAATCAATGTATAGCCTCTACACACTCTACGAGGTTTCATCTAAAACTTGGTTACAGCTCTAAAACAATTTATCTGATACCTAAAAATCTTGATATTTGAAAGTAATACAGGTATGGACCTATAAGAAGTATAACATTTTATCAACATCAAGCAATTTTGAGTTATTTCTGTTTTTCTAATTCTGAATTAAAAAGAGCTGTCCAAAACAGCAATGAGCTATATCAGGAGATGAATATCTTGGGTGTGAAGCAAAGTCTTTAAAAAGAGCTTGGAATACTATTTATCAGGATGCTACAAAGGGAACTCTTGTACAAATACAGGTTGGATTAACCAGATGGCCTCGAACATCTCTTCCAACTCAGAATTTATGATTTTCAACATTAAACAAAGCATTTAATAGGGAGCTCCATTATAACAGACTCACAAAGAGTATCCCAAAACAAATGGATGTGTATATGAACTAAACAATAACACCATCTAAGACAAAATCTGGGTACTAGCAACTTCCCAAGTTGCAGATCTGCAAAAGTATGGTCCCAGCAAGAACATTCAGTGTTTGAGAGAAGGCGATAGATGGAGGAAATTGTATAGTAGCCTTAAAATCAGGGCTTCTCTTTTTCCAACAAATTTGTATAAAACAAGTATAGGTTTAATTAATAAAGGGTGTCTTGTTTTTGGAATGAAGTTTTTGAAAAAAAAAAAGTTATTTTAGCCAGGTCACAATGAAAAACTTAAACCATTAGGTTATGTAGCTAACTCAGTCTTTGATTTCCTTTTAGCTACTAGAGGCATAGGACCAGGGAGCAGCCATGACCTTTCATCATCCCATGAGTCAAGGGAGATTGTAAGGGTGGTCCGAACTTGGAAGCTGGTCTGGGTGGGGTTCCTTTTTCCTTTCTACAGCTTATTTTCCTATCCAGAGTCGTTTCCCCCCCCTCCCCCCAAGTTCCAAGGAACCTCTTTCATTTGGGGCATTTCTTGGAAGGCTTCTCTGTATTACCATCATATCTTTTCTCCCCTTCCATCTTCCTTTAGAAATCTGACCTAGTTGGCAGGGGAAAAATGCCAGCTAATAGTCTTGGATTCTACTTTGGAACTATCCTGTAGAATAAAAGTATTATATGACATAGTGTGGTAAACACTGGATTTGGATTCAGAAGACCAGGATTAAATTCTTGCTTTTGTTTCTTACTACCTATGTGACCTCCTCAGTTTTCTCATCTGTAAAATGAGCCAATTAAAATGGTTTCTAATAATATCCAATATTTACATAGCACTTTTAAGGTCTGCAAAGCACTTTATAAATATTGTCTCTGTTGAGCTTCACAACAACCCTAGGATGTAAGTGCTTTTGTTATCAGCATTTTACAAATGAAACTGAAGTAGAGGTGAAGTGACTTGCCTGGATCACATAACTGTCTGAGACTGGATTTGAACTTGGGTCTTCCTTATTTCCTTACTCCAGATCCAGCACTCTGTCCATTGTGTCACCTAAATTTATCTTTATAAATCTATTTAGCCTCTCAGTTTATTAAATTTAATGGAGATGTGCCAGCCCTTTCCTGCAAGCACTTTCTTATTATTTTTAGAGTCTACTAGGGTGCAAAAGATTTAATAAACACTTTGACTCATTCTACCAATTGGAAATCAGTCAACAGAAATCACTTTGATCTCATATTGTAATACAAGCTGTTTGATTAGGTTTTGGAGAAGGAATGTTAAGATCACTGCCCAAAATTACTTTCCAAGCCAAAGTTTTATCACACCTCCCCATAGGAATAACCAGATAACTAGAAGTTTAGAGTACTCAAGTCCAGCTACTATTTCAGATCTAGCTACTATTCATAGTAGATTTCAGCTACTATTTTGATCTAGTGAAAATCATTAAATTGAGGGAGGTAGGTCTTGTCACAGACAATGATCACCAAAACAGTATCTTACAAATTAGGTCTTCAGAATTACTTGACACTGAAATACTAGGTGGACTGGGTGACCTTGCAGAGAAGGGTGAGGTATAAGAGGTTGCAGATGAACCTGGCTCAGCCAACCAGATTTGGAGTTTCATTTAGCTGAAATGTGGCAGATACAAGAAAGATTACTGAGTATGTTTTGGGCTCTGGGAAGATCACTTTTCAACTGTTTATGTTCTTTTCTCTCTCTTTTTGTCTTTAGCTATTACCTCCATTCTCAGCTCAGTTGAACCTATTAGGTTTATACATACCTCCCACCCAGATCAAAGTAACCCAGAAAGAAGAGGCAAATAATGCTGTATTGAAACACCAGGGTTTTGCTAAGGTACCAAAAGATCATTCCTTTTATAAGATGGACCAGAAAAGAAAGATGCTTTTTTGTCTTTTAAAATCTCAAATGATTTCTTAATGTAGAATGAAGTAATTTAAAGAAAAATATCACTAGACCCACATCAGAAGATAATGCAGTTTTTTTATATTAATAAAAACCCTGCAACAAAAGATGTTCATTGAAAAATGTGGTACATAAGTGTGATGAATGATTGAATGAAAATTTAAGTCTAGGAGCTATAAAAACAAAAATAATCCCTGCCCTTGAAGAGCTTACATTGTAATAGGAAAAGACATATTGGAGAATAGTGAATTGATCAATATTTTGTTGCACCTCTGCTTCGGAGTGCTTAAGAGCACTGCCCATTGTTCAGAACTCAGACAAGCATGCCATCATGAAATGGATGTACTTTATTAACTTCTTTGGGCAACTGAATTTTGACACAATTTTCCATAAACCTTCATGACTGACAGTATCAAAGGTCTGACAGTATCAATTCTCTGCTGCTTATGGGTAATTTTGGCCTAACAATTAACATCAAGAAAACATGGGTCTTCCATCAGCCAGCATTATACCATATGTGAAACCATTAAAGTTACAATGAAGTTTTGAATACTTTGGATAAGTTCACTTATTTTGGCAGTATACTTTCCAGGGATATCCACATTAATAATAAGATTGACACATGCATTGCCAGAGCTAGTTTAGGCTTTGGGAGGCTCTGAAGAATATAGTGTGGGATAGGAGAAGTATTTGACTACCATAATGAAGGTCTACAGAGGCATTGTTCTGACTTCATTGTTGTATGCCAGTGAAACCTGAACAGTATACCAAAGCCAAGCTACCGGTTTTTCTGATTCCCTAGGATCTTGAAAGATTTGTTGTCATTCAGTCATTTCAGTTATATCCAACTCTTTGTGAACTCATATGGGATTTTCTTATCAAAGATATTGGAATGGTATGTCATTTCCTTTTCCAACTCTTTTTACAGCTGAGGAAACTGAGGCAAAAAGGGTAAATTGATTTGCCCATGGTCACTTAGCTAGTGTCTTCCTGACATCAAGGCTAGTGCTCTAGCTACTGTACCATCTTGAAAGACATTTCCATGGAAAAACTACTTTTCCCAAGGGAGAAGGAGGAGGAGGAGGAGACAGCATTGCCTTGGGACTGCATCTGACAGACCAAGCAAGGAGAAGAAATACCTGCAGCTATTGCTCACCTGATAATCACAAGGAGATGGCAATAGGGAGAAAACCGAGGATCCAGATGCTGATTGAGTAGAACTAGAGAAATAGAAAACAAGACAGGTGGAAACATTGCATAATCAGTGAGATGCCCAGAAACCAGTCTATAACCTCTGGAAACCTCTACCTGTGCAAGCATCTCACTTTCCATTTCCCTTCTGACCAATGAGACTATGAGTGCATGTGTATATATATACATGTGTGTGTGTGTGTGTATTTGTATATACATATGTACACATATATAATTACATCCCTTTAGCTATAGTCATTGCAGCCTAAATTTCAAAACCTTATTCCTCTGCTTATTTGGATTTCTATGTTCTTGGGAGCTACCACAAAAATATATAGCCACGCCTTTTATTTGCTTATATATACATGCTTTGAAATCTAGAATAAGAAAGGTAACCCACAATATTTTTCTGGAAGGATTGGGGTGGGGGGGTCTGAGCCAGAAGAGAGACCTGGAGAAATACAGAGAGATATCCAGAGAGATACATATAGAGAGATAGAGACAGAGAAAGTTTCGAAAAATTTATTGATATTCAGATCATATCTTTGCTTGAGTTTCTGTTAACTTTTTTTTAAAAAGAGACTTAACAAGCCAATGATCTAGAAAACCGAGCAGTGAAGCTGTTTGATATTTGTGTGGTGTTAAGACAATTCCTGGTAGTTTGTGAAGACGGCCAACTCATAGAAGCAAGATAAGAATTAAGCAGCTCTTCCTTCTATTGTCACACATTGTCTGATCTCTAAAGTATTCATCCTTGTCAATTTTTTGATCCTCTTCTTTTCCTCAATATAGCTTAAACAAAAAGGAAGAAACCAAGCCTACTCTTGGTTGCCCTTTTTGTCATCCTTAGTTTTCTTTACCAACCACAGCTCATTCTTCACTTTACCCCTCATGACATTTTTTCTTTTTTCATAATCATACTTAATTTAAACATTTTTTTTGAATTCCAAATTCTCTTCCTTTGAATTCTTTTCTTACTGATTATGAAGACAAGCAATGTTACCACCACTACAATTATATATGTGAAATCATGCAAAATATATTTCCATTTTAGTCATGTTGGGGAAGAAAAGGTCTTTCACAGTTGATCATACAACAAGAATTGTATAAACAGGAATTATCTGAAGAGACCAATATGAATATGCAATAGATTCAGATTTTTTGAAAAACAAAATAAATAAAATATATTTAAATCTTATTAAGTGAAAGTCATGTAACTAAATATTTAAAACCTCTGCAATTATTAGTTTGTTAGTATCATTCAGGATTCAGATGTTTAGTATTCCTCCTGAAATTATACATAAACAAATGCAAAACTGAAATTAGAATCTGAAAGTCAAAATTGCATAACAAAACAGTACTCCATCACAAAAGCATGTAAAATTACAAGAATACTATTTTTAAAACATTGGCACTTGAGAACTATAATTTCAAAACAACAAAACTGCCAAATTGTCCTCCAAATGGTGAGTAGGTAAACATATATAAATGGTCTGTTTTAGTGAATATACTATTAGCTTTGGTTTTGTAAAAGAAAGAAATTCGATCAAATAAAGACATTTGATCTATATCTTAACATGAAAAGAACAACAATACTAATTTTTAAAAAATTGTATTTACTTAGAAGCATTCAGAATGTCAACAAAACAGCTGCAACTTTTTTTTTTTTTTTTTTTTTTTTTTTTACAATTACAGAGTGGTTTTCAATTAACAGGACAACAGTTATTTCATATGCTGCATCAAAGACAACTGAAGATGAAAATGAACTACATCCCCATATATAACTAATTTGTGCTATGCACCAACAAGAATCTGCTTTAAATTTCCATGCCAATTTACAATCCCCATATTGTCCTGAGCAAGATTAGTAGCCATTGAAAATACCACTAAAGGACAGGACTATTTAAAGACATTTAGTAGCATGTTAATTATACAAAAACAAACAAAGAAACCAAGGCAAAACAAAAAAACCAGACACTATACAGTTTTAAAAAAATCTTACACAGCCTTATATTTCAATTTTTTTTTCTTTAAAAGAAGTGAGTTGTGTACAGTGAGATTAAATGCTATATAGACAAGAAAAAAATTGCTCTATAACCAACTTATTGTCATCATCTTCCTCCTCCTCCTCCTCATCTTCATCTGCCTCCTTCTCTTTACCTTCCTTATCTTCTTCCTCCTCCTTTTTCTTGCTCTTCTCATCCTTGACAATTATTCCCTTTTTTCCCACATCAGGTTTTCCTTTAGCCCGGGATGCAGCAATATCCTTTTCATATTTTTTCTTCAGTTTAGCTGCTTTCTTTTCATAAGGTTGCTTATCATCTGAAGCAGTATTATTCCACATTTCTCCCAATTTTTTAGCCACATCTCCAGTAGAAAGACCAGGATGCTCCCCTTTGATTTTTGAATAATATCAGTAGAACAGAATAAGAAAAATGCCGAAGGAGGCCTTTTCAGTGCATTGGGATCCTGAAACTTCTTTTTTGTTTCTCCTTTAGGTGGTAAGTTGGTTTTTATTTCTCTTTCATAACAAATTTTATCAGCTTTTGCCATGTTCTCAAATTTTCCTTTCTCTTTAGCAGACATTGTCTTCCACTTTTCTAAGAATTTTTTAGAAAATTTGAGAAGTTCACAGAAGCATCTGGGTACTTCTTGTGTATCTCCTGGCAGGTTTGCACAAAGAAGGTATATGAAGGTATTTTACTTCTCAGCTTCTTAGGATCAACTTTGCCCATTTTTTATTACTTTCCCTCAATGCTACACAGAAGTAGTCCAGTGCCTATCTGGCTTGCTCTTGTCCTGGTGCTGTCTCTATGGAGCTCAATGTACTGCAATCTGATTCAGATTTAAAAAAAAATTTTTTAATAGTATTTTATTTTTCCAAATACATACAAAGATAGTTTTCAACATTCACCTTTGCAAACCCTTATGTTCCAAATTATTTTCCCTTTTCCTCCTTCCCTCCTCCTCAAAATAGCAAGCAATCTGATATAGGTTAAATATGTGCAGTTCTTCTAAATGTATTTCCATATTTGTCATGCTGCACAAGAAATGATTCAGATTTTTAAGAACTGTATAGAGAATATGGGTGCAAATAAAATAAAGGAGGATGAATTTGAGAGCATGATGTAGTCACTTTTTGAAAAATAATGTCAGGTAAAAATTGATGAGACCTGAAAATTTAAGAAAAACCTGGAAAAATAAGTTTTTCTATTACTTTCTACTACATGCTAAGATAAGTATATACTAATGCAAAGTGAAGTAAGCACAATCAGGAGAACCTATACAGTAACAGCAATATTGTAAGGATTATTAACTACAAAAGACTTAGCTACTCTAATCAATATAATAATTTAAGATAATTTCAAAAGATTTACAATGAAAAATAAACTGCTGATTTCATTGCAGATTGAAGAATTCTTTTTTCACTAATTTTTTTTGCCTTTTTTTTGTGTGCCTGGACCAGCAATATTTAGGTAGAAAAATGAATTTAACTTTAGTGTGGTACCCCTTTCTCAGAGAAGAGAGATGACAGCCTCATGGTCTCTTCTCCTACTCCCCCCAAGGCATGAATCACCTTCCATAAGGAACTGACAAGATTCCAGAAATATTTATGTCTTCCGCAAGCTGAATTTAGAGGATGTCAGTTTCTTGATTTAAAAGGAAAAAAAAATCTGTTTTCCTAGCCATTGTTCCTTAAAAGGGGAAGGATTTCTCCAATCCTTACATCTACCAGTTTGGCCCCTTCCTGCCAAACACTGGTTATACAAAAAACCATTAAAAATAACAAATAATGAATAAACCCACATTTAGAGCTTGTTTCAGCATTTGAAGATATCTCATTCTAAGAAGGAATAAAAAATGTTTCTTCTTTCCAAATCTTTCAGATCAAGATCCATATATGGAGAGACAACTCGGGACACCCATGTTTCCCAGTGATGTGATAAGGCTACTCCTGCTGGTCCTATTCCCTTTTAGTATGGTGACATAATCTCATGCAAATGTAGAGTTTCTGTCAGGCAGTTCCTTGGGTCCCAACTGAGCACTAGTCTTGATCATTGCTAAGCATTGCTTAATTAGGCCTGTAGTTGTGAAATTTCTATCTGCATCCATCTTTTTACTTCAGGTTGAATCTTCAAATGAGATGCTATCCTTTTTCCATAAGAGAGGAGGACCTTACCATCTATTATCAAGGAGTTTAGCTGGTCTTCACATACCCAGTCAGAAGAGAAAAAAACCTGCAGCTATTTTTCTCTCCCCTCCACCCCCAAAAGAAAGTCTGCCAGGACCGTAACTATAGTTGGATTCTTTCCTCCAGAGGATCTCTCTCTCCATGGGCCAAGCTATTCTGGAACACAGAACAGGTAGCTAAGTAGTAAATATATATGTAAACTGTCTTTGCATCTTTTCCCACTCAGTGGTGATAAGATCATTGTTCCAAGCCTCTATTTGGCATTGGGTTAGAAAGTCTGGAAACGCTGCTTAAATTCTTTAAGGATATCTTGCAATTCCAAGCTCATCTTGATGGAGAGTTCTGTCAAACCATACAGGAGTTATTTCCCAAGCTTCAGATTCTTTAAATCTTTCTTAAGTTTCAGATTCTTTGAATCTTGCATGAAAATAAAAGGATGAATAAGGACAAGAGCTATAAACAGATGTCAAATATGGAACCAGCAGTCACAACTCAAAATGGGCCCAACCAGATTAAAATGTAATTGAGAAATATGTAACAAAATAAATAAATATATAATTGAATATAGATAACATTACTAAATGGTTTCCTAAGTTTCTAGTATTCTTTTTTCTACTTGAATTTGATACCACTGGATTAGAAGTATTATCTTCCACCTCAACCTTTTATTCCAAATTTCTCCTTTTATTGTGTGTATAATATAGGAAGTATTACATAATGTAGATTAGTAATATATACAATATATATTAGAATATATATAAATGCAAATCAGCAAGATTTCTAGAGTTTTGTCATATATATATATATATATATATATTTATGTAGTACTCCTATATGTGTATCATCATAGATATAGTACACATCTATCAGAGTCAGTGATATTTTATGTGTATTATTGGTCTCTCCCTCCTACCACCTCCAAGATCATTCATATAAATTGGTTGTGAGTATACTGTTTTGGATCATGTCAGACTATAAAAACACACATGAATTCAAAACCAAAGGTAAAATCACATCAAAATATACTGTGCCACCTAACTGTCCACCTAGCTTTTTTTTTTAATTTTTTTAAATTTTTATTAACTTTTTATTGACAGAACCCATGCCAGGGTAATTTTTTACAACATTATCCCTTGCACTTAACTTCTGTTCTGACTTTTCCCCTCTCTCCCTCCACCCCATCCCCTAAATGTCAAGCAGTCCTATATATGTTAAATATGTCACAGTATATCCTAGATACAATATATGTGTGCAGAACCGAACATTTCTCTTGTTGCACAGGAAGAATTGGATTCAGAAGGTAAAAATAACCCGGGAAGAAAAACAAAAATGCAAACAGTTTACATTCATTTCCCAGTGTTCTTTCTTTGGATGTAGCTGCTTCTGTCCATCATTGATCAATTGAAACTGAGTTAGATCTTCTCTTTGTCAAAGAAATCCACTTCCATCAGAATACATCCTCATTCAGTATCGTTGTTGAAGTATATAATATCTCCTGGTTCTGCTCATTTCCCTCAGCATCAGTTCGTGTAAGTCTCTCCAAGCCTCTCCGTATTCATCCTGCTGGTCATTTCTTACAGAACAATAATATTCCATAACATTCATATATCACAATTTACTCAACCATTCTCCAATTGATGGGCATCCATTCATTTCCAGTTTCTAGCCACTACAAAAAGGACTGCCACAAACATTTTGGCACATACAGGTCCCTTTCCCTTCTTTAGTATTTCTTTGGGATATAAGCCCAGTAGTAACACTGCTGGATCAAAGGGTATGCACAGTTTGATACCTTTTTGAACATAGTTCCAGATTGCTCTCCAGAATGGGCTGGATGTGTTCACAACTCCACCAACAATGTATTAGTGTCCCTGCTTTCCCACATCCCCTCCAACATTCCACATTATCTTTCCCTGCCATTCTAGCCAATCTGACACCACCTAGCTTTTTTTTAAAGCATATTCTTTTTTTTTTTTTTTTTTTTTGGTTGAGGCAACTGGAGTTAAGTGACTTGCCCAGGGTCACACAGCCAGGATGTGTTAAATGTCTGAGATCAGATTTGAACTCAGGTACTCCTAACTTCAGGGTTGGCACTCTATCCACTAGGCCATCTAGCTGCCCCCAAAGCATATTCTTAAAGTGAAGTTCTGGCCATGTCATTTCCCTGCTCATTAAGCTCCAGGGTCTCCTAATAACTCTAGGATAAAATGCAAGTTCCTTTTGTTATTATTGTTTAGTTTTTTTGTTTTTTTTTTTCAGTTGTGTCTAACTCTTCATGATCTCATTCAAAGTATTTTTGTCAGAGATACTGGAATGATTTGCCATTTTTTTCCTCCAACTCATTTTACAGTTGAAGAAACAGAGGCAAACAAGATTAAACGATTTGCCCAGGTACATATTTGGGTCACATTTGAACTCAGGAAGGTGAATCTTCTTGACTCCAAGGCCAGACACTACAGTGCCACCTAGCTGCGTCTTTAACTTCTATAGGTGACAATGTCTATCGTAATATGGTTCTAGATAACCTTTCCAGATTTAGTAGATATTATTCCCCCTCATGGACTCTATATTCCAGTCAAAGCAATTTGCTTATTTTTCCTCCTACAGGACATTCCATCTCTAATCTCTGTGTTTTTGTATTGGCTATTCTCCAACCCTAGAATATACCTATGCCTCTGGAAAAAAAAAAAAAAAAAAAGCTCAGCTCAATGACTACTTCCAAAAGAAAGCTTTTGATTCTTTTCTACCATAGCCTACCCTCTTAATGTTCCACCAGTTGCTTTGTATTTACTTTTGTGAGTATGTATTAGATCCCTTAATCTTATGCAAGTTTCCTGAAGGTAGATATTGTTTCACTTTTGTCTTTTTATTGCCAGTCCTTACATAATCCCTGATTTATTTAGGGTTCACAAAGAGCTTTTTATACATTGTCTGGGATATAGTTCTTCCCTAATTCAAAGAAATGACTACGCTAGATATCCTGGCTCACAAGGGGTTGAACTAACTCAACAATCATTGCTTGCAGTGTTTTATCTTTGACTTAGAAGAGCTGGACTTTGGCTACGATATTCCTGAGAGCTTTCTTTTATTTAGACATTTCTGTGTTTTCTTTCCCCCTTAGGTTTTGTGTTTCTTCACTTTAGCACAGGTATCTGAATGAATAGCAATTCTGAAATAAAATACTAGCTTTGACACCCCTCCTCATGTTTTTCCAGTGTTTGGAAGACAAGATCATCTAGGTACATCAAGACTTCCAGATAATTCATTTCTCTTGATTACTTTCTTCACTTGCTTTTGGAACCAACTGAGTGTCCCCAGAATGAGACATAATCCAACTGGTTAAATCCAATTTTGAAGATGAAAACAGTCTATTTTTCTCTTCCTTAACTCAAATAAATTGCTAATACCTTCTGCTTAACCAAGGACCCAGAGCAGTAGATAAAAAACTGTTTGACCTAACCCAGTAGTGAACTGAACTATTCAGCTAAGATAATACCTCCTATTAGGAAAAAGCCTAGCTAAGTCACCAACCAACCAAAATTTTGTGCACCATGAGGAGCCTGACCAGTGACCAGTGGAGTGACTTGTCCAAATTCTGATACCATACTCTATAATGGACTTCTATGAGGACCCTTATGAAAAAGAAAGAACTTCAAGGTCTTGTAGTTCTGAAATTGTGAATTACTTGGCCATGTGTCTTCCCTATAGGTGTGATACCACAACACCACAATATTTTAGGTGCATTTCCACGCTTCCCCCGACAAACTCCATTTGTATTTGTAGAAGAGTATACCTGTAGTTTGAGGTGAAATGCTTTGTACATACTATTTTTGCTTTGTCATTTGTGTAAATGCTTTTGCTAAAAGAACTGGCTAAGTCTACTGGCTGATTCTTAAACAGACATGTACTGGTAGGGGCTTACAAGCTAATGTTAGGAGGTTAGTCACTCAGAAAGCTACTACTAGAATCCTGAAAATAAAGCTGTCACCTTTGGGGAAAGAGAAAGTATTCCAATGAGGAGCAATTACCTAAAAAGATAAATGTGGATGCACAAAGAATTCATGAATTAGTTTGGAGTATATAAGGAAGATAAAATAAGAGTATCTAATAGAGGATTAACAAAAATGTATGGCAAAGTTATATGAAGACAGTGTCAGGAATTCCATAGCTCAGGTTGAGGTAGGTCTGATGAGAAAAGCTAAGAACAAGACTTTTTAAAGTTATAGTGGGGTGGAATGGGGTGGGGGGGAGAGACAGCTAGGTGGCAGGTAGATGGTGCAGTGGAGACAGAGCACCAGCCCTGAAGTCAGGAGGACCTGAGTTCAAATTTGACCTCAGACACTTAACACTTCCTTGCTGTGTGACCCTAGACAAGTCACTTAACCCCAATTGCCTTAGCCAAAAAAAAAAAAGCTATAGTGGAGAAAAGAGGAGGATGAAAAATGGGGCAAGACTATGGATTGGGTTAGATGGATAGATGGTTGGGATGATGGAATGATAATTATTAACGAAGAGAAAGCAGAATTACCCAACTCTAATTTGATCTCTAGTTTTTCTTCTAAAAAGTATAATATTTGTACAGGAAAGAATAGCTTTCTTTTTGAATATTGAATTCAGTTGTTGAATTCAATGTTGAATGAATGAAATGTGGTGAATGAAATATTGAAATTCAATGTTGAATTGTTGAAAATATTGAAAATGTTGAAAAAATTTGATAAGGAAGAAAACAGAGAGCACCTAATTATCCTTTTAGTATTCAAGAACCCAGGTCCAGATAGACATTATCCTGAGGCACTAAAAAAAAAAAATGGCAAGGAATTTTCTACAATACTCACAGAGAAGCAGAAAGCGGTGGCTACTTGCCCAAGTTTATGCACATGAACTTGCTCCATTCCATTCCCCCTTCCCTTCTCATTCCTCCTTTTAAAAATATAATCATACTTAAATATTACCACAAAAACAATAGCAAGTAGTGCATATGTTAGGATGATTCTATTCCTTTGTTATTCTTCTATTACCTCTCTAACATCCCAAACAACAGGATCCTCGCCTGGAGTGGCTTATAGGAACTGATGCTAAATGAAGTGAGTAGAACCAGGAGAGCATTGTACACAGTGAAAACAAGATTATATGATGATCAGCTCTGATAGACTTGGCTCTTTTCAACAATGAGGTGATTCAGGACTGTGAGGATTGGATGTGGATCACAACATAATATTTTTTACCTTTTTGTTATTGTTTCTTCCTTTCGTTTTCTTTCTCATTTTTTCTTTTTTGATCTGATTTTTCCTGTGCACTATGACAAATGTGGGAATATATATATAGAAGAATTACACATGTTTAACATATATTGGATTACTTGCTGTCTAGGGGAAAAGGGAGGAAGAAAAATTTGGAACACAAGATCTTGGCACATTTTGAAAATAAAAAGCTAATTTTTAATATTGTTCATCAGTTGTCAGTCACCTTAGAAAGTATATATATAATAGAGGCAGCTAGATGGCACAGTGGATAGTGCCCATCCTGAAGTCAGGAGGATGTGAGTTCAAATCAGTTCAAATCCCGTCTCAGATACTTAATACTTCCTAGCTGTGTGACTAAGAGAGAGAGAGAGAGAAAGAGAAGAAAAAGAAAATGCATATAATGAAGCTACAAGAAAATTGGCTTTGCAAAAGAATATAAATTGTCATCAACATGAAGGATGAGTTGATGAGAAAGGAACTGTTGCAGAGGGACTGGAATGCAAATAAAAATTCATCCTTTAGGACCTGGAATGGTTCAGCAAATTCAATCAGTTTACATGGAATGCCAAATGCCAAGGGCATAAGCAATGAATCATCTCTTAAGGTAGATATAAAAGCTGCAATGGGCAAGGAAAAGTGTTTATTGTATTGATAAGGACACGAAAAACGGTCAGAAGATAATAATATTCCATGGTGAATGTGACTAGGAGCCAGAAGATATTATTGTTTTGGATCAAAAGGATAATGCTATATTTATACAATAAGGTGAGGACTTTTTTGTGAATATGGATATCCAGTTGGTGATACTGCGTGGTTTTCAGAAGCTAATAAAAACTTCTGACAATAGTATCCAAGGTCACTATGTCTTATTTTGGTGAGATTGTCAAACATGGAGATACCAAATGTGCACTGAATGAATTTTTCCAACTTTTCATCGATCTTCTGGAAAAGAGATTCTAATAATTTAATTTAATCTTCCCAAAGATAAGCTAATCAAATAAGCTGTCTTTGTTGGAAAAGTGACTGCTTGAAAGAAAGTAGAAAAGATGAAGTAGAACTGATAGATTTTGACTCATCTCAAAAGAGAAGAAAAACTCATATGTATAATAAACATTCTCCTTGAGGCAATATTCTACATCATATTTGTTAATCAGGGCCAGTGAATATTCTATTATAATGCTGGCTTTTGTATGCAATAGTGAATGAGTAAAGAACTTTAATCATCTTAACATACTATTTTTTATTGCTTTTGGTGTAATATTCAATATTTTTGTTGTTCAGTCCTGTCTCATGACCCCATTTGGGGATTTTCTTGGCAAAATTACTGGAGTGGTTTGCCATAATATTTCCAGTTCATTTTACAGACGAGGAACTGAAGCAAATATGGCTAAGTGACTTGCCCAGGGTCATACAGCTAATAAATATCTGAGGTCAGATTTAAACTCAGGAAGATGATTTCAAGTCCAATGCTCTGTCCTCTGCACTACCTAGCTACCCATATTGAATAGTAGTTGCATTTTAAAAAGCCAATTGATGGAGGTGGACCCTGAAACTGTCCAAACTCTCCTCTGGAAGAGGCCCAAAGGGGGGAATGACATAAACTGAAATCTTTTGGGGGACTGGATGTGTATCCTTTTTCAGGGAACTCCCTGGGAAAAGTCTGCAAACGCCCAATTAAGTGGTTTCATTCAATTGGAGATCTTGGCCAATCACCGTCCATTGAATTGCCAGCAATAACTCTCAGTGATTCAAACTCCCAGTTAAGGAATATCATTCAATTTTAAGTTGAGTTGAAAATCTCTCAGGAGTTGGCCTTTTTTCCAGGCCAAAGATCAAAGCAAGCCCCAATATATCTAGGTCTACATGCACAGATATTTTGTGCATCCATCTTAAAAGACCATGCCCACTGGTGAAGATATTCTCTTCTCAGTATTAACCGTTGCTATCTTTCTAACAGGACCTTTTGCCCACTAAAGAAGTCTGTCTTCCTAGCAGACTGGCTTCTCAGGGCAATAAATCCCTTTTTGTCATTGATTTCAGATTTTCAAATTCTTTTTGCATAGGATCTTCGCCTCCAACCAAAGGGGATTTCCCACTCAATTCTCACACCTCTTCGCTCCCATTAACCTCATCATTTGCACCTCATCAGAATGAATCAAATTAGTAAAATAAAATGTTGTGTTGTTTTTGCGATTTATGATGTTTAATGTTTATGACAGTCTAACATTTTTAATTATTTCCTTATGGTAAGGAAGCCCCTGAGCATTTTTTTTCATGATTTGTATTTTTATATTTTGATGTGTGCAGTAGCTTAAAATGAGGTTTGATGCTTGACTAAATGTACACAAGCATTTGGGCAGTTAGGTGACAAAGTGGACAGAGCACATTCGGGAGTCAGGAAAACTTGAATTCAAATATGACCTGACATTTACTAGCTATGTGACCCTGGGCAAGTCACTTAACCCTGATTGCCTAAAAAGGAAATAGAAGATACATTCTATTGACATAACCAGGGTCACCTCTATGTTATAAAGAGGCATAGGTCAAAGAGGTTTACTTACACATAAGTGGTGGTCTGGGCTATTAGCTACTAAAATTAGCCCCTCATATCCTATTATATAGGACTGCTAGGTGGAGAGAGCCCTGGACCTGCAGTGAGGAAGACCTGAATTCATATTTGGCTTCAGAGACTTATAAGCTATTTGATTTTTGGGTAAATCACTTAACCTCTCTTTGCCTCAGTTTCCTCATCTGTAAAATGGGAATATTAATAGTACCTATGTCTCGGAGTGTTATATGAGAATCAAATAAGATGTTTGTAAAGCTTCTAGCACAGTATCTGACATAGTAGGTTTTATATAAATGTTAACTATCATCACTATAATGAGTAAAATGTATTATTTCATCTGATTTTTTTGAAGTATTCATTAAGTAAATTGAAGTTGAAATTGATCAGACATTATATACGAGGTATAATAAAAGAAAGTGAAGGTATAGGAAGATTTAAACAACAAATTCAAAATAATTTAAAATAAATTTTCAACAATACTCAGAAACTTTGTAAATATTATTATTATTTTGTTCAAAACATTGTAGATGGCAATAAAACTTTATTGTGCTAAAAATGCAAATATGTTACACAATTGTAACCTATGACAAATGAAGAATAATAGAAGAAACAGTTTAAAGGAGATGTGATAGGAAAAAGATGAGGTCACTTTGCAAATAAGTGTGTTTAAACAACAATGAACTCTCTTCATTTCCCACAAGCTTCTCTCTTTTAGATTTCTCCATCATTCCCCAGGAACCTGACCATCTTCCAAAATACATCATTCTTGCTATTCATACCTGGACCTCTCTGACTGGGAGATGGAGCAGGGAGTTCCTCCCAAAGCCTTCATTTAAGGAAAGTTCTGAGGATGGCTGGCCATCTAGTTTCCTACCTAGTGACCCCTCCTTTAGAATTCTGAGTACCTTTCCCTTTCCCTTTTTTCTCCCTCTCATTTTTTAGCTTCCTTCTGTGTGGATTGTAAATTCCTTGAGGACTGACTTTTATATATATATATATATATATATATATCCCATGTACTTGATACAGAGCTGTCATTGTTGGTCTTTCCTTTGTTTTTCCCCTCAATAGTATTTTATTTTCCCAAATATGCATAAAAATATTTTCCAATATTCATTTTTTTATATGATCCTATGTTCCAAAGTTTTCTTCTTCCCTTCTCTCCCATCCCCAATATAGTAAGCTAAAGATATACAATCCTTCCAAACATATTTCCATATTTTGGTCCTTCATTCTTTTCTAAGACAATTGAGGTTAAATGACTTGCCCAGGTTCACACAGCTAGAAAGTATTGAGTGTCTGAGGCTGGATTTGAACTCAGGTCCTCCTGACTTTCATTCTTTGGTCTTCATTCTTTTCATTCTGTCCACTCTATCCACTGCACCATCTGGTCTTTCATTCTTGAAGACGACACTGACACCAGGGAGGCGATGCTATGACATACAAGTGAGTTGGATTTAAGTGAGGGAGGGCTGGGCAAGGTTACCTGCCTCATTTTCTGCTCTTGAATCATCTGGGTCCATAGATCAAGACAACTGGAGATGGTCCTGGATGAAATGGGAAACCTTGTCCTTTTTAAGTTAAGCAATGTCACAGGTTTCAGTTTACCTGAAACAATGCCCAAACAGTGATTAAGGCTAGCTAAGAAACGAGGCAGAGAATGGCCTCTTCTACCCAGGGGGAAAATCAGTCTGGAAGGGGGAGAATATCAGGGTTTCTGGCCAAAACAGAAACAATTGCTATTTACATTGACCTGAGCCAATAGGGGGTGCAACTATTGACCAAGTGAGGCTTGCCCTAGGACCTATTGTTGCTCAATCGTAGAAATCCAGAGTGATTTGGGTTTAAGGCTTGGTTCTAACTTGAACTCAAGTGTTTGTTGACTGACTCCTCAAGCTCTAGAAGTATCCATGGGTAGTGCCTTCTTCTTAAAGCTATCACCCCTAACCTGACTCTGCATATTGGGTCCTCTGAAGAAACCATTCAATCCCAAGGTCAAAAGGTACATTGTGAGCCCCCATTCATAAAATTTTAGCCCTGGATTTCTCACTGGTGGACTTATCTTTAATAGATAGGCAGGAGACATGATAGCCAGGACTCAGCAAAAGCATTAACTAGGATTAATTCCTTGTAAAAAACAGTACCAATAACAGCACTCCCCCAATAAACCTGGGGCATACTCTCCCCAGGGCCAGCTAGAGAGCAGCAGTGCCAGGCTAGGAATCGGGAAAACTTCCTGAGTTCAGATCCAATACTTGCTAGCTGTGTGACATTGGGCAAGTCATTTCATCCTGCTTGCTTCAGTTTCCTCATCTGTAAAGTGAGGTGGAGAAGGAAATGGCAAATTACCCCAGTATCTTTGATACAAAACTCCCAGAAAGGGCTGTAAAGAGTTGGACTTGAATGGAAAATAACTAAAAAACAAATACTCTATCCAAAATAAACATAGCACAGTACATTTTGGCACCCTAATTTGGGGGCTCTAGAAAGCACACTACGTTTTGGCGCCAAAATATGGGGCCCTAGACTGTGTGTAGCTTGACTGACATGGTGAGTTTAGCTGAGGAGTCCCATGACCTTAGGATAAGGTGAGTATATAGTGAGTATATGGCATCAATGGGAAAAGTATATAAACTCAAGAATACACTGATGGTTACGTACATCTATTTTCAGCTCTTTTCTCTGCTGCCAGACTTGATTTTTGTTTATTTCTTTAAATGTTGCCTCACTGTTTCTATGTGTGTCTGAAAAGTATGTTTCTGCTCCCTATTGTGAGTGGTGTCTCTCACTGGATAAGCAGTTTTGCTGTGGGATGGCATGGTCAATGGGTGGTGGTGGTGAAAACTGGAGTTAACAAGGAAGAAAAGACAAGGTTCTTTGGTAAAAGTGCAGAGAGTCATAATCCATAAAGTTTTTCTTTGAAACAACTTCAAACTTCTAACCTGGGTTTAGTAGATTTAATTTTATAAAGGCTTTCAGGCAAAGATTTACTGGAACCAGCTCTAACCCAGAGTCAGATTTAAAATTTTAAATGTGAGGGAAATTGACAAACTTTAAGACTTATTATCTAAAGAGAATGATAAAGGAAATTATAATAATATAAATTAAATTTTTAAATGTATCTTATGTATATTTTTGAGGGCAATCTAGTGAATACAATGGATTAACATTGGTTTTAAGGAATCCCACAAGTTTTAAAACTAGGAAAGATTTTAATTTGGGCCACCAAACAGTAGCTTAAGTATTTGCTGATGAGAAGGGATGTGGTATTTTTCACTTTCAAGACTGAGTTTCAATTCTGCTTACACATGGAGCATACTCTTAGGATATTCCCCATTTCCTGACCCTCCTCTTTCAATTTCCCCTTTGTGGGGGGAGGAGTGGGAGGGGCAATGACACTATCAGCACCACCCATGCAGCAGTTTTGACCACCCCCTATGTCCTCATTACAAAATGAAGAGCTGGACTCCAGGGCCCCAGGCAAAAAACACTTGGGGCTTGATGGCAACTGCTGTTATACCCAGATAGTCTTTAAGCAAACCAAGAGGGAAAGGGGATTGCAATTAGGAAGAATAGAGTTGTATGCCACGGGACTGTCAAGATATCTCCTAAAGAGTTGAAACCTGCCGCTGTCTGGCCTATAGATCCTTTGCCTCCACATACAGTAGGCTTGACCATTTCACCTCCTG
Organism: Sarcophilus harrisii; assembly: GCF_902635505.1. Lineage (NCBI taxonomy): Eukaryota > Metazoa > Chordata > Mammalia > Dasyuromorphia > Dasyuridae > Sarcophilus > Sarcophilus harrisii. The sequence continues at coordinate 283,949,206 of NC_045429.1, read as the reverse complement.
AGAGTGCTTACAAAACAGTGTCCATCCATACACTGATTTGGGAAACTGGAGAATGTGTAGCTAATATTCCAGTCACTAATATAGATAAACAATGATCTATCACCCAGGAAAAGTAGTAGTATCAGGCCTCCTGATATACACTCCTGATATGCAATTTGGTGATATTTTTCCAGATTTTGATTCCCAACAACAGAATCCAGGAATATACTGGACTGCAGCTGTTACAGCTGACCATCCTATGCTCACTATCTGTGTAAATGGTATTCCATTGAAAGGGTTGGTAGACACAAGTGCAGATCGTAGTCATTAGAGGTGTCAACTGGCCCAGTCACTGGCCAAAGATTAAAGCAGACATCCATATGTCTGGCATAGGAGCATCAATAGCAGCTGAACTTAATGCTACCCCTTTGAGATGGAAATTTGAAGATAAAACAGGACTTTTTACTCCTTTTGTAGTAAAAACAAAAATCCCCATCAATCTCTGGGGAAGAGACATTTTACAAGTTAGGATTACAATTGAGTACTTCGGGTTTTTAGGCAGAGTTGCTGTTGAAGGCCTGCCAGCACTTTCATCTGTTCCCATTCAATGAAAAAATGATACACTAGTGTGGGTGTAACAGTGGCCCTTAACCATTGAAAAAATTCTCTATTAGTTACAGTAAAGGAGCAACTTGACCAAGGACACTTACAACCTTCTCCAAGTCCTTGGAATTCCCCTGTATTTACTATAAAAAAGAAATCTGGAAAATGGAGGATGATAACTGATTTGAGAAAAGTAAATAAATAGATGGAAACCATGGGAACTGTTCAACTTGGGTTTCCATCTCCTACTCACTTGCCTAGGGAATGGCCCTTTGAGTTATAGACATTAAGGATTGTTTCTATTCTATCTCTTTGGATAAGGAGGATATGAAAAGATCTGCCTTTTCAGTGCCCAGCATTAATTTAGCTGAGCCTTATAAAAGATTTGAATTGGCAGTTTTGCCACAAGAAATGAAAAATAGTCCTACCATGTGTCAAATATATGTGGCTACTGCTCTATTCCTTTAAGAAAAGCATTTCAAAAGTTATGTTATTACATTACATGGATGATATCTTAGGATGTGCAACTGAGGAGCAAATGTTAGAAGCATGTCTACAAAAGACCATAAAAATGCTAAGGAAATACAAATTGTATATAGCCCCCCCAAAATTCAAAGGCACGCTTTTTTTAATATTTAGGATATGAAGTATATCCTAAGGTACTTACAGTACAAAACCTTGCTTTAAGAACAAGGAAATTAATACCTTAAGTGACTTTCAAAAATTGAGAGGAAATATCCAGTGGAGGTGTCCAGTGTTAGGCTTAACTACCTATCAATTTCAACCATTATATGACATTTTAAGGGGAGACTGTACTTTAGACTCACCATGCCAGCTTACAAAAGAAGCTCAAGAGGCTTTGAGAGAGGTTGAACTGGCTTTATCCAATGTGGTTGAGTCACTCAAAAACCCTTGGAAATATCAGTTTTTGTTACAAAAGAGGCACCCACAGCAGTCCTTCATCAAGGAGACAGTGTGAAAGAGGGGGGTGATCTTCCAAGCACAAAATAACCAAAGCCTTATTCCTTACCTAGTGCTTGTAGCTAGAATCTTATTAAAGGCCATTAAGTGAGTAGTACAATTATCTAAGATAAGACCTGAGAAGACCCTCGAATTATACTATTGCACAAATTAATGTATGCTGTGAAACCATCCCAGAGTGGCAAATTTTATTGTCCATGGCTCCAAATTTTACACATGGATCTTCTTCAAATGTAACCCGGCTATTACATAACTGGTCATGAATTCTTGAAGAAAAGGTTTCTAAAGTTCCTCTTAAAGGACCAACTATCTTTACAGATGCATCCAAACATAACATTTGAGCTGTATACTCTCACTTAACTATAAAGAGAGAAGTCAGAACTTCCTTTCAGTCTATTCAGCAGAATGAATTGTATGCAATTATGCTAGCTTTTATTTATTATCCAGGAGATGTAAATATAATATCTGATTTAGCCTATTCAGTAGGTGTGGTACAATTTCCACAGCCCAAATAAAATTTGTAGCTTCTAATATATATCAGCTCTTTAAGGAACTTCAAGAGCAAGTGAGAAAGCATCCAGGTAAGATTTCTATCTTGTATGTCGACTCTCATAGTGGACTTCCAGGTACTATTTTTTATGGAAATTCAAAGGCAGACCACCTTCTCACCATGTTAGCCAATACTCCTTTATTTCGGGCAGCCCAAAAATCTCATTCTAAATATCATCAGGCTGCTCAAACTTTACCTCTGCAGTTTGGGATAACAAAAGAAGAAGCTAGGAGCATCTGTACAGCTTGTCTTCCTTTCTACACTCCTATGCTCCCTCCAGGGAAGAGCCCTTGTGGTTTGAGACCCAATGAAATTTGGCAAATGTATATGACCCATTATAAATCTTTTGGTCGTCTGTCTTTTATCCATGTTGTGGTAGATTTTCAGGATTTACTTTTGCAATACCAGCAGCAAAAGAGTCAACCCAAGGATCACTGAATTCCTTACACAAGCATTTGCAATTATAGGTGTGCCACAAGCAATAAAAACAGATAATGGACCTGCATATACTTCTAAACATTTTGCACACTTTTGTGTACAGTATAACATTTTGCACACCACTGGAATACCTTGTAATTCTCAAGGACAGGCAATAGTAGAGAAGAGAAACAGAGATCAAGACACTCCTCCAAAAACAAAAGAGAGGGGGAGCCACAGGTAACTTTAGAGAACTTCTAAACTTAGCCCTTTATACTATTAATTTTTTGGTTTTTAATGAAGATGCCCTAGCTCTGCCAGACAGGTTTCATAACCCTCCAGAAGGGCAGTGTCCAGTGCGAGCAGCTCCAATATAATCACTAGGTGATGTGGAGAGATTCAGAAAGTGGTGAATGGAAGGGACCAGATAGATTAACTGCTTGGGGGAGAGAGTTTGCTTTTATGTACAGATGGAGAAGGAATTAAATGAGTTCCAACGAGCTGTATCCACCTTGTCCATTGGAGAGAGAGAGAGAGACAGAAAAAGAGAAGACCCTCTAAATGAAGAAGACCCAAGAAACATCAGATGGTTCCATCTCTGACTACATGTGCCACTAAAAGAGCATGGCTGTTAATCTAATATGTATGGCATTTGATTCATGAACATCAAAAATTGTTAAGAAGACTGTTGAAGGATTTTAAAACTAGCAGGAATAAGACTTATACAGGGCTTCAAAACCTGCAGGAGTAAGATTGATGCAGGACTTCAAAGCCTGAAGAAAATCATTGGATTTCCTGACACATGAAGTGATGGACAGTAGATTGGTTTTGGACTATCTCTTGGCTGCTGAAGGAGGTGTTATGTGTGATTGTTATTTATATAACCTCTTTCTAGGACTCATGGAAATCTTTTATAATATCATGTTGATTCATATTATTTGTTACATCACTACTTTCCTGTGTGATTCCTCTCATGCTGATTCATATTATTTGTTACATCACTACTAGCCTGTATTGTATTACTACTTGCTTTTGTGATACCTCCCATGCTGAAGGATTTATGTATACCTGTTTCAACTAAAACAAAAGAAAGCAGGAGATGTAGAGAGCCACAGATAGTGGAGGAATTCTGGGTAAAGTATAAGACCTTTCGGCCCAGAGGGAACCTGCTGACAATGTCTGGTTCAGCTCCCCATCTCTCTTTGATGCATCTCACCCTTCCTGAGAAGTCAAGAAGGGCATGAGCACCTTTGTTCTACTTGAAGTAAGAGATACTTACAGTAAAGAGGCATTTAGATATCAATAGCAGGGTGCTTATAGCTAACACTTGTGCAGTGTGCTGTGATGAGGTAATGCTACTATAGTTAGCACATGTTCAGTGTGCTGTAGTGATGTAATTGTACTTAGGTATTTAGAGGCTGAGAGGACTTGAAATAAATGGACTCCATTTCTGACCATCCTCGTGATCTCCTGCTTCATCACTGCTCCATTAAGACCAAGGACTCGGGCTGGTACTGAGCTCCTCCAGAGAACTATTCCGGACAGTACATTTTGGCCCCCCAATTTGGGTGCTCTAGAAAGTACACTACACCCTTCCAATTCAATCAAAGAACTTTCTTTTTTAAGAATGACTTTGTTAGCCCATCCATACCAAAGACCATGGTGACTTTGAGCAAGTCACTTCTTTAGACCTCAGTTTCCTCATTTATTAAAAAAAAAAAGAAGGATCTGGAAGATATTTCTTCCATCATATGTATACCATCAATGCTCACATCATTTACCTATGGGAAGGGAGGGGAGGAATTCAGTGAGCAGATAATCCTCTCACTATGCATGTAAGTGACAGGAAAACAAGAGAAGGGATTCCAGTATGTTGGATAGATAATTTATTTCAGATAGACAAGAAGACATAAAAGTTGCATAGAATGGACAAACATAAATATATTGCAATCTGCAATGTTGGAGGGAGATCAGATCACACTCCCAAGAATTCACAGATAGAACATAATTTCTGATGAAGATGACTTGAAGAAAGGATTAAAGCATGGTAAATAACAAAGGAATTGGAGCAAGGCATTCTGGGTGCCAGTCCTACCTCTGCTACTTATTTCTCTAGTAACTCTGAGCAAGTCACTTTTTTTTCCTAATCTATAAAAAAGGGTTTTGGAAGAAGTTTCTTCTAGCTTCTATTTCTGCATATATTCATATCAACAGTAGAGGGCAGCAAAGGCCAGGGAATCACAAATCCAGTATGCTAATGGAGAAGAGAGGGCATCCAGAAAGGAGGATTTGGACTTAATTTTGCTCTAGTTTCTATATCTCTTTCAAAATTAGGGTGGGGCTCCTTCTCTGAAGCATGGATTTGAATAGGAAATTTTGAGTGGGTTGAATGAGGCTCTGCCCCCATTCCTCAATGTGAGACATCTGACTGGAAATAGCAAGAAAGGAATCTTCATCTTTCCTAAAAATGTATTGAAATAAGCACAAGCCAACTCACCTAGAGATAATTAATTAAATGTCAGTGTGAACATTTATACTTCACTATAACTCAAACTTAATTTATTATTTTATTGATTGTCTAGACTTTAAAAAGTGATGGAGAAAATGTTAATAATGCAGATTAAACTTTTTTTCATTCATTTGTATTTCATTAACTCTTTCCCAGTTACATGTAAATTTTTTTCACATTCATTTTTAAAAAATTCTGATTTCCAAGTTCTCTCCCTTTTCCCCTCTCTTTCCCATTCTTGAGAAGCCAACCAATATGATATTGATTATATATGAAGTTATGAAAAACATTTCCACATTGGTCATGTAAGCAGAGTCAACTTTTTAAAAATGTATTTTTATTTATTTCATCAAATTTTTCCCAGTTACATGTAAATTTTTTAACATTCATTTTTGAAAATTCTGGTTTCCAAATTTCTTCCCTCCCTCCCTTTTCTTCTCTTCAAGAAGGCAACCAATATGATATTGATAATTCATATAAGGACATGAAAAACATATTTCCATATTAGCCATGTCTTCAGATTAAATTTAAAAGTGTGTTATATGCATATTCCCTTTGCCTCTAGAAATCTGAATGTTAAACATTTACTAGCATACCATTCTAATCTCAAGATTTTCTCCATTCCAGAAAATGGGGAGGAGTCTGCAGTAAAAGAGAGCTGAACTGATTGTTCCCTCTCCTACCTTATCCATCACAGAGAGGACCTGAAAGAGTTAAAAACAAAAATCTAGAGAAGATACCAAACTAGAGCCCTCTGCACAGTTCTCTGGAGGATAGATGGAGCTGGGTAGATTTTTTTTGGCAAGCTAATGTGGCTTGGAGCTGCCTATTAATAACAAGTCTCCAGCCACCTTGCCTCATCACCTTCTACACTCTAGGATCTGCACATTGTTCTTTTTCAAATGTTCCCTTCTAAATCAGGATCTCATAACTTAGCACTGGCTGTCCACCATAACCTGGAATATATTTCCAACTGAACTCAGTCTTTTGGAATCCCTTGTTTCCTTCAAAACATATCAATATCAACCACATGAAACCTTTATTTGGTCCCTTTCCCAATTAGACCCTCTCATTCTGACTAGGATTATTTTGTATCTGTAATATGTGTGTTTTATAAGTATTTATATATGTGCACTTTGTCTCTCATTGAAAATATAAGCTCTTTGAAGGTAGGGGCTGTATTCCAGGCTCTAGCAAAATACCAGGCACATAGTAGGTGTTGATGAAATACTTTTTGACTGATTGATCCTTTTCTGTGTAATGATGTCCTGTTGCCCATCTAAAGCATATTTCATCTGCACAAATTGCCCTTTGCGTATACATAGTAGGTATAAATAAATTAATTTACATCAATTAATAAATACATAATTAAATCCCTTATACCTCCTTTTAACTGTTGTTATATCTCCTCACTTCTGTGACACTGCTCCTTCTAAAGTTCTCCTTCCATTCCACTCAGTCTTCTTTGCTTGTCCATCTTTCTCCTAAGTATGGATGTCTCCTATACCTGTGTCCTCACCTCTCTTTTCATCTCTTTTTTGGCAATCCCATTCACTTTGAGAGTACCTGTGATTGCCTTTATGCAATAACTTCCAAGTCAGTCTGAATTTCTCCTGAATACAATACAATTCATGAATTTCCAACTGCTTTCTGGACATTTCCATCTTAGTATCCTCCTGGCATCTCTCAGAGAATATGTCCAAAATGGGATTCATCATCTCCCTGCTATGCATCCTGTATTATTTCTGTGATGGCACCACCAAAAATTTTTATCTATCCTCCTAAGAGAATGCAAATTCTTTGCAGTCAGCGAATGTGTCAGTTTTATATTTGTATCCCTGATGCTTGGCAAAAAAAAAAAAAAAGTAGACATTTAATAAATATTTGCTGATTGATTTATTTATCTTTATTCTGTTATGCCTGTTTTCCTAAATTATTATGCCTCAATTTCCCAGAGTTAGTATGTCCTGAATAAAATTATTATGGCTACTTCCTGGCCATTAGGAACTGAGAGAATTAAAATCTTGAAGCTCTGACCACTTTACATTCCAAAGAGTCATAAAACTCAAGGTGGCTTATCTCAAATACCTGCTGGGATGTGCCCCTCCAACTCCTGTCTCCTGCCCTCGACCTCCTTATCTTGACCCCTATCCTGTCAGAATTAAATTATGATCCTTTTCCTGGAATTATGGCCTGTCCACTCACCCAGTGTTCTGCCCCTCCCTTGTCCCCTCTGATAGCTGGAGCTCTATAAAAGTCTCTGGAATTAATTGCTCAGTGCTGGATGCTTTGAGACAAGAGTCCCATTCAGCTGGCTAGGGGTCGGACATCTTTTGGACATGAGACCTCTTTGACACCTTGCCCAAGTTCTCCACTATTAAAATATTAAAAACTAATCTCTGTCTTGCCTCAGTTTCTTTGATATTAAATTCAACTTTTTTTGTTTCTTCATATTTTCCTTAACTTTTTAGCTGATCAAGATCTTTTTGAATCTTAATTTTAAATGAATTTGAATTTAATGAATCATAACATTATCTACCTCCTTTTGAAAAACATATAAGTTATGTTTGCTAACCAAGTTCCCTTGAAATAATTCCAGAATCTCTTAGGAGCTTGTAGCCAGAAATAGAACTTAAAGCTTCTTCTCACTAAGCTATAGCACCATGGTTTTTCAGCTACCCTTTGAGATTCTATCTTTTTTTTTTTCATTGCATAGGAAAATCCTGAAAAGAAAACTTTCTATAGTGCTGCAGATCATTATCGATTTTGTGGCAGCTAGATGGCATAGAACTCATCTTCATGAGTTCAAATGTAGCCTCAGACACTTAATAATTGTTTGACCCTGGCCAAGGCACTTAATCCTGTTTGCCTTGCATCTGTAAAAATAATCTGTCACAAAATAGAAAATTTTGATTATATCAAATTGAAAAGCTTTTGTACAGACAAAACTAATGCAGACAAGATTAGAAGGGAAACAATAAACTGGGAAAACATTTTCAGTCAAAAGTTCTGATAAAGGCCTCATTTCCAAAATATATAGAGAATTGACTCTAATTTATAAGAAATCAAGCCATTCTCCAATTGATAAATGGTCAAAGGATATGAACAGACAATTTTCAGATAAAGAAATTGAAACTATTTCTAGCCATATGAAAAGATGCTCCAAGTCATTATTAATCAGAGAAATGCAAATTAAGACAACTCTGAGATACCACTACATACCTATCAGATTGGCTAAGATGACAGGAAAAAATAATGATGAATGTTGGAGGGGATATGGGAAAACTAGTACACTGATACATTGTTGGAATCCTAGTGTTAGCTCAACTTGAAACAAGGTACTAAGTGGAACTGAGAAACAATGCTTGTGTTCACACCTGTATTCATTGGAGTTCACATGTTTGGGAGATTTCAGGGTTTAGTATGAGATATCCGAATTCACATCTCCCTTGAAGCTCTTAGGGCCAGAGAGCATTCTGGGAGAAACCCATAATCCCACTCCCTCAGAGGAGATCATATATAAGAAACAGACAGAGACTCTCTTAGGGAGTTGAGCTGAAAACATTGAGAGGGGAGCGTCAAGTCAGTTCAGGAGAAGCTCTCTCTCAGGGGCGCAACCAGATTGACTTCATCTCACACAGCTGTGGTGGCTGAGCTCCTGCACATTCCCCACTGAGACCAACGATGGTCTGAAAGGCTCTCCAGAAAGCTGCCCAGCCCCAGGAAAGGAGGTGCTGGCTGGAGGCTGAAGAAAGCAGAGGCAGAAGCAAGGGCAAAGCTGCAAGAGCTCTTGGAACCAAGCAGAGAGATAGGCCTCTGAGCTAACTGGGCCCAAGGAAAGAGATAAGAAATAAAAGATCTGGACTTTTATCACCTGGCTGCGTTTGGAGTGATTATTATTTTTAACTGAAATGAAGGCTGCCTCCAGAAAACCTCCCTGAGAAACCTGCTCTCTAGAGAGAACCTTCATTATTATATATTAAAGAAGAAAAACACCACAATACATTGTTGGTGGAATTGTGAATACATCCAGCTATTCTAGAGAGTGATTTGGAACAATACTCAACAAGTTATCAAACTGTGCATACCCTTTGATCCAGCAGTGTTACTACTGGGCTTACATCCCAAAGAGATATTAAAGAAGGGAAAGGAACCTGTATGTGCCAAAATGTTTCTGGCAGCCCTTTTTGTAGTGGCCCAGAAACTAGAAACTGAATGGATGCCCATAAAATGGAGAATGGTTTAATAAATTGTGGTATATATTATGGAATATTATTGTTCTGTAAGAAATGACCAGCAGAATGAATGCAGAGAGGTTTGGAGAGACTTACATGAACTGATGCTGAGTGAAATGATCAGGACCAGGAGATCATTATATACTTCAACAACAATACTATATGATGATCAATTCTGATGGACGTGGCCCTCTTCAACAATGAGATGAACCAAATCAGTTCCATTTGTTCAATAATGAAGAGAACCAGCTACACCCAGTGAAAGAACTCTGGGAAATGAGTATGAACCACTATATAGCATTTCCAATCCCTCTGTTTTTGTCTGCATGCATTTTTTTATTTCCTTCTCAGGTTAATTTTACCTTATTTCAAAGTCCAGTTCTTCTTGTGCAGCAAAATAACTGTATGGATATGTATACATATACTGTATTTCATATACTTTAACATATTTAACATGTATTGGTCTACCTGCCATCTGGAGGAGGGGGTGGGGGAAGAAAGGGGAAAATTGGAACAAAAGGTTTTGCAAGGGTCAATGCTGAAAAATTACCCATGCATATATCTTGTAAATAAAAAGATTTTTTATTGCCTCCTAGAGTAATTGGCATCTATTTGGTCCATTTTAATTTTCAGGAAATTTGTTGCTTGAACAAGGTTTTGTATTTCTTGTGCTAAGCTATTAATTCCTTTGAAAGTTTTTTTTTTTTAAAACTCATTTCTTTTCCATTTTTTCACTTAAGTGTTCTTATTTCACTAATAACAATTGTAACTCTTAAAAACTCTTGTTTCATTTCTTCAAGGAATTCTAGTTGACTTTGTCCCTTTACTGTGTTTTTCTTTTAGGCTTTGTAGTAGATATTTTGGAGTTGCTTTCTTCAGTGTTTAACTCTTAAGCATATTTACCACCATAATAACTCATTACAATGTAGTTCTTTTTTTGTTTGCTCATTTTTCCAGCCTACTTCCTGACTTTGGATTGGATGTTAGGGCCAGGTTCTGTCACATTTCGGGGGGAAAGGTCTGGACTGGTCTTGTGAAGCTTTCTTGGGGTATTGGAGTGTTATTTCAAAAGTGCAAGAGGGAAGCTATGGAACTACAAGCTTTCAAGGCTCCCAAAGTGGCCTGCTCTAGGGTAAGTCTGCTCTCCCTATCTCTTTGCCAGTTCAAGCTCTGTTAATTCATGAGTTGGTTTGAGTTTATGCAAGAATACACAAGAATAGATTTGTCTAGATTTGTTAGTAGATAGTAGATGGTTAGCAAATATACAATACAATAGCAATGAGGCATAGGGTCCCATCCACAAGTTGGAGTTCTTGACTATCACTAAATTTCAAAATTATGTGTATGAAACTTTATTTCAAGCACTGATGCACAACAATCATTGAGACCTACACATATAAGTACATATATGTATATTTGTGTGTGTAGGTATATATCTATATAGATTTATATCTACATGTGACATTTAAAAAGGTTCAAGAGACATCATTTCTGGGTAATTTAATCATTTTATGAATAAAGCCTGGAGATTATTAATAAAAGGATGGTAATTTGGTCATCCCTCTTAGATCAAAGATCCCTAGTGCCACAGGGGTCACAGTTTATATGCTTTTGATTCAAAGAAATAGAATTCCTGAGGGGTGGCATTCAACTTGGATTAATTAACACAAAGACAGGTATGAGCTATCTTAAAATGAAGGTCTTGGGGTATGTGATTTAGATCACTCAAATCTTGGTCAAAGAGACATCAATTTCCATATCACCTGTCTTGATATTAGGGAGAATCAAACTCAGGCCTGTGTGAGGAAACACAATGAGTTAGGAATTCACACGTTAGCCCATACTAGAATTTTTCTGATTAGATCTTGGCCTGGGTAAATTTCTAAGAGAAATTCTCCACTTGGTTTCTAGATGAGCAAGTGAAAAAGAGGAAAAGGGGAAAAACCTTGGTCCTAATACAAATATATGAGAGAAATGAATATGTCTTGAATAACTCTCTGTGATATGCTACCAACAAAAAATGGTAGTTGTAGTCCATCATGAGATCTGCATGCATTATTGACTATGGAGAGCCAATATCAATGCAGATACCCAATTCCTTAGGTCTCTGATATCAAAAATCATGATGCTCCCCCTCAGAAGATGAAGGCAATCTATGACACAAAAGGCAAGAATCATTAATATAAAAATATAAAAAAGTACAAAGTCACTAATATAAACACAGCCAAAAGTCTGGGGCTTCCTAGAGAAATCAGGCCATCTGTGGAAATGGTTTTTGTAGCCTAGAGCCAATCTTTCCTCCCTGAATTATTGGCAGCAAACCTAGTATCTATCTAGTCGATGTAATATTAGCCAAGAGAAAGAATTGACCCGCAGGAGTAAAACTTACCTCTTCTAAAGATACACTATTATTGATTGAGGGAGTGGCAAAAGTTGGGTTTCTACCATGGAATTTGTACTGAACTATAATTGATTCAGCCTGAGGTATGAGAAGAAAGTAGTGATTTCCATAATAATTACAAAAGTCCATCTTGATGAATCTCTACCTGGATCAAGGGAACGCTCTGGAGCTGAGGTAGACAAAGGCCTGGAATGGCAGGAGGTATATATAAGAAGTTTGAGACCTGTGACTGATTTATTCAAAGGAAGGTGCTACTGCTTTTTGTAATAATAAAAACTTAGAAGGAAAGTGGATACTCACCCAATGAGTGGGGTATGCCTGAACCATGTAAATGTCATTATTACATAGTGTCTGATATGTGCCTGCTATTACCTTAGAGGGTAAATGCTTGTTGACTTGATGCTAAATGAGACGAAGATGAAGAATTCAGAGAAACTTGGGAAGATTTGTATGAATTGGGGGAGAGGGAAGAAAGATCGACATGAGGGACACAAATAAAAAAGAAAAAGAAAAGATAGAAAAAAGAAAAAAAAACACTGATTCTGATCAATGCATAGTAATTATGAATTTAGAAGATGGATGGTGAAGTATTCTTAGCAGAAACAGAAAATAGATTATATAGCAGAAAAGATGCCAGTACATTCTCCCCTCCTGTTGATTTTTAAATTCATTGGATATATTGAAAAGGAAGTAACCATTAACCAATGGTCTGCAACTCTGTCTACTTCCTGTGATTCTTGTGACTTTCTGAAGCTTAGACCTAGAGCTTGACCTTTTTTGCTCTACAGCCCTCTGAGAATAAGTGACTTCCTGAAACTTAGGCCTAAGGCCTACAGCCTGAGAAATCTTCACCTAGTTCCATTCAGTCCTTCCTCTTTACCTTTGAAGATTTCTTACACCAATCCTGATACATTTCTTCCACTAGGACATCCTCATTATCTAGGCCTTCAGGCTTGTTCCTCTCTTCAGTTCAATTGTAACCCACCCTCTACTATTCAGAACCAGCACCCACACATCAGTGGAAGTTTTTAATGAGACCATTTTAGCTAAGAAATCTTAAACTATTTTTTTTTTAATTTTTATTATAGCTTCTTATTTACAAGGGTAATTTTTCAGCATTGACCCTTGCAAAACCTGTTCCAACTTTTCTCCTCCTTCCCCCCACCACCTCCCCCAGATGGCAGGTAGACCAGTACATGTTAAATATGTTAAAGTATATGTTAAATACATTATATGTATACATATCCATACAGTTATTTTGCTGCACAAGAAAAATCGGACTTAGAAATAAGGTAAAAATAACCTGAGAAGGAAATCAAAAAGGGAAGTAGACAAAAACAGAGGGAGCAGAAATTTATGTTGTGATACACACTCATTTCCCACAGTTCTTTCGCTGGGTATAGTTGGTTATCCTCATTATTGAATAAAAGGAGCTGGAAATCTTGAACTTTTCTAGTGATTAAGTGTATTGTGCAAGGTAAGCAAGTGCGTGATAGGACATTGCTGCTTAAAGCTATGAACAGGAACCAGAGACCCTGCTTCCACCCACTCCCACCATTTATCTTGGAAACCCTGTCATCATAGACTAACAGACTGGCATCTGGCAGCCAGCTTTATCAATGGAACTATATCACTGTCAAGGTCCAGTGGCCTCAGGGTCATTATCCCATCGTTCCCTGTAAAGGGCTGAAACTCTAAGTAGGTGCACTGGAATCAGACAACCAAGCACTTAAGGCTAATTACCGATTAGACAATACTCCATTAGTATATGCTTGGAAAATGGCCCTTCCCACTATTCTGTGCTGGCTTGATCTTTTGGTGTATACAGAGAATTGTAGGAGGGACTAGAGGGTGGAGTAAGACTAGCCAGGGTCACTTTGACAGTGGATGAGGAGAAGGGAGGTTGTGGAGAGTTTGTGTCTATCCCCTTCACTTCTCCCCCTAAAGACCAAGAATAAAGGCCAAAGACTTTTGCTTATCCTGACTCTGGCTGATTCTAAGGCATCCAGGGTGCTAACCCAGATTTCTCAATTCCCACTCAAGCAATAAAGACCCAAATTCATTTGGGACAAATCTGGGAGCTGCTTCATGCTGATAAGAGGTATAGAGTTGGCCCTGCCCCATGGGGTCCAGACTGAGGAGGAGAGACAAGTGATTTGTAGGTAGTGTCGGCAGCATCTGGTGCTCAATGTCAGAATCGAGTCTCAGGTGAATTCAGGTTGACCAAGTAGTTGGAATTTTGTGGCTTGGAATCTAGAAGAAACAACTCTCACAAGTAGTTAAAAAAACTGCAAGTGTAATGGGCCAGAACTCTGTACTTGAAACAAGAATTCTTACAAGGTGCTAATTCAGTGGAATTGATAATACAATGGCTATCTAGTTTAGCACAGTGATTAATGGTTCTCTAGTTCAGTACATGTACTTTGTACTTAATGTAGTTCTACAAGATTCATACCTACAATGATGTAATTATAATAGAGCATATAAACTGGGACAAACTCAACCAGAGATAAACATTCCATCTTCCACTTTTGTGGTGGCTGGAAGCTGAAGCACAAGCTCCCGGACTCGGGGAGACTTCAAGACAGAGACCATTGTGGTGGCCCTCCTGATTCCCTCCACAGAGATCAAGACACATTCCAAAGTCCTCCAGAAAGCTGGCCCGGGCCTCAGGCAAGGAGACAAGATTGTGAAGGAGACAATAAAGATTTTTGGACTTTATCTCTGGCTGTTCTCATGGTGATAAATGAAGGCTGGTCCAAAGACCTCCAGAAAGCTAATCAGAACACTACATGCAAGGACCAAATATGAGCAAAAAATAAATAAATAAATAAACAAAATGGTAATATGGTAGTTACTAGGGAACCCCAGGAACCCCACACAGAGGAAGACTGGAAGGGAGAAGACGAGGCTATCATGAATGTCTCTCATCTAGATAGTTTTTTCTAGAATAAATATCAAAGAAAAATTTCCCCAAATTCTTGCTTTTATCTCCCTGGAGAAGCAGGGACAATGGGTGGAGCAGTGTGACCCTATACACAGTGAAAGGAGTGCTCAGATGGTCTAGGGTGCAAGCTCTATAATGTTTAAGAGGAATTAACCATTGGATAGAGAGGATGATATGCAAAGTGGAGATAATAATTAATCTTAAGTGGGTATGATCTTTTTTTTTTTTTTTTTTTTTTTACAAGGGAAAGCTTTTACCCAACAAAAACCAAAAGCAGTTTGAAGCCCCTGCCCCGAGGGGTATATGGGCAAAATTCATCTGTCAATCCTCCTTAAGTATGTACTCCTTCTCCAGATAGGCCTTTTTTTTTTTTTTAAACAGTTCTTACAGAATTTACTTGGGCACAAACTGGGCAGATCTAACAGATCTGTTTAATTGTTTCTCCTAACTTGTGACCAGAAAAAATAGATTTCTTAAGGGATTTATTTCCCAAATGAGTAGCTTGATGTAAGCCAAAGAGAAGTTTCCATTGGCTGGCCTCTGGGATTAGAAGTTGGCTTAAACATGTTTGAAACCACTTAGGAGGAAAAAGGGTGTATCCCCCTTTTTTTTTTTTAGCAAGGGAGTGTAGGAATCAGGAATTGCGGAATTAAAGGTGCCATGGTCAGGGACAAACAGGCAGCATCACAGGCAACTGCATCTGCAAGCTTGTTTCCCTTGACCTGAAGTGAATCCCTCTTCTGTTGTCCTTTACAAAATATAACAGAAACCTCTCAAGTCCAGGGATGGCTTACAGTAATTGTTCCCCTGCATTCTTAAAAGGGGAATATTTGGTTGTCTAAATAAATAAATAAAATCCCCTTTCTTTTCATATATCACCAAGAGCATGCAAAACATGAAAGACATATTTGAAATCAGTATAGATATTCACTTTCATTCCTTTCCCCAGTTCTAAAACTCTGGTATAGGCAAAAATGCTCTGAATCTGGTGGGGAGTTAGAATCTCCAATGATTGGTCTGGGGTAAACTTAGAGGCTTCCTCAATTAGAAAGACTGGAAGCCACTGCTCTAAGATGGGAGGGTCATTCCAAAGACATTAACTTTAAAAAGTAAGCAAGGGATCTGGGATGGGGTTCAAGGGACTGAATCAAGATGCCTATGACCTGGTCCTGCCTTTCATCATCATACAGAGTAAAAGGCTTTAGGGAGAGTTCAGGCCAGGAGAGAGGTCAATTTAGCTTTCAAGGTTTTAAAAAGCCTTGGTCTGATCAGGGCCTTGGCAATAACCAAAGTTAGGTATCCAGATTCTACAAAATCCAACCATGCCCAGGAAAGTTAATTTCTTAGAGGAAGGTTCGGGGAGTGATAAGATTGCTTCCTTTCCCCAGTGAGCAAAAAGGAGGTGAAAGTTAATTCATGACCCAAAAACTTAGCAGACTTATAGGCAAAGTGAGCCTTCAGACAAAAACCTGTCATCTTAGGAAGCCAAAAAGTTAAGGATTTTTATGGTAGCAGCCAGAGAAGCTTCCAGGGCTAGGCTGAAGATGAAGATATCATCTATATACTTGTATTTTGCTCATGGCTTCTACCAACCACTTGCTCTCATTACAGAAATTTGTTATAAGAAGGAAAAGCAGGGACATGATTATAATAGCGTCAAAATTGATTCTTCAGGGCTTCAGTCTGAGAGCACATACATGACAGGATAAATCATCCTTAACTCTGTTTGACAACCAATCATGCAGTAACAATTCCACCTCTTAGTCAGACTCAGGAATAATCAGGTGGGAAACAAAGAAGAAGAACTGGGAAACTGAGTCAGAAAGATCTTACCTTAAGCAGAGGATAAGTTTGTCCTCCCAGTTCTTGTCCCAGATAAGATATTCTTCTGTGACAGATCAAGACATCCCTCTGAATAACTTATGCCATTTCTCCCAAATGATAGGTTACTGATTTAATAGCAAATTTGAAACTCAAAACAATTATTAGTTGTAGTCTCAAGAGATTTCATTTCAATAGTAAGTTTCATCAATCAGAGGCTTCAGGTCTATACATTTAAAAAAAAAAAAAAATTGTACGTAACCTGTCACATGTGCCTGCAAGACACAGTCAAAACTAGTACAGGGATATCAGGTTAAATTTCTGCACTAAGTACTTCAAGAAAAGCTATAGATCATATTTGTTATATTCATTGAATAAGGAGGCATTATGCACTTAGACAGATGGAGATCTTGGTAGAAATAATCATTTTCAGAGATCTTGCAGTTCTAATAAACTTCTTAAAAGTTTCTTGCATTGCTAAGCAGTAGAATCTTTGATACAGCATGAAAAATGACTTTGCCTTAAAGCAGTCAAACCTCCCCCCCCCCAACATTCAGTTATTAATATTGATGAGGTTTAGATTTGGGGAACCCAAATGAAATTAGGGTTTCTGGCAGTCAGGGAGTTAAATGAGATCTAGTGGCAGGTTCAGGGTTCAGGGAATCAAATGGAGAGGTTTGTCTCCCCTGCAACCCCTTAGGATTCAGTGCAAGGGTAGGGAGTTCTGGAGACTCCCTTCTGGCAGCGCAAGAAGTACCCTATAAAGGAATTTAGTAGACCTGAAACCTAGATTGATAAAAGAGGTCTATTATGGGGATTGGAAGTAAGGTTAAAGTCTGGTTAGGGAAATAGGTGAGGGTAAAGAGAGGATGGCACAAAAAAGAGTATTACAGTGGACAGATCTAAGGAAAATGGAGTTTTGCACTGAGAATGCAGTTTTCAGTGGGCAGAAAAATCCTGGCTGTAAAGGGCACTGCCAAGGTCCATCTGCAAAAGCCTTAGTTGATGGAAGCTCATTATATTGTTTGTCTTGGTGAGGGTTGGGAAACCTGAGCAGATCATCAGAATGGGGGCTGGAAGAGCCCAAGTTGGCTCAGATACAGTGGAGTCTGGGACAAGCCCGGATCTTCTACTGGAATTCAAAGGAATGCTTTTGATCAGGATCATCCTTGAAGGAAAAAATCTCCAAAAATCCTTGAAGGAGAAAATCTCCTTTAATTCTGCCTCAATAAGAGACCCAACCCCAAGTCTTTTTTTTTTTTTTTTTTTCTCTTAAATGAATTTAAGTTTTAACTGCTTGAGGGGGAATGAAGCAGGTTGTGGTCCCTTTAAGAAACTATTCCTTTCTGATTCCCAACTGGGAATCCTGGCTTACACGTTATCAATCCAGGAAGCTATGACCTTTGATTCACAAATCCTGGTCAAAAACATCCCTTTGAATTCCAATAGGAAATCCAGGCTTGTCCCAGCCCCCATTGGATCTGAGCCAACTTTGGCTGTCCCAGGCCCCATTCTAAGGATTTGCTTGGGCTTCCCAACCTCCACTAAGACAAACAGTATATAATGAGCTTCCATCAACCAAGGCTTTTGCAGATGGATCTTGGCAGTGCCCTTTATAACCAGGATCTTTCTGCCCACTGTTTCCAGGGCTATCCTCTCTTTACCCTCACCTATTTCTTTAACTCGACTTTAGCCTTACTTACAATCCCCATAATAGACCTCTTTTATCAATCTAAATTTTCGGGTCTGTAAATTCCTTTACATAGAACCTCTGTGGCGCCAGAAGGGAGTTCCCCAAAACTCCCTGTGTTTGCACCGAATCCAAAGGAGTTGCAGGGGAGCTCCATTTCACTCCCTGAACCCCGAACCTGCCACTAGTCTCATTTAACTCCCTGACCACCAGTAACCCTAATTTCATTTGGGTTCCCCAAGTCTAAACCTCATCACTTTCAGCCCTTTGTCCATGTATTCTTGCTGCAGTTGGAATGAGGGAAGGGGAAGAAAGAGAAAGAGACTCTATGCTCTATCCTCCTAGCTCTGGGGAGGCCTTAATTTAGTTGAATTTGCTTCCAAATTATTTTACTCACACACAAAAATCAACATTGGCATTGTATGTTGGTTGCATCTAAAAATCCATATAAAGTTATCAAATATGAAGCAATTAAATGCAATAAAGAAGTTAATACTCTCATAGAATTTGTTTTATGCTAAGCATTTTTGCAATCTTGAAATGACAATTGCCCTACTCCCCAATCATTGCTCTCAAAAATTAGCTAACTTAATTTCTGTAGCCCCAAGCTTGGCCAGAACTGGGGTCCACAGGGAAAAGTCAGATTTTTTTTTCTTTTTAAGGTAGGAGCCAAGAGTGTTAAGAAGTCTTTCCTAGTATTCTGACTGAAGCATAGAAGTTTTTCTTTTTGCTGGCAGCATCATTTTTTTTTTTTTTTAGTTTTTAAAATGTTTTATTAATTGATTTTTAAAAATATATACCAATTTCCCCCAGTAATTCTTTCTCCTCCCTTCTCAGAAAGTCCATCCCATATACAAAAGGTTTTTTTTAAATCAAAATCAGCACAGTCCCACAGAGAATTTTCCCACCATCAATACTCAAATAATTCTCTTCCTTTTTTAATCCATGCTCTAATAGCCCTTTTTACTTCTACCTTCACATGAAGATGCTTCTAAGTATCATATTTCAATCACTTTCTTAATTCCCATGTTCTCCATGTTTATTTCGGCCACTCAAAAAAATGGCTGCACCTTAATTGGGCTCCAAACCCAAGACTGTTCTACCTATAAGAGCTAGAACTCTGACAATTACTTTTTTGAGCCTCTTCTTACCTTCCTTATACTCTTGTATATATAAGAATAATGACATAGATGAGGAAAAAAATCAAGTGTTTTCCTTTCTACATCTAGGGTACTAAAATGGGAGATCAGGGGTTCCATCTTGTTGCAGCTACAAGTCAGATATTATTCATTGGCTTGATTCTTCTTACTGATCAACATGGGATTTCGATCTATTCTATTTCCAAGCTGTACCAGTTCACTTATCCATAGGCAATCTGTAGACTTGTTTGCTGACAGCATTTTAAATCTTTCCAGCTAACAAAATCTAGCTCACAGAATAAACATGACACAGACATTCTGCACAAAGACACAGACAAAAATGACATGGAAGGACTGTCCTATCCCCACACAAAACAGTAATATCTCATCATTTTCTTTTTATCTTTCTCTTTGTACTTTGGTAATTCATATTTCAGATTTTTGCCCCAAAGATTGGGTTTGGCCTGCTCCATCCCCATTTCCTTCTGGGGAGAACAGTGTTCCAATCTAATGACTTGTGATCCTGTAAACCACAGTTCTATCTTCTTGATCAAATCCCCATCCAGCAGTCACCCAGCATGCCCCTGCTCCGTGCCATTTACCAGGACTTCCTTCTAGCTTACTAGGTGCCACCTCTTTCCTTGGATTACCAAGCCTTGATGATCCCAAGTCCCATTCAGCCTAAGGATAGACCAAGGGCACAGGTAGTGCTCTTACCTCTGGATTATGCATGCACAAGTTACCTGACTGTCTTGTCCTAGGGCTTCTTCAGAGACTCTACGTCTGTTTTTTATCCAGGGCCTCCGCCTTAGGCCCATACTTCACATTCACAAAGAGGAAGGCTGAGAGTCTGATCTTGAGGATGGTTGGAGAAAGCTCAACCTGATGCCTGTTTCCTATCAGACCCCCTTCCTTCCCTCCCCCCAGCCATCTCTCTGAGTGTAGATGGCTCTCTGCATCACAAGACCATTGGAACTGGCCTGAATCATCTCATTGTTGAAGAGAGCCACATCCATCAGAATTGATCATCATATAATTTTGCTGTTGCAAATAGAGTGATCTCCTAATTCTACTCATTTCACTCAGCATCAGTTCATGTAAGTCTCTCCAGGACTCTCTGAAATCATCCTGCTGATCATTTCTTACAGAACAATAATATTCCATAATATTCATATACCACAATTTATTCAGCATTCTCCAACTGATGGGCATCCACTCAGTTTCCAGTTTCTCACAACTACAAAACTGCCACAAACATTTTTGCACATGTGGATCCCTTTCCCTTCTTTAAGATCTCTTTGGGCTATAGGCGCAGTGGAAACACTGCTGGATCAAAGGGTATGCATGTTTGATAACCCTTTGGGCATAGTTCTAAATTGCTCTCCAGAAGGGTTGAATCAGTTCACAACTCCACCAATGATGTATTAGTGTCCCAGTTTTTCCACATACCCTCCAACATTCATCATTATCTTTTCCTGTTATCTTAGCCAATTTGAGGTAGTAGTACCTCAGCATGTTGTGCCACAGTTCCCTTTTAATGGTGTAACCCAGTTCTCTAATTGTCCTATTTAGTTATTCTGCCTCAGGTTATAATCATTCCCTCTTCATGTTTGATGAGGTAAAGGTTTTATATCTTTAGGTTATAAACATTCCTTCTTAATGTTTGACAGGATAAGGGTCTATCCATTTTAGACATCACTAGAATATCAGTAACCTCTCCAGTACCTTCCTCCATTATGTCATCCTAGGTGATCCTCCCCCCATTATGTTATCCCCATCCAGGTACCTCCCCCATTATGTCATTGTTCTTGTTATCCTGTAAGAGTCTTGCTGTTGGACATTCAGGGCTGGATTCTTTGAGATGATAGTCTCGTTCAGCCCTGGGACCAAACATGGATCATTTGGTCCCAGTATATCTCTCCATTTAATAAACTGTGAAATTGTTCTCTAATCTCTGTCTTGCTCAGTTTCTCTGGCATTACAAGAATTGTCTTAATTTGCATTTCTCTGATCAATAGTTGATTTAGAGCATGTTTTCATATGACTAGAAATGGTTTCAATTTCATTTAAAATTGTCTATTCAGATCATAATAAACTCTTTTTCTTTTTCTTACTCTGAGAGTCTTTGTTTTTGTGGATGATACTGTCCAACATAAACAAATTAGAGCCAAGGAGAGATCCTGACATAATCCTATGAAAACTGAGTGGGAAACATCACTCATCTTGGGGATGAGGAGGGAAGGAGAAGTATTGTGAGTTTCTCAGTAAGTTTGTGGATATGAATAGTTGGAAGGGATGGATTTTGATGGTGATGAATGGGAATGGGGGTGAGCAGTCATGCCCCAAATGATCCAGTGCAGAAAAAGCAGGAAGAATGGAGACCAGATAATATACCAATTCAGGTGAAATGGAAAGGAAATAAATTAAGGTAAAGCTGGGCTCTCTGGGAGAGTTAAATAAATTTAATTAAATCTCTGGGAGATTAAATAAATCTCTGGGATTTATCTTTAAAGAGAAATACACAAGCATTAATCACAAGCATAAATGGAATCCTGTGCTCAAGAGACCTTACAGTCTCTTAGAAAATGACATATGCATGTAGAGGTATATACAAAATAAGTGTTGGGTCTTGGAGATGGAGGTGGGGTTTGAGGAGGAGTCTAGAAACTCTGGCAGCTTCGGAGCAGGGGTGGAGCAGAGATCTTAAAAAGATTCAGCCAAAAAGCCTGATTACAAAGAGCTTTACTGGGCAGACTTTAAAAGTTGGCCTTTTTTTCAATAGAAAAAAGGAAACCATTGAAAGCTTTTGAGCATAAGTGACATGATTTGCAACTTTTCACATCCAAGAGGTCAGCTCTTTCTTTCTCCCTAGTACCCTGCCTACTCATTTACAGAGACTTGGGGTATAGGATCTGGCTATGGGGAATGAGACAAATACATGAATACTTATTGTATAAGGAGAGCAGGATAAGGAGGAATAGAATCAAAATGCTTTGGGTTTCTAGGGAGGCAGAGATCACTTTTAGTTCTCTCTGGCTCATCTTTTTATCCTCCAAGTCCCTTGTAAAGTACTATCTTTGAATATCAAAAGCAATGAATAAATATCACTTGGATTTATTTCAATCCTTCAGGGTACTACTTTGAATCCTGGCTCTGGCCTATCTAGCAACAGATCATGCATATAGCTGTTGTTCAACCAATATTTATTAAATGTGTAAGAGAATGCCAGAGGTGAGAAACTAGGGAATCCTCAGCATTACTCTCTTCTAGCCCCGGGGAAGTTGTCCCAACCCAGCAACTGAGCATGACCAGACTTTAAATAACTAGCTAGTCACTTTTTCTTAAAGAAAAAGGAAAGGTGCTTGCCATCTTGGGGGAGGGGATGGAGGGAAGGAGGGGAAAAATCGGAACAGAAGTGAGTGCAATGGATAATTGGATAAAATGCAATGGATAAAAAATTACCCTGGCATGGGTTCTGTCAATAAAAAGTTATTAAAAAAAAAAAAAAAAGAAAGAAAAAGAAAAAGGTAGAAATCTGGAAGAGAACACAAATCTGGAACAAGAATCAGAGCATGATAGAAAACACCAGAGAGCTGGCACCCCAGGAAGCAGCCCCAGTAACCGTTATGTTATGCCAGTCTCTTTGAATTGTCCTACCTCAGTTATTCTGCCCCAGTCACCAGGTTGCAATACCACCCTTCCCTCTTAATCATCAGGATGTTTGATAAGGAGAAAGACCTTCTATCTTAGACATCAAGACCCCAGTCCCTCCCTACTTATCAGAATGTCCCTTGCCTCCCCCCACCCTGTCAGAACCAGATTGATAGTGCTCTGACTCCGCCCCTGCCTCCGTCTGACCCCTAGTAACTTGGAGCCATGTGCATATATACCTAATGGGAAGCACACATTAGCTGCTGGATGCTTTGGACATCAGCCCTGGGGGTCTCATGCCCCCAGCACAATCTCTTCCTTTCAAATAAAATATTAAAAACTCTCTAATCTCCATCTTGCCTCAGTTTCTCCAGCATTACAATTGGACCTATAAGGAATGAGAAAAGAGAAATCATGAAATCAGGAGGAGGCTGCTACCATTGATGAGGTTTAGAGTGGTCTAGATTCCTGGTGGTCTAGAGGTTGGTGGTTATAAGAAATGATTAAGAATCCCCTTTAAATCAGCCGCAGGTTTTAGGAGTGAAAGAATTCACTCATTCCCGAATATTAGTTGCAAAATGAAAGCTTATTGTTGGATAGCAACTGACTTCTATAGTGGCAGATCTATGGAAATGGAGTTTTCCACTGAGAATTCAGTTCTCAGTAGACAGAAGGTCCTGGCAGTAAAGGGAGCTGCCAAGGTCCATCTGCAAAAAACTATACTTGATGGAAGCTTACTATATTGGGTGTCTTAGTGGGGGTTGGGAAGCCCAACAGGTCAGAACCTTAGTGGGGTCTGGGTGGCCCAAGCAAGTCAGAATGGGGGCAGGGACAAGCCCGGATCTCCTTTTGGAATTCAAAGGGATGCTTTTTGACCAGGATTTGTAATTGAATCAGAGGCTCTGGCGTCCAGAAAAGACAACTTTGTCTGGGGAGGATATGCCTCAGGCAGGAGGGGCTGGGAATCTGAAAGGAATCACAGATCAATAGGAAATACAGTTTCTTAAAGAGACCCCAACCCGCTTCACCATGAGGTCACTAGCACCAAATTCCAGGGCCGGGAGGAGAGTCTCTGTTTGTTGACTTCATCCAGAGCGTCAGACCCAGCACAGATGATTTCTCATTCCCTGCCTTCTTCTCCTGCCTCCCTCTTTCAGTAGACTTGGGTCTGCTCCCAAAATTAGTTCTACTTTTTAAATATTTAAATGTTTACCTTTCTGCTCCCCTTGTGAGCTGTGATTTTCTTTTTTCTTTTTTATGCTGAGGCAGTTGGGGTAAGTGACTTGCCCAGGGTCACACAGCTAGGAAGTGTTTAGTGCCTGAGGCCAGATGTTAATCTCAGGTCCTTCTGATTTCAGGGCTGGTGCTCTACCCACTGTACCACCTAGCTGCCCAACGAGCTGTGATTTTCTAAGATAAATGTGATTAACCATTGCTTTCTTGATCTATTTTTTCATTACCCAAATGTAACAGAGAAAAAAGAAATGGAAGAGACAGAGACACAAAGAGAGACAGAGACAAAGATAGAGTGAGAATTTTACAATTTTGATAAAGATTTACCTTGGCAGTTCTCAGGCTGACACTCAAAACTGTGAAAGGAATTTGTGATTCAATTTTACAGTTTCTCAGAATAAAGTTCAAAAACTTTGGTTGAGCAAAGCTGTGATGAACTGCAACTGATGTGAGAACTAGGCCTTGGTCACTTTCTCTTTCTATCTTTATGAAGCTAGTTTGAAAGGAAAGCCATTCCTCTGGAGGTGGAAAGCTGAGGGAGTAGCTAGAAGAAACAGTCACAACCAATGGGAGGAGTTGATGGAGTGATAGGGAAAGGATAGTTGAGCCACACAAACAATTGGTTCCTAAACCAATGAAAAGGAATGACAACTCTGCTCACCATTAGACTGTAGCATTGCGTTGCCATTATCATTGCTAGAAATCAATGAATTATTTTCTTTTGTTTTTACTTTTCTTCTCCTGTTGTTGTCAGACTTATGTCTACACAGTAGATTTATTTATTTATTCTTGATCATAGGGATTCTGCGCTTAAAAATGTAGTTATGTTCCTACTTTGATTCTCCCACACCTCACCCCCTTACATATCAAAATTCTCTAATAAGGTTTGGAAAGATACACCTTTCTTAGACTTATATGAACTGATTCAAAGTGAAATGAGTAGAACCAGAAAAATACTGTGCAATAATGTGGTAATTGATATAATAAACTATGAATAGCTTAGCTCTTCTTAGACAATACAATGATCCAAGACAATTCCAAATGACTCATATTGGAAAATGTTATCCACATCTAGAAAAAGAACTGATAAGACTCTCAATGAAAATTGAAGCATACTATTTTTACTTTTTTTATTATTATTATTATTATTATTTTTCCTTTTGGCTTTTTATTTTCACAAGTGACTATAATGCTAATATGTTTTACAAGATTGTACAAGGAGAAGCCATATCAAATTGCTTATCATTTTAGGAAGAGGGGAGGAGAGGGAAAGAGGAAGAAAAAATTGAAATTCAAAATTTTGTAAAAATGAATGCTAAAAATTGTCTTTACATATAATTGGTAAAAATAAAATACTGTTTTTTTAAAAAAATCTTTTTTTTGTGACTCTCCTTGGACCCTGATGTCATAACTTTTGCTTCTCTTTGATCAGATTGAGTGCTTAATTTTTAAAAAATAGTCACAAACCTCAATAATATTTTATTTGTCTAATTACATGTAAAGATAATTTTCAACATTTATTTCTGCAAGATTTTGAATTCCAAACTTTTTCTCCCTCTTTTTTACCTTCCCCTTCCCCAAGACAGCACGCAACCTGATATAGGTTATATTATATATATTATAATTAAGTCACAAACCTTCAAGCTTGTCCATTTAGTAATCACCTCTCATGATCTTGGAACTGGAAATTATAGATGGAACAAACAGTGATTGCTACCATGAAATTATTTCACCTCTTCTAAAAAAAATAAAAAAATTCCCTCTTGACAGCTTATCTCATTAGTTTTATCTTTTTTATTACTGGGAAGAATTGTAAATCTCAGGGATTTCCTGACCAGCCAACCCTGTACCAGAAGCTCTTGTACAAATAATTCATTCTAGTGCTAAAAGGCAAACAGCATATCCTTCTATCAATATTGTAAACTACAATGAGGATTATCTTTTCTTCGTATCTTTCCTAACCCCTTACCAAGGTCTTTATATACAGTAGATACTCAAGGAACACTTAATGAATTGAACTAAATAGAAAAAGTGTGGTATAGAGAAAAGAATACTGAATTTAGTCAGAAGATCTGAGTTTGAATATTAATTCTGACATTTACTAGCACTGTGAAAAAAAGCAAATCACTCCCTCAGGTTGAGCATCACTTAAACAATTTCTAAGGATCTTATATTTCTAATTCCTATGTGTTAAGTATTAAAAAGAGGCAAAACAAGGTGCTATGTGAGATCTAAAGGGAAAGCTATATTACTAATAAAAGAATATGCTAAAGGGACAGCTAGGTAGAGCAGTAGATAGAGCACCAGCCCTGAAATCAGGAGGACCTGAGTTCAAATCTGGTCTCAGACATTTAACACTTCCTATCTGTGTGACCCTGGGCAAGTCACTTAAAACCAATTGCCTCAGCAACAACAAAAATGCTAAGACCTCAAGGAGGCAGCATTTGACCTGTTTTTTAAAAAAATATTTAATATTTTTATTTTTCCACTACATGTAAACAATTTTTTACCTTTGTTTTTAAAACTTTGAATCCCATATGCCCAAAGGGCTTTCAAATTGTACATGCCCTTCGTATGTCTCTACTGGGTCTGTATCCCAAAGAGATCATAAAAAAGAGTGAAGAATCCACATGTGCAAAAATATTTGTAATGGATGCCCATTAGTTAGAGAATGGCTGAATAAATTATAGTAAATGAATGTAATGAAATGTTATCGTTCTGTAAGAAATGATGAGCAGGCTGATTTCAGAAAAGTCTGGAAAAGCTTACATAAACTGATGCTAAGGGAAGTGAGTAGAGTCAAGAGAACGTTATATATAGCAACAATAAGATTTTATGATGAGCAACTGTGATGGACTTGGCTCTTTTCAACAATGAGGTGATTCAAGGCAATTCCAATAGACTTGTGATAGAAAGAATCATCCACACTTGAAGAGAGGACTACGGAGACTGAATGTGAATTACACCATAGTATTTTCACCTTTTTTGTTTTTGTTGTTTGCTTATTTTTTTCCTTCTCATCTTTCCCCCTTTTGGTCTAATTTTTCTTGTGTAGCATGAAGAATATGGAAATATGTTTAGAAGAATTGCACATGTTTAACCTATATTGGATTGCTTGCAGTTTAAGGGAGAGGATTGGGGCAGAAAGAAGGAGAAAAATTTAGAACACAGTATTTTGCAAGAGTGAATGTTGAAAACTATCTTTGCAAATATTTTGAAAAATAAAAAAATAATTTAAAATCAAATTAAATGAATTTAATTTAATTAAAATGAATTTATTAAATTTATTTAAAATTGAAAAGAGCTTTGAGTTCAAGATTATCCTCCTTCCTCCCCATCTCCACCCCACTTTAAAAAGACACATGTTAAGTAATTCACAACATTTCCATAAAAACCATGTTGTGAAAGAAACCATAGATCCTCTCCCCCAAAAAAACCTATCAAGAAAAATAATGTAAAAATAAATATGCTTCAATTTATATTCAGGCATAATCAGTTCTTTTTTGGGGTATGGACAGCATTTTTTGTCATAAGTACTTTAGAGGAGTCTTGGATCAATTGTATTGCTGAAAATAGCAAAGTCATTTACAACTGATCATCCTACAACATTGCTATTACTTTGTAAACAATAAATTTTACTTTGCTTGAGTTCATGGAAAACTTTCCAGATTTTTCTGAGAGCATCCTGTTTATCATTTCCCAAAAAGCAATAATATTCTATCACAATCACATACCACAATTTATTCATCCATTCCCCAATTGATGGGCATCCCCTCAAATTCTTTGTCCTGAGAAGATGATTGCTATAAATATTTTTGTACTTTTCCTTTAAAAACAAATCTTTTGGGGCAGCGAGGTGGCGCAGTGAATAAAGTACCAGCCCTGAAATCAGGAGAACCTGAGTTCAAATCCAACCTCAGACACTTAACACTTCCTAGCTGTATGACCCTGGGTATACTTAACCCTGATTGCCTCAAGCAAAAAAATTTGGGGGGAGGGGAGAGATTCATGTAGTGTTGTTAGGTTAAAAGATGTGCTTCATTTTATAGCCCTTTGGGCAGAGTTCATATCTTTTGATCATTCATCCATCTTTCTCTCTATATATATATATTTTAAGTCAGATCCCTAAACATTTGAGAAATAAGGCCTTCATCAGAAAAACCAGCTTCAAAAATCTTTTCCAAATTATTATTGCTAACTGTATCTCCCATTTATTCTATTCTCTCTTGCTTTTCACTCTGATCTTCCTCAAAAATGATATTTGAGAACCCTTTAGGAGCTCTTCTCTCTTCCATCATCCTCCCCTTTCCTGTATTCCCTTTCCATCTTATTTTCCTACTGGATAATATAGATTTCTGTACCTATATTGAGTGAATGCTATTTCTTCTTTGAGCCAATTCTGATCAGAGTAAGATTCACTCACTTCCTTTCCCTTCACCCTCTTCTCCTCCACTATATTCTTCCCTCTTTTAGGCAGATAATTTATTCCATTTCACCTCTCTGTTTCCCATTCTCCCAATACATTCTTCTCTCACTCCTTAATTTTATTTTTTAGATATTATCCTTCATATTCAACTCACACCTGTTCCCTCTCTCTATCTATACTTCTGCTAACTGCCATAATAATGAGAAGGTTCTAAAGAGTTATAAGTATAATCCTCCCATGTAAGAATGTAAACAAATGAACCTTATTTTAAGGCCTTTATGATATCCCTTTTCTGATTACCTTCTTATACTTCTCCTGAGTTCTATATATCTAAAATTTCTATTCAGCTCTGGTCTTTTTGTCAGGAATGCTTGAAAGTCCTCTAATATATTGAATATTCATATTTTCCCCTCAAAGATTTGTGTTGAGCGGTGATTCTTGATTGTAATCATGTTCCAAGTCCCCTGACTCTATAATGTGGAAGCTGCTAAATCGTGTGTTATTCTGACTGTAGATTCACATTATTTTTCTGTAAGAAATGACTGGCAGGAAGATTTCAAAGAGCCCTGGAGAGACTTACATGAACTGATGCTGAGTGAAATGAGCAGGACCAGGAGATAATTATACACTTCAACAACGATACTGTATGAGGATCAATTCTGATGGATGTGACTCTCTTCAATAATGAGATGAACTAAATCAGTTCCATTTGTTCAATAATGAATAGAACCAGCTACACCCAGCGAAAGAACTCTGGGAAATGAGTGTGAACCATTACAGAGCATTTCCAATCCGTCTATTTTTGTCCACCTGCATTTTTGATTTTCTTTTCAGGTTAATTTTACTTTATTTCATAGTCCAATTCTTCTTGTGCAGCAAAATAACTGTATGGACATGTATACATATATTGTATTTAACATATACTTTAACATATATTGGTCTACCTCCATCTGGGGTGGGGGGAGTGGGGGAAGGATGGGAAAAGTTGGAACAGGTTTTGCAAGAGTCAATGCTGAAAAATTACCCATGCATATATCTTGTAAATAAAAGCTATAATAATTAAAAGAAAAAAAAGAACTGTGTACTGGACTCCTACCCTGGTGCTATAGACCTTTCCTGATGATCATCTAAGTTATTTTCAGCTGGAAAATGTTCTACTCCATCATTCTGATGCTCTAAAATTTATTTAGAGTTATCAAAAAAGAAATTTCAAAGAAATTTGAGGCAGTTTGCTCACTTTTATTCTACTAACTTGGTTCTTCCTCCTGAACTGGATTCTGAAGGGAAGAAGGAGAAGAGATGGGATTCAGGCACAGGAAAAATCTTTGACAAAAAAACCAGTGGTGTTGGTTATATTTGGAGAACAATTTTTGTCATATTGTCTCCCTCATATGTCTTAGTTCAGTGCCTAGCACAAAGTAAATGTTTAATAAATGTCTATTGATTGCTCAATGGACCAGAGGGTGCATATAGAATAAAAATCAAAATCTTATCTGGCGTTTTCTTTCCTTAATTGTCAAATTGTTATTATAGAGTTAGTTAACTTGTTCATTCTAGAGGATCATGGTTTTCTCCTGCAATTCCTTTATCCTAGGTGCAGCTATATAGGGAGATACCTCAAGTTACTTCTCAGGACAGTGCATTGTATCAAAGTAAGGAGAAATTTCTTGATTTCAAGAAATAATTTCATTTTTTCCCTTTCTGTTTTGTGTGTATGACAAAATAGTATTTGCATGGAATGGTCATCCCAGCAATTAGTGCAGCAAAACTCCCAGAAGCCTAGTTTATCATCTTGACACTGGGTCAGGTCTTTCATGATTGTGGTCACAGAATTCTTGATCTTTCTGATTTTCCAAAATTCCAGAGAATTCTTTTTCCAGGAAGATACTCATTTTCCTTTGTCCCCAGACATGGGTAATATTCTGAGTAAGATGGTACCTTAACATGGTCTTCTAACTTGCATAAGTGAAAAAGAATAGCAGTCAAGGGAGACACAGAATTTCTTTGATTTTTCTTAAGCCTGAGTATTTTTTTTTTATTGTATTCAGTTTTTCTTCTGTTTTATTTGTGTAGTGAGAGTCGGATACATGCTTATATGTTAAGGAAGCAATGAATAGAGCACCAGAACTAGAATCAGGAAGCCGAGTTCAAATTAGACTTGACACTAGCTAATCCTGGACAAATTGCTTAACTTCTGCTTGCCTCAGTTTCCTTATCTATAAAATGGAGATAATAACTGCATCCACCCCCGAGTTGTTGTGAGCATCAAATGAGATGATTGTAAAATGTTTAGCACAGTGCCTGGTACATAGTAGGTGCTCATGAATGTTATGGTGATTATAATAATCAGACCTCATTAGCTTCCTTATTAGCTTGTGAAACCTCTTCATGTGAAGGCTGCTAGGAAAATTTTTTCCAGGAGAATCATGATAAGCAAAATGCTTTGTAGAGAAAATGGAGTAACTAGTTTCCAAAGGCTACACTTGGGTGTAGGAAAAATATTTGATTGGCTTCTGACGCATTAAAAAAAAAAAGACTATCAACAATAGACTTTTCTTTTGCTTCTTTCGCCTTTGGGGGGATTGAAGTGTGGTAAAAAGAGCAGAGCTTCACAAGCCAATGTATTTGAAAGATCTTGAGGGGGTTCCAGAATTCCAATATACTAGCACCTGGGGTTTCAGGCTGAGGATTACAGCCAGTCTGGAATTGATTCCTTAAGGAGCAAAGAATGACTTTCTGGACCTAGGCCAGTGGAAACTGAAATAAAGATTCATAGGTCATAATGGATATGAACTTGGTGAGACCAATGCTATGGAGGAACTAAGTTTGGTAGTAGGCCTGGCTCCTGGAACATATACACATGGAATAATCATCTCTAGCCTTAGTTGTTGGAAGCTTGTGCCAGTGGTGGGTTCCATTCTTTCCCCAACTGTTGGAGGAGGTGGGCAGGTCTTACTTACTCTTGTCTCCTCTGCACTCACCATTCCCTGCTATTGCTCTGCCATAATTTCTGACTTCTACCTCCGTCTCCTTTTGACCAATGCAGATATTGCTCCCCTCCTCCAATGCACATATTGGCTAGGGTTAAGCACCATGCTAGTCATCATGTATTGCTAGACTATTTGTTGAGGTGTGAGAAATGAGGGTTGACAGACCCTGACAGCAATGGGGTCCCCTGGCTGGTCACAGACTTTGCGAAAGAATTCGCAAACCCCAATTAATACAGGCACGAGGTTTGGGGCAGAATTGGGTTTATCACACTAAGAAAATAGCTTTCTTAGTGGGCAAAATCCTGTTAGGATTATTTGCAAAGGTCTGAGCACATAGTATTTGATTATATTGGATTTTTTTGGCCTGGAGCTGGAGACCTTTCAATAGAGAGTGGTGATTATGTCCCAGACCAAGATCTCCAATTGAATAAGAGGAGATACTATCTGGGAGTTTTCCGGATAAACAGGAGGGTGGGGGCCCTCCCAAAATCTGTGAGGGGTTTCAATTAAGGGGCTTTCCAACCCTTTCCCCCAAAACAAAACAGGGACAGTTTACATCATTCCCCCCTTAAGTAATCACCTCAAATTCATTTGGGGCAAAGAGACGAAGGTCTCATTTTCTGTATTTGCTTCAAGCTGACATGGGTTGTAGAGTTGTCCTTATGTTCAACGGGGGTTCAGGCCAGGAGGGGAAGTGGAACTAAAGGTGGCAGCAACATCTAGGAGTTGTGGAGTGTCCAAATCAGTTGTCCCATGATCTTTAGACTGAACAAGTAGTTGGAAGTTTGTAGCTTGGAGCCTGGAAGAAACATATCTCATGAGCAGTTAAAAATGGGGTGGCATCCAGGGTGGAGATGGAGGCATTTGGGAATGAGGCCTTTGCAAATAATGCATCAAGTCCTATCTGTGGGCTGCTTGGAGGATGCTGATGGCCCACCCAACAATCCTGAATACCCCCACTGCTCATGGAGCTCCCTAACTGAAAGGCTAAGAAGTTAAGTATAGGCAGGGGCCATAGAATGACATCAAGAAAAGCTGGAGAGAAAATGCTAAGAGCAAAGTTCTCATCCTTGGAGTGGGAAAGAGTAAGGAAGAAGAATGAGAGTGAGACAAAGAAGGGCACAGACAATTTCACCCTTCTTTCTCTAGGGTTCACAGGAATATTCTGAAATATCTGAGAAGTAAAAGCTGGACTATTGTTGCTCTGCAACAAGCGAGTCAGGCTGAGGTGAGGATCTCTTTTAGCAAGCACTTGGATATCTCCTGAGCCTTCTCAGTCGTGCAGAGAAAAGCTTCTACCCAGTTAGTAAAGGTATATTTGGAGTCAGTATAGATGTTTACTCTCATTCCCTTCCCCAGTTCCAAAGCTCTGGTCAGGGCAATGAATTCAGCTTTCTGGGCAGAAGTCCCAGGGGACAGTGACTTAGCTTCCAGGGTGCTATTGAGGGTAACCTCCCACTAGTAAACCACTGATGCTCTTTGGTTTCTAAAATGCTCTGGTGCCCTAGGGTAAGTTTTGAGGCTTCTTCAATTAAAAGAGCTGTAACAGCCACTGCTCTAAGGCACAAGAGCCATTCTAGGAAACCTGTCCAGTTCCTTTGAGAAACAGGCAAGCTGTCTGGCATCAGATCCAAGAACCCAGGGCCTGGCCCCACCTTTCATCTACATACAGAGTGAATGGCTTTTCTAAGTCAGATAGAGCCAGGGCAGGGGCAGAGATCAATTTGGATTTTAGGGTAAAATTTAAGATTTTTATGGCTGTATCTAGGAAAGCTTCTTGGGTAGGAGAGGGAATATAGGAAGGCTTTGAGAGCAGCACAAAAAGATCACCTGGAAGTCTGAGAAGAGAAAATTGGGTCCCCAATTTCACCATTAAATCATGTTCCAATAAGGGAGCAGGATAGGAGGGAATAATAAGAAACGAGTATTTAAATAACAGGTCACCAAGCTGGCCAGGCAGAGGCAAAGTGTCTAAACAATTCTTAAATTTCCCTTCAATATCCATTCTATGGGGGAAGGGGAAAGTGAGACCAGAGTGTAGAGGTGAGAGAGAGACTACAGTAACAAAAAGAAATTCAATGGTGAAGCAAGGAGGAGCTTGACCAACCCCCAAATTCCTGCCGAAGGACAGGGCATTGTGGGGGGCAGCTTGTTCCCTGTAGGCCTTCTCCAGTGCCCCTCCTGGTTGCATTCAGGGCAAGGACTGAGGAGTTTCCTTGGCAGAAAGTTTTGGTCCAATGGCCCTGTCCATGACACCTGAAGCACAAACCCCTAGGTTTTCTGGAAATGTCAGTAGCCAAAATGTGGGACTGTTCTCTATTTCTCACTTTATTTTTTTGGTCTTTTTCCTCTGCCGCAATTTGCTCCCTATTATTAAAGACTCCAACAGCTGAGTGGGAGAAGTTTGAGGGACCAACACTGATTTCTGCAGCTTCCTCCGTATATCTGGGACAGATTGTTTAATATTAACATCTCCCCAGGAGATCAAATTGGAGGCCAATGCCTTAGATCCCTCAAAAAACAAACAAACAAACAAAAAAAACTGGGTGGGATCCTCAAGCAATGGCCAGGTTTTTCCTTAGTCTGGGAGATTCAACATTGAAAGAGGCACCTCTGCTAAGAATATCTCTCCCTGAGAATCAATTGCTTCTCTCAGGGGGCAGAGGTTAGAATCAGGATCCTGAGGAGGAGAAAAAGGAATGGGACTCCTTTGAGTCCCCATTGAGGAATGGGGTCTGTGAAGTCTCAGGATCTGGTTCAGGAGGTGAGGGGGATAGAATTAAAGAAATATTATTGAATATAAGATCCTGTCTTTGATAAGGAGATGGTTCTGAAAGGGATTCAGAGGGATCCTGTGTTCTACTCTAGAAGAGTGGAAAGGAGAGAGCTATTTAAAAGATTAGTATCTAATTTTGATTTCCCTCCAGCAAATTTAGGCAGCATCTTGCAGTGACATTTTAATTTAAGCTTTTTAGTTTTGAGATCTTTTAAACTGACTTTGTCTCTATTTAAGAAACAGCCTAAGGAAGAATCCTTAGGAATAGAGACAGAGGTGGATTGTCCCATTTTGCTACAAGTCCCAGATTTTTCCCGATTTTATGCCCCGTCCTTCCAGGCATCCTTGGAGAGGGAGAGGTGACAGAAGTTTTCTGATTAAAGGGTACTTCTGTTAAAATGCAGCAATTCCCAAGTTGGGCATCCCCAGCCAAAGAATTCTGCTAGAGTGTGGAACTCCCAATGGCCCAAATATTCCCGGGTATTTGAGTGACCCAGCTATAGAATAGACAACAGCAAGAAGCTTACCTTGGCCACAATTTCGGAGATCTCCATAATGGGCCACCAAATGTTGAGGTATGAGAAATGAGGGTTGAGAAATCCCCTAACAGCAATGGGGTCCCCTGGACAGTCATAGGCTTTGCAAAAGAATTTGCAAACCCCAATGAATACAGGCATGAGGTTTGTGGCAAAAATGGGTTAGTTACACTAAGAAAAAAGTTTTCTTAGTGGGCAAAATCCTGTTAGGATTATTTGCAAATACACAGTATTTGATTATATTGGATTTTTTTGGCCTGGAGCTGGGGAACCTTTCAATAGAGGGTGGTGATTATGTCCCAGACCAAGATCTCCAATTAAATAGGAGGAGATACTATCTGGGAGTTTTCCCTATGAACAGGAGGGTGGGGGCCCTCCCAAAATCTGTGAGGGGTTTCAATTAAGGGGCTTTCCAACCCTTTCCCCCAAAACAAAACAGGGACAGTTTACATCATATTTGCATAGTGACATTAAGGGAGCTAACTGGGGGCTCAGTCTGGGAGCCTGCTCTAGCTTCAGTCTTATTTACCAGAGATCTGATCTACCTGGTGCATTCCACTCAAGGTGTTTACAAGGTTTCTGGCAGTCTTTCTGTGCAATCTTGAACTGAATAGAGAAGTTTACTGGTGTTTTTCTTTGTTTTTATTGATCAACTACTTTAACACTCCACCACTTTGTATATGCCCAATTTCAACTCTTCAGAACAAGATGGGGAGGCATTTCTTCTAATTCTTCTCCTCTTCCTCCTTTTTCTTATCACTTTTGGATTCACCTAGGTGCTAACTCAAACTTGGGTCTTCTCTCTCTTAAGATTGGAGGGCTGGAGAGTAGAGTGCCAAATTCCTTCCAATGTCATATCCTTCTCTACTTCATTTTATAGACGTGGAAACTGAGGCAAACAAGGTTAAGTGATTTGTCCAGAGTCACACAGCTAGTAAGTACCTGAGGGTAGATTTGAATTCAGGAAGATGAGTTTTCCTGACTTTAAGCCTTGCACTCTATTCACTATACCACAAGTTGACTTCCTTCCTTTCCTTTTTTGATTAGATTTACTAGATTGAAACTCATTTAAATTTTTGTTGGGGATTTGACATGGCTAAAATCTTTCACATCACCCTCTTAAACAAGTCAACCATGTGATCAGGGACACATCTTGCAACTTGAGGAATAGAAGTTAATAGACTCCAATTGCCTTAATTCACTATAAGCATGTAAGTTGAAGACCTTTAGTTGAAGAGAGTGAGTTGAGATACTTCAACTTATTCTCTTCAACTAAAGATCTTCTGAGGTCACAATCTCAGGAGATTGATAGTTGTCTAGGGTGACTCTTAGGTCAGTCACCTCTATTTCCTCTTCTGAATATGGACATTATAATTTGCAATGCTTGCCTCTCACAGGTTGTTTTGTACAAAGTGCTTTATAAAATCTAATATGGATACACAGTAAAGTACTGGAATAGAATTGTCTGGTCATTCTTGAAGGGACACATTGGACTCTCTGAGGCAGGAGTTCTTGGAGCATGTTGGGTGTACCATGTCCTCTAGCAATCTGCTATTTAATTTTTAGTGATAGCATTCTTGTTTGGGTACAAATTAGTATAGTTATATTGGGTACAACATGCAAACTGAAATGTTCAGTTGTGTATGATTCTTCTCGACCCTATTTGTGATTTTTCTGACAAAGATGGTTTGCTGTTTTTTTCTCCAAAGTAAAGTGACTTGGCCAGCTGGCCATGCTGGCACACAGCTAATGCCAGATTTGAGCTCAGGATGTTGAGTCTTCCTGACTTCAAGCGCAGCATTCTATTCACTGTGCCACTTAGCTATTCCACAAGAATTAGCAGTGAGATAAAGCAGAAAAAAAATCTTTGGCTGGGAACCTGGACAATTAAGATCCAGTACTATCCTTTAACATGATACCTTGAGGATCAGTTTCCTCTTATAAAATAAGTGGGTTGAGTTATGATGAACTCTATGGTCCTCTTCCAATGAGATATGAGACCCTCCTGGTTTTTCACTTTTCTCCTCCTTCATTCAGATAAAAGGTAGTAGGCTGGGTTAAGAGTCTAAATATTTCTGGTCTTGCTGACTTGAACAATCTGTGTGATTTAGTGTAAAAATCCCTGGATTTGTAGTTAGGATCTTAGAATGAGAAGAAAACTTAGAAATCACCTGGTCCAACCTTCTTATTTTATAAAGAACTGAGGATCATACTTGTAATGTTCTCTTAAATGTAATCATTCTCTGAGAGCAGGTATCTTGGGGGGCTTCTGGAGGCAGCCTTAGTTTCAGTCCAGTTCAATAATTACCTCAAATGCAGCCAGCTGTTAAAAGTTCAGATCCTTTATTTTCTCTTCCAAAATAGCCCGGTTAGTTTTCTTAGAGGCCTATCTCTCTCCTTAGTTCCAAGAGCTCTTGCTGCTAGTCCTTTGCCTCTGCCTCTGCCACCTTCAGCCTCTCGTTCAACTCTGACTCCAAAAGCCTCCAGCCAGTAGAAAGGTCGAATATATGGAATGAATTGTCTCCTCCTCCAAGAGTGGGATTATGGGTTCCTGATTTGTGAATCTTCCGGATTTGTGAATCTCCTCGACTGAATCCTGACTTGTGAATCTTGTAGAACTCCAATGAGTACTAAATACATTAGTGAGCTAGAGAACTGCTAAGCATGATGCTAAAATTAGACAACCAACTTAGCATCTTGTAAGAATCCTAACACATACTATGCCTCAGTTTCTCCCTCCATAAAATGACCTCACAGGTCCTAAGTGTAGAAGAACTGGATCCATCTTTCTTCTGATTATGAATTCTGTACTCTCAAGAATTGAATTTAAATTTCAGATCTGTTCCTTATGGTTTCCATGCTCCCAGACAAGTCCTCTTTGGATGTCAAACCAGATGATGTCTAATTCCACCTGGAGCTCAAATATTTCTATACTTGGGTTCAGATGAGCTGAAGTCTCATCAACCTGAGAACATCTCCTCTTGGATATTTGCTAGGGGGTTTTCATGAACATGATGAGTGGCTGGTGATAGTAGGGATGAAGAAGGCAGTACAGAACCTACAGGGGCATTTAAGATAGGTGTATAAAAATTTGCAAGGCAGAAGTTGTGGGATTGCACATTTATTATCAAATAGCTTTAAGATGCTTCTCAAGGACACCTATCAGGTAGGCAGTTCTGAAGTATTGGGGAGCAGAGTTGAGTTTTCAGTGTCTCCTATGCCCACCCCAGGTATTACACTGTGCCCTGGGCCTATCTGGCTCTTGTTTGTGAGTTTAGGGAGTATCCTAAAAATGTAGAGATAGGATTAGGGTGGAGCTCCCTCCCTGTTCTTCCCAGTCTTTGGCCTAAGTACCCTGTAGGGAGTAACTTCTATATTTAATCTTGAAGCCTAACAAAAATAGAGGTGTGATCAGGGTGGGAGTGTGTTAGAAAGAGAAGGAAAGGGAAGTCCAAGGGATTGTTGTGATAGGGTTTGGGACAAGTATGGGAGGACAGAGTAGAAAATGCAATGTTGAAGAGTAGAAAACTGAAGCAAGCTAGTTGAAGGGTTGCCAAGAAACCTGGGGGAGGGAGGAATTTCTTTTTGGGGAGGTAAAGTCCCTACAGGCCCAAGAAACCTGAGAGAATGGCTAGTTACAAGAGCAGCCTAATCAAGGCTAAGGAAAAGCAGGGTTAAGTAGTATCTTCAATTCTCCTTCCTGAACCTCAGTTTTCCCCTCAGTAAAATAAAGGCCTCCCAACTCTGCTCCTTTGAGTCTAGGAATCCAGTTCTGGCTCTGACATTATATTTCACTAAGGGAGGGGTATTTGTATTTAATAACTATTGACTCACATGATGCTCCCATTATCAAGAGTGATCTAAGCCTTGAGAAGGGAGAAGGTGAAAGGAGATGAAGGTAATAAGCAATCTAAGTAATTATTTTTAAAAATATATATAAAATATTAAAAAATAAAGCACTCTTCTCAGAAATAAGTAGTTCTAATCATCTTTCCCCTAGATGAATCAAGAAGTTAAATGGCCCTATTTTGGAGGCTTTTCACAGATGCATGTACCTGTGTGTGTGTGTCTGTGTGTGTCTGAATATTTTGGGAAGGAGGTGGAGGCTGTACGCTCATATAGTTGTGCTCTCCTCTCTGACCCGATGACATGGATCTCAAAGAGAGGAGCCTATAAGCACCATGGAAGGCTAGGGCAGGGGACCTGTACCCCCGGCTCTCAGGTAAGAAAGATGCCTGGAAGCTTGGAGTGACCACCGTCCAGCTGCTCTGCCACAGAAGCACAGGGCTGTCCTTTTCATCCTGGAGGAGGAAGGGGATGATGGGCTCAGAAGAAGAGGAATGATGGGAGAGGCCTGTGTCTTCATGAAAGGCCTCCCCCTCCTGGAGTCAGGGTTGAAAGAATCTTCGGATAATGAATCGACCCAAGAGCACCATCCCCAAGATTGTCATCACGTACCAAATGGAGTTGTTGGAGAGGTCCAGGGCTGCCACCTAGAGACGAGATGGGCATCACAGAAGGCACAGGAACGAGGGGGTAAGGAGCAAGATGGAAGGAGAATCTGACAGGCCGCCACCCTGGGCCCACCCCCTGATTTCTGGAATAATTCATCCTGTCTTAACCCTTTCCCCTCTATTCTATTCCCTAATACCTTCCCTAGCCCTAGGGCCCCTGCTCACCCAGCCCCCGTTCTGGGCAATCCAGCGGGTGACAAAGTGTTGGAGCATGAAGTCAGCCACGAAGCGAGCCACATGGCCCAGGAAGCCAGTCAGACCCCTCCGATAAACATATAGTGCCAGCCGGTAGCCAAAGCCCAGCAGTGCCACCACTCGGCCCCAGTTGATGCCGCTTTCAAATAGGCTGTGAGAGGTAAAAAGCCTCAAGTGAGTGACTTCTCTATTCATCCCTTCCCTCCTTGTCCTCCCCTCTGACCCTTTGGGATTAGGAAGGTGGCCCAGGTGTAGAACACAGCAGCCTAAAAGAAGGAGGTAGGGAACATCTTTAACCAAAAAGCTTCTTCTTGGAGTTGGGGAGAATCTATGTCAGTTTCTAGGAAGACTAAAAGTCAGACACAGCGTGGGACAGCAACACCTGCTGAGAGGTTGCCCTAAAAGGATGCTCTCATCTTGGTACAGCAGTTCTTTTACCATTAGGGAGTACAACCAGATAGTAGATTCCCTCTATTCACCCAAGCCCACTTAGCCTCAGGATGAGTCCTACAGTTCAATTAAACATTAATTAATTGCATGTTATTATTCACCTGGCACCCTGTATTCAGATAGAATACAGGAAAGAAACAATGCTTTCTCTCAAGGAATTTACATTTTAATAAAACAAAATTCTGGGCCTGGGTCTCCTGGAGGGATACCATCTGGGCTCACCCCAAAGGGTTAAAAAACTGGCCACAGATGGACCACCTCTCAGGCTGGTTGTCAGAGACCATATCTCCTCTACACCCACTGACATGCAACCTGCCTATTATTTCCAGGTGACTTCCACTTCTCCCAGTACAGAATGTCCAACAGAAAGAGAAATAGTGGAGGAAGGATAGCTTAAAGCATGGGGGCAGAGAAGAAGGGATTTACCTGCAAGCCGAGGAACCACAGCTAGCCTGACATCCCGCAGGGAGAGCAGGGAGAAAGAGGACAGAAGTGGAAGTTAGGTCCTGGGAAGCTCAAAAGAGAATGAGGATGACACATGGGGAATAACTCGCATCACATCCCCTGCCCACCTTTGGAGTCTAGGCCAACAAACATCTCTCATTCCTAATGTTAATCACAAACTGAACTCTAATAGAAAAATAAGGTAGCCTTTTTGTTGTTATTTGGTCATTTTAGTCACTGCCAACTCTTTATGACCCCATTTGAGGTTATCTTGGCAAAGATTGAAGTGGTTTACCATTTCCTTCTCCAGTGTATTTGAGGAAACTCTAGTAAACACAGTGAACTGATTTGCTCAGGATCAAGAGCTAGGAAGTATCTGAGGTCAGATTTGAACTCAGAAAGTTGAGCCTAACCTCAGCTCTAATATAATGCTCACCCCGCCTCAAATGTCCAGCATAGCAGCAGCTTTCATGCTAATGAGGTCCTGGGTCACTTGGTGGGGTTGGCAGAAAAAACCTGAAGTATTGATAAGATTACTCCCCGAGTCAAGTAAGAAAGAGCACTGATGGAGATCTGCTCAATCTTATAGACCTGCCCCCCTCCCCCACATGGAGGTCATGGATAATCCCATCTTACTGCATCTAATCAGAAAGTCAAGTAATATCCAACATGGTTAAATATCAAAATTGGTTAAATTTTCTTTATAAATCTGTCTGTGGCCCACACCATCTTTGTTGCCTTTGCCTCTTTGCCTCATGATGTCTTTCTCCTTATAGCTAACTAACTCTTTGAAGGTGTTAAACTCTTCTATGGATTTAATTTGCCAATCAATAGCATATTCCCACTTCACAGAGTATTTTCTTTCTCCTGATTAATTGTGAGTTCCACTGGAGAACTTGATTTTCTCAATGTTAATTGTTAAAACTACCTTCCCTGCTAATTATATGCTTTCTGAAATCCATTTCATATTTACTATTCCTGGTGTCTATTTTACCTCTTCATTTTGTCTATAACCTCTTCTCATAAACAAACCTATCTTTTGTCAAAGACAAAAGCCATTGTGAATTCAACACAGGATTGAATCTCAACTTTTGGTGTCAAAGAGCATTTAGTGTCAGTTGCTCTCCTCAATCTCATCTTTTGGTGTTGAACCTCAAACACAGTATTGCCTCATTTCTATTTTCAGGGGATTGAAGAGATTTTAGGACCAGCAGTATTTGGGGATCAACCTTTCTTGCTGCTCTTCTTTCTTGCTAAGGAACAAGGTAAACTAGACTAAGAGCAATCCTTCCTATTCCATCTCTATGTCACAAATTCTAGAAGGAACTCTGTTTTTTAGAGGATCATGGGATTTAGAATCATCTAGTCCAACCCTGCAGTCTTACAAAGGAAGGAACTAAGGGTTAGAGGAAATTACTCCCCCCCCTATCATACAATTAGTCAGTGGCAGAGTCAAAAAGAAAACTGAGGTCTCCTTCTCAGGGGAAACGGAAAACAACAACCACAACAAAATGGAGTCAATTGTAGGGAGTGACCACCTATCCTTATCCTCCTAACAGTCACTGCTCACATTTCTATAGGGCTTTTAAGAGCCTTTCCTTACAACTGTTCTCTAAAAAGCAGATCTGCATTTTTTGAAATAGCCTCCCAGGAAAAAGCCTATCTTGTTTCCAAGTGAAAGATACACAGTAATACTCACTCTAACCATCACAGGGGGTGGGACTACAGAAAGGGAGTTGCTACAAAGTAACAGGTGAACACAAAAGCAATATAAGGAGACAAGTTGCCACTTGTGAGACTGGACAGGACACAGAAAGGAAAGGAAGGAGAGGTTCCTTGAAAGTGACCTTGGAAGAATTGGGGGAAGCAGATACCTGGAGGCGATCTTGACGAAGCTCTCATAGGCAGTTTCCGGGGTGGGCTGCAAATGCTGCAGCATGGCCTCAAATTCTGAGTTATACCTGCGAATGATGTTATCCCCAATGATGGCCAGCTGTCGGCCCACCTGTTCTGTGGTGCTGGGGCAGTAACAGAAAAACAGAGAATGTCAGGACTGCCACAAGAAGAGCCCTTATCTTTGTTCCCTCATCTTTAGGGAATAATTCCACACCCAAACTGTTAGACCTGAATCTGTGAATAAATACACAGGAGGCCCAAATTTTGAGAACAGAGTTCCGGAAATTGATGGTAGAGGAGAAGTGGGTTGAGGGCAGAGCTTTGCATGAATGAGGAGGGTAAAAATAAAAGAGATGAGATGGAGAGGAACTCAAAGAGGGTTTGTATGTATACATGACAATATATGTAAAGAAAAACAACAAGCAAAAATCTTCCCAGTAGAACCCTGGTCTCCTGGGCTGAGGTTTTCTTTCACTTTCTGACCACTTAGCATTTCTAGTCCACTTGAGCTAGTGATCTTCAGAAATATCCCCTATTTTCCCTTATGGTTGCCACCAAATCAGATTCTTGACTGGGCACTCTTCTTGATAAAAAGCCTTCTTACTCTAGTTCTTAAAATTAAAGTATTCAGAATCTTCAGAGAAACGGATCTTAGGAAAAGTCTGGAACCAGCTGCCATGATCCTTAGAGATTCATATCTGTGGCCATTTGTCTACCTGTATACCAAATCAATTCCCTCCTTTTTTGGCTTCAGAGTTCATCTCTATTCTACCCTACTCCCATTCTTTACCTACTTGGTGACTCTGTCCTAGACTCATTGATAGAACCTAAGCAACATATGTCTTTCCCAGTGTTTAATCTATTAGTTCTGTTTTCCTTTTGGGGTTTTTGGATACCTTCCTCCTAATTCTGCATTTCCCTTACATGGTTCCTTTGTAGTGGCTTTTCCACCCCCTTCCCCCCAACCTGATCCTCACCTTCCCCTTAAAAAATTTAATAATATTGCTGTTGAGGCATTTCAGTTGTGTCAACTCTTCTTGACCTCATTTTGGATTTTCTTGACAAAATATTGGAATGGTTTGCCATTTCCTTCTGGCAGAGGCACATTTTACAGATGAGGAAACTGAGGCAAACAGGGTTAAGTGATTTGCTCAGTCATATAGTTAGTAAGTATCTGAGGTCAATATGAAATCTAGTCTTCATCACTTCAAGCCTGGTATTAGTATCTACTGTGCCACTTAGCTGACTTACACAATTTAATAAGATGTACCACACAGCACACCACAGAATTTTCACCTTTTTTGGTTGCTGTTGTTTGCTTTCTTGTTTTTTTTTCCTTTCTCATTTTTTCACCTTTTGATTTATTTTTCTTGTGCAGCATGATAAATACATAAAAGTGTTTAGAAAAAGAATATATACCACAAATACTTTTTACACAATAAAAATACACACAACTTCAATTAACAGCTAGGGAAAGGGCCATTTCATTACAAAATGGAGTTATATATGTGTGTGCATGTATGCATATGCATGGGTATTCACACATATGTAGAAGTTTTTGCATTTCTTCATATACTTGCTTCCCTCCCTCACCTGCTGAGCTCTTGTGGCAGGGTGTCCATTTCTGGGTCTGCAAGGACAGCATCTCCCTCACTTTCCTGCTCTTGTTGATGGCGATAGAAGACATAGCTTCGGAAAACCTCTTCAGTCTGTAGAGCCACCTGTTCCTCTGTGAACCAAATCCTCAGTGTTAGGTTCAGGTGGGAGGTAGGAGACAGGGAGA
Organism: Sarcophilus harrisii; assembly: GCF_902635505.1. Classification (NCBI taxonomy): domain Eukaryota; kingdom Metazoa; phylum Chordata; class Mammalia; order Dasyuromorphia; family Dasyuridae; genus Sarcophilus; species Sarcophilus harrisii. Next base: position 283,905,040 of record NC_045429.1, on the reverse strand, counting down.
CGGAGCATTCTCTCTTCTATGCTACCCTTCTTCCCTATTCTACCTTCCTCTACAAGGACTTAAAGCCATCCTTTTATCTTTTAGAGTACAAGTCTGAAAATATAGAACACAAAATGTCCTAGCTGGTAGGGAGCACTTGGCCCAGCCATTCAGACAAGGAAACTGAGGCTCAGACAGGGCAAGGCAGCAGATGGCAGAGCTGGGATTTAACTCTAAATCTAGAGAGAATTTTCCTTGTGACTAACCCCTAAGATAACCCCTAACTACTTCCATCTTTACAACCCCATCAGAGAAGAGTAAAAAGCCAAGAGTCAGGTCCCCCTCATTCTCTCTCCTCTCCCCAATTCTATCTCAACTCTCCTTCTTCCCAGAAGGTATTCCTTAGACCTAGAAGGGGGAGAGGAATACTCTTACCTGCAGTAGATGAAGGGGCTCGAACCCGGCTCACCTGCCTAGAAGCCATACTGAAAAAGATGATAGCAGCCTGGAAGAGGAGGAGATTAATTGATGTTGGGAGAGAAAAAGAAAATAAAAACAAGAGTGAGCAAGGGTGTCTGTCCCTAGTTCAGAGGTTTTTAACTGTTCACTAGATGAGCCAGACACCCTATCTACACACATGGCGACATACTGGCTAAAGTGTAAGATGAGGCACCTTTTGCCCTAGCCTAGCCCAGACTTTTATGTGGTTCCTATATCACCATGCCTAGCAAGGCTTGTCCCCTTTGTCTGAACCTCTTGATAAAGATCACCAGTAGTGGGGGAGGGGAAGGGATGCTGGCTCAGGGTAAAGCATAAGATCAAAGCATCTGAACTGAAAAGAACAAACTTAAGTAGACTTCTGGGCCCAAACTACTTAAATTGTGGGTTATGAAGCCATACGGGATTGTAAAACTGAATGTGGGGAGGTTGTGAAAAATTTGGCAATAGTAAAGTAAAAAAAGCAAAATATATCAATTATTCCACCAAGATTCTTTATATAAAAATAAATAAGCACATCCATGTCATTTACATGCAAATTTGCTTCCATCTTTAATAAATAGTAAAATTATATGTGTACTAAAAGACTGTTTTAAAATAAATTTCTTTATGATTTATCAGTAAATATTTGGTTTGTATACCTATTTTATATATCTATACACTTAGGGTGGAAGAAAAATTTCTCAGGCAAAAAGAGTTTGCCAGTGGAAAGTTTAAGAAGCCTGATATAATCCACACCATTGAAACCTAGAAAAGTTGGGACTTGCCTAAATTCATGTAGATAATAAATTGCAGATTCTATTTGAATTTGAATCCAGTTCCTCAGATTATAATCTCAGCTCTTTTTCCAGGGTTTTGATCACACTCCATTCCAACCCAGGTTAAATCTGGTAAACATCAAGGGGAGGAGGCAAAGAGGGGAAACATGAAAAGAAGGGAATAGGGAATGGGTGAGTGGGGGGCTGCTAAAAACCATATACTTGTTATTGTGTTGTATCACATTGCTGTAACCTTCTCCACATCCTGCCTTAGGTCATGGAGAAGTTCTAACCTTCTCTCTGATCTCCTCCCCCAAGTCAGGCATTTCTGTTATAATATTTTCTAGTACTTAATTTTTCTGTCCTTTTAAATGATAATAATGACAGCTAACAGCTTTAAGGTTTGCATGAGTTTTACAAAGATTATCTCTTTTTATTCATGGGAAATAAGTCCTATTATTGCTATGATTAGCATTACTAATAATATGTTTACCATCATATTTTAGTTATAATGTATTATATTTAATATTAGTGCATATACTACAATAGTAATATCATTAAAATAATATTTTTGCAAATTATTTTACAGATGAGACAACTGAGGCAGGCAGAGATTAAGATACTTGCTTATAAGTATCTGAGCTCTTTACTACTTAGCTGCCTTGATAAATGCATAAATCTTTTAATCACTTGTGTTGAATGGATTACAGGTTTCTAGAGAGATGGGCCTATATCTTATCTATCTTTATTATTAGTAGCAGGATATACAGTAACAAGTGCTCTTGATAAATGTTTGTTAAATTGCTGAATGAATGGTGCTTTATTGCTACAAAAATTACTATACTTGTGGGTTGTGGTTGGGCCCTAGCAAGGATGACTCAATTTATAATCTACTTTCAGGCTCCCTAAAAACTGGCACCATCTGAGTTGATTTCCTCACTAACAAGACTGATTGATAGATAATTGCAGCTCCCACTTCCCAGCATATCAATAACAAAGATTTTTATATACAATACATCTCTTTCTAGATCCTCACTACAACTTGGTAAAGTCTATGAAGTCAACAAGGCAGGTATTATAATCTCCACTTTAAGGATGAAGAGCCTGAAGCCAAGAGAGAAGATTTAAGAAGCTTGGCAGTGAGTAGAGCACCAGCCTTGAAGTCAGGAGAACCTGAGTTCAAATCTGGACTCAGACACTTAACACTTCCTGGCTTTGTGACTCTGGGCAAGTCACTTAACCCCAATTGCCCCAGCCAAAAAAAAATTTTTTTTTTAAATTAAAAAAAAGCTTGCCCAAGGTCACCCAGCCAACAAGTAGACAGGAAATGTCCTTCCTATAAAATCATCCATAGATATCTTTGTAATACTGCCCTGTAGGGGTCTGGATAGAGGATATTGGGGTAAAGGTGAGATAGGAAGACAGATGAACACTCAGGGCAAAATGTATCCTAAAATCTCCATCTGTGTAATTGGGATCAGCAGACTCAGGTTCACATTTATATCCCATGTTAGTAACTAAAAAGGTTAATAATGATTACATAACCAACAATAACTTACATTTTGGATTATAGGATCTGTAAGGAACCTTAAAGATCACTCCCCCATTTTGTGGGTAGGTGCTACAGTGGATAGGTTTTGTAGTCAGGAAGATTCTCCTTCCTGAGTAAAAAATCTAGCCTCAGACACTAGCTGTATGGACCTGGGCAAGTCATGTAATCTCCATCTGCCTCAGTTTCCTCAACTTAAAATGAGAATAATAATAGTACCTATATCACAGGGTTGCAAATCTGGTGTTCTAGATATTTTATGGTTCACAAATGTCTGTTTTATAAACATCCCATTAAACAAGCAGGGCAAATGTTATTTAATCACCTCCCCCCCCCCCCCTTTTTTTTTTTTTTTTGCTGAGGCAACTGGAGTCAAGTGACTTGCCCAGGGTCACACAGCCAGGAAGCATTAAGTGTCTGAGGTCACATTTGAACTCAGGTCCTCCTGACTTCGGGGCTGGTGCTCTGTCCACTACACCACCTACCTACAATTCTCCCTTCCCCTTTTTTCTTTGAAGAAAAAACTGAGCCTCAGAGAAATACCGTGGATTGAATGAGTACTAAGTATCCTAGCTCTATAGATAGAGCTAGAAGCCAAGCTCTCTGACTCCAAGTCTAGTAATTTCTTTTAGGCTTAAGAATACAAGAAAAGCAGTCGAGGACAGAACACCCTTGGAATTTGTATTCCTCTTCCCTTTGCCCTCTGAAAATCCTCAGGGTACCTCTGCCACCATCCTGGGTTACTTTGACAACCTGCTAATAAGAGGTTAGAATTTCCACAAAGAAGTCCATGGAATCAAATCAGAGAACTTTTCTCTAAAGCCAGGAAGCCTTAGGTGTGATTGAAGGAAGAATTGCCTGAAATGCTTCTATACCCTCACCATTCTGACCCACGCTGCCTGCCTGGCCTGCTAATGTCACCCATCATGCACCTGTGCTACCACTTTGTCAACTTCCTGCTTTCTACCTCCCCACTCATCCCATTTTTTTCTCCTCTCTCTCTCTCTCTCTCTCTCTCTCTCTCTCTGACTTTTAGCACCTCACTCTCTGAACTCCAAATGAGGAAGGAACAGAAAGAATTTCCTGGAAATGAGTTTACTTTCAGTTTAGGTTTTTCCTTCAGTATCTTGCTCTAAGCCCCCAGCAGCTACCATCATAGCCTTTACAAAACTGCACCTCTGCCCTCCTACTTGTATCCTTGGGGCTAAATCTATAGAGGGAACCCCAGGCCCCACCCCAACAAAGTCCTAATTTTTGAAGGTCCTTATTTCATAGGACCCTAGATTAGGCCCATAGAATCTAAGGGATTTGTCCAAAGTCACATAGGTGAGACTTGGGATTTGAATCCTGTTCCTTTTACTCAGGATTCTCTTTGCCACCTATGCTAGACTCCTTCAGGCTCAGGGTCATTTTAGGAGTCCTCTTTCATTTTGCTTCCTAAGGTATCCCCAATTTAAGGGCTCGGTACCTGGAGGCTCTGTTTTCTCTTCTTCCATTACTTGCTACTTTCAGTTTTCTTTTTCACCTCTCACACCAAACATACACTTTAGTAGTGAAGTATGTTAAGATTTGGAGAGTTATATGACAACCAGGTCTCATCAAAACAGACGTTTGCCTGGCACACCCACCCCCATTCTGCTTTGTAGAAGTTTGTAACACATTCTGATAAGGCTCTCTTTCCTCTTCCCCGCTACCCCAATCTACTGGACTCTAAATCTGACTCCCCATCAGAAGCAGACAGCTTCCCTGGGATTCTGTGACATATTTTACTGCTGAGGCCCTTGGATTCAGGACCCCATCAGGGGCTGATTCCAAAGAAATAGTTTCAGATCCAGTGACTACATAAGAAATACCACCCTTTCCCCTACCAGAGGCCTAGCTCTGATTTTTAAGAGTGTGTTTTGGGGGATAAGAGAGGTCTTGGCCTTAAAGTCTCAGAATGTCCCTACTTAACATCAATATTTCTCTTCCTTTGGATTCATAGCAGTTTAGAAAAAGACATTTGAGGAGGAATGGCCAGCCTAGGGATTTTCATTCCCCAATAACCTGTACCTTTTTTTGGCTATGAGAAAAGAATTTCCCTGCTTTTTCTTGGGAATGCAATCTAACAGATCCAGGAAGCCTCAATTCTGAGAGCTTCACAAGTTTGGAGCCAGAGGATAGGAAAGTCAGGCAGATTACCCAAAGGAACCCCAACTCAGTCTACAGCCCAGATAGCTGATGGCCAGGGCAGGGCCTTGAAAAGCCCAACCATGGGGTTAGCTGCAATGGCCCACCTTGGAGAGCTTTTCCCTGGGCCAGGTAAGGGTGATTCCTATATTCTGGCAGGAGGTTCTTCCACTAAAGCTCTCATAACCATGTAGAGGTCCTGGACAGGGTGTGGACAGAATGAGACTCAATGCCTAGTATCCCAGGTCTCAAAGGATTGGGGGTGGTAGAATGGGACTTACCCTGGGACTGCTGTCCCGGTGTACCCAGGAACAGAAACCCTAAGGCCCCAGCTTCCAGGAACCTGCAGCGGCAGCGGCAGCGGCAGCGACAGGGGCAGCGACAGCGACAGCGACAACAGCAGCAGCAGCAGCGACAGCGACAGCGACAACAGCAGCAGCAGCAGCAGCAGCGGCAGCAACAGCAGCCGGCCGCTGCAAGGAGCAATGGGTTAGTCCATCCGCCTGCTCCCAGACGCATCTCTTTCCTGTTCAGCTTAGATCCAATCACAGAGCTAAGGTGGAGCTGAGCAGGGGGCTGGTGAGCTCCCTCTAGAGGACTCTTTTTTGGGAGCATCTGGGTCCTGATGGCTATTGACATGCTTCCCCTTAGTAGGAGAGCCTTCAGCCTTCTAGCTCAGTGTAGAGGGAGGGAAGGCTGGGAGCCTGAAGGCCCACTCAACTACCAGTCAGTAGCATCATCTCCTCCTGGCTCCCAATCCAAGACTTTAGTTCTGGTCAGAAAAACAGAGGGAAGACGTGATTCTCACTATCTGTCTTTTTTAAGCTACCCCTTCTCCTTGTCTCAGCTTCAGCTTCTCCCCACTCAGTCCATCTCCAAACCACTTCTCTCAGGAAGTCAAAGCTCCGTGGACAGAGGCTGTACCTAAGTTGTATGGAACGCAAGTCTGAGTCCCTTGTGTCCCCATTTCTAGAGGGATAATGACAATAATAATAGTGACCACATATATTGCTTTAAGGTTCATAAAGTACTGTACATATATTATTTCATTTGAGACAATAAATGAAATATGATCTCATTATATATTATATAATAAAGTATGATATGATTTTATAGGGAAAAATAAAAAGATAGTGCTTTTTCTGTAGTGCTTTAAGCATTAAAGAGAGATATTTGCCTCTTAAAAGAGAGAGAGGACTCACATGGAAATATGTTTTAAAAAATGAATGTACATGTATAATTCAAAAAAATAAAATTAGGAAAATGAGAGAGAGGTAACTAGAATCATGCATAGAGAACTGACCTAGAAACCAGGAGGAACCTGGGTTTAAGGCCCGCCTCCAACAAATACTGACTACATAACTCTGGACAGGATAGGTAAATTTATGGTGCTTTAGGCAACTATTCTTGGTATCACTTTACAAATGAGGAAAATGGGGAGAATTTAAAATAATTTGACCAAAATCATATGGATAGAATAAGGAGAAAAGGCTCCACATATGTGGCAGGACCCATTTGTCCACTTAAGGACAATGACAACGTGTGAGGCTCAGAGAGAGGAAAAATGAATATCTCTACATTTTGATTCATTCCTGTCAAAGAGAAAGCTGGAGGCTGGGGCCCAATGTTATCATTCTGCTTTCCTTAGAGAAAAGAGATAACTAAACCAGAAGTTTGTTGGAATCTTTACAAACTGTTAAGTCATTAGAGTTGATAGAGACAATAATTATCTAATTTGGCATAGTTCAATGATTGATTTGATCTTGGAAGGAGATGTTTTGGGCCGGAACTTGAAACAAGGTACTAAGTACAATTGATAGACAATAATGCTTGTGTTCACACCTCCCTTGAAGTTCTTAGGGCCAGAGAGCACTCTGGGAGATAACCCAGAATCCCATTCCCTCTAGAAAGAGGAGTTAACCTTTGGGAGATCATATATATACAGGAAGCTCTTAGAGCTTGAAAGGAATTTCTCCGGAACATTAACTGGGGTCGGAGAGGAGCACTCTGGGAGGAAGCCCACAAGCCCTATCTTCGAGGCAAGAGAGATTCATTGCATCTTCCAACTTGGTGCTGGCTGGAGGCTGAAGAAAGCAGAGGCAGAAGCCAAGGACAAAGCTGCAAGAGCTCTTAGAACCAAGCAGAGAGATAGGCCTGAGCTAACCAGGTTATATTGAAGGACACAATAAAAGATTTGAACTTTTATCAGCTGGCTGCGATTTTGGGTGATTGTTTACTTGTAACTGAAACTAAAGCTGCCTTCAGAAAACCTTCCCCAGAAACCAACCTGCTTTCTCTCAGAGAGAATCCTATTATTATATTTTAAAGAAAAAAAACACCAACAGAAGTTTATTTATCCGCTCCTTAAATATTGTGCATCTAGCAGATATAATCAGGTCTGATATAACTTTTAATCATTTTGTCCTTTTGGTGGGAAAGGGGACCTCATATATTCAAGTCTGAATTCCTATTTCTACAATAAACATGTAGCAAATAACAAAGAAACCCATTCAAATCATAACAAAAGAGAAATTAGAGGTGTATATATAGAAGAATATATGCCAGACAACGCGAAATGTAGGCACTCTCCTATTGGGAGAGAGGCAATCCAGTTCAACCAAGAGAGGGTTCTAGATCTAACTCTTGTGAAATATTCCTCTAGAGTAGCAAACTTCTCTCATGCCTGTTCCTCTCATATCTTCCCAGAATCTTCTTTTCTTTCAGCAACTTTTAAGCGAGGTTGACCTTTTCCATCTTCTCTCTCAAAGCTGGAAATCAAAAATGAGAGAAGCGATTCAGCATGCCTAATCTTATTGGAAGGGATAGGGCCACTTAAGAAGAGTGATGAAAGCTTTGAACTATCTCATCTCTCACCAACTTTGCTCCATTTGCTTCATATTCAGAGCAGGGCCATCATCTTCACCAATAAGGAGAGAGTCCCATAGTAGTAGGCTTTGGGACAAGGATTACATTCACAAAGTAGAATATATTTGTAATTTAAGTATGATTTAACTGGTATAATACATGCTTTCTATCATTGAATGTTCGTACTTAATCTGTAAGTTAAAATCTGGAAGAGTTGCTTTAGAACACTGAGAAGTTAATGAATCATCCTTGGTCACCTAGTCAGTATGCATCAGATACTGGACTTGAATTCATATTTTCCTCCCAAACATTCAAGCATGTAATGTTTGAATTGCCCTCAACTCCTCACACTCACCCTTCATATCCAATTTGTTGGACTTCCATAATATCTCTTGAATATGTTCTCTTCTCTACACTCACAGAACTGCCACCAGGGTCTAGGTTTTGTCACTTCAGTTTCTGAACTATTTGAATGGTCTTCTGGTTGCCCTTCCTGCTTTATGTCTCTTTCCTTAATTCATCCTCTACTCTGCTGACAAAATAATTTTCCTTAAAGCACAGGTCTGACCATATCACCTCTCCCCTTCAATAAACTCCAGTGACTGCCAATTACCTTTAGTATAAAATGTAAAGTTCTCTAGCTTTTAAAGAAAGTCCTAACCCAGCCTTTTCTTACCTTTCCAATTTTCTCACACTATTTCTTCTACATATTCAGTGATAGAGTACCAAGCCTGGTGTAAGGAAGACTCTTCCTGAGTTCAATCTAACTTCAGACACTTAATAACTCTGTAACCCTGAGCAAGTCATTTGATCCTATTTATCTTAGTTCCTAATCTGTAAAAGATGCAGTCATACATGCAACTGTAATCTTTGCCAAGAAAACCTCAAATGGGATTATGAAGACTTTGACACAACTGAACAAGAACGACATTTTCTACAATCCAGCAATTCTGGCATTTTTGCTGCTCCTTACACATAACACTATTTCCTGACTGCCTTTTTTCTCTGCTTGGCCTCTAAAGCTGGAATGCTCTCCCTTATCTCTCTACCTTCTAGCTTCTTTAGCTGCCTTCAAGACTCAGCTTCAATCTCACCTTTTGCAAGAAGCTTTTCCCAGCCAGCTCTACTATTTTATCCTGGGCAAAGGCTTTCCCTGAGATTATCTTTCATCTTTCATCTCTGTATAGGAAAGCATTCTGGAGTCAGGGAGACTTCCATTTAATTCTGTCTTCAGATACTTCCTACTGTGATCCCAGGCAAATTACTTAACCTCTATCTGTCTCAGTTTCCTCAACTATAGAATGGGGATAATAATAGCACCTAATTCCCAGAACTGTTTGTAACAATTGAACAAGACGATATGTGAAAATTTGTGTTCAAATTTGGTCTGAGACATTTACTATCTGTCATGACCCTGGGCAAGTCACTTACCCCTGTTTGCCTCAGTTTCCTCATCTATCAAATAAGCTGGAGAAGGAAATGGATAACCATTGCAGTATTTTTGCCAAGAAAATTCCACATGGGTCTACAAAAAGTAGAATGTGATTGAAAGGACTAAATGTTTATGTTATACTTAGTATAAGGCACAAAAACTCTTAGCACAATGCCTGGTCCATAGTAAGTACTTAAATACTTGTTTCCTTCCCGTACATATCTTGTACGTACAATTTTTTAAAATCTGTCTTCTCTGTTAGAACGTGTGCTCCTTAAGATAGGGAATGTGCTTTTGCTTCTTTATATATATCTATCTAGCTATCCATCCATCTATCATTATCTTTCTGTCCGTATCCATTCAACCACTTCTCCATCCGTCATCTATTTGTCTATCTACCCATCCATCCCTCAGATGCTTCCATAAATTCCAGATACTTCTCTTACATTCCTCTGACCTATCCTTAACCTCTGAACCCCAAAATTTACCTCCCATCTCCATGCCCTGGAACTTCTAGAATGTCTGGAAGGTTCCAGTTAGAGGTTTAAATTTGAAAACTCCCTCCTGTTCTTAAGCAGTTGGATCTGTGTGGCAGAAGCCAGACATCCCTCAGTTCCTCCTCTTTGATTCAACCAATCTTATCTTCCCACCAGGGATGGAGCTCCCAGCCCCAGCAACTCCCAGTTCCAGCCGCTCCTCAGTGCTCCGTTTCTTCCGGAGCCTTGTAGGAGGAAAAAGTAGTCAACAGGACTCTGACCAAACCTTGGTCTTGGGCAGGGGTAGGGAACAGGATGTTATACCACTAATGGGCACAGAAGAGGCCTCAGGGCCTGGTCAGGAAGAACAGCTCCTTCAAGCCAAGATGTCCCATGCCCTTCACCTGCCAAGATCCAAGGAATCTCATCCCCATATAGACATAGCAGGGCTGGGTATGGGAGATTCTGGTGTCCATGCCCCATCTGATTTCCAAGAGGATAGAGTCCAGGCCCTTGAGGGGAAGCTGGCAATGGCAGTTGCAATACAGGACCTACCCACTGACCTTTTGGAGAAAGAGGAAGAAGCTGGAGAAGCCTCAGGAGACATGAGGTCTGTGAGCAGGTAAGGAAAGGTGGAATAGTTGGGGAGTCTAAGGGGATCTCAGTGGTCTGAGAGGAGCAAAAAAGATTTGAAAATCAGGGGGACTTGAACAACTGACTATCAGTGGGATACCAATTTCTGATACAGTCTAAACCTTTCTATTTCCTCACCAGTTTCCCTTTGTTTCCTGAGTTGAAGTTTATTCAACTCTAGCCCTACAATTCAATCCCCTGGTTTGTCAGCTACAGTTTCTGAGAAGTGAAATTTCAATATTCGTCTTGGATCTGGCTTGACTTGACTGACCATCTCTAATTTTCTTGACCTTTTCTGGGGAGTGTAGCACTCTCTTCAGTTCCCTACTTATTGTTCCCTTCCCCAAAAGACCAAAGAGACCCTCACAACAAATATGGACAGAGTGGGAATCTGGGTGTGACTGGATTGTGTAATTACGGCCCTCACCAGGAGAATTTAGGCTTCTTTTGATTCCTGTACCAAAGGGTCTACAGACAGAAGGAGGAAAACTGTGGGAGAAGGAAATGTTTTTAGGGGTTTCAGTGAACACGATCCATGCTTCTCTGCTCCCTCTCTTAATCCATTCTACTATGTCTTTTCATTATGATCCTCTTTCCCCACTTCCATCCCAGCTTGCTAACTGTGCTTTGGGATCAGGGGGCATTTTGCTCAGGCCATGTGTGGGGAAGATGAAAGCCTCCCAATGGCTATGGGGTCCCTGGAGATCAGCCCTGAGGCCTTCACAGCAGAAGAGGAGAAAGAGTGTCTACTCCAGAGTGAGTAGGGATAGCTGGGGGGGGAGGGAGAGAAGAGATGTGTCATGTCTATCTCCCTAGTTCTAAGAAAAGGGCAAGATTTGATGCCAAAAGGTATCAAGTTGCAGAAATGTAGCAGTGAACAAATTATAAAAATAAATATCCCTTTCCATTTCCTAAGACTGCAAATAATAGGAATCCTATCCTTCAGGAGACTGGGAGAAGGGTATGGTTTATGCAGAAAAATAAGGGGCAACTAATTTTTTTCTTTAAAGAAAGGTAGAAACTGAGTTTAAAGTTTTTCTTTCCCAAAGAGAAGTTAGTATAGAATTCATGATTCCTATTCTCCTATATCCCAAGTCCCTGTCTCCTACTCCCTCCTGACTTAGCCCCTGACTTAGCCCCTGACTCAGGTCTGTCCAGCTGTGATTGTCACTTCTTTCCACAGAAGATCTTAGATTGGGCTCAGCAAAAGCTGAGGGAACCCCATGGAATCGACTCCTCAACATATACAAGCAGCTTCGGAAGCCAACAACAGTGAAGGTCTGAGGGGCATGGAAGGGCACAAATGGGAAATGGTGATAACTTTGTCGCAATCCCTCTCTATAACATCTCCCCTCTGCTCACTCACATAGTTGTCTTGATGCCCACTTTGCTTGGTTTGAATCACAGGTTAAAGGTCACTTTCCCTGCCCCACCAAGTTTTGATAGTCAAATCACTAAGCATTTATTAAGCTCTTACTGCAACCCTGGCACTTCCATTCTTTCCTGCATATATGGAGACCTGTCCCATGAGCTATCATTTACTTGATGACTCTCATTCCACCTCTAGCTGAGGGCTCCTGGAACCCTATACCCCTTAGTTCCCCCCACAGGAAAGTCTGACTCATCAGGAAAATGAGGAGGATGTGGAAGTGGAGGAGGAAGAAGAGGACAGTTCTTTCAATCTCAGTGTCCATGGTTTTGCTACTCTTCAGTCTCCATTACATAAGACTTTCAAATCTACAGACACAGTGGGTAAGTAGCTTCCTCCATTGCTTTCCTGTAAGAGATTCCCTCATCCTACTAGTAGTGATAGAGAGGGAATTCTCACACATAGCCCCTGAAGACTCCATCCCTCCCCAATTTCCCAAGTCCCCTTGGCATGGACTTGGCACATGTGACAGGATGATGTAGTAAGACAGGATCGGGAGTCAAAAGACCTAAGTGAAATCCTGACTCTGATACTGCCTTGCTGTGTAACCTCTGTCAGCAGAATATATAGCATATCACAAACCTTGAAACACTGCACAAATGCTCTTATTGTCACTTTGTCTCTCTGAGTCTTCATATGTTAAAACTCAAGATACTAAGATCAGAGATTATCAAAGCTGCAGTGGCAATTCTCTCATTTTACAGTTATGGAAACTAAAGTTCAGGTAATAGACGGTAAAGTAAAATTAGAACCCAGGTCCTCTCTGAATCCAACATTCTTTCCATTGTCCCTTGATGTTTTGTCTACCTGATTTCTTCAACTTTGGCAATGCTTACAAAGAACAATCTCTTTCCTCCCCAGTTTCTCCTCTGACTGACTTGTTGATTCTTTGTGAGCCCATTTGAGGTTTTTTTGTTTGTTTTGGCAAGGATACTGGAGTGGCCATTTTCTTTTTAGTTTATTTTACAGATGAGGAAACGGTAGCAAACAGACTAAGTGACTTGTCTAGAGTCTCATAGCTACTAAGTAGCTGAGTGTTGGTGGGATTCCAACAGCTGAGGCCAGATTTGAACTCAAGAAGATGAGTCTTCCTAACTTTGAAAGGTCTAGTGCTCTATCTACTTCTCTACCTAGCTAGCCCTATCCCAGTCTTATCAACAGAATTCTTATTAACAATTCCCTTTATTGGTTCCTTCCAGTCAGTTATCCCTTCCCCATCCTTGGCACAGAGATACTATAGATAAGAAGAGTCACAGATTTAGTATGTTCCTTTCTAGCTCTATGCCTTATTATTGTGAGCAAATGATGTTCAAACCAATGCATGCTCAACAACCTGGAGAACACACAGTTTACTTCCATCTTACCCCTTTGCAATACTCCCCACAACTTTCTTGGGTCATAGGTAGGAATGTGACCAGGTCCTTAGCACTCCCCCCAGCGTGATTTTAGCCATGTCTTCCAAACTTTCCTAGGCTGTAAGAGGCAGGCTGGGATGGTGGTGTTTTTATTTCTAACCTTTGCATCACAGCCAGTGAAAGCTCTCTGATTATCTCTAACAAATGCCAGGCAGGGTACAGATTCCTCTGGGATAAGAGTATGTAGAAATGGCAACTTCTTCTGAGGCATCTAAAGACACGTATGACCTTTTTTTTTTCAAGCCTGGCACCTCTAGGAGTCAAGAGGGAACTCTTTTACTCTTTTACTCTAATGGCTGTGCTATATTTGATGCAGTTTGCCTGTGACTTAAGAAGTGGGTCTTCCTAATCAAATCCCACTCTCAATCAATCAACAAGTATTAAGTGCTTACCACGAGCCAGGCAACCAGGCTATGTTTTGATAATACAAAGAAAAAAACAAACAAAAAATCAATCCTTGTTTTCCAAGACCTCATATTCTAAATAAATACAAAGGAAAAAAATATATAGGATAGATGGAATGAGGTTTCCTTAATTCAAATTTTACACTTGTCTGGCACGAATATGATTGTAAATCAAGACAGATTATGAAAGACAAACCAAGAAACTGCTAGGATTAATGTAAAACTCAAGAATTCCATCTCTTGAGACAAGGATTTTTGTGGTAGTTTTGCATTGCTTCTCTTCCTCCAACCCCTGGAGATTAGGAAGGCTCTGGAGCAGGAGTTATTAATTCGTGTGTGTGTCATTGACCCCTTTGACAATCTGGTGAAATTTTTATGGATTCCTCAGAATTATGTTTTCAAATGTATAAAATATGAAGGATTACAAAGGAAATTGATTATATTGAAATATAATTATCAAAGTATTTTGTAAAGGGAGGGAGAAAAATTTGGAACACAAGGTTTTGCAAGGGTGAATGTTGAAAACTATCTTTGCATGTATTTTGAAAAATAAAAAGCTATTAAAAATATTTAAAAAAAAGTTTATGGATCCTCAGACTAAGAACCCTTATTCAAGCATCAGAAGACTCCCAACAGGAGCGCATTTGCATTCATCTCCTTCTTAAGCAACTCAGGATATACATCTACCTAGATCTTTTCCAGTATTGCCAGTGTAGTACAATGGGAGAAAAACTCAAACAAACTTTGGTTCGGGAGTCCAGAGGATCTGGGAGCAAATGTCTTTTCCAAAGACGTGTGTCTTTGGACAAATCACTTCATACCTTGACCTCAGTTTCCTCATTTGTAAAATAAGATGGCCTTTGAGAACCCTAGATCTGGAATCCTTTCAGCTCAGTGTGGAATATAAATGTCTTCCAGTCCTCTAACAATTATAAAGCTATTTCTTAGTTAAATCTTATTTCATATTATATAACAGCATTAGCTTCAGAATAAGTTTTGAGACATTTTTTATTTCTCTGGGTTGGGAAGAGAACCTCCCCTCCCCATATGTTCAATTTCATTTCTCTTTTTTGAGTATGTAGTACATAATAAAAAAATATAATATATAACCTTTGAGAACTAAAAACAAAACAAAACACCCTAAAAAAAGCATCTTTCCAAGATCTCAAGTAATTTCTAATCAGTTATAAGTGGGCATCACTCATAGGAAGCTCTTTCCTGGGTTACCCCACTCGTCCAAGAAATCAAAGAATGATTTCCTGAAATTCCTTGGAAGTTCCCAGCAGGTTTCTGCAAAAGATAAAAGCAGGGGACAGAGAGTGGGAAGGAAGAATTATGCTCCCCTAGTCTCTGTGTGCCTATGAAGTGTCCATCAAAACATGTCAAGGCTTGTTCTGTTGTAGTCCTCTCTTCCACCAGCATAGGCGTCATTGGGCTACTTGCTTGCATTTTGTCCTAGCTCACTGGAAATTCCTGCAGTTTCTAGTAGTCCTATCCACCCATTTTTCCCCTAGGAAACACCAAGACCTGAAAAAAAAAAAAGTCT
This sequence comes from Sarcophilus harrisii, assembly GCF_902635505.1. NCBI lineage: Eukaryota > Metazoa > Chordata > Mammalia > Dasyuromorphia > Dasyuridae > Sarcophilus > Sarcophilus harrisii. Next base: position 283,889,887 of record NC_045429.1, on the reverse strand, counting down.
ATTTCTTTTGACACAGAAAAAAACTCCAAAGGATTCTGTGTCTAGGGAGACACAACTCTCCTCATTGTCATCAGGGCTTCTGTCCCTTGACAACCTCTGGCAGAACAGAAGTTCTTTTAAGGAACAGAAAAATCTCCCAACTTCAGAAGACTTTATCAGAGGCACAAATATAGTGCCTTCAAATCTCGACGGCTTTTTCTTTGCCACACCTCTCCTCCTAAAGAAACTTAGTGGAGAGTTGAAAAGATCCCTTCAATTTCTACTTAATTATATTATAGAGGCAACAAGCATGGTCAATAGAGATCCAACCCAGAAGACTTGAATTTGAGTCCTGCCCCTAACGCATGGCAGCTATGTGACCTTGGGTATTTAACTGGCAATTAAGGAATCAATCTCCACTAGTAAAGGAACTTTTCTCATGGGGGCAATTCCCTATTATTTTTCTTAAGTATCTGGGCAGGATTATTTAAAATATCTAAGGCTTTCACCAATCCTCACTCAAAGTGGATGATAAATAAGAAATTACACTTTAAAAAATTAATTTAAATTAATGAATTAAAAATTAAGTTTATTTTAAGTGTACATACTCAACATTGAGAAAGCAAGGGAGGGAAAAACCACAAAGTGAATTTTTATGCACATGTATAGTCAAGCAAAAACAAATTTTTTAATTTGTCATCCAAAAATTCATTTTGCATTTTTGAGTCCTTCACCTCTCTATCAAGAGAGTATCTGTTAGATCAAGAATCCTTTGGAATTATGCTTGGCCATTATGATGATCCGAATTCCTAAATCTTTCAGAATTGTTTGCCATTCTGCATCAGTTCAAATAAACAAGCTATACTTTTCAACTATTCTGGCATGTCTTCATTTAGGGAATACTAATTATATTTGAAGAGTGGAGAAGTCTTACAGAACCAGCTAAGTTGCTGTCATCCTGTTCATTTAATTTTATTCTTTTCCTAGTTGCTACCTAAATAGAGGTAGGCAATATTCATTATTACCACAAGATGTCACCAAACATCTTGGATGATAAGATGAAGTGTGACATTAGTTTGTACATTGTATTTTGGGGGTGGGTTGGGAGTGGAATCTGGGAAAACTCTTTAATAAGTACTTGTGTAGGCTAGGCTTAGTTTAGAAATGTGATTTGGGGCTCTTCCTCTTCTAATCTAAATCCAGCCCTCTCCAGCTGAGGAGACAAAATTAGATGACTGTGAATTATTGAGGTAAGGAAAAACCATTTTCCTTCTCTCCCATCCCTTTGGCCAGTATATGATCTGCCAGGCTAATACAGGGGTCTATCTCATCCTCCATATATTGGATCTATTGCTCTGGTTTTCCCACATAATTCATAGGCTTTTAGAGGAAATCTTGGGAATGACTGAGTTTGCTGGTTTTTTCCTAGAAGGTTGAATAGTCACAGGCCAGGCAAGAGCAAAGGCTTTGTATTCATGACAAGGAAATGTAGTCAAAAGCCAAACCTAGAATGAGCCAGATCTCTGGGCCAAGACCTCAGAATGACAGTGTTTGCCTGGAGACTGTGGGTATAACAATTTATTTTATACTGAATTCTAGAGGCTTCTGGAGCATCTGGGTATAGGGAAACAGGAAAGAGAACAGGAAAAAAATGTGTATGTATGTATATGTGTGTCAGTCACATGTATCTTGACTTTCCAGAGAGGGGAGAAAACTGCTGTCTGAATACTTGTACAGCCTCTCAAGCTTCCTTAGTGGGTATGGTTGAGAGAATACAAAGGATCTTAATGAGACATCTGTGTTATTTTGCACTTGAGGAGACAATTTCAGAGAGGGGAAGTGATGGACCCACGTTCACAAAATGAATTACAGACCAGAGCTAGCTAGCTCTTCAAACTCAGGTTCTCTTGATGGGTTCTAGTGCTAGTCAGAGTTGTGGAAATCCCCTTTTGAATGGAGGTGTAGGTCCTTTGTGAAAGAATTCATGAACTGAAAGAGTTTTAAGTGGCAAAAATGGAAGTTTATTGTTGGATGAGAAGTCAGCTTTGCTAGAAAAATTGACTTCTTCAGTGGCAAAGGCCTATTAGGGAAATGGAGGCTGGCACTGAAAAGAGAATGTCTTTTCAGCAGACAGACGTGCTGGGAGGCAGCTATGGCCTACTCCAGACTTCTGCAAAGAAATGAGCAAACGGAAACCTATTTTATGAGTAGATTTTGGAGGAGTGAGGAGGGCCTGGGGGCAGTTTGAACTGATCAGACCAGGATCTCCCAATTGAAATTACTTTGAAGGTTTTTTCAGCCTGAATTTGAATGGAGATCTGGCTATCAATGGAGGTGATTGGCCTTAGAAATGGCCCAGCCTTCGAAGCTGTCTCACAGCTCCAGGGAGCCTGTGAGCCTGTGAGAGTCAGGAATCAAAGGGAACAGAATTCCAGAGTGTTAATTTTACAGATAAAAAAGGAACACAGTTTCACATCCCCATCACTCTGACACTCAGTCCAAGGCTCTGCTCTCCATTTCACTTCATAAATACTTGGGGATTGATAGAAGTGGGAGGTGGGAGGCAGCAGAGACCAGTAAGGAGGAGTCATCAGGGACTTCAGCAAGCTTACATAACTCAGTGGCTTGTTCTAGGAGAGGTCAAAAGTCATAGGTAAAACAGTTGATTCACTAGAGTTAAGTGTGAAGGGAGGAAGCTGTTGTTGATAAAATAGAAACACACGGTCCAACTCCCTGTTGAAGAAAATCCTAGTTTTGACTGGCATCTTTATCCTATTTCTTTTCAGTTCTAGTCTTTATGTGGCTAGAGAAAATTCCCTGAAGGTGTTGAATGGGGAGTGGTATAAAGTAGAAGGACCAAAGAGGAGTTTAGGATGGGGTATTCAAGAGTGATAATTGTATGGCTAGCTTGTCTGTTAATCTCAGGCTTATCACCAATTCCCTGGCTTTATTATCTATGTCTCCTCCAGGTTTCTGGGGATAAAGGACTGAAGGATTTTGTGGGGAAAGCACCTGAATTAGAGGAAGGAATCCCTGAACCCTGATGGAGAGAATTAGGAGGGATGAGGGTGATATGTGTGTGTGTGTGGGTGGGTGTTGCCTGTCTGATAGCCTTTCCTTTCCTCTCCATTGTTTTCTGTCTGCCTTTGTTGAGTCCTAGATTGTCCATAAACCCCAAGTACACACCCCCACACCAGCATGGTATTTTGGGAAAAGAGACATGTTTGGAGTCTGGAAACCTGGGTTTGAATTCCAGTTCAAGCACCATAATCACTGAGAGTACATTATTTCCTCTAAATCTCATGTTCTCTAATCTATAAAATGGAGATAATAGTTATACAATTTGTCTTACATTGTGGTTGTGAACCTTAATGTACACATTGAAAAAAGGTCTGGCTCTATCCACAGGATAACAAAAGTGATATGTAGTCTTTTGTTCCCATGTGATTTTGATCTCCTTGGCCAGGTCTCTGTATAGTAAGAGCTATTGTCCCATGTAGCTTGTAACTCTTGAATACTGAGAATGATGCTATGTTTTGTGAATCAATATTATGTACAGGTAATTGTGGGTAAGCCTGTGATGATTATCTGCTTTTTGTTGGCCTAAATATCTTGAGAACTGTATGTTGGAGTTTTTCCTTCATTTTTGAAAGGACCAATGATATCACAGAGATGGATGTAAGTGGGGCATATTTGCAGTCATTCAGCCTCATTCTCTCTTCTAAGAATCATCAAAGTCCAGTGAAATGTATAACAAGGTTCTGATGTATAATTCTACTCACCAACTCATGTTTTGCTCTGTATCTGAGAAGAACTGGATATTTATAGGGCCGTATTTCTCAGTCCGGACCATTTCTTTGCATGGTGTACATTGATTGCTAAGTCTAGACTCCTTAAGGATGTCCCTTTTGTAAGTTTAAATGACAACTTGGTCCTGAATGGTCATCACGAGTCCCTTGATTTCCACAAGTCATTCAGCATCATTAAGTTATTTCCTTTATATTTCTTTATTGACATACTGTTGACTGAATTTATGTGTAAATCACCCATGGAGGGAAAAAATCTTTCTTAGATCTATTTGATAAATCCAATGGAATATTCATATTATCAGCTTTTATTATTTTATAGTAAAGTGGCATCTGTATTTCTGTAGATTTTTGATTCTTTTATTGTATACTAATTATCAAGCTTCTTTTTTGAACTGAAAGTACTAGTCTTTCCAAAGCTGAAGGGTGATGGAGCCAATGTTTCATCAATATTATATGGTTGTTTTTTTATTGATATCATTTTTTAATTTAAAATTTAAAAAACTTTTGAATTTAAATACCCCAAAAAGAAACATTTCTACATACACATCAGAACATAAAAGATTCTATATGAATCTTTCACATTGTATTTTTTAAGTGCATAAGAAATTCTACACATTTTTTGAGCTCTGTACTTTCTGAACTTCCTCCTGTTTCTTTGAGTTAGTTTTTTACAATAGCTTTTTTTTTTTTGCATAACTATTGCTAATTTTCCTTCTCCCTTTGACCTTTAATTAACTGAGAATAAGAAAGGGGGAAATACTTTTGCAACTAATAAGCATAGTCAAGCAAAACAAAGTAGCCTTGTCCAAAAATGTTTTGACACATTTCACACATTGTTTCTCATTACCTTTTGGTCTAGAAATAGATATCAGGTTGCTTCAGATGCCTTTGAAGACATGCTTATTGTATTTAAGAGTTCTTGTCTTTAAAAACTGTTTTTCTTTCCTCATTCTGCTTGATTTTCAATTCAAGTCACCCAAAAGTTTCTGAAACATTCTTTTTCATCATTTCTTATGGCAATAAAGATATTTCATTATATTCATATACAATTTGTTCAACTATTCCCAAATTATTTAATGATCTAAGCTACTTGCTTGCATTCTAGTTCTTTTCCTTTTCCCTCTCTTTTTAAAATTCTCCTTTAAGATTAGGAATCTTGTTTTGCTTGCAACTATTCCCTCCTTTGTGTTTTCCTCTCTCTTAATCATTCTTCCATGCTGCTTCTTTCTCTGTTGGGTTGGATATATTTTTACATTCCTATATCATATTATGAATGTGTATTCAATTCTCTTTTATTTTAGATAAGGCTATGATCCTCCATGATTGCATAGTCTTCTCATGTACCCCAACAATCTAGTCCATAGTTTTTATTCTTCCTTCTTTTTCCTTCTCTTAAACTCTCAGAACAAAATCAATCAATGACCCCTCCCCAATCAGGACTTCTGTTTTTCTTATTTATCTCCCTCAATATTTTTTGAAGATATTAAGATTCTGGAGAGACACGTATTTTTTCTCTTCTTTAGTATTATATCATCTTACTGCTTCCTCCACTTGACAAAATAGATTTATCACTCTAGGTTTTTCTGGTTTCTTGTGTTGGTATTTCAAAGTTTCTATTTAGCTCTTCTCATTAGTTCTCAATACCATTAAAAATCCATTTTTGTTTTTGTCCCCTGTAAGATTATACTCAACTTTGCAGGGCAAGTTACCTCTTTTGCCTTTTGGAATATTATATCCCAATATCTCCTCTAGTATTTGGTAGAAGCTTTACTGTTTTGTGTTTGAATGCTTGCAGTATTTATTTTTTGGAGGTGGAAGTAGGGGAAGAGGGTGAAAGGACTAGATCTTGGGTATTCCTGAGAGTTTTCCTCTGGGTTTCTTTTTAGAAAGTGATTGGTCAATTCTTATCTTTATTTCACCCCTTTGTCTCTAATAGACCTGGGCAGTTTTAATTTGTGATTTCTTGAAATATAGTGTCCAGGCCTTTTTTTTTTTTTTTTTAAACCATGGTTTTCAGGGGAATCCAATAATTCTTAAGTGAGCTCTCCTTGATTTATCCAATGTAAAGCAGTGGATAAAGCATTGGGCCTGGATTCAGAAAGACCTATCTTTCTTTTTGAACCTACAGTTCAAATCCACCTTCAGACACTTAACTGCATGGACCTGGGCAAATCCCTTAATCTCTACCTTAGTTTACTCAGTTGTAAAATGGAGAATTACCAAAACATTTACCATGCAGGATTGTTATGAAATTCATTTCCTCCCCCCACTCCAATTTATTTTATTTAAAGAAACAGAATAAGAAAAAAAGAAAAACAGAAAAGGAATACAAAATAAAATGAAACAAAACAAAAGAGAACATTGTCATGTGCGTAGAATAACATCAGGGATGATCCAATATGTAACAACAAATACCAGTGCAAGAAAGTGTGTGTGTGTGTATAATATTCATGAGTGTCCATCTTTTCTTTACTTCCTTATAAATTGTTCTTTTGTTCTCTTCTGTACACTTTTTATTTTATTCTTTTTTTTCCTTTTAATTCACCCTCACTCCCAAGCAGGCTATAGTTAATAAAAGATATATTTCTATGTACATATATATATATATATATATATATACATACACACATATATATTCCCATAGACACACACCTACCTTTCCTAACCTTGCTGACTCTTTGCTTTTTTTGTTTTTAATATACCTTTTTATTGACAAAACATATACATGGGTCATTTTTCAACACTGACACTTGCAAAAAATTCTGTTCCAACTTTTCCCCTCCTTCCCTTCCACCCCCTCCCCTAAACAGCAGGTAGTCCCATACATGTTAAATATGTTAAAATATATGTTAAATACAATATATCTATACATATTTATATAGTTGTCTTACTACACAAGAAAAATCAGATTTAGAAAGAAGGTAAAAATAACCCGGGAAGAAAAAAAAATGCAAGCAAATAATAACAGAGTGTAAATGCTGTGTTGTGATCCACTCTTGTTTCCCAGTGTTCTTTCACTAGGTGTAGTTCATTCTGGTCATTACTGATCAATTGTTCAGTACTGATCATCTCATTGTTGAAGTGAGCCACTTCCATCAGAATTGATCCTCATATACTATTGTCATTGAAGTATATAATGATTTCCTGGTTCTGCTCATTTCACTTAGCATCAGTTCACATAAGTCTCTCCAGGCTTCTGTGTATTCATCCCACTGGTCATTTCTTACAGAACAATAATATTCCATAACATTCATATACCACAATTTATCCAGCCATTCTTCAATTGATGGGCATCCATTCAATTTCCAGTTTCCAGCCACTACAAAAAGGGCTGCCACAAACATTTTTACATATATTGGTCCCTTTCCCTTCTTTAGTATCTCTTTGGGATATAAGCCCAATAGTAACACTGCTGGATCAAAGAATATGCACAGTTTGACAACATTTTGAGCATAGTTCCAAATTGTTCTCCAGAATGGATGGATCCGTTCACAACTCCACCAACAATGCATCAGTGTCCCAGTTTCCCCACATCCCCTCCAACATCCGTCACTATCTTTTCTTAGCCAATCTGAAAGGTGTGTAGTGGTATCTCAGAGTTATCTTAATTTTCATTTCTCTGATCAATAATGATTTAGAACACCTTTTCATATGGGTAGAAATAATTTCAATTTCATCATCTGAAAATTGTCTGTTCATACCCTTTGACCATTTATCAATTGGGAAATGGTTTGATTTCTTATAAATTTGAGTCAATTCTCCATATATTTTGGAAATAAGTCCTTTATCAGAACCTTTAACTATAAAGATGTTTTCCCAGTTTATTGGTTCCCTTCTAATCTTGTTGATAAAAAAACTTTTTAACTTGATATAATCAAAATTTTCTATTTTGTGATCAATAATGATCTCTAGTTCTTCTTTGGTTACAAATTCCTTCCTCCCACAGGTCTGAGAGGTAAACTATCCTAAGTTCTTCTAATTTATTTATAATCTCATTCTTTATGCCTAGACCATGAACCCATTTTGATCTTATCTTGGTGTATAATGTTAAGTGTGGATCAATGCCTACTTTCTGCCAAACTAATTTCCAATTTTCCCAGCAGTTTTTGTCAAATAGTGCATTCTTATCCCAAAAGTTGGGGTCTTTGGGTTTGTCAAACACTAGATTGCTATAGTTATTGACTATTTTGTCAATTCTTATTCCTAATCACTAACCTATTCCACTGATCAACTAGTCTATTTCTTAGCCAATACCAAATGGTTTTGGTGATCACTGCTTTATAATATAGTTTTGATTTTTTTTCATTAATTCCCTTGAGATTCTCAGCCTTCTGTTCTTCCAGATGAATTTTGTTTTATTTGTTTTCTAGGTCATTAAAATAGTTTCTTGGGAGTCTGATTGGTATAGCACTAAATAGATTAGTTTAGGTAGTATTGTCATCTTTATTATATTTACTTGACCTATCCAAGAGACTTAATATTTTTCCAATTGTTTAGCTCTGACTTTATTTTTGTGGAAAGTGCTTTGTAGTTTTGCTCATATAGTTCCTGACTTTCCCTTGGCAGATAGATTCCCAAATATCTTATACTGTCGATAGTTATTTTAAGTGGAATTTCTCTTTGTATCTCTTGCTGTTGGATTTTGTTGTTGATGTATAGAAATGCTGATGACTTATGTGGATCTATTTTGCATCCTGCAACCTTGCTAAATGTGGATTATTTCTAATAGCTTTTTAATAAAATTTCTGGGGTTCTCTAAGCATACTTAGAGATGTATTCATAATGATGTGTTATTGAGCTCAATATTATGACATATGTATTGAGATGTATTCATATGTTGATTGTATGGCTCATTAGGGATGTTGGCCCTATTTCTCTTGTCCTTTTGTACTGGGAGAAATGAACTTACAGATAGAAACCAACTTGGATTTCTCTGGTCTGAACTCAGATCACATAGGACTTTAATCGTTGAACAAACGAACCATTAATAGTGGTTGCACCATTTGGATATCCTGATCCAATGTCGAGGTCATAAACCCTAATTTTTGATATGGGCTCTCAAATAGGATTGTGCTATTATGCCTGGGGTAACTTGTTCTATTGATCAAGAGATAGATCAATTATTGGTTTTAATATACTTAGATAAGTTAATTTAGGTTATTTCATTCAGAGGTTCATTCCAATATTTCATATCATCTCATTACCTACTCTAATTTATTAATCTCTTTTTCAACTCTTATTGCCAAAGTTAGCATTTCTAACACAATATTGAATAGTAATGGTGATAGTGGGCAACCTTGTTTCACTCCTGATTTTATTGGGAATGGTTCCAGTTTATCACTATACCTTACATATGATGCTTACTGATGGCTTTAAATAGATGCTATTGAGTATTTTAAGGAAAAGTCCATTTATTCCTATACTTTCTAGTGTTTTTAATAGGAAGGATGTTGGATTTTATCAAATGCTTTTTCTGCATCTATTGAGATGATCATATGGTTTTTGTTAATTTGTTAATTTACTGATACAGTAAATTATGTTAATACTTTTCCTAATATTGAACCAGTCCTGCATTCCTGGTATAAATCCTACTTGGTCATGGTGTATTATCTTGGCGAGGATTTTCTGTAATCATTTTGCTAATATTTTATTAAAAATTTTTGCATCAATGTTCATTAGGGAGATTGGTCTATAATTTTCTTTTTCTGTTTTCATCCTACCTTATTTAAGTATCAGTACCATGTCTGTGTCATACAAGGAGTTTGGTAGGACTCCTTCATTCCCTATTTTTCAAATAGTTTATATAGCATTAGAGTTAATTGTTCTTTAAATATTTAGTAGAATTTGCATGTAAATCCATCTGGTCCTGGGGATTTTTTCTTAGGGAGTTGATTAATAGCTTGTTCTATTTTTTTTTTCTCAAATGGGACTATATTTAACCAATTTACTTCTTCCTCTGTTAATCTGAGCAACCTATATTTTTGAAGATATTCATCCATTTCATTTAAGTTATCAAATTTATTGGCATAAAGTTGGGCAAAGTAACTCCTAATTATTGCTCTAATTTCCTGTTCATTAGTGGAAAGTTCTCCCTTTTCATTTTTAAGATTAACAATTTGATTTTCCTCTTTTCTTTTTCTAATCAAATTTACCAAGGGTTTATCTATTTTGTTAATTTTTTCATAGAACCAACTCTTAGTTTTATTTATTAATTCAATAGTTTTTTTTTAACTTTCAATTTTATTAATCTCTCCTTTTATTTTTAGAATTTCAAGTTTAGTTTTTGATTGGGGGGTTTTAATTTTCTCTTTTTCTAGCTTTTTTAGTGGTAAGTCTAATTTATTGATTTTTCTCTTTCTCTATTTTATACAAGTAGGCCTCTAAGAGATATAAAATTTCCCCTTATTACCACTTTGGCTGCATCCCACCCACTTTGGTATGTCATCTCATTATTGTCATTCTCTTGGATGAAATTATTAATTGTGTCTATGATATGCTGTTTCACGATGAGACTATTTAGTTTTCAATTATTTTTTAGTCTATTTTCCCCTGGCTTTTTATTGAATGTAATTTTTATTGCATCATGATCTGAAAAAAAATGCATTTACTATTTCTGCAATTGAATTTGAAGTCTTTATGTTCTAATATAAGGTCAATTTTTGTATAGGTTCCATGAACTGCTGAGAAGAAAGCGTACTCCTATCTCCATTTAGTTTTCTCCAAACATCTATCATACCTAAATTTTCTAGTGTTCTATTTACCTCTTTAACTTCTTTCTTATTTATTTTGTGGTTTGATTTATCTAGTCCTGAGAGTGCAAGGTTGAGATCTCCCACTATTATAGTTTTGCTGTCTATTTCTTTTTGCAGTTCTCTTAACTTCTCTTTTAGGAATTTAGATGCTGTACCACTTGGTGCATATATGTTTAGTATTGCTGTCCTTTAGTAAGATATAGTGCCCTTATTTCTTTTAATTAGATCAATTTTTGCTTTTGCTTGATCTGAGATCAGGATGGCTACCCCTGCTTTTTTACTTCACTTGAAGCATAGTAGATTCTATTCCAGTCTTTTATCTTTACTCTGTATGTATCGCCCTGCTTCAAGTGTGTTTCCTGTAAACAACATATTGTAGGATTCTGACTTTTAATTCAGTCTGCTATCCGCCTTTGCTTTATGGAGGAGTTTACCCTATTCATATTTATGGTTAAGATTACTAATTCTGTATTTCCTGCTGTCTTGTTAACCCTAGATTATGCTTTTCTCTTTCCTTTTCCCATAACCCCCCTCCCCAGCATTAAACATATGAACACCACTTGCCTCATGCAGCCCTCCACTCTTTAGGATCTCTCCCTTCCCCTTAGAGTCCCTCCCCTCTTCTTAAACCTTTCCCTTTCAATTTTTGTAATCCCTTCTATTTATTCTACCCCTTCCCTTTTTCTCTTTCCCCTTCCATTTTTCAATGAGGTGGGAGAAATTTCTCTGCAAACTGAATATGTCTAATATTTTCTCTTTGAGCCAATTCTGATGAGGGGAAGATTCACACTATGATCACCCCCCTCTCTTCTTTCCCTCAGATATAATAGGTTTCTATTGCTTCTTTATGAGATGTAGTTTCCCTCTTTTTACTTCCATTTTCCCCTTTTTCTGGTACAATTTCCTTTCCACCCTGAGACTGCACTGCTCCCGGACTCTGAGCTGTCTGCGCTGGCATTTGTGGTCAGCTGCCCAGGCCTGGCTATCTCTCTCCCAATTCTAATTGAAGCAGACTTTCTCTGGCTTGCTTCCTCCTGCAAACTCTCTGTCCTGGGGAAGTGGCATAGCCACACCGAAACTCTTCTACCCTGGAGTCTTGCTCTGTTTGCGCTGGCGTTTGTAGTAGTCAGCTGTTTGTGCTTTGCTGACTCTCTCCCATTTCTGATTGAAACATCTTTTCTGGTCTGTTTCCTCCCACAAATGTCTGCCCCGGGATATTGAGCCTACTGTGATGGCGATTGTTCTTGTTTCCCTGACTGCCTTCCTCTTGTTTCCAATTGAAACAGACCTTTTTTTGGAGATCTTTGAAATTATGTTCTGCTGATAATTTGATGCATTCCCAATATTTGTGGGTTCTGCCCATCCAGAGCTAATTTCATAAATCCAGAGGCTGGATTTCATAGTTATTGTGGTTTGTAAAGAAGGTCAGAGAGAAATGTGTGTCGTCTCCTCCATCTTGACTCTGCCCCCGGAAGTCTCCTGACTCTTTGCTTTACATCTGCTCTGAACTTGTCTTATTATTACTTAACCTCCCTTCCCCACAGATCTGTGCCTTTTCTTCTTTCCTCATCCTTTGCTTCCCTGTCTGCTTATCCCTTCCCCCTTATTTCTTCACAGATTTTGTAGGGTGCTATATACCCTTCATGGTATATATATATATAGTGTTGCCTATTTAACCTATTCCAGATGTGAGTAGGTTTTCAGAACTACAAACACTTCTCTCCCCTTTAATGCCTCTGCATCTCATTTGTATGACATAATTGCTATTCTTACATTAACTCTGCCCCAGTCTTTCTTTTGAGCTATTGTATTGTTGATGTCAATCTTAAACATATGCTAGGATTTTCCCATGTCCTTGAATTGATCTTTGTTGTTAGCTCTTACATGTTAAATTTTCTATTAAGTTTGGATTTGATTGATAGAAAGTCCTGAAAATCTATAAGTTCACTGAATATCCATTTTTTCTCATTAAATATTACATATAATTTTCTAGATATGATATTTTTGGCCGTAGGCTCATTCTTTTGCTTATCAGTAGATATCATCCAGGATCAGTGGTCTTTTATTGTAACTGCTGATAAGTCCTATACAATTCTAATTGTAGTGCCAGCATATTTGAATTGTTTTTGTTTCTGTTTCTTTCAAAATGTTCTCTTTGATCTGGGGGTTTCAAAATTTGGCAATAATGTTCCTATGTGTTTTCTACAAAGGATTTCTTTGAAGTGGTAATCAGTGGATTTTTTTCTATTTCTACATTCCCCTCATGTTCTATCACTCCAGGACAGTTTTCTTGAATTATTTCTTGCATTATTGTGTCAAGGTTCATTTTAATTATTCTTATATTTTCTCTTCTTGATCTGTTCTCCACAGCTGTCATTTTTCTTATGTTTCACATTCTGTTTTACTTTTTCATTCTTTATGATGTTTTGCTATTTCTTGATCTCTCATAGTTTCACTGGCTTCCCCTTGCCCAGTTCTAATTTTTTTTTCTTTTTTTGCTGAGGCAATTGGGGTTAAGTGACTTGCCCAGGGTGTTAAGTGTCTGAGGTCACATTTGAACTCAGGTTCTCCTGACTTCAAGGTGGTGCTACCTAGCTGCTACCTAGTTGTCCCCTCTCCCCAGTTCTAATCTTCAGAGTTATTTTCATCTTTGAGATTTGGTATCTTCTTTTCTAGTTGGCTAACTTATTTTTTGTAATCTTATTTTTCTTGGATGGTTTTTTAAAAAAAAATTATTATTGTTTTCCTCAATATGTTTCATTTAACTTTTAAATTCTTTTTTTTTTTTTTTTGAATTCTTCTATAAATTCTGGGTAGGGAGCTATTTCACATTACTCTTTGGGATAGAAGTTTTTTTACTTCATGATCCTCCTCTGAAGATGAATCCTGGTCTTCCCTGTTCCCATAGTACATTTCTATGATGGGGTTCTTTCTTCTTTGCAAGTTCTTTGGTTTTTTTTTGTTTTTTGTTTTTTAATAAGAGGTACTAGTGTAAGCACTTTTAATCCTGGAATGGGGTTTGAGGGGGAATAGTGAGGAAGGGAGGGGGTGTCTCTGACTTCACTTCAGCTCTCCTCTCTAATCAGGAACTCCAAACCACCCTCCAGCAAAAACCCACAGCCCACAGTGTCTCTGCTTCACTGCCTCTGCACTCACAGGTGTGCTGGTTCCTTCTTAGCCAGGGCCACACCCCTGAAGCACAGCTAGGCCTGGCATTCCTAATGGTTCCTATTAAAACTCCAGCCCCAGTGCTCCTCACTTGGTGTTTCTGCTTGCCCATCAATTGGAGAATAGCTGAATAAATTATGGTATATGAATGTTATGGAATATTATTGTTCTGTAAGAAATGACCAACAGGATGATTTCAGAAAGGCCTGGAGAGACTTACACGAAATGATGCTGAGTGAAATGAACAAGACCAGGAGATCATTATACACAGCAACAACAATGATCAATTCTGATGGACATGGCTCTCTTCAACAATGAGATGATTCAAACCAATTACAATTGTTCAGCGATGAAGAAAGCCATATACACCCAGAGAAAGGCCTGTGGGAACTGAGTGTGGACCACAATATAGCATTTTTGTGCTTTCTGTTGATGTTTGCTTGCACTTTGTTTTTTTCCTCAAGTTTTTTTCTTTCTAGATTCGATTTTTATTGTGCAGCAAGATAACTGTATAGATATGTATACATATATTGGATTTAACATATATTTTTAACATATTTAACATGTATTGGATGACCTGCCATCTAAGGGAGGGGGTGAAGGGAAGGAGGGAAAAATTTGGAACAAAGGTTTTCAAGGGTCAATGTTGAAAAATTACTCATGCATATGTTTTGTAAATAAAAAGCTTTAAATAAAAAAAGGAGAAAAATAAAATAAAATAAAAAACTTTAAGAGTTTTGCTGGAGTTGGTATGTGGAGCATGAATCACCTGCCTTCTGTTAGAGTGATCATCTTGTCTAGGAATCTAAAATGATGTTAGTAAAAGTAGTGGGTGATGATGATAGTGATGATTATTATGATGGTGATTTCCTCCAGGTTTCGTGGAGAATGAACTAAAGAAGCTGCTGGCAGTTCAGAGAGAGTCTCGACTTTGGAAAACAGGTGGTCAGGAAGGTCGAGAACTTCTGATCCAGCCTGAGGTAACCTTGGAAGAAGCAGGCATTGTGGATGGCCAGGTATGGTTTTGTCCAATGGCCCAGTTGCCTTCTAGACTTCAAGGAAATTAGGGTGTTGGGAATCCTATAATTCCAGGATATTAGAGATTAAAGAAACTTTGGTGATCCTCTGGTCCAACCTGATCATGCTCTAGCCAAGGCAGGAAAGATTTTTACCAAAAACCTATCCCAGTTCTCCTCTAGCTTAGGCCTTCCTTCCTAAGGCCTAATCTTTCTCTATTGGCTATTTAGTCATTCTGCGAGGAAATAGATCTTTTTGGATAATTTTTGTCTCTCCAAAGAGCCCTGATCTAGCATGCTCTAGCACCTTTACTTTTAAAGCCTTCCTAACACATAAACACTTTTGCACATAATTTGATAGCCTCTTCCCTCTCACAGAGTTTGTGGATATCAAGTTGTGGGTGGTCAAAGATCTGTAGAGGGATGGAATTCTGGCTCTTTGAGCTGAGAGTGACCAGATTCGCTTTACCTTGTTACTGTTGAAGTCAGTAAGCATTAAGTGCTTACTGTGTGCCAATCACTGTCCTTAGTTCTATGCCTTAGCATACTCCACACTTTCATATATTCTCCACACAAAAAATATAGTAATTGCTATGAATCAGACTTGTAGCCCATTTGACCCATAGTTTTATTGCCAAAGGGGGTCACAAGGAAGTGACTATGGGAAGGTTTGGTCATTCCTCCATATCAACCTTAAAGGTTAGGTGGAGTCCAGCTTCACTTAAAGGGTTATTTATAGTTTAAACTCATATATATATATATATATATATATATATATATAATATACACATGTGCGTATGCATGTATAAGGGATCATAGGATTCTGAATTTAGACATGAAAGATTCTTAATGGCCAAAATGTCCATCCCCTTCATTTTACAGGTGTGGGAACTGAGGCACAAAGCCATTAAATGATTTTCCCAGGGTTATTTAGCTACTAGTAAGTAGTACTTACTTACTTACCTACTTATCTACTAAGTAGGTAGTAAGAATCTGAGATAGGATTTTAACTTAGGGTTTCTTGACAATGACCAATCCATATGTCATGCTGTTCAAACCTTTTTTGAGCTCATTAATACTCCATTCAACATCCATCCACCCATACAGTCAACAAATAGCTATTTCTGTCTATAAGCCCTTGACATAATAGGAGGTACATACATTTAACAACAGGTTTGTGAGATGAAGGAGACTCTTCCTTCATTTGTCTTAAAATTACCTCTCTAAAATGTCAAAAGAGCCCTCCCATTCCATTTTTGAGGATTAAGTCCCCATTCATCTTGTTCACATTGTTGATGAGTTTTCAGATTTCAATCATGCTCTCTCTGGAAGGCAGCTGCATTGTAATGCAAAGAGCCCTGGACTGAGAGACAGGAGACTAGGGTTTTCATCAAGCCTTTACTAGCTCTATGACATTGGTGACACTCCTTTCTTCCCAGGTGCCTCAGTTTATGCCTTTGTAAAATGTATAGATTGGATAAAATGTGGCCTTTTTCACTGCTGAAGTTTTATGATTATCTATTGTTTTCTAATAAAACAACTCATATTGAATAGCAATAAGACTCTCTTTCCCACATATTTACCCTTGCACAAAAAGTTTCAAAATTTCTTTCTCTGTCTCTGTCGGTCTGTTTCTGTCTCTCTCTGTCTCTTTGGCTTTCTCTCTCTCTATGTCAGAGACAGAGACAGAGAATAGGGAAGGAAAGAGAAGGAGAAGTTCTCATATTTATTCATAAATCATAGATCTCTCTACCTCAAAATGCCAAAATTCATTCAGCAGGCTGGACTATGATCCAGGACTGAAACTAGGGGTAGATGATAAAAGCTTTATGTCTGTATAATGAAATCTAAAGGGTACAAGTTATTATAATGTTACTATATCCCCCACTGAATTTATCTTTATTATTTTTGCACAGTAAATTAATTGCAAAGTTGATTAACAGTTTCTAGTTATGACTCTGTTGTAACCCTTCTTCTTCATGCCAATTTTTTCTCCACTTTGGCCATTATATCTTTTTTTTTGGCTGAGGCAATTGGGGTTAAGTGACTTGCCCAAGGTCACACAGCCAGGAAGTGTGAAGTGTCTGAGACCAAATTTGAACTCAGGTCCTCCTGACTTCAGGGCTGGTGCTCTATCCACTGTGACCTAGCTGCCCTGACCATTATATCTTTAAAAATTATTCTTACTCTTACTCATTTGAAGAAGAATTTGATTAAAGCTCTTCCTCTTCCAGCCTATGTAGTATAATTTTGGTACTGCTCAAATATAGATAAGATAGGTAGATAAAATTCAGTCATTAAGAGTGCCTCTTCCCCAACTCCCAGAATTGTGGTCCAAGGAATTATACTATAGCCATAGGCGATCAGGCTTCATATGATATTAATTGGTATGAAAGGCACTAGATGAATGTGGAGGAAAAACCTGACTTCACATAAATATAGTGGTGGAGTTGGGTGATAGGGCCATTTCAGGGGTATCTGGGGGAGCCTTTAAAAGTGTGTTGTCCTCATCTCCTTCGGTCCTTAGCAATACCAGGCAGTGGAGTGGGTAGGATAATCCTTAGCTTCAGGAGCATTCTGGAAACCTTAGAGAGGAAGTGGCTTCTCTTTTCTAACCTTTTGAAGGCAGAAGAAGCAGAATAGATATCAAGGGCAGGATAAATTTGTCCTCCCTGTGTTTATTTCGATTATCCACCCCAAGTAATGAGGTAAAGATGAGAATCATGGTAATTAAGGTAGAGATATGGGACATGGAGCAAGTAAGGAGTAAGCCACATGGTGTTTCATATTCCAGTAGAAGTCTTTCCTGTTGGCTATGGACTCTGGGGTTTGAATCCTGTCTCTGATATTTACAAATTATATTATCTTGGGCAAGCCACTGAATTTTTTTGATTAAATTTTTTCATCTGTACAAGGGACAATATTAACTAAAGTATTTAGTTGATTCTGTTTCTAACTAATTCTATTTCTAACTATAATCCTAACTCACAGAGTGTGAAGCTCAAATGAAAGTCTATATAAAGCATATATTTGCCAGCTTTAAATTGATATATAAATGTCAGTTTTTATTATTACTATTTAGATTCCTACATGGCTGGGAAAAGAGTCATTTCCACCCTTAAAAAATGGGGGGGTTGGAATCAAAAGACAGCAAGGAAATAAGGAGGTTGAGCTCGTGGTTTGGGCTAAGAGAGAGGAGCATTGGGAAGACTAGGCTCAGGGGTGGACTAGGTTGGAGGAAATAGTGAGGAATTGGTAGGAGGGGCATGTGGGAATTGAGTAATGGGGAAGGTGAGAGTATTGAGTCTTTCTGTCTCTTTCCTTCTGCCCCACTAGCACCTGCTCCTGGAAGAGATGGATGAAATGGGAAATTGGCCCCCAGACTGAGACTTGGTCAAGGTTCGGCTGAGTCTGCTCTCTCCCTCTGCAGACACCCCAGGCCGGGGAGGAATAGAGACACAGAGAGGGTATTACTCTCCCCCAACTAGCACTTCTATGAAGATGGTATTGTGGGTTGGGCTGTTTCCCTATGTTTGTGTGATGGGCTTGGGTGTCATGGTCCATTTGTCCTCCCTTCTGGAGCACATGGCTGATATTGTGGGTCCTTGTGCTCAGGAGCCTCTCACTGAACAGACTCAGTCACTGTTATTAAAAATCCAGATTGACTTTGCATATCATCTCCTCTCAGTTTCTCATCCCCTTTCCTTATTCTTGGCTCTTGAAACGAGGCTGGTCCATGGGGAAATTCTTGCTTAGTTTATTGATCTTGTCCCCTGATATTGCCTTTAAGAGAACATCCACGTCTTCCTGATGCTTATAGAGCTCAGCTTGGAACTATGAAAACTCAGGGAAGGAGCAGGAGATTTGGGAAGTATTAGTTGGAATATGGGAAAAGCGGGGCAAAAAAGCCAGGTATAATGGAAAGAGACCTAAGCTGAAGAGAACAGCAGACTTTCATTCATTTCCCAACTCTATAATTTACTAACTTTTGAGCCTCAATTTGCTCATCTGAAAAATGAGATGGTTTTAATAGATGACCTGTAAAATCCCTTCTAATCCTAAAATTTTGGAATTCTGAGAATAAACAATGACAAATCAGGCATCCACCACCCACCATCAAGGACTACCCCCTGGAAAGCCTGTCCTTAAGGTGTTGTGTCCCAGACCTTCCACAGGGAACCTTGCCTTACAGATTCAACTTTTTCTGATCATAATAGACAGGTGGAGCCAGGAGGATCCGGGAATTCTCCAGGAGGAAGTTCCTGCCCAGGCAAAACTGAGACAAAGCCAGGAAAACCACCCTGGGCCCCCAGAGAATAGGCTAGGGCTATTTTTCAGGACCCCTGATAACCACAAAAGGTTCCAAGTGGATATGTTGAGGAGCTCCTCAGATTATTGAAGTATAGGGGGAGTACATACTCCTGTAAAGTGGAAGTAGAGACTTTCTGTATGCTGTAGTACTGGTCCCTTGAAAGGTCATATCATTGTCTCTCTTGGGCCCACGGACCTAGAATGTGAATGGAACAGCTAAGCCAGTGGCAAGGAGGTGGATCAGAAGGCCTCAGCTCCTTGAACTCTCCTGGGATCTTTGTCATAAGGAAGCTGGCTGGGTGTTATATGAGTTCCCTGAGTGTCAGTTTCTTCAAAAGAGAGGGATCTTCATTCTAAGCTAGAAAGAGAAAAGGTGAGAAGGTCACTCCAGGGACCAGTAGAATCATAGACATTGTTGATAACCCCCCCTTGCTATACAGACAAGTGAACAAAGGCACAGAAGGACTAAGTGATTCACCTGAGATCACATTAAGTGTCTCAGATGGGAAAGGGGATGATCATTTATTAAGAGCTTATTATGTGCCAGTCATTGTACTAAGCACTACACACTTGCAAATATTTGGTAGCTTTGAGCCTAAATTTTCTTAATTCCAAGTCTAGCTCCTTGTCCAGGGAAATTACATCCGGTTTCCTTCTGCCAGTGATCCTAGGATGGGCGGTATCTCTTCTCTACTGCATCCCTATTCTGGTCACCAGGAGGTATTGATTGCAGTTTGTTCTGTTGCTGCCAAAGATGCTGTAAGGCCGATTCACTCTAGTCGGGACCATCTCTGAATGCCATCTCATCTGCCATTTCCCTGACTTAGAACCTGGCTCCATTGAACAGATTCATCAGTGCCCTATTTCAGAGACAGATTGTCCACTGAGCCAATAGAGGTGGGATAAATGGGTTGAGTAGGGTTTGGAGAGGAAGATCACCCTAGGGGAGTAGAAGAGTCACATTCTTCTCTCCACCGTCTTCTAACCCACTTTCAAGAGCCTCTGGAAGGTTTTTTCTGTTGGATGAGAAGGGAAGAGATTTGATAAGCTATGCCAACAAGCTCTATCTATAATGGTTCCCAGATGTCCTACCTGCCAACCGAGAGGACTGTATGATTGCATTCATATGGCTCTATGATTAGTCAATGGGGCCATTCCCCTCCCTCCCTTTCCTCCCATACCAGGCCTGGGATCTCCCAGCCCCAAGACCAGATGACTCAGAGCTGCACCCTAACTGCCTGTCTGGCTAATTATTATTCTCTCTTGCCTTGTGGGAAAGAGAAAGCCGGAGGTGGAGGTGGTAAGAGAAGAGCCTCAGAGAGAGGGATAAAGAGATTCCTAAGACTTTCCAATCTTCTTCCCTTTTTCCCTGCCCACTCTTCCTTGTTTTCTACTGATGCCCTAGACAAGGGGAATTTTCCTATTATCCTGGTTCAGTCCTGGCTCCAGGCTCCTCATGTCCAGGCTGGTGTAGGGATTAGGTGGAGAATGCCCATGCCCAGAACCCCTTGCAGAATAGCTGGAAGACTTGTGTAAGCTGTCACTCAGGCTCCTGGGACTTCCTGAGGCACAAGTCTGGCTCATGGCTGTGTCATTAGGGAAGTCTGGGCCTTGGGCTGAGAAACTAAGAGTCCTGGGGTGCTAGAGGTAAGAACAGTGCTACTGGTACAATAGAGCACTGGGCCTGGAGTCCAGAAAACCTGGGTTCAAATCCAGCCTCAGATACTAGCTGTATGATCCTGGGCAGTTCACTTAAGCTCTTTGCCTCAATTTCTTAATCTGTAAATTGGAGATATGAATGACCAAATACAATAATTGAACAATAATAAGCAATAATAATATTGAACATAGTAAGCACTATGTAAATATTAACTCATTATTACCAAGACACCAGGTCTTACCTTGAAGCAAATGCTAAATTAGGTAGTTTCTTTGGACTTTGATTTCTCCCACCAATAATGAAGAGGGAACACAGAACAATCCAAGATAGATTTCAGGGACTTCTCAGATAGAAGTGGAGCCAGACAGTGTGAGCAACAGGAGCAGGACCTGGCTGGAAATCAGATTTGTCTTAGTCCTATATGCCATCTAGGCTTGGGAAGAGAGTGGGGGGAAGGAGGGAAAAATTTAGAACAGAAAGTTTTGCAAGAGTCATTGTTGAAAAATTACCCATAAATATGTTTTGTAAATAAAAAGCATTAATAAAAAAAAGTTAAAAAAAAAAAGATTTGTCCTAGTCCTACCAGGGGCTACCTATGTGATTTAGAGAAACTATTTTTCCTCTTCTTTTCTCACCAACTAAATGGCAATGTTAATAATACTACCTGTCCTGCCTGCCTGACAAGATCAAACTGAGGTAATGGCTATATGAAAATACTTTAGAAAACAAAAGTGTTTTACAAATGGGAGATAGGTATGTAATGGAACAGAATAGCTTTAGCTTACAGGGACAGCTCTTGCAGTCCTTTGGCTCTGTCCCTTCTCTGGAACTGAAGAGGCCATGGTCATATAGCTCTGACAAGATCAATTCTCTTTTCCCCCTATTTTTAATGTATATGTGTGTATATGCATAGGTATATATATACATATCCTAGATTTTCCCCGATCTTTCTCTCTATCCCCTTCCCTTCCTTCTTTCTAGAGAACCTTCCTAGATAATAAAGTATACCTTTTGAATATTTTATTTTTTTTACAATTACAAGTAAAAACAAATTTTAACATTTGTTTTTTTTAGAATTTAGAATTCCAAATTCTCTCCTTCCCCTCCCTTCCCTTCTTTCTCTAAACAGGTAAGCAATTTGATATCAGTTATACATGTTCAATCATACAAAACATATTTCCATATTTAATCTGTATTGTTAACATTTTCTCCATTACTTTCATAAAGAATATTTTTATTTTTTTCTCCTTTTTTAAAAATTTAATTAAACCAGTCTCTTTCTTTATAAATATATAAAGTTTTCTTGGCAAAGATACCAGAGTAGTTTGACATTTTTTCTCCAACTAATTTTATAGATGAGGAAACTGAGGCAGAATTAAATGACTTGTCCAGGGTCATGTAGTAAGTATTTACATGGTCTCCCTGATTCCAGGCCCAGTACTTATATATACCTATCTCCCTTTATGTATCTGGCATTATATACAATATTCCCCACCATGGACCTTATATATGGCAGGATCATTTTACATAAAGATGGAATAGACATTGAAAACTACTACAACCTCTCTCCACCCTATATCCAACTAAAAATCTCATCTCTATATTTATCTGTCTGTCTGTCTGTCTGTCTAGTTAGCTAGCTAGCTATTTATCTGCATATCTCTGCAAACAGGTATTACCTGGGAGCAAATCAGTAGCCAATAAAGTATTAACATAGATTAGTATATTAGATTAGCTTCTGGATGTATTCTCTTAGAACCAAAAACCAGAGCTCTGAGGGGAAGGAAGACTTAAGACAGGGACTTTGTGATGGGGATCTAGTTGGTGATAAATATGGGTATACAATGCTTCTAGGATAGAGACCACATGGGAGACTACATTGAGACATCTTAGGAAGTGGGAAAGGATGAGCATGAGGGTGAAAAAATGTCTTTACAACATACCTCAAGAGGGCTTTCTTTTCTTTGATAATGGAAAGGCCCGGTGACCTCCCTTAATAGAGCTATCCTAAAATGCTTCAATAGGGCAGTGAGTTTGAGGACATTTTGAGTTTGAGGAGTAGAGAGATGGAGTATGACTTTGTCTCTCATGAGAAGCTGGATAGTCATTTATTTGGGACTGGTGTGTTTCCTGTTCAGGTACCATTTGGATTAGTTGACTTCTGAGATCCTTTTCAGTTCTGAAGTTCCATCTTGGTTGAAACTTCCTGTGAAAGGCAGGCTTTTCAAGGGCCAATTCTTCTCCCAATGTGTTCTAAACAAAAACAGTGAACATAAAAGAACTGGGTGTTGCCCCAAAAGACTATAAAATTGTGTATATCCTTTGATCCAGCAGTGTTTCTGCTACTCTGTATCCCAAAGAGATCATAAAAGAGGGAAAAGGACCCACATGTGCATAAAGCTTTATAGTAGTCCTTATAGTGGCAAGGAACTGGAAATTGAATGGATGACTATCAATTGAGGAATGGTTGAATAAGTTATGGTAAAAGAATGTAATGGAATGTTATTGTTCCATAAGAAATGATGAACAGGCTGATTTCAGAAAAGCCTGAAAAGATATGAACTGATATTGAATAAAATGAACAGAACTAAGAGAACATTATATATAGTAACAAGATTATGTAGTGACCAACTGTGATGGTTGTGGCTCTTTTCAAAAATGATTCAAGGCAATTCCAATAGACTCCATCTGCATCCAGAAAGAGAACTATGGATATTGAATGTGGATTAAAGCACAGTATTTTCACCTTCTTTTTGTTTTTTAATTTTTTCTCCTGAGGTTTTCTGATGAGTTTAATAGTTTAGTTTACAGGTAATCATGTCCAACTTACGGCCAAGGTATACAAATCGATCTTTTAATTTCGCTTACCCCCTCCAAAATGAGGTCCGGTTAGTTTTTGATGACTATTCAATCTGCTTGGTTCCAAAAGCTCTCTCAACGATTATTTTCGTCAAAAATCCAACAGGTTTTGTCCTTCAGCTTCCAGGACACAAAAGAGGTGAAATGGAATGGAATTCATGAATGGTCTTAGCTCAATCTCAATGTCTCCTTTCTAGGTAATAGTTGATGAATCTGTACTTGCCCCAGAGAAAGGGATTTGGCTCTCCCGACGTGCTCGTGGTCTGTCCTCAGGAGTGCTCATGCCCTAAGAAGTTGTGTTATATGAGTCTCTAAAGGCTGCTATTCACACAAGCATCTGTTTCTAATCGTTCAGCCTTTAGATACCGTGGTCATAGTTCTTAGCCAGTAATATCTCCTATTGTAAGGTCAGATCAATTATATTGTAGCCATTCAATATTAGATAATTATTTCGTTCTCATCAAAGGCTCTAATCATTAATGCACTTAGTAAGGATTCTAAATATCACCTCTTAAAGCCTTGGGGCAGGATGTCTATCCAGGCTTAGAACCACTAGAGCTGGACAAAGGCATTCAAAGCATTGGCTAGAGAATAGAGGCATTTGTCCTTTGGATATGTAGAAAGTGGCAGTTCAAGACTTAAAAAGGCACGAGACTGCATCCCCAGTTCCCATCCCACTTCCAAACATACTCATACAGGTATTTACACAGCACTACACAATACAGTAATGTCCCCTATTTCCCAATTCCATTTCTTTTGAGTAGATAAGAACATGTAGGTGTTAGATCTTGACTCAAGTTTTTG
This sequence comes from Sarcophilus harrisii, assembly GCF_902635505.1. Taxonomy (NCBI): domain Eukaryota; kingdom Metazoa; phylum Chordata; class Mammalia; order Dasyuromorphia; family Dasyuridae; genus Sarcophilus; species Sarcophilus harrisii. Next base: position 283,865,529 of record NC_045429.1, on the reverse strand, counting down.
GACTTAGTTTCAATATTTTGATCTGAGAATTGTCTGATTCTATCCTTTGACCATTTTCAATTGAGAATGGCTTGATTTTTATAAATTAGAGTTAATTTCTATATATTTTGGAAATGAGGCCTTTATCAGAACCTTTGACTGTAAAAATATTTTCCCAGTTTATTGCTTCCTTCTAATCTTGTCTGCATTAGTTTTGTTTGTACAAAACTTTCAGTTTGGTATAATCGAAATTTTCTATTTTGTGATCAGTAATGATCTCTAGTTCTGCTTTGGTCATAAAAACCTTCCCCTTCCACAGGTCTGAGAGGTAAACTATCCTATGTTCCTCTAATTTATTAATAATTTCATTCTTTATGCCTAGGTCATGAACCCATTTTGACCTTATCTTGGTGTACGTGGTTAAGTATGGATCAATGCCTAGTTTCTGCCATATTAGTTTCCAATTTTCCCAGCAATTTTTATCAAACAGTAAGTTCTTATCCCAAAAGCTGGGATCTTTGGGTTTGTCAAAGACTAGGTAAAGCACAGTATTTTCACCTTCTTGTTTGCTTTTTTTTTTTTTTTCTCCTCGGGGAGGTTTTCTGGAGGGAGCCTTAGTTTCAGTTACAAGTAATCATTCCAAAACGCGGCCAGGTGATAAAAGTTCAGATCTTTTATTGCTTCCTCCAAAATAGTCCGGTTAGTTTTCTTGGTGGCCTATCTCTCTGCTTGGTTCCAAAAGCTCCCTCCGAATGTCTCCAAATCCAAAGGTTTGTCCTTCAGCCTCCAGGCAGCACAAAGGTGAAAGTGGAATGGATCTGACTTCTCTAGCTCAACTATGAATGTCTCCAGCCGGCACCAAGGTGAAAGTTGGAATGAATCTGTCTTGCCCCAGAGAGAGGGCTTCTGGCTCTCCCAGAGTGCTCCGTGTCTGTCCCAGAGTGCTCTCTGGCCCTAAGAGGAGCTTGCTTATATGAGCTCTCTAAAGGTGTGAACACAAGCATTGTTTCTATCAGTTCTACTTAGTACCGTGTCTAAGTTCTGGCCCATAACATCTCCTTGTAAGGTCAGATCAATCATATTGTACCATGCTAAATTAGATAATTATTGTCTCATCAACTCTAATCAGTTAATACTTAGTAAGGATTCTAACATCGTCACCTCTTAAAGGCACGTGGGGCAGGATGTGTCTGATTAGGCTTAGAAACCATCAGTAGAGCTGGACAAGGCACTTCAAAGCAGGCAGAGAATAGAGGCATTTGTCTTTTGGATAGTAGAAAGGAGCAGTTAAGACTTAAAAGGCACAGAGACCAAGCCCCAGCCCTTACCCACTTCTGCCAAACATACTCACATACATACATAATGTCCCCCATTCCCCACCCCACCCTTTTGAGGAGATAGGAAATATGTAGGTGTTAGACTTGACACAAGTTTTTGGACTTAGTTCAATATTTTGATCAGTTGTGCTGATTTTCTTTTCTCTTTCAATAAAAATGCTATTTGTTATATGGGATGGGAAGACTCATTTTCCTAAAGTCAAATGTGGTCTTAGACAGTAGTTGTGTGACCCTGGGCAAGTCATTTAACCCAGTCTGCCTCAGTTTCCTTATCTGTAAAATGAACTGGAAAAAGAAATGGCAAAGCATTCCAGTATCTTGGCCAAGAAAATTTCAAATGGAGTCATCACAGAGTCATACAACAAATCCTGGGAGAAGAGAAAGGATACTTGGAATAATTATGAGGATATTAGGAAAAAGAGATATCAACAAAAACTAAGGCAAATATACAGGAATATAGTATATATATATGTATATGTATGTATGTACCTATACTTATATAGTGTCCCCAAAGTCTTAGGACAGCTTAAAACTGCCCTAAGACTTTTGGGTCACTATCCTCATCTCCCCTGATACTGGAGGATCTGGTATTTTCAATCAGATTATCAATCAGGTGGATCTTTGCTAATACGATCCACCACCAGGTTCCTGGAGAAAAGTCAGACCACCTTTTCTTTCTGAGTTGTTGCTGCTATGAAAAGGGGAAGATATTGTCTTCTGGAGTCTTTCAGGCTCTTCCTTGCTCTTCTAGGCTCTTTCACTTCTCTCCTGTATCTTGAATAGACATGGCGACCTTAAGGGACTATATTGAAAAGATCCCTGAATGACAGTAGGAAGCATCCTGCCTCAGATTCTGGCTATTACTTCCTTCTCTAATGCTGAGTTTTCTCTTCTATAAATGAATAGGGTTAATGTCCTCTAAGGCAGAGGTATCATCCCTCCTGAGGCTTGTGGGAAATACTCTTAAAAATAAATAAAAATGCAGTTGATCATAGATAATGTTAACAGGTGTTTCCTAAATCATAATTGCAGTGGCTTGTAATAATCTTCATGTATTCCAACTCCATTTCTACTTGAGTTTGACATCATAACTCTTATAAGACCCCTTCAATTTTAGACCCCCATTATGGGTTTATAAACCGAGGAGGAAAACAGAGTATGGGAGGGCAAAATCACCAAGAAGTCTTCCAGGAAAGGATTTAGAACTAAAATTGACATTGTATTAACCTCAGGGCTGGCCCATAGGAAAACAGAGAGAAGTCTTTGTGAATAAAGCCCCCAGAGCTTACACAGGAAAGGAAGGTACTTCTACAACATCTTTCAAATTCTATCCCCCTTTTAACTATTCCATGGAGCAATTTGTAACTATGCCAAAAGGACTACAAAACTGTGTATATACGCTTCTACCTAGAAATCCACTACTAGATTCTGTATCCCACAGCAATCAAAGAAAAAAGAAAAGCAATTATTTGTAAAAACTATAGGAACTCTTTTTATGGTGGCAAAGAATTAGAAATCAAGGGGATGCCCATTAGGGAATAGTATATGGGAATATGGGAATAGTATTCCCATTAGGGAATAAGGTATATGATTGTGTTGAATATTATTGTACATAAAGAATGATCAGCAGGATGGTTGAAAAAAATACTTGGGAAGACTTATATGAATTAATGCAAAGTGAAATAAGCAGAACCAGGAGAACATTGTACAAGGTTAATATGTGTGATTTATCTATTAAAAAATTTTCAATCAGCAACCTTCTTTATTCACCATCACATTCAATTGATAAAAAAAAAAGGAAACCAAGACCACCTGCTACATTTATATAGTGTTGGGGAATACAATGATCCAAGACAATTCTGATGAATTTATGATGAAAAATTCTATCCACTTCTAGAGAAAGTACTGGTAGTCTGAATGCAGAATAAAGCATACTTTTTTTTTCTTGTTTTTTTTTGGGGGGGGGGTTCTATGTTTCTTTTTGCAATACAGCTCATGTGAAAATATATTTTATATGACTTCACATGTATAATCTATATCAAACTGCCTCCTCAAGGAGAGGGAGAGACAAAATTTGGAACTCAAAATTTTAAAAAATGAATGTTAAAATAAGTTTTCGCATATACTTTAGAAAAAGAATAAAATTAAGTTTAAAATATCTGCTCCCTATAGTTCAGTTAACATAGGCACCATCTTTAGGCTCATCACTTCTCATATAGAGAACTGGAATTGCCTCCTAATTGATCCAACATTCTGTCCAAACTACCCTCCACACTTATTCCAAAGTAATAACCAAGTTAGTGCTCTGCTCAGTAAACTTTAGTGGCTCTCAATTACCTCTAGAGTCAAATGCAAATTTCTCTTTAGAATTTAGTTTCTTCAGTTCTGATGGACCAGGCCATCCTCAGCAACGAGATCAACCAAATCATTTCCAATAGAGCAGTAATGAACTGAACCAGCTATGCCCAGAAAAAGAACTCTGGGAGATGACTAAAAACCATTACATTGAATTCCTAATCCCCATATTTATGCACACCTACATTTTTGATTTCCTTCAGAAGCTAATTGTACAATATTTCAGAGTCTGATTCTTTTTGTACAGCAAAATAACGTTTTGGTCATGTATACTTATTGTGTATCTAATTTATATTTTAATATATTTAATATCTACTGATCATCCTGCCATCTAGGGGAGGGGGTGGGGAGGTAAGAGGTAAAAAATTGGAACAAGAGGTTTGGCAATTGTTAATGCTGTAAAGTTACCCATGCATATATCCTGTAAATAAAAGGCTATTAAATTAAAAAAAAAAAAGAATTTAGCTTCTTTACAACCTGACCCCAAATTACCTCTCCAGCTTTGTTCACTGCTGCTTTTCAAACATTCTATGGTGCAGTCAAAAGAGTTTTTTTTTTTTTTGTTGGTTTTTTTTTTTTTTTTTTTTTTACTGTATTTACATGTGTTACTCCAATTTTCAAACCTTGACATAGCTTTTCCCAATGTCTGGAATGCATTCCCTCTACACATCCCCCTCCAGAATCCTTGGTCTTGTGCAAGACTTAGCTCAAGAGTCATTTTCTACATGAGAACTTTCTTGATCTGCTCATCTATTCCGATATACTTATCCAGGGGTATGCTGGCAAAAACTTTTAACACCTGACTCTCCAAAGGGGAAAAAGTACAGCAAGTAATACTTTTAAGTATTTCAAGCACTTTTTGTAGTAGAAAGGAATTGGAAATTCAATGGATGCCCATCAATTGGAGAATAACTGAATAAGTAATGGTATATGAATGTAATAGAATATTATTATTCTATAAGAAATCATGAGCAGGCTGACTTCAGAAAAGCCTGGGAAAACTTACATGAACTGATACTTTGTGCGTGAAGTGAGCAGAACGAGGTAAACTTTGTACACAGTAACAAGATTATGTGATATTCAACTATAATGAACAATTCTCAGCAATACAGTGATCCAAGACTTGGGTGGAAAATGCCATCTACATTTAGAGTAAGAACTGTGGAGACTGAATGCAGATTGAAGCATACTATATGAATCTTTTTGTTTTTCTTATTTCCCCCTTTTATTCTGATTTTTCTCTCACATGTTTAAAATGGAACTACATTGAAAAAGACTGTACATGTATAACCCATCTCAGATTGCTGACTTAGGGAAGGAGGAGGTAAGAAAAGGAGGAAGAAAATCTTTGAAACTCAAATTCTTAAAAATATGAAAGTTGAAAACTATCTTTACATGTAATTTAAAAAATAAAATAATATTAAGTTTAATCTGCATTAACATTTTCTTCATCACTTTTAAAAGGTTAGACAATGAGCAAAACAAACTGATTTCTGAAGTATACAGCTCAAACTGAAAAGTTAATAATGGACTCTGGTTTCAGCTCATCTTAGCACCTAGTTATATATACACATATGTTTTCCTGCTGTAGAATGTGAATTTCTTGAAGGTAGGGATGATTATACATTGTCATTGCAGTTAGGTGGCACAATGGAGAAAGCATTGGGTCTGGAGTCAAGAAAGATTTATTATCTGGCTGAGTTCAAATCTGGTCTCAGATACTTTGCAGCTGTGTGACCCTGGGTAAGTCACTTCAACCTGTCTACTTCAGTGAAATATCTTCATCTACAAAATGTTCTGAAGAAAGAATTGGCAAACCATCCTAATACTTTTGCCAAGAAAACCTTAAATGGGGACACAAAATGTTGCACATGATTAGAATTCTCTGTTTCCTCAAACCACTGGTCAGGCAATAAATCATTCATGAGGCCTTTACTAATTGTTCCCAACTGCTAGTGCCTTCCTCACTCTCAAATTAACTTTTTTTTTTTTATGTTTTTACTTTTTTTTATTTTTTCAAATTTAAAATCCCAATCAGCAAAAATTCACCATCTTTCCTTCCCACCATCACCCTCAATTGAAATAAAAAACAAAAACAAAAAACCAAAATCACCTCCTACAAACATGTATAATGCTGGGGAATTATGTAGCCCAGAGATCCTCTCAGAGAATAATTAGTCCTTTTTAGGTCCTCCTAGACTGGAGTCAATAAATCAAGAAACAAAATTAGAAGATAAAAGAGTTTAATTAGCATCAATTGAGGGCCTATAGCCACTTCATAGAGCAGAGGTGTGTTTTACATAGGTTAGGCAACAAAAGTATTCCATCAGGTGAGGAAGGTAATTTGAGGGATGGAGATGGAGGGAATATCTTAACTTTGGAGTTGAATATATTTATAATATGCCTGGATATCTGATTTAGAACATAAGTATGCCATGCTGGCACTGAAAGGGTTATAATGGTGAATTAGAAAGAGTCTTTTAAGTCCCCTGAAGAGTTAAAGAGACCAGTGCTAAGGCATTAGCAATGGCTTCCCCTGCTGAAGAGTGTGGCTTGTGTCTGGTGCTCTGAAGCCCTTCCAGGCCCACTTCCTCCCCCTTCCCTCAGTACTGACCCTGTGACCTGGAACCTCCACCCCAGCTGTTCCAAACAGCTCCCAATTGTTCCTTTCTTCCTCAGCACACACTTGATCTGGGCTCCCTGCTCTTGTATTCTTTCCTCTTGACTCCACCATGGCTTGACTTCTTCCTCTGGGAGTAGAAGTTGATGGCAGGTAAGTAATTCAGAACTGGCAGACTTTCTAATTCACCATTATAGCCTTTTCAGTGCCAGCATGGCAATCTTAGGTTCTAAATCAGATATTCAGGCATATTCATAAATATATTCAAGTGAGATAAGCTATGTAAAGCACTTTTCAGACTTTAAAATGCTGGCTCTCACAAAATATTACAAAAATTAATATTGAAAACTACCTTTACATATATAAGAAAAAAAGTAAAAAGTTGGTTCTCATTCTCTTCTTATTCCTGGTCGTCTTCTCCTCCTCTTCTCTCCCAACATATATTCTTGTCAACAAATTTAGTAAGCACCACTGGAGGTAAGACCTACTGATAACAAAGTGTATTAGCATGAATTTGTTTGTAATCAATTCAAATTTCAGCTTTGTCACTCTCTATCTTTGGGATCTTGGAAGAGTTTACTTAGTTTTTCCAGACCTCGATTTCCCCATCATAGAGAAGATTGTTTTAGTTGGGGGAAGGCAAAGGAATAGAATAAACATATAATTAGAAGAAGAAGAGAATAGCACCTACTGTGCGCCAGGCGCTGTGCTAAGTGCTTTACACTTATTATCTCATTTGATTCTCACAACAAAACTTTGGAGTAGATGTTGATATTTTACAGTTGAGGAACCAGAGGCAACCAGTGGCTTGCCCAGGATCAAATAATGTCTGAGGCTGGATTGGAACTTTCCAGGCCCATCACTCTGGGGCACTATGCTCTCCAGTTATTGAGGGCCTTTCTAGCTCTAAATCTGTACCTCATATTTCTTCAGAGCCTTCAGAATTACAGAGAATAAATGGTCTCCCACCAATCCTATGAGTGTTATTTCTTCATTTAAGAAAACACATGAAATGACTTGCCTTAGTCACATGGCTGGAAAATGTGATTGCTGCTAGCAACTAAAATCCCCTATAGGATTTTAGGATATATAGGAAGCCTTTCTCAATTCCTCTTAATAGCAGAGCCTTCTTTTGATTATTCCCTTCATCCTGTCTATAGCTTGTCTATACAGGACTTCTTAAATACTGTCTCCCCATTAGACTGTGAGCTCTTTGAGGTCAGGGATTGTCTTTGGCCTCTTTTTATATCCCTAGTGTTTACAACAGTGCCTGATACATAGCAGGTGCATAATACATCTATACTGACATTGCTGGGGCTCAAACCCAGTAAAGTCTCTTTAACTCCAAGTTCCCTATTTTCTTCTTACCATCCCACACTCACTACAAACTTAGAGAGGATAAAGTCTCTCTTGTCCAAGACCCTCCAAGAGAAAAAAAAATACTCATAACTATGATTCTAGGGAGAGTTAGATAAGGGTAAAGGAGGGAGAAGGTGTTAGGAGAAAGCTGAGGAAGAAATAACCACTTTCAACTGGAGGAGCTAGGGAAGTTTTCTTGGATGAATACATCCAAGCTGGGCCTAAAAGGAAGAGAAGGGCTTTGACAGAAATGGGTTTGGGAGGAGACTGGATTAATAAAGCACACGAATAGAAGGGGCTGGGAAAGAGGGATGGGAAATCTAGACACAAATTTGGTCAAGATGAAGAGGATGATGGGGAGAGGGAAAGAATGGAAAATGTCTTGGTCTTGTCATCAAAACACCCAACCTGAAATCTATGCTCCAAACTACTTGCTAATTTTGTTTCCACAAACAATTTGTCTTAGGCAGTCATTTCTGACTCTTCATGATGCCTTCTAGGCAAAGATATTAGAGTGCTTGTCATTTCCTTCAAGTCATTTTACAGATGAGAAAACTGTGGTAAAGAAGAAGGGATTTGCCCAGGATTACTCAGCTAATAAGTGAAGCTGGATTTGGACTCAGGAAGATGAGTTTCTCCGACTGTAGGCCCAGGACTTTAACTACTGTGCCACTTAGGTGCTCCAGCGAGCGTGTATTCAGTTCTTATTATGTGACAGGCATTGGGCTGAGCTTTTGGGAAACAAAGAAAGGTGTATGTGCCAGTCCCTGTCTTTAGGAAGCTCACATTCAAATGAGGGCAAACAACCCTGTTCAGGCTAAAGTAAATGCTGAATAGATGGGAAAGGAATCTCAGAGCTGAGTCTTGAGGGAAGCCAGAGACCAACAGGTGGACATAAGGAGAAAACTGTTCCAAACATGGGGTACAAGCATGAAAACGGGAGTGTTAAATTCAAGGAAGAACAAGAGGGCCAGCGTTATTGGATTGTAGAATACATGGAGGAGGGACAAATGTGAAAAGACTGGGGAAGTAGAAAGCAGTCCAGGTTGTGAAAGCTTTTAAAATCCAAACAAAGGAGATAAGTTTGATTCTAGAGGCAATGGGGAGGCACGGGAGTTTACTGGGGAGAGTGGAGGGAGGCATGTGACATGGTCAGATCTGTCATGGACAGATTTGCTTTGAGAAAATTACTTTTGGCAACCAAATGGAGGATGGATTGGAGGCAGGAAGATCAATTAGAAGTCATTGAAATAGTCTATAAAATAAGGAGACTATTATTTGCATTATTCCCTCCAACAAGATGTATAGGGGTATTGTGAGAACAGAACTCCCTAAACCACATAATACTATACAAATGAGAATTAATCCCTGTGAGAGAAATCTAGAAACACAGATTGGAGTCAAACTTACAGGCACATATTTACAAATAACACTTCTCCAATCACATAATATCCTTTCTTTGACTGGCAAGAAGATTTTCCTGGTTTCCTTTTTTCTAATTCCTATTCAAACTCTGGAAAGAAATCCTGTTCTTAATTTTAGCCAGGTACCCTCAGTTTGGGCAGCTGGGTGGTGCACTAAGTAGAATGAAGGCTCTTTTTCATGAATTCAAATCTAACCTTAGACATTCCCTGGCTTGTGTGACCTTGGAAAAGTCACTTTACTCTCTTTGTCTCAGTTTCCTCATATTTAAAATGAGCCAAAAAAGAAAATGACAAATCACTCCAATATCTCTGCCATGAAGATCCCAAATAGAGCCACGGAGAGTCATGGGGCTTCATGGAGACACAACCAAAATGACTGAACAACTTTCTGCTGCCCTCTTGCTATCTAAATAATTAGTTAGTGAATCAAGCAAACAAGAATTTACCAGGTACCTATTATATCCCAGGCATGGATAAAAATAAGAATTGTATTATGCTTTTGTGCTTCCTGTCCTCAGTGGGTACCCCCACCCCATCTTTCTAAGTTCCTTAAGGGAAAAGACTGTCTTCCTTGTTTGTATCTGTATTCCCAGAACTTAACACAGTAGTTGGCTTAACAAATCAAATAAACACTTAATAAATACTCTTTCAATTTCTACTTTTTTAATATCTACCTAATTAGTAGGCATCTAGATGGTCCAGAGGATTGAGTCCTGGGCCTAACATCAGGAAGACCTGAGTTCAAATTCAGACATTTACTTGCTGTGTGACCCTTTATGACCACTTAAATTCTGTGGGTCTCAGTTTCCTCATCTGTAAAATGAGGATGATAATAGCACTTATTTTCTAGAGTGTTGGGAGGATAATTGTAAAGTATTTATCACAAAGCACTTTATAAATTTTAACTTGTTATTAACTCATTACTCCCTCTGATTTCTGTACTGTGCTAAGCAAGGGTCTTGAAATGGCTCTCTGTATGTGTGTATGTATGTGTGTGGAAACTATTCTATATCTTTCAAAAATGCTCTGGGCTTTCTAATCTCCTTCAGCCTGATATGACCTCCTTATCCCTCTTTGCATGTTTTAAAGCTCAGCTTAAATGCCACTATCTCCATGAAGTCTTTCCTGGTCCCCATTATTAGTAACAATCTCTGGTCCACACCCCATATCTCTCTCAGCATTTTGCTTTGTCTTTCTGTAACTCACTTATAATGAAATATTGTTTATTCTACTCCCCCAATACCCTCAACTGCAGGAAGGGAGGAACCTTATTTATTTAAACTTTTTATCAGCTCCCAGACCTGTAGTAGTGTTTTAAATACAGTAGGAAATTAATAAATGTTTGTTGAACTGAATTGAACTGTATACTTGGCTCTATCCCACTCCTGAAAGCTCAGCCTGGGATTCCAGATTCTCACACCAGTCCTCCAAATGGAACAGCTGGCTAGGCCCAGCCCTATGCCCTAGAGTGAACCTGAGAGGCCAACCCAGCAGGCAGAAAGAAACTCCTTCAAGTCTGTTTTCAGAGATTCTCTCTTTCCCCTGTTTCTGGGGCAGATGTTTGCACTGAGCCCCAGGCCCTGCCTCTTCTTCCTTTGAGGCATCCCATGAAAATGAAGAATTTCAAAACTAAGAGGAGTCTCAGAAATCATCTAATCTAACCTATACTTAATCAAAAATTCCTTCTACAACATAACTGATTGACAAGCAATCATGTAATATTTGCTTGAACAACTCATCCTTCCCTCCTTTCTCTTTGAGGTTCAGGGATTTTATTATCCAACAGGTTCTAAACCATCTGCACAGGAGACAATGGGATTATAGACTTGAGAGGGACAGAGAGGAGAGGGCCCTGAGTAGTGAGTGATAACTTGTTCTTCCTTCCACTGGTATCTACTGAAGGACATTCCTACCTTCCTCCCCTTTCTCTCTTCTTCCCTTCTCACTGGCCTCTCCAAAGTTATGAAACACTGCAGGATAATCCTTTTCATTTATTTTATTTTACTCATGGTGTATCATGTTTTCCTGGATATTTTTACTTTATTGTTCAACAGTTTATGGGAATTTCTCCATGTTTCACTGAATTCCTCACATTTCCCCCTTTTTATATTGTACATACATCTACCAGAATTTGTTTAAGTATTACTGAGTTAATTAAACTTTTTTTTTTATTAAAAAAAAAAAAAAAGAAAGAAAGAAACACTGCAGGGTCAACGCCAGGATTTAACTCAATAGACAATCAATCAAGAAATATTTGTGGAGTATCTATTAGAACAATTAGGAGGCACAGTGTATAGAGTGAGGCATCTGGAATCAGGAGGACCTTTTTCTAAGTCTGGCTTCAAACACTAGCTGTATGACTTGATCTTTAAGTCATGTAACCCTGTTTGCCTCAGTTTCCCAATGTGTAAAATGATCTGGAGAAGAAAATGGGAAACCACCGCAATATCTTTTGCCAGATGGGGTCATGAAGAGATGGATACAAGTAAACAACAAGGACAATAGAAATACAGGCAAAAAAAAGAATTCCTGCCCTCAAGGAGTTTATGTTCTAAAGGAAAGAAAGCTAATACCTGAAAGGGAGGAGGATGAGAAAGTATTGGCTAAGGGCATGGTACAGAAATCCAGAGAGTCAGAAGCGCAGATAGGAGAGGAATAGAGCCTGCCCAACCCCTGAAAGGAATTCACCAATGACAGAAAGGCCTGGGAGGTGGGGAAAGCAAGCCATTAGTGAGTCATGAGTGTTGAAGTTTGAAAAGCACAGGCAAGAGAGGCAAATGACTTATTATTAAGCCCCTATTATATGCCAGCCACTGTGCTATAGGCTAAAGAAACAAAGACAGAAATTTAAAGAATCCCTGCCCTTAAGGAATATATTTTCTAGCAGGTGTAAAAACAAGTACCCGTACTCTACTGGGCTGTATCCCAGGCTAATTTCAGAAAAGCCTACTAAGACTTACATGAACTGATGCTAAGTAAAGTGAACAGAACTTTTAGTTATTGTACGCAATAACAACAAGATTATATGATGATTAACTGTCCTGAACTTGACTCTTTTCAACAATGAGATGACTCAAGGCAGTTCCTATAGACTTAGGATGGAAAGTGCCATCAGAGAGAGAACTATAGAGATTGAATGTGAATCAAAGACTAGTATTTTCACTTTTTTGTTTGTTTTCTTTCTTGTGTTTTTTTTCCCTTTTGGTCTTATTTTTCTTGCACAACATGACAAATATGGAAATATATTTAAAAGTATTCCACACACTTAATTTATATCAGATTGCATGCTGTCCCAGTAAAGAAAGAGGTAAGGAATAGAAGGAAAAAAAATATGGAACACAAAGTATTCCAAAAATGAATGTTGAAAACTATCTTTACATGTGAATAAAATACTATTGAGGGGGGAAAAATGATGCAAAGACCTCGTCTCTAAGGAGATAGTTCCCTGTCTAAGCTGGGAGTCTAGATATACACAAAAGGAAAAATAAATGAACAACAAACATCAAAGTACTAAATTAAAATACCATATAAATAAACACTGAAATGCCTAATCAGTGAGTTCAGGAATTGTCAGGGAAAGAATCATCATAGAGGAGGTGGCATCTGATGTGGAGCAGAAAGAAAGGTGAAAGTGATGAGAGTAAAACTCTGCTTGATCTGAGTCAGCCCTGTAAAATTTTTAAAATCACCAACAAAATGTCTCCTTTGATCTACAAACCCTAATGGTCTTGCATCCTCTGGAGCAAGATAACTTTTCTTGGAGGAGGTCACAAGACCCGGCAAGATTTCACAGCCACTCACCAGACTTCCCTTAGACTCATGCATAAAATGGATCTTCAGAAAATGACCCTTTGCAGATCACTTCTCTCTTGAGAATGATATGCCCTCGAAAAATAATCCTTCTTGGTGTTTCTTTAACAATAAAGGTTTTCTGCCATAGCCTTTGGGTTTAGTGAAATTCCTTTGCCATGAACTCTTGCCTTGGACAGCTGACCCTCACCTATTCCTACCTCACCTCTTCTTCGGTACCTTCAGTCCTCATTATTAGGAGGTGAGGACATGAACGTGAGCTATAAGAGAATTTTCCAGTATTTAGGAATGTATCATTACAACTCCTTTCATTTATTCCCCAAGCCCTTATGCCAAGGACACTGAGTAACAGAAATGAGGTCAGAATTGGGCCTCCTGGGAGTTTGGTTGACTGTTCAGCAATAATAATAGCATTGCTCACTCTTATACCAAGCTCTGGGCTTTGCTAGTGTATTTTACAGCCCAGGTTTCATTTATTCATCCCAAATACCTTTATTTCATAGAGATGAACAATGAGGTCCAGAAGAGGAGTAACTGCCAATAAGTCACACCAATAATATGTAAGTTGAAAAAGAACCTAGGTTTCCTGACTCCAAGATCAATGCTCTTGCTAATATATTACAGCTGCCTCTATACCTCAGAGCTCTCCTCCTTTAAAATAACTCTACAATTCTCTGATGTTATTTCTCCTTATATCTCAGGCCCCTGGCAATCTGAATTTTCTCCCAGGAACCTCCACCCTTCCTCCTGCACCACACAGAGCATGCTATTCTATTCAGCAGGTCCTTACTCAGCATTTGTGAAATACAATGAAAAATGAATGAATTAGGATTACAGCAATTAGAAGCATTCTCTATGGTATTCAGGGCAAGCGCCCACAGAAGATCCACCAATCTGATCCCTTCCCCCGGGGAGGAGAGGCAAGACAGGGCCCTGCAATAGCTGCTTAGCAGTCAGACCCACCCTGTTTGGGTGGGAGGAAGATGTCACCCCCAGTGCTCTCACCCTGCCCTGGCTGATGGGGAGAGAGAAAAGAGGCTGGAAGCAGTGTGTGGGTTGAAGTGAAAGCCAGGCAGAATTCTGGGGAACATGAGAATGGAAGGGAGGAGAGAAAGGCGGGGCTTGGAGGAAAGGAAAGAGACAGAGAAGGGCTATGAGGAACTAGAGAAAAGATCCCTTGCTCTGCAAGGATGGATGGAGGGGAAGATGAGAGCCTGCCAAAGGCCTCCGGAAAGTTTTTGGCCCTTGTCCGGAGGGCCACCCAGCTCTGACAGGCTCTTTGTTTATCCAAATCAGGAACACCCAGGTTATAGTTCTGCATAGGGAGGAAAATCAACAGAGGCTGGCTAATGGCTCTTTCTATAAAATTTCTATTCAATTCTGATTTAAAAGGCATGGTGACTTTTCCCAAACCAATTAGGTAAAACTTCAGGTAGGGCTAAATACCAATCCCAGCCCTCTCTGTTCCTTAAAAAAAAAAAAAAAAAGCTGTTTGTTTGAGAGTCAAAGAGATTAAGTGAATTGCCCAGGGTCACACAGCTACTGAATAAATATCTAAGGTCAGTCCTCCGACTCCAAGACTGAGCAACCCTAGCTGCTTTTCTCTCTTTCAACAAGAGAGCATTAAATATCTCACATCACTTACTAGAGGTACTTGGTATGTACTTAGGTTATCTTTCCCTGTTCCTGTGTTTCCTGTTTTTTATTAGGTTGTGATGAAGTTCCCAATATCTTTTGCTTCCCTTACAGTACTTGACATATAATCTAGGGCATATAGTAGATGTTTAATGAGAAGCAGTGTACTCCAGTATAAGTAGTTTTAGAGTCAGGAGACCTGAATTACTCTGTAATCTTGGATAAGTTAATGTAGTCTCTATTTCCTCCTGAATAAAATAGGAATAATTAATATTGCAGTGTAATGCCGGAGAAATTGAGGCAAGATAGAGATTAGAGAGTTTTTAATCTTTTATTTGTATTTCTGAGAGGGAGAGATTTTCTGGAACCAAAAGGGCTGAATTAGAATCCAGTAGTCAATGTGAGGTTCCCATGAAATACATATATGCTAAGCTACCAGGATTAAACAGAGGCGGGGGCAGAGTCAGAGTACTGAGAATGGGACAGACCATCAATCCAGTTCTGACAGAATCGGGGGTGAGGACCATAAATTCTTACAAATTGGGAGTAAAGGAGATAGTCAAACTAGAGCCAGGAACTTAGAGATATAGAGGATGCCAATTAGGTATCTGAGATAGGACATTTGGAGTTTTATCTTTTGTAATGCCAGTGGCCACAGCCCTAATTATCTCAGTCCTAATGAGCAGAAAAGGAGGAGCAACCAAGGGGATTGACGTGGAACAATTCAGGAAACTGAGGCAGGACCATTAGGGAAAGTGAAGCAGAACAATAAAAGGGAATTGTGGCACAACAACAGTGCCTGTCTTTCTCCAGGATTTTCATGAGGAAAGCACTTTTTAAATGTTAAAATGCTATAGAAATAAAAATTATTTTTGATAAATACTGACTGATGAGTTCTGCAACCTGTTTCTGTCACTCAATATTACTCTTCAAGACGAGGTAAGGAAATACCCAAATTAACTACAAAGGAAATATAAGACACTATTTGCATCCAGAGAATGAAATGATAAATGAAAGTATGTATAGAATGATTTTACCAATACATACATTCATATACATATTTGTGTCTAATGGTAGCCATCTCTATGGTAGAAGAGAAAGAGGGGAAGAAAAAAAGGGAAAAATATATATAAATACATGACAATTTTATTACATAGTTAAAAGAAATAGCAAGTTGTATATAATACATTTGCAATTTCATGTGCAATCGTCTTTTTATGTTCTGTTATGGAAGTGCTTGTTTTATTTCATAAATTTAAAAAAAAAAGACTTGAGGTAGGGACAAAAGGGTCTTCTAAGTCTTTTGGGGTCATAGAAAAACCACTGAAAAGGACCTCAGAGATCATTTAATCCAACCCTTTCATTTTATATACGAGGAAACCGAGGCTTAGTGAAGTGAATAGTCTTGTTCTTCAAGATCAGACATCTTGAAGGGTCTTCAAGGTTTAAAAGTAAAAGGTTTAGAAGTAGGATTTAAACCCAGATCTTCTCACTCCACAGTCAATGCTCTTTCCATGGTATTATTATCTCTGGCTCTTTCTTTTGGCAAGATTGTGAAATAGATAAAATCTTTGATGTTTTGGTTTCTCATTTCTTCTCTCTTGGCCCTTCCTGCCCTTCATCTTCTATTATCTTCATCTTCTATTCCGGAAAGCCATCTATAGTTCTCTGAACCATTCAGTGTCTAAGTCAGGAGGGTCCTTAGGCGACATTTAGTCACATCTCTTCTTTGAACAAAGAAATTAGGGTCCAAAGAAGCAAAGGGATTTGCTCAATGCCTCAGATAGTAGCAGCAAAGTTTAGATTTGAAATTGTTCTTTTATTTCAACCCCTTCCTTTTATTGAAAAGGAAAATGAAGTCCACAGCAGAGATTTGTCCAAGGTCACCTCCCCACATCAAGATAAGCCATTCTCTTTAACCACAGTCCCATTGGGTATGGGAATGGTATAGTGAAATGAGAACTTAGGATGGCATCTAGGCAGAATAGTGGATAGAATACCAGGCATGGAATCAGAAAACTCATCTTTCCAGTTCAAATTTGGCTTCAGACATTCACCAGCTGTATGACAAATCATTTTGCCTCAGTTTCTTTATCTGTAAAATGACCTGAAAGAAACGGAAAACTATTCTAGTATTTATGCCAAGAAAACCCTAAACAGGATCATAAAGAGGACACAACAACAGGCAGGCTTCATAAAAGAGCCTGAAAGGCCACAATCTTCCAATAGAAACTGGAAATTGTCTATGCCTATCCCCATGAGGGTCCTCTAGTTTCTCCTTTAATTCTTCTTCCTCTTCTCTTTTTCTGGAAATATCAAGATTTCACACTATGTTTGAATACTCTGGGAAGGGATAACACATTAAAGTCTTTAACATTCTAATGGATTCTTATAGGAGCAGCAATTCCAAAATGGGTACAACTTTAACCCAACTCACCTCCCCCCTCACCCCACTGCTTTCTGCTACTTTAGCAATGAAGCATCTAGTTAGGAAAGTTGTTGGAGATTGTTTAAGGCATGTAGCTGAAAGAAAGAGAAGAGTTAAGTAGGAAAAGAAAGAGGAAAGTTTTTAATGGAAGGATTTCTGTGTGGGAAAATTGAGTAGGGAACTTGAGGGAATCTTTTGTCAAGGGGTGCAGGAGTAGGGGAAGAGTGGCCACATGGAATTTTCTCCCTCCTCCCCCTAAGAGTGTTCCAGCCCTTTTTTTTTTTTTTTAAATATAGTTGCTTATACTTGGCCTTCTGCTGAAAACAGAAAACTGTGATTTAAAGGGACAGGCCTACTTTTAAATCAATTGACTGAATATTTGTTTTTGATACATAATGGTTTCCTTGGTTAAGGAATATGGTCATAAATGTGATCCATAATTTGGTAGGGTTATTTCTAAAAGTTTAATATTTTTAAGAATGTTTTGGATTCTTTTATGTGGAATTAGGATATTATGTATAAGTTTTAATTGATTGTATCCTGAGGTTATGTCCATCATTTCAAAGGTCCCTAAAAATAATAGCTTTTTTTTTTCTTTTTGAAAATGTTTCTGTTATGGGCAATATGCAATTTGGAATTTTTTTCTATGTATTGGGTATTTTAAAAGCAAACTGATTTGTATATATAATGTTCACTTATAAAACTGTCTACTTAGATATGAAAAAAGTGAACTTACTGAGAAATTCTTACTGTTATAACTATAAGGTTATAGTAAATATCTGTTTAGGATTTATCCAAAACTTTAGTTAATGGAATTTGTTATTGGAAGTAAAATATTCCAATTTTACTTTGGGCTTTATATTTGATGCCCATTTTGGAGTTTTAAAGCTCCACCCTCTGACAGTTATTGGGACAATTAACTGAAGTAAAAATGAATTAAAGCCCTATTTTATCCTGTATGTGCTGAAGGTTGAGGTTTTAACTGCTTATTTTATGTTATAATTATGTCCCTACATTTTTTCCTCCTGTGATTGATTTCTATAATCAGAGCAATGGTCAATAGAAACTGTTGATGCAATTCAATTATGTCATACTTTGCTATTTCCAGTCTGGTTATATGTAATCATTATATCCTAAATGCTTAGGCAAATAAGTATTTAGTCTGGTCATCTGTCTGTTACTAGATATTTGTGTTTTGTTTTTTTAAAGTTTCTAAATGATAAGAGGACAATTAACAATGGTTTGTAAAACCTAACTGCTATTTGATTTATTGGTAATATAGCTGACAGCCGTTTGCCTGTCCTGTGAAGTAAACTCATCTCTTCACATAGGAAGCTGCTGGCTCTTCACATTTTGCAGTAGTCTTGTGAACCAAGTCTTTCTATCTCAGATTGTTCTAACCTTTATTTGTTAGATTTGTATTTTTTATTCTAAATTTTGGTCAAATTACAGATATTGACTTGCTTCTGAGACCTAGATCAGCTTTGATTGTCAGCATGCCACACCACACCCATCCCCTTCCTTGGACTGAGAGTCTCCATTAGTGTTCAGCCTGAAGCAGTTTTGAATGAGGCTTCTTCCCTCACTCCTGAGGGACTGATATGGGGGATTTGGGAATGGTTGATGAATGACTGTTAAACCTTGCTTGGGTCATCTATTACTGCGTGTTTAAGATTTGGGATGGGATTTGTTAAAATTGTGTAACTATTGCTGTTATGTATCCTGGATTTTTTTTTTGAGGGGGGGAATCTAGTGTACTAATCTGTTACGTATAGGAATTTTTATTGACTCTTGGGATTTATATATGGAAAGGTTATTTGATAATTCCTTTCTGTGAGAAGAAAAGGGAGGAAGAGATAGGAAATTTCGGAAACTGGTGTATTTTTTCCCAAATACCTGAAAGAATGAGTTCCTATTCACTTTGCCTTAGGCAATTCTGCCCCACCTCCTATCTCACTAGTTCAACCTGAATTTGGAAGTCTTTTAAACACTTCTTTTTTCATTTTTATTATGCTTTAGCTTTGGAACCCTTTATTCTGTTGGAATTGCCCTGGCAGACTATTTTCTGATTGCCTACTTTTTAGAAGCAACCAGAAATCAGGTACATTGGGACTTGGCAGTCTCCAGTCCTGTGACTCCATTAATTAGTATTTCAGTATTCTCAAAAGACCTTGCAGTTTGGTATCAGGCCTCTAAAAGTTCGGGGTTGCCTGCCTTGATGATCTAACTGTGCATAATCTGCTCAGAAATCTGGATCCTTTTTGCAGCCCTGTCTGTTCCTCTGGGAAGGAACAGGTGTAGCTACTCTTAAGTCTCACCCTTCTCCCCAGGTGAGGGCTGCCCCTCTGAATAGACCTTGAGCCATTGAACCCTGCTGCTCGATAAGCAGAGGCTGAGTTAAATGCACAAATGACTGCAGACCACCTAACTCACAGTGAACAGTCCATCTCAAAATGGATTCTCTGGCTGAGATGCTCTAACTACAGAGGATCTTATATGCTTGCAACAAGGAGCCTTTGCACTGTTGATTAACTCTGGGGTTATCAGGGAGAGTCCTTGCCATAAGTCCTTACATTTTTCTAGTTTTATTTTGGTTTATTTGCTTCACATAAGGTTGGTCAAAATTATGGTGCTAACATCTTGTAGGTACCTAGAGGAAGGTAATTCAATGATTTGAATATTCAGAAGAGAGAGTGTGGAATGTTGTGCCACAGTTCTCTTTTGTTGTCCTGCCTCAGTTTCCCTAATTAGTTCTCTCTCAGTTTCCTTAATTGTTCTGCCTCAATCTCCTTAGTTGCAACCCCCCACTCCGGTTCATTAAGACTGATATAACTCAGGGCTACTTGCTCTAAGGTTATAAATTGTCAATGTGTAAATTCAAAAAGGGGGAGTCCAGACTTTCTGTCTCTAGCCAGACACTTTCTTAACACCCAGTTTGGTAGAATTTATGGTCCTACCCTGCAACCTGTCAGAACCGGATTGATGGCTCATGCCTGGAGATTCCTCCTCACCAGAATTTGGACTCCACCCCACTGCCTTTGCTTAGCTACTGTGTATAAATATGTCATTGAGAACTCATATTCGCTGCTGGAAGCTGGATTTTTGGAGACAATAATTTCATTCAGCCCTGGGACCAAATCATGGATCCATTTGGTCCCAGTAAATCTCTCCCTTTCAAATAAATTATTAAAAACTCTCTAATCTCTATCTTGCCTCAGTTTCTCCATCATTACATTTAACTCTCATTCAATTTTTAACATAGAATGTAAAGTAGATACATACACAGAAATCACACAGACACACAAATCTATTTTACATATAGATTTAAGTTGGACATATTCATTTAGCTCTGGGAGCATCCTCCCCATATAGAGTAATAATTTCCCATGGAGAGAGACTTTTGGCTGAGCCCTCCCATTTTGAATATTTGACAAGACTTTTCAGAACACCCTCCAGAATCTGTAGGACCTCTCCAGAGTCTATTGATTCAAGGGTTGACTCACGGGTCTCATAGGCCACACTTGCCCTTTAATGTTTCATGCACTAACATTACCTGACTGCCATCCAATCCCTACTGTTTGGGATTTGCCTTGGATTTACTAACTTTTGTTTTGCCTTGAGTCTCTCCTCGTCAGGTCACTTGACCTTGGAAGTAGAGAAAGGTCTCAGAAGTTCGAAGGCTGCCTAAAGCAAGGCAGGGTCCCATCTTGTGAATTTTCAAGACCTTGTCTACTCACCAGGTCACATGATCCTGGAGAGTCCTTCATGAACTGTGTGGGACAAGACCACCAGCTCAAATACATTAAGGATATTTCTCAAGGCAAAAGCAGAAAGGAATTTTATTGCCCTGAGTAGCCAGGACAAATGACTTCACATTCTAAGTTATAAATGAGGAAAAACTTCTAACCCAACCACAACTTTAGGATTGCTAAATTACCTTATATGGGAGTTTCAATGTCAAGGTGGCCCCAACTTAGTCTCACAAAGAAAAGGTCCCACTCCTTGTAAACCACATGATTTCTGGAGAAAGAAACCTGACCTTGGGACATAGCCAACCTTCACTCAATTTTTAGAACATTGTCTCCATCTTGTAAGATTCCCTACTTCCCTTTACAAATGAGGATTAGTAACTTGCCTAAAAAGTCACAGCCAGTTTCACCCAGGAAATCTCCCTCAATCTGAGACATTCTTTTATCAAGCTGGGCTCCTTTCTGTCATTAGTAAGTTTCTCTTGGGCCCCCCATTTTGGGGAGAGCCCCAGGCTGGCCATGCTTCAGTCTCCTCCTTGCTTTGCTTCTGATTTTCCAAATTTCAATACTATTTCTCCATAAGAGCATATTTATTTTCTCCTTCACTTTTCAGTTTTTCTTTGTGAGTTGTTCTGCTCCCCCCACCATTAGATTGTAAGGTCTTTGAGAAGAAGGATCCACAATAAATCTTTAATAATTTTTTTTTAAGTTCTAAAGAGGCAACTCTGGATGGCAGAGCACAGAGCATCCTGTGAGGAAGACTCATCTTCCTTAGTTCAAATCTGGTCTTAGACATTTATTAGCTGTGTGACCCTGGGCAAGTCTGGCTCAGTTTCCTCATTTGTAAAGTGAGTATAATAATAGTACCTATCTCCCAGGGATTTTGTGAGGATCAAATTAGATCAGATTTGTAAAGAGCACTTGACACAGTGCCTAGAACATAGTAAATATTATATCAATATTAACTATTATTATTTTTGAACCTCATTTGTGATTTCATTTATTCAAGGAACTTCTAGTGAGGAATTCCTCTGCAAGGCAGATCACCATCTGGTCTGTAACTGATTTTTGAGAATGTTTAGGGCACCAAAAGGTCATTCCTAGCATATACACCAGTAGATATCAGAAAAGGATTGAAATTCAGATCTTCCTGACTTCAAAACTATCTTTTTGTGCACGGTAACAGCTGTCTTTCTGAGGAATATTGATTGGCCCATCTCTCATTACAAAAATACTTTTCCTGTGTATCTTGTGGTCTTATGGTCCATAGTCTGTAGGTGTGGTTTGGCAGAGATATGATGAAGGAAATGATAAAATTAAATGGATTAAGAAATAACTGAATGACCATAATCAGAGAATGATGTTAAATGCAGAAATAACAACCTCCTCTGGAGGCAGGTCTCTTCTGTAGGGCCACAGAGCCCTCTTTTTAGGGCTTTTGTCAATTTTTTTCTTTTGTGAATGGATGAAGGTCAAGATGATATGCTTATCAAATTTAGGGACAAGTCGCAACTAGGAGGGAAGATTAATTTACTGAATGACAAATATCAAGGTCCAAAGGTATTTCCATAGGCTTGAGTGATGAGCCAAATCCAATAAGAAATAATTTAATAGAAATAAATGTAAAATGTTATGTGTAAGTTCCAAAAATCAATTTACAAAAATGAGATGTTCTTGTTAAAAATATTGTATAGGGCTACAAGTTTTACTGAATGACTCTAAGATTCTCTAGTAAAAGTAAGTTGAGAAGCATTCATTAATCTCCAACTATACAACACTCATTGTATTAAGTGTTTAAATATATAGTTAAAAAAAAGACAAAAACATCCTTTGCCCTCAGTGAGCTTACAGTCTTACTGAGGATACAATATTCAAACATGTTCAAACAAGATGCATAAAGGACAAAAGTGGAAACAATGTTCATCCTTTGTTTCAAAGAGGACCATTAACACCATCAGATGATTTCTTGACTCAGGCATGAATTGGATTTAAGTGAGGCAAAATTGAATAAAGTTGTCACTTTCTCTTTCAGAATGCTTTAAGTCGATGGCAAGACACAAATCAGGACAACTGGTGCTGATCTAGGATGCAATGGAAGACCTTGTCATTGTTGATGTCTGACCAAACTCTAAACTCTACACAACACTGCAATAAATTGTTTTCATTCATCCATTCTGTTAGAGAAATCTTCACATGTAGATATCCCCCTAGTTTACCAACAGATTTGAAGACTGTTCCTTACCTTCAATCTGGTTTAGCCCATGTGTTGTTTTCCCCAGGTGTAGCTGCTATGCATGCTACAGTTTCTTGGAAGGATAATCAATAAAGAGAAGGCATTGAGGGCAATCAGAAAAGAGATCTTGGCAAACGGTGACATTTTTGTTGAAACTAGAAGGAAACCAAGGAACTCATCCAAGAAGAGGAGATTCAAGGCAAAAGAACTAGTGTGACTTCCTATAGGTTCTCTCCAACCCAAGAAAAAGGCTTTTCCTTCAAAAGCTAAGGGTAGGGGCAGCTAGATAGTGAAAGTGGATTGAGCACAGGCTCTAGAGTCGGGAGGACCTGAGTTTAAATCCAGCCTCTGACATTTAACACTCCCTAGCTGTGCCCCACAGTGATTGGGCAAGTCATTTAACCCCAGTTGACCTCACAAAAAACCCACAAACAAATAAAAAACCAAGAACCCCAAAACAAAAACTGACCTTCATGAATTTCCTTCTCCTTCCCCCCAAAAACTCCAATCCTAATCATACCCATTATTCCTCTACTGTGCTTTCAAGTAGTACCATGGGCCTTATTTTTCTATTTTTTATGAAAAATGTTTCCAAACTATGCCCAAAGGGCTATCAAACTGTGTATATCCTTTGATCCAGCAGTTATCTACTGAGTCTGTATCCCAAAGAGATCATAAATGATGCAAAGGGACTCACATGTGCAGAAATGTTTGCAGCAGTCCTTTTTGTAATGGCAAGGAACTGAAAACAGAGTGGTCCATCAGCTGGGGGGCTGAATAAGTTATGGCATATGAATATAATGGAATATTATTGTTCCATAAGAATTGATCAGCAGGATGATTTCAGAACGCCCTGAAGAGACTTGTATGAACTGATGCTGAGTGAAATGAATAGAACCAAGAGAACATTGTACACAGCAGCAAGAAGATTATGTGATGATCAACTCTGATGGACATGGCTCTCTTCAACAAGGAGGTGATTCAGGCCAGTTCCAATAGACTTGTGATGGAGAGAGTCATCTCCATACAGAAAGGAGACTGTGGGGACTGAATGTGGATCACAGCATAGTATTTTTACCTTTTTTGTTGCTTTTTTTCTTTTTCATTTTTTCTTCCTTTTTGATCTGATTTTTCTTGATAAATGTGGAAATATTATAGACAAACTGTACATGTTTAACATATATTAGATTACTTGATATCTAGAGGGGAGAAGGAGAGAGAAAAATTTGCAACACAACTTTTGCAAAGGTGAATGTTGGAAACTATCTTTGCATATATTTTGAAAATCAAAAGCTATTATTAAAAAAAAGAAAAAAGAAAAATGTTTCCAAACTATTTCCCCCTTTCCCTCTTCCTTTCATGTCTGTATAGCTTTTCCGCGTCAGACATGAAGCTCACCCAGCTGCAGGGCAAGACTGTATTTTCTCTATTAGAGTGGACTGCTCTCTGGGGGATAAGGTCTTTTCTACCAGACTGTTGGGAGAAAGGGGTGGGTCCCTCCGGATCAGGGACTATATATCCTTTATTAGATGGGGGGCAGGTTTCTCCAGGGCAGAATATCTTACAGAATAGCTTCCCCTTTAGTGAAAGAACCCCAGGTCATTTTTAAATGACTTAAACCTCTGGGGTTTGGACGTCTTTGAAATGTAGCCTTGCACTCAGCCCTTGGGAGACATTTTAGAGAATCATTGCTGTAAGCAGGTGGTTAATTTTCTTGGAGGGAAGGGGAGAAGGAGCAGATCTACTCAGTTACCCTTATCCTTCTATCTGGAGCTGCTGCTTCCTTGTTACAGGTAGGGATTTCAAGAGGAGAACTTTATGTCTCTGATCCAAAGGGAATAGCCCTTTCTCTCCTTCCCTGTCCCTGAAGAATTGCCTGTGCACTGGCCAGCCTGCTGGGGGAAGGACAGAGTCATGATCTCCTGGAGTGGACTCTTCACCTGGCTCTTGAGGTAGCATCTCTTTCCTCCCCCTCGCCATAAACCCATAATAATAATAATAATAATAATAATCCTGGAAGACCGAGGTTGTGAAGGCAAGGGAGTAGGGAATTTTGCTTATTTCCTACTAAATTATTCATGGATATCAGATTGACTTCAGTCTAGAAATCTCAGTCTTGGGAGGTGGAATGAATTTATTAGACCCATCAAGTTCAGAATTAACTCTTCAGAATAGACCATGGAAAGTAGGTGTATGTATGTAAGATAATACAGACACACAGACAGAGGGAGGATTAGAACAGAAGCTTCATGAATTTCAAAATTTTGTTACTGTCCCTGCAGGTTTTGGAGCTCATCTATTTCAATTCCCTTATTTTATGGATCAGAAAATTGGGAACCAAAAAATGTTTTATGACAGCCAGTCTCACTACTGTCAAACCAAACATGTATCCTGTTTGCCTTTCCTTATTTCCATTGTAATTTCTTCATAGCTTGACACAAGTACATGCATTTTTACGTGTAAATATTCATCCATTTTCTAATTTACAGCACAGTTGTGAGGAAAGTATTTAGGATACTTTAAAGTGGTATGTAAACCAGATGCTATTATTATAGAAGTATTTTCCATATCCCTGGAAAAGGGAAATACATACTATCAGCTGCCATTAGTAAAGAAAGTCTGATAATTAGCTATCAAATAATAAGAGTGGATGTGCTTGAGGAAAGGAAGGAAAAAGACTTTATTTAAAGTGCTTACTATTTCCTAGACACTGTGCTAAAGGCTTTACAAATATCTCATTTGATCCTCACAACAATTTTGGGAGGTTGGTGCTATTATTAAACTCTTTTCCAGGTGAGGAAATAGAGATAAAGTGACATACTCAGGGGCATACAGTGAGTATCTGAGGCTGAATTTGCCCTCAGGTCTTCTTAATTTAAGACTCAGTGCTCTGTCTACTCTGCCTCAGGAAGAAGAGGGAGAAAAAAGTTCCCCAGGCTTGCTTAGCTCTGATTGGAGGAGTAGACTGTTTTTTGGAACCATCAAAGGCATAATTCCAGAGTTGAAAGTATTTTTCTAGATTTAGAGCTGAAAGGGACTCTCATTCCAAAGTCATAGAGTTTGACTGCTTCATTTTACAGATGAGGACATTAAGGCCGAGAGAGGAAGTGAGTGGCCCAATGTTACCCAAGTAATAAATAGCAGAGCCAGAGATCTTTCCACAACACCATCCCAAGAGGTGATATCCCTGGGCTTGAACATTTGCTTGCCTGCCTGCCCTAGGTCTCTTATGGCATAAGGAAGGAATTTTCTGGGAGCCCAAGCCTGAGGTCTAAACTGGAACCCCACCCACCAGTGCTGGCTTGGGATCACTGGCCATTGCTGGCTGTTATTGCACTGAGTCACTGGGTGCTTTGGCCTTCCTATGACTCCAGCCTAGACAGTGCAGAGCCAGGGAAAGAGGGATGGAAAACAATTATTGAGTGCTTACTATATGCCAGACACTTGTCTCTTACAAATATCTCATTTGATCTTCACAACAACCCTGGGAGGTAGGTGCTAATGATGAGGTTCTGCGCAGGGCAGAGAGTTGTGGGAACCCCTTCTGGTCGGCGCAGGTCCTTCATGAAAGAATTTATGAACTCGAAAAGTTAGACTGGCAAAAAGTTTATTGTTGGAACTGAGAAGCTGGCATTTGCTAGGAAGGCTGACTTCCTCAGGGGCAAGGTAAAGTTTCTACGGAGAGATAAAGAGGGGTTAGGTCCTGTTAGGGAAATAGGTGAGAGAGATAAAGAGGGATTAATGCTGAAAAGAGAATGTCTTCTCAGTGGGCAGAGGGTCCTCAAAGGCAGCTATGACAAGGAGAGAGAGGTTCCTTGGCATGATTCCTACTTTTGGTCCTCTGCAAGGAATGATACCTAAGTTGCTCCTTTTTATAATTTGAAACTTTAGCTAGGGGCTGGGTGCAGTTTGAGTTAAAATCAGACCGAAATCTTTGGGAATTGAATAGAAATTTTCCAATTGAATGAGTGTCCCTGGACTAATCTCCAACTCAATAGAGATTGACAGAAATCTAGATCTCCAGCTCAGGCTAAGTAGGAGTGGTCCTGGACTCAACTAGTCCCACCAAGATAAAATAGAATGAAACCACTTTATCTTGATTCCCTGGTGCTGGTCTTTCTCAGGGGAGAGTTCAAGAAGTTTCTCCACTTCAAGCAGTTCTCAAGTATTTACCTGATGGTCCCCCCCAAGTCAGGACATTATCCGGGTTCCCTACATCACTATTACTATCCCTCCATCCCCTTTTCCAAATCAGAAAACTGAAATAACCAGAAATAGACTTGTCCAGGATCACACAGTGTTCGAGACTGGAATTCAACTCATATCTTTTAAATTTATGACCCAGCGCTCTATCCACTGTGATTTATGAAAGGGAGGAAAAAGAATTCTCCATTGATAACTTGCCCCAAGTTATACCTGCCACAGAAACCCTTGGCTATTGGGAATAAAAGGAAGGGAGGAGCATCTAAGCATCCCAGAGTGGAATACCAACAAGCTCTGCAGGCATGGCAAAAAGGAGTGAGTGAGTTAGGAGGAAAACAAAGACAGCCTGACCAATGAGATGAAACTTAAAATGAATAGAGGAAGAATGTTGACAGGATATTTTGGGTGGGAGTGGGGGAGGTGGGGGAGGGAAGAACAATGAGAAGAGCTAGCACTTTCGAACTGACAATTTCTACAACTCATCCTCATATCTCACAGCCCTTCCTACACCAATGATCCTACCACCTGAGCCAAGGGGCCAGGAACTAGCTTTCTAAGTCAACAAGTCAACTCCCCTTTTTTGGTGTTTTGGGATGAATATTAGAAG
Source organism: Sarcophilus harrisii (assembly GCF_902635505.1). Classification (NCBI taxonomy): domain Eukaryota; kingdom Metazoa; phylum Chordata; class Mammalia; order Dasyuromorphia; family Dasyuridae; genus Sarcophilus; species Sarcophilus harrisii. Next base: position 283,837,790 of record NC_045429.1, on the reverse strand, counting down.
AATGCTAGACTTTCAAATCAGGAGACCTGGATTCAGATTTTATCTCTAGCACCCTCTAGATGGGTGACTTTGGGCAAGTGATTTTATCTTCTTGAGCTTCAGTTGCCCCATCCATAAAATGAGGTTAATAATTCGAAGCTACTTCGAAGGATTATTTTGGGGATACACGAATGGATCTTCAATCTCATCCACTTGGATGTTTAATCCAATGATGAATTCAGTGGGGCTCTGGTTCTGTCATTCCAGATTGCAATTATAATTAATCCCTCTTTAATCCTCATCCTACTGTTTTTTTTTTCTTATTACCTTTAAAAATGTCTAAATCTTCCCTTATCCTAATAACAATAACAACCTTACCTAGTATTGTCTCTTTCACAGTCTAACTTTTAGAAAAGGCCATCTCTATTCACTGCCTCCACTTTCTCTCCCTTCACTCATTTATCAAACCTTTGACATATGGCTTCCTATTTAATCACTTGACTGAAACTGCTCTCTCCAAAGTTATCAAATTTCTCTTAATGTCAATCAGGTTTTTTTTTTTCTCCTTCAGTTCTCTTCCTTCTCAATTTATCTACTATATGTTTGATACTGATGACCACCTTTTCCTCTTGGAGTCTTCCTCTTCCTTCTTTGGGCTTTTGTGACATTACTCTCTTCTGGCTTTCCTCTTACAGGTTAACTGCTCCTTGTCAACCTCATGGTTCATGGGCAACATCATGTTCCCTAACTATGGTCATTCTCTAAACTAAGCTTGCTTCTATTCTTCTATATCTCTCCATAATCTCATCTATTCTTAGGTGTATAACTATCATCTTTATGGTGCTGATGTCTGTTTTGAACTTTCCTCATATATCATTTTGGATATTTGAAATTGGATGTCCAGCAATCATATGTGAAAGGCTTAATCAGGGGCCCTCAAACTATGGCCTGGGGGCCAGATGCAGCCCCTGAGGACGTTTATCCCCTCCCCAGGGCTATGAAGTTTCTTTATTTAAAGGCCCACAAAACAAAGTTTTTGTTTTTACTATAGTCAGGCCCTCCAACAATCTGAAGGACAGTGAACTGGGCCCCTATTTAAAAAGTTTGAGGACCCCTGAAGTCTGATCAAGACAATGATCCAAGACAATTCCAGAGGAGCCATGATGAAAAATTCTATACACTTTCAGAGAGAGAATAATGAATTTTAAGTGCAAATTGAAGCATACTTTAAAATATATATTTTATATGTATGTGGTTTTTCTTTTGTAACATGGCTAAATATGTTTTTCATGAATTCACATGGATAATCATATTGTTTTCCTTTTCAAGGGGTAGGGAAGGATTTTGGAACTTAAAAAAATGAATGTTTAAAAAAACTACATGTAGTTGAGAAATATTTAATGAAATAAAAATGTAGTTAAAACATCTTTAAGAAGCTGAATGTTCAAAATACATCATAAATTCAACATGTCCAAAATAGAATTTATCTTTTCCACCAGAGCCACTCTTCTCATGAACTTCCCTATTTCTGTCAAAGGCAACACTACCTTTCAGGTTTGAAACTTGGTGTCATCTCTGATTCCTCATGTTCCCTTTCTCCGAGTATGTAATTAGCTGCTAAACCTTGCCATTTCTATCTTTACAATAACCTTCACATCTAAACTTTCTCAGAAGAAATATCTTTTCATATACCTATCAGTTCAGGTCTAATTTATTCTAATTAATTACCTAATAATAATATTATATATATAATAAATTACTAACTAAAGACACTACCTAATAATTAATCACTACTTAAATTATTACGATGACTTTCTAACTCGGCTTCATGCCTCAAATCTGTCCCCCATTCTATTCTCACATGAATGCCAGTGATTCTTTAAGTACATGTAACCCTCAATAAATTTTAATGACTTTATGAAATACAAATTCCTCTATTTAGCTTTTAATGTTCTTTATAACTTAATTTCAAACTATCTTTTCAGTATCTCTGAACATTCTTTCTCCCACAATGCTATCCAGAAAAATTGGACTTTTCTTTGTTTCTACTTCCCACCAGTGTTTTGCTCTAGCTGTGTCCCATGCTTAGAATGTTCTCTCTTCAGAGTTTTAAGGTGTAGCTTAAACATCATCTTTTTATCCCCTAATCACTTAATGCTCTTCCTCCCAAATTACCTTGTATTGAAAGTCTTTGTATTTATTCTACATATTTCTACATATATATATATATATATATATATATACACATAAACAAAGACTAAAACAACCTATATATATATATGTATATGTATACATATATATATATAGGTTGTTTTAGTCTTTGTTTTTTTATTGACCAAGTATGGTATAGTATAGTGCTTGGCACTTAGAAGGTTTTTAAGAAATACTTGTTCATTTATTGGAGAAGGAGGGTGACATGGGGAGACAGGGAATGAAATGAAGGGGAGGGGGGAGAGGATCAGAAAAATTTACTGGAGGAAGTATCAAGATATTAGTGTCAGAACTAGGATTCAAACTCAAATTCCCCTACTCCACTATGAATATTCTTTTTGGTCTACTACATTGCTTTAAAAAACAAACAAACAACAATGATTGATTTTTAAAATTCTCCTACAAGGAGAATCTTTCTTTCCCTTTACTCCCTGCTGAACAACCTCTCATAGTACCCAGAATGGGGAAGTAAGTCCTACTTATGGCCTTCCTTTTTAGGTCCCACCCATCACCTAGTGTGACATTTCTACAGGATCTTGCTCCTAGATTGGCTGCCAAAGCTGAAATCACTCAAAATTGTCCTCCTGGCTGGCTCTTTGGAAAGAAGATACAATGACAATCAGTGAGGAAGCTATTTTTTGGGAGAGGTGTCCCAGACTCTAGTATAGCATCAGTGAAAGCCAAATAGCCCCATTATGGTCTACTTTACTAAAACTGAACTTGTGGATGTCCCAACTCAAGCACTTGAATCTAATGTCAGGGAAGACCCTGGGTGCAACTTTGGGAGAAAAATCTGAGCTCTACTTCCAGATTTCCAGTGACTGTTTTTGGGACCATAGGTAATGGAAAATCGTTTCCTACTTCTCAACCTCAGTTTCTCCATCTGTAAAATGAGGAAATAGTAGTAGATTGTATCCTAGGTCCCTGACAGTCTTTGTCCAGCAGGGCACTCTTCTAAAGGCCTCCCTCAGTTCACGGCCTTTCCTTCATCTCTTCTCTGGGAAGGATCTTTCTTCCAAGCTGTCCAGTAACCCTGGGGTAGTTCCTCCACTTATCTTATTGCTTATTTAGAATCCTTCTCCCGAGCTCCCCTTTTCTCTGATATATAAAGCTCCCGGAGCAGGAAGAGGCGAGTATGAGGAAAGACGCCTATCTGTTAGTTACTGAGCCTAAGGAGGGTAAAATGAGAGTGGAAAATAAACCCCGAAGTACAGAAAGCAAAGCTCTTACTATAGAGAGATGGGTGCGCGTGCGTGGTGCACCAGCATGTGAGTATACGCGCACTCATGTGTGCGTGTGTTTGTGTGTTCGAGAATGTATGTGTCTGTTTGTGTGTGTGTACTCTGTAGTACAGCAGCTCTGCCTTATATCCCCGAGGGCAGGAACCCTGCAGTGCATGGGTTTAGCACAACACCCATTTTCATTATGTGCAGCACATTAATAATAAATAGCAAAAGTAGCTTTTCATTTAAAAAAAGGGGAGGGGGTTCAATTAAAAAAAAAGAAAGAAACAAGAGGAGGGAAGAGAAAGAACGAGGTGGGGGTAGGGGAGCGGGGGCGGAGGGAGGAGCTGGGGAATTTGGAGCCAGGGAGTTTTCATTCAGTTCCACGGAGAGGGAGAAACTGAACAGATTCGAAAGTTGAATCCCTTTTCTTTGTATGGAGGAATCTCGAGCGGAAAAAAAAATGCGGAGAACAAAACCCACTGGGTTATTCTATTTCCTCTCCAAATCCTAAAACGGGCACTTTCTATTTTGTAATGAAAGGCCTTTTCAGGTTTTTACCGAATGAGGTGATTTATAGGGACTGGCCAGTGCGCCCTACCCTATGGGGTGGTGCGGGAGAGTGCTGGGCTGGGAGCGGGAGAAGAAGGAGCGTTCCAAGAAGTCCTGGGGCTGTCTTGAAATAGGAGAACCCTGTGCTCTTTTGGGCGCGAGAAACAAAATGAGAAGGAAAGAGTAGAAACTGGTAGGGGGGTATGCTGACTTCTTTCCACCTCTGGAGTCTTGTGGCTCCCCCAGACCGATACTCCAAGCAGGAGAAAGTGCTTTCTGCCCCCACCCTGGTTAGTCACAGCAGTCCTCCCCATCTCCCACCCCCGCCTCGCGATTGTGGATTTAGGGAACGGTGCTGGCTTTCCACAGCTGTAAATCTGAATCAGCTCTAGAGGCTGGAGGAAGTTTTACACTACTCGGAGGCGCAACCGGGTGGATGCGCTCAGGATCGGGCGGGTGGATTCGGGAATGCTTCGGTAGCGCGTTTAGCCCGGGAATTTTCAGTTCCCTTCAACTCCTTCCCTTCCTCCGCCTTCCCCCAGCATCCCGACTACAATCCCCGGGCTGTAGTCTCGGATGTAGGCAGGAGGGTAAGGCCCTGGGGTAATTGGGAGGGGGAACATGCCAAGTCTCGGTCCCATCCCTGCTCGGGTGATTGGGGAGTCGGTTTCCCGTCCCTCCACTTTGCTTCGCCTAGACTTGGGCGCAGCCCTACTGGCCCCGGTCCGGGAGAGGGGGGTGTGGGGTGAGCCGGGGTGTGGTCTCCCCGCCTCCCGGAGTTGGATTTGCATGTGTGTGTGGCGGCCCCAGACTTCCTGCTCTCCCTCCATAGCAGGTAGCTACCCCGGCGGGCAGTAGCTGGCCTCTGCCGCCGGGCTGTAGGGCGCGAAGACGGCGGGGCAGCCTTCTAGGGACGAACGCGCCCCTCCCCTCGGCCAGCGCTGCTGTCAAACAAGCCCACCCTGGCCGCAGCTGATTGCGCTGTTGGGGGCTCGTTCTTTTCCTCCACCCCCTCGGGTGCCCGAGCTGCACACCCGCCTGCAGCCATGAACGAAATGTCCAGTTTCCTCCACATCGGGGACATCGTCTCCCTGTACGCCGAGGGCTCGGTCAATGGTTTCATCAGTACCTTAGGGTGAGTGTGTATGTGTGTGGGGCTGGTCAGACCGAAGGTGAGGGCTAGCGGGTCCCCCTTGCCCCAGTGGTGGGCAGGACCTCGCCTTGCCACCAGTTTATAGTTCTAGGCTGCTCGGAACTCGAAGGCAGCTACCTCCGATCTGTTGGGACAAGATGGGGGAGGTGGAAATGCTTGCATATTTTTCTTTGAGAAAGGAAGTGAATGTTTGCTAAGGTAGGAGGCGAGGGCCCTGACAGGGCTGGCTGGTTGTCTCTCGCCCATGTTACCTTTTTCCTCGTCTTGCTCCGCTGAAGAGTCTTGGCTCCCTGCTCTTCTTGGTTTCCCTTTCTCCTATTGGAGGGGGTGAAGAGGAAGAAATTGAGCCCTTTTTCCTAAGCCCCACCCCCATTCCGTTCCCAGGTGTGAAACTGAAGGCTTGGGCTGCTGGGTGAAGGAAGGGGTGCATCGGGGGTCCCAGAGAAGAGAGTATTATGGTGTTAGATTGGAGTAAGGACGTAAGGGCTCTCTGGATTCTTGACATTCGCAGGGCAGCACACACAGACCTGTGTGTCCACCACACTGGGGCTCTTAGCCCAGCATCTTTTCCCCTGAATTCCTACCTTTTGGACCAAACTGTGAAATTCTTTTATTCAGTGCTCGACACTGGCGCATCCAAATGGGCACCTTTTCTCTTCCTCTTTCCTAGAATTTTTTTCTACTGAAGCTATGGTACTCCTCCCCTCCATAAACGAGAACTATCTGATTCTATTACCTACTCCACTCCCTCTCCAGCTTTCTTTTCCCCCCAAGCCCCTCCTCTTACTCCGGCAGAGTCGGTCAACAAGTCTAGCACTCACCTGGCGCCTCAAGGTCCCCACCCCCTGGGGCTCACTGAATATTTTACCAACATTAATTAATTCTGTACTCTATGAATCGAGGTGGGTAAACACCTGTATCTACTTATTGCCTGGGAAGCAAGGGCTGGGGGGAGAGGAGAAAAGAGGGGAGGAAAAGGAAGGGGAAAGGAGGGGAGAGGAGAGAAGAGGGGGGGAGAGGGGAGGGGGAGAAAAACATGAGAGAGAGAGGGAGAGGGAAGAGAGGAAGGGATAGAGAGAGAGAAGAGGGGGAGGAAAGAGAGGGAGAGAAGGGAAGAGAGGGAGGAAAGAGAGGGAGAGAGAAGAGAGGGGAGAGGGAGAGAGAAGAGAGGGGAGAGGGAGAGAGGAGTAAAGAGGAGAGAGGGATAGAGTATCCAAAGTTAGAAGTAATGAGAGGGGATACAAGAATTTGCTTTATTTGCCAGGGGCATTAATGACTAGGCAACAAGGTTTTTGAAGGAGCACATCTCCTTGAAATAGTGATAAAACCCATCAGATTTGCCATCATCTGAGTTAGCTTTGAATCCTGCCTCCGAAATTTTCTCATCTTGTAAATGTGAGCAAGTCACAACTTCTAAAACACAAGGAATTTGGACTAAATGGCCTCTACATCTCGACTAATTCTAAATTTTATGCCTCTTTGTACCTCCCCCCCCCCCCCCCCCCCCCCCCCCTGCCCCAGGAACGTGGCCCACAGATTCACACTTGCCCAGAGACTCTATGCAATCTTATCTTATCTGTCAAATGATGTGGTTGGACTAGATGACCTCTAAGATCCTTTCCAGCTTTGAGCTTATGATGGTATGAGCAGACTCAGCCTAATACCTACTCCACTGTTGGCAATTCCCATTTCCAAACTCCATTTTCAATTCTTTCTATAGAGAGATACACTGTTCATTTGGAAGTTATCCCTTCTTATAAATACCTGCTCTATTTTGCCTCCTCCCTCCCCCTAAAAAAAGATGGAATATCTCCTATTGTCTTATTTGTTAGGCAAAGACACTATCCTACCCTTTCCCTGATTTACCTCTGTAGTCCCACCTGTACCCATAGTGAAGAAAAAAAAGAGAATGAAAAGGATTATTCAATAAATCAACAAACATTTATTAAGCAAAAATTATATACTGGACCCTGTGAAATGTTAGACCCCTCTCTCTCCTTGCTTCCCTCCTCCACTCCTCCCCTTTAGAAAGTTCCTTTCTGTGGAATCCTTAAAACAAAGTGAAACTCCTGAGAGGAGGCCTTGGGGCAAAAGTTGATCTGGAGAGAACAGGTAACCATCTGACCATCCACCAGGACTGGAGCATGAAAATAGGAGAAAGAGGGTGTATTCCAGGCTCAGGTCTTATCTAGAACCATTTGCTGGGGATGGGAAAAAGCAGGAAACAATGCTGGATTTAGAATCCTGATTTTACCATTTGTTAATCTTGGATAGATCACTAAACCTCATAAATCCATATTTTCTACATCTGTAAGATGAGGAAATTGAATTAGATTGGATGTTTCTAACATGGGGTCCTGGGCTGACTGCAACTCCCAATACTCCTGAGTAATGCCTGAAACCAGATTGAAATGTAATTGGGAAATATTTAACAAAAATAATAAAATACCATAAAACATATTTAGTATTAGTATCATTCTCTAAATCAGCCTGTAAGATTTAATTGCTACTGTGTCTACTTGAGTTTGCCGCCACTGGACTAGATGGCCTCCACATATTATCTTTTCTTTTCTTTTCTTTTCTTTTTTTTTTTTTTGAGTGTTTCAAATACATGCAACATTCACCTTTGTAAAACCTTGTCTTCCAAATTTTTCTCCCCTCTTCTCCTCCTCCCTCCCCTAGAAAGCAAGTAATCAGATATAATTAAATGTATGTAATTCTTCTGAACACATTTTCATACTTCACAGTCTTTTCCAACTCAAAATCGGTGATGCTAAAATCTTTGGGAGAGATAGTTTTCCCTACCTTCCCAGTTATATTTCATGTGGCTGCTGGATCCTGGGCCTATTCTAGAATAGTACTCGTAGTAGATGCTCATTAAGTATTTCTTAATGATAAGAGCTCACAGTAATATGTTTATTAAAATTTTTTTTTTAAATTACTAGGCAAAAACCAAAGAAAGTTTAGAACCAAAATTTTATGAACATGGAAAGTCAAGCCAAAAAAATTCTCTTTATTAGCATGTTTAAAAATGTATATTTTGTTCTGTGTCATGAATCCATCATCTATCTGTCAGGAGAAGGATAGCATGCTTCACTAATCCTTTGGTTAGTTATTACATTGATTAAAGTTAATTGTCTTTAATCAATTGTTTGTCTTTATAGTGTTAAAATAGTTTATGAGATTTCTTTTCCAACTCCATGAGGTATATTGTGCAAGTATTTTTATTCCCATTCTATAGATGAGGAAACTGAGTTCCAGAAAATTGATTTGTTTAAAGCCATATAGTATCAGATCAGACTCTTAAGTCAGGATTTCTAAGACCAATGTTTTTTGTACTAGATTAGGGGTTCTTAATCTTTTCTGTGTTTTTGGTGAAACCCTTTAGGATTGGGTAACTAGGTAACACAGTGGATAGAACACGGATCCTAAATTCAGGAGAACCTTGGTTTAGTCACTTAACCTCAGTTATCTTTAAAAAAATTATGATTACAAAGGAAATCAAATATAGAAATAAAAAGAAAATGTTTTTCCTAGCTAAGGTCTGTTAACCTTATGAAGAAGAGAATTGGAAATCATGTATGTTATACAGAGCAAGATGAAACAGACTGGAAGATGAGATGGAAACAAGGAGAGAAAAGGGACCCAGTGACAGAAGGATGGGGGTCGGGGGGATGGAGGAGAAAGGGAGAGAAAGAGGGAAAGGCAGAAGAAAAGGAGCTAACTATCCTATACTGAGTAGAGGTAGGTGACATCTCTTGCTCTGTCATCTGTAATTACTCTGTGCCTAGCAGTGAGCTGAGGCACCCAGGATTGAGCATTTCAGCTGAGAAGGATCTTGGAACCTTAGAACTCACTGAGTCGGACCTCATTTTGCAGATGAGATCGACCAAGAGATAAGCTATAGGTACAGATTATGAACCCAGCTTCTGTTTTTTCCATTGTCTTTTCCATTGTACTTGAGATCAAGGGTAGGTGTGGGTTGATCAGAACTCTCTAAAAAGAGCCTGGAAATATCTAGTGCTCTTTCTTCTCAGCCAGGCCTTGTTTTCCTCCCATTTCTTCACCATCATTACCACCCCAAATGAAGGGGTCCTATTTCTCTGGTTAATTAGAGTGCCTGTCAAAGATTGTACATTAACTAAGTGACAAGGAGGAGAGAAAGGGGGGAATGGGGATTCATGGGAGTAGCTGGACCAGGAGGAACAGGATCCTGCTAATGGGTAGTAGAGAGCTTCAGGGGAAACCAGCATGCCTACTTCTGGAGGGTAAGAGAAACTGAATGGGGCCAAAGCACCTTCCATCCCTTTTTACCCTTTTTATACTAGACAAAAGGAGCTCTAGAGATTAAAGCCATCAGGGAGAAAGAGATCAAAAAGAGTTGCTGGTGGTCGCTTAGTATAAGAAGGAATTCTGATTCCTGGGAGTGGGGGGAGAGATTCTTGTTATATTCTCTGGAGGTCTTGAAACCCAAAGGAGTCACCTTGTCCCTGACTCTATGGAGGAAAACCAGAGGGAGCCTAGATGGGTGAACTTTCTGGCTGTCTTTGGAGGGATGGAAAGAAGACTAGATTTGGAGTTAGAGGCATTGGGTTCAATTCTGGCTTTGTCATTCACTATGTAATCAAAGGCAATCACTTAACCTCTCTGCACTTTACTTTCCTCACCTGTAAAGGGACTTAGAATAGATGACCATCTCTATGTGGACCCTTCCAAATCTCAGGCTATGAACCATTATTTCTGGATCTTAGAGGTGGACTTCCTTTGTAAGTCGGGCTTCAGCTCCTTTTTGAAATTCCTTAAATTTTTTCATTACTCCTTCCTCTTCATCCTCTGGGGTCTTTTGACCCTTTGGGCACTATATTGGCCCATTTCAATGCCTCCTTATGCCATAGAGAAGTCATTCTGGTTGACAGTCTTAGGGGACAGATTTAGAGGGAGAAGAAGAAGGTTCCTGCCTACCTAGAAAGCCAGTCCATACCTGTTCCAACCGGACTGTGGAGAAAGAGAAGAAAGCTAAAAGTGTCTTCCTTTTGGCTCCTGACTCAAGGACTCAAGAGTTCCATAGTCTGGCCTAGGCTGGTCCTGCAGCTATTGAACTGCATGTATAGAATAGGGCACAGGAAGGTGGTGGTGGAGCTGAGATCACAGGGCATCGGTGATGGAAAGTGCCTCCAGAAGGGGTTGGACATATCCTTTGGCTGGACAATAAGGAAACAGGCTAAATTCTGCCATTGGACTTGAATGGAAGAAGGAGAGGGGAGTGTTGATGGTTTAGACTTTAGAGAGGGCCCAAGGAAAGGCTCTTCTTGTCCTTTGTTTGGAGAATGTATGTGGGAAGAGGATTCTTGCCTACCACACCCATTTCCCCAGCCACTTCATTCTAATGACCACACATGTCTCCTGTATATTGTTAAGTAGGTCATTCTTTGACCATACATGTCTCCTTTAGATTGTAAGCTGAGACTGTCTTTTGCCTCTTTTGGTATCCCCAGTGTTTAGCACCGTGCCTGGCACATAGTGGGATTTATTACCTACTATTACACCTTTGGTTTTTTTTCTCATAGGTCACTCGACTTAACTCATAGCCTTCATATTAAATATTAAGGTTGGCACCTGGAAAGTTCTGATAGTTTTTGCCAAGCCAGAGAGTCCTTAAGGAGGAATTCAAGAATGAATGTCTTACCTCTAAGGAATAATCTAGATACATTCACCTTACAGAGTGTAAAGATGTGTTAGGTAATTCACATTTATTAAATGCTAGCTAGGTATGCTGTGATACAAACTGGGCATCAGACAACAAAAATGAAAAACAATCCTTGCCGTCAAGGTGCATATGTTCTCTTGAGGGAGGTGATATGTAGGTTGATAAATGCATGCAAGAGAATTGGAAGAGACAACACTTGGCAATTAGGAGTATCAGAAGGAACAGGAAAAAGTTTCTTCTATGGAGTGACAATTGAACTGAATCTTGAAGGAACATAAATATTCTAAGATGAGAAGGGAAATCATGGAAAGCAGATGTGGACAGGAAGGCTGGGTCCTGCTCTAAATGGCAGGCTAACAAGTGTTTATTTAACAGAAGAGAATAGGGGAAGACAGAGGCAAACCTGTCCCTGTCAGCTATCACTCTATGATCCTGTGATCTTAGGAAGTGGGAGTTCAAATGAGACATTTTGAAGCCTTGAACTGTGTGTGACAGACTCAGATGTTATTGAGGTATGGGCAGTAAAGGAAGGACAGTTATTTGTGTTATGGTGCAGTGCCTGGAGAGACCAATGAATTAACAAATTTTGTGGGAGGTATGATGCTAAAGTACTAGGTATTCTAGGCTGCCTTTTAACTAACTTTGTGACTGACTAAATCCTTTCATCTCCTTGTGTTTCAGATCCCTTCTAGCTCTGTTAGTCTATGAAATCTATGTGGATCAGGGAGATAATTTTGACAGCAGTATGAAAGATGGGTTGGAAGATGGAGAGAGTAGAGGCAGGAAGGCCTGTGAAAAGGCTGTTGGTGGCCACAAGAGCCTATACTAGGCTGATGAAAGTAGAAAGAGAAGGAAGATGCTAGCGGTCTTATCAAGGTACAGTCAACACAACTAAGAAACTGATTGGAAATGAGAGCTATGGGAGGTCTTTTCAGGTCCAGCTAGCTGCTAGTGCCTTCCACTTCAAGAGTACTTTCCACAGAAATATGCTATATGTATCTTGTATATATCTGTATAAATACATTTATATTTTATTTGCATATTCTATCCTCCATTAGAATGCAAAAGCATTCCATTTTTTCCCTTCCTATTTCCAGTATTTAATCCAGTGTCTGGCGCATGTTAAGTGCTTAATAAATGTTTGTTGATTGATTGGTTAGGTGAAATAATACCAGAATTTTGAAAGGAAAAGGTTGGGAGTAAATAGTAGTGTCATAGACAGAAATAATGAAATTGGGAGAAAGAGCAGGTTTATGGGGACAATTAGATAATTATCTGTGGTTGAAATATTATGGCTAGTTTTCTTAACTGCTGCCTAATCAGAGCCCATTTAGGAGAAATATTGTTATGATGCCATTGTAATGAATATCTGCTCAATATGAAACATTTGGGAGGGCAGGTCATATCCTTTAGTATCCTCCTGGAAAATGGGACTAGTCATATTATTAGTATCTATAAACACAAGGTTATTGGGACAACTAAATATTTCACATTTGTATAACACTTGAGGTTTTACAAAGTATGATGTAAATATTATTTTTCCTCACTCCTGTATTATTATTTATCATCTCCATTTTAGGGATGAGGGAATCTGAGGTTCAGAAAGAAATTACTTGTCCAAGGACTAATAGCTGGTTGGTGGAAGTAGCAAAGGCAGCATCCAGAGCCTGGTGTTCTGACTTCAAATTTATTGCTTTTCCCACAATTTCTACATGTTTCTGCAAATGTTTGTATATGTAAGGGCTTTTAAAGTACTAGAAATGGAACAGTATATAGAGCCTTAGCCTTGGAGTCAAAGATTTGCGTTCTAGCTGTGTGATCCTGGGCAAGTCAATTAACCCATGTCTTCCTCGGGTTTCTCAACTGTAAAATGGGAATTATAATGAAATCTACCTCCCAAGGTTTATGAAGTCTTTTATTCCTGTCCTTTGGAGTTCCTTGTTGGTGATATGGCCACACCTATTGAATACCTCTCATTATGTTTAGTGTGAGACTAATTTTTAATTCTTTAAAAAGTCATATTCTTTATCTTGCTACTAGTATGTGGGACCAGAATATTAATGGTAGTTGTTTATGGTTCAGTCAGTCCACAGATTTCTTGTGATCCCTCCCCCTTTCAGAGGCTTGGGAACCCTGTAGGGTTGAGGCAGCCTGGGCCAGCTTTTCCTTTGGAAGCACCTAGGGTAGGCGATCCTCTTGGAGAGGAGAATAATTGAGGTTGGGCACTCTTAGTTTCTTTGTCCTTTCTACTTTTCTTCTTTCTCCACACCTTCTCTCTCCTCCCCTCTGTTCTTATTCCTACTTCCCCTGGAAATTCCTAGCGTGAAGGTAGATCTGGATTAACTTGGCTGAGGACCTTGGGGGAATCTTCTCAAAATACTACATATAAATATCAACTCATTATTATTATTATTGCTGTTGTCATTATTGTTTTATTTTCCCAGATAAGTCCCTAGGCTTCTTTTCTAACACATTTATGATTTGACACTTCTCATTACAGCTAAGAGACAGCAATAGTACAGCAGAAAGAGCACTAGGTTTGGAGTCAGACAGCCTGCATGAAAATCCTATCTGTTCTGCTTTTTGTCCATTTGATATTGGGTAAATCATATTACCCATGAGGACCTTGGTTCTCTTAGCAGTAAAACAAGGTGATGGTGATCTAAATATCCCTTAAGGCAAAGGGATGCAGGCTTCCTCCTTCCCTCTCCCACCTTGGCAATTCTCTGTGGATTTCCTTTCTCGTGTAAGTCGAGAGTAGAGATATCCTGCATGGAGAAGCAGGGACACTTTGTTAGGGAATTAGGGGAAAATGGAGGTAATGCTAGACTTCTGGTATCACTGCAATACATTGAGCACTATCAGCTTGAGAAAGAATGAATAGGAGGGGGATGGTGTGGAAGTGCCTTTGGGAGAGAGCAGAAGGAAGAACCCCTGTAGGGAGCTGCCCTTACCCCTTGGCTCCTAGGGTTGGTTTTTCACTCTCTCAATCCCTTGACCTTGTCCTGGGTCCAGCAGCCTTCAGCAAAACTGGGTTGATGGATTTACCTGGCCTGTGGATTGCAATTGAAAATGTCTAGCTTTGCAGACCAAACTTGTGGCTTGTTGAACTTTGGGTCCCTCTTTTCCTTTGCTCGGAATAAGAAATTATGACCGATTGATTGGAGGGAAATTTTAATCTACAATTCATCAAGGACTGAGTCTCTACTGTGTCCAAAACTATGCTAGATTGGGAAGAAGACAAGACTAATACTTAAGAAACAATTAGAGAATAATTGTCTAATTAATAATTCACTTACAAAGGGCTTTTTTGTATAGCAGTGGATGCCAGGTCTGGGATCAGGAAGACTTCATTTCCTGAATTCACTTATTCGCCCTGTGACCTAGGGCAACTCACTTAACCTTGTTTGCCTCAGTTTTCTCACCTGTAAAATAAGTTGAAGAAGGAAATGGTAAACCACTCCAAATTGGGGTACAGAAACCTAATTATAACTGAATCACCATCACCATCACCATCACCATCACCACCACCATCACCAGCACTACCACTACAAAATAAGACTTTAAGGTTTACAAAGGACTTTCCTCATAAGCATTCTATAAAATAAGCAGTGTAAGTCTTCTTATCCTCATTTTGTAGATGATGTTAAGAAAAACTGACTCTATGGTCATACAGGTAATAAGTATAGGAAACATGACTCAAACCTGAGTTTATTACTGCAAGACCAGTGCTTTTAAGCCAGGTAGTGAATTACTTAATAATTCAGACTATAGGTAAGGGCTGTAGGATTCAGAGAAGACAGATCAATTAAGAGTTGAAATACATAGGAAAGGCTTAATGGAGAAGATGAAGTTCTGGACTGAGTGTGGAATCAGGGAATTTGAAAGGAGAGAAGGAAGGGAAAGCCTTCCGAGGCAGGATTTTTTTTTTTAAATAGGATATCACAAATAGGCAAGAGTGAGCATATTCTGTTCATAAGGCAGACCCCAGGACCTGAGTGGATCTAGTACATGTCATGCCGAGAGAAAGGTCATTCACATAGCCAATGGCTTGGCTAATAGAACCAAGCTGCTGCTTCTATGCTATGGGTATTGGGGAGTAGTTGGTTGTCTAGATACCTTGTGTCAGATGGTGGACAGGTCTTGAAAGCCAAGGCAGAAGGGTTAGTCCTGCTGCTTGAGCAGCAGAAAGTCATTAGAAGATTTTTATGCTAGATTATGCTGTGATGAAAGTAGTTTAGGTTAGGAAGATGAATGTGAGGGCAGTATATAGGAGGCAGTCACCTGGGAAAAACAAATACAAGCCTAGGATCGTTTCAACACAGCAGTTATCTACCCTTGGCTCTGGCACCTGCTTATTTGCTTAGTAAATTCCTTTTTCTATCCATTCATCCATTCTGCATCTGTCCCCTGCCCATCCCTTCTCCTCTGTGGAATGGGAGTCTAGATTTAGAACCTGCACGAGAAAGTAGAACGAGCCAAAGATGAGAGAAAAGGGAATGGGTGAAGACAGGTTCAGGTCCCAATGTTCATGCCCAAGATGGGCAAATAGAATCTTTTTTTTCCCCTTCAGTAGTATTTTATTTTTCCAACTTCATGTGAAGATAGTTTTCAACATTCATTTTTGTAAGGTTTTGAGATCTAATTTTTTTTTTCTCTTTCCCTCTCTTCCCTGCCACCTCCTTAAGACAATACACAATTTTATATAGGTTATACATGTACAACGATTTTAAACATATTTTCACAGTCATATTGTGAAAGAGAAAAATCATAACAAAGAAAGAGCAAACAAGCCCAAACAAGTGAATGAAGTATGTTCAATCTGCATTCAGTCTTCATAGTTCTCCTTCTGAATGAAGATGACATTTTCTATACCAAGTCTATTGGAATTGTCTTGGATCATTGTATTTCTGAAAAGAGCTAAATTTATTATTGTTGATCATCACATAATCTTGCTGTTGCTGTATGGGATATTCTCCTGGTTCTGCTCTTTTGCTTAGCATCAGTTCATGTAAATCTTTCCAGGTTTTTCTGAAATCAACTCTGTGCTTGAAACAAGGATTCTTACAAGGTGCTAAGTGGAATTGATAAGACAATGGTTATCTAGTTTAGCATGGTGATTAATAGTTCTCTAGTTCAGTATGATTGATTTAATCTTACAACAAATAATGGTTCCCTAGTGATATAATGATTGATTTATACTCAGTATACTGTAAATGATCTAATTATAATAGAGCATATAAACTGGGACAAACTCAGCCAGGGTGGACTCAGAGACACATTCATTCCATTTCCCACCTTTGTGATGGCTGGAGGCTGGAGCACAAGCCCTGGGACTCAGATTCACTCCACCTCACACCACTGTGGTGGCTGACCTGTCCTCCTGCATTTCCTCCACTGAGACCTAGCTATCCCGGGCCCCAGGCAAGGAGACAATAAAGAATTTGGACTTTATCCCTGGCCATTCTTGTAGTGATTACTCTGCTGAAAGGAAGGCTTATTTAGCCTTTCCAATCTCAATTAATGGGCATCCATTCAATTTCAATTCCTTACCACTACAAAAAGAGCTTCTACAAACATTTTTGTGCATGTGGGTCCTTTTCCTCTTTTTTATGATCTCTTTGGAATACAGTAAGTTACACCGCTGGATTAAAGGGAATGCAATTTTATACCTCTTTGGGCATAGTTCCAAATTGCTTTTCAAAATGGCTGAATCACTTCACTTAGTGTCCCAGATGTCCCACATCCCCTCCAACATTTATCATTATCTTTTCTTGTTATCTTAGCCAATATGAGAGGGGTGAGGTTTTACCTCAGAGTTGTTTTATTTTAGGCAAATGGAATCTTACAAGAGGAATCTAAAGCATGGCCTGTGGGGCTGGTCAAATATGCACTGATATAAGTCTCTTGCTATGTTTCTTAACTCTTTGAACCTTGGGATTCATATCTATAAAATGGAAACAGCAGCTAGGTCCCCCATCCTAGGGCCACAGAGAATAGGAAAGTGTAAAATGCTTATGGATAAAGTTAAGGTTAGAGTTATTTTTAAGATTAAAGTAGAGTTGTGAAGATTTTGGTTAGATTTGTGATTCAAGTTGAAGGGAGTTGAGGTTGGGGTTAGGCATGAGATTAGATTTAGAGGAAACAGAAAAAAACAATAATTCCATTCTCAAGGAAGGAATAAATATTTATTAAGCACCTATTGTGTGCTAAGAATTAATATTTCATTTAATTTTTACAACAACCCTGGGAAGT
The DNA here is from genome assembly GCF_902635505.1 of Sarcophilus harrisii. Lineage (NCBI taxonomy): Eukaryota > Metazoa > Chordata > Mammalia > Dasyuromorphia > Dasyuridae > Sarcophilus > Sarcophilus harrisii. The sequence goes on along the minus strand of NC_045429.1, from coordinate 283,820,710 downwards.
AGGTACTATTATTACCCTCATTTTACAGTTGAGAAACTGAGGCAGGCAGAGATTAAATGATTTGACCAGGATTGTTAGTATCTAATGCTGAATTTGAACTCGGGGTCTTTCTGAATCCCTGACCACCTAGCCACCACAGAAGGAGCTTACAACTTTATGTACACTGTTGATACAAGGTAGTATATGTTAAGTGACTTTGATACTAATATATGTTAGGTAACTTTGATACAAGACAATATATGTTAAGTACAAAGTAGAAGTCCATAGAAAGTCACCTGTGTCAGGAAAAGTTTCATAGAGGAAGTGGGACCTGAGTTAGGACCTTGATGTAAAAGAGGAATTTCTACAGGTCATGGAAATTTTACCTGGAAGTCACTGTATGACCAATGTAGTCACAATCATATGGATTGGCAAACTTTAAAAGGGTACCTGTTCCATCATCACCAGAACTAGAGGTGGTGGGGAGAAGGAAGGAAAAAAAGGAAAAAAGAAAAAAAAGATATTTACATCATAACTTTATTCTATATTTAAAAGAAATAGCAAGTTATACATAATAGTTTTGCAATTTTGTGTGCAATCTTTTTTTTAATTATTATTATACTGTGTTAGGAAAATGCTTGTTTTATTCCATAAATCAAAAAAACTTTAAAAAAAGGGGGGGGAGTGTTATATATCCCTCTTTCTATTGTTCCTCCAAACCTATCTGAGCATTCTTGGTTGAGGATCATATTAGTACTAATACTTATGTATAATAATGACTTTCATTTATATAGTCTTCTATATAAGTGCTTCTGAATATCAGTTTTGCTGATCCCTTTTCTACCACAATCCCAAAGCCTATTCTCATTTATAGTCCATTTCTCTGTCCAAGAGAGTTCCCTCAAGCCTTCTCCCTTGCCTGTTGTTTGTTTTTTATATAGTATTTTATTTTTCCCGAATACCTATAAAAATAGTTTTCATTATTCACCTTTGCAAAACTCCTCTCCCACCTCCCCAATACAGCCAGCAATTCGATATAGCTTAATCATTCAATTCTAAATATATTTCCATATTTATATGCTGTGCAAGAAAAATCAGAACAAAAAGGGAAAACACAAGAAAGAAAAAAACAACAAGCAAACAAACAACCAGAAGATGAAAATACTGTGTTTTGATCCACATAACAGTCTCCATAGTTTTCTCTCTGTATGTGGATGGTAATTTCCATCACAATTATTATAATTATCCTTACCTGTTATAAAGGTTAATTTTGCCTTTATTTGAAATTAGGCTGTTTCAGGATCATGTCTGCTATTTACTTGATTTGTTCTGTTCTTCCTACTTCCTCCTCATGGTTTTTACCTTTGGCACTAGACTTCTCAGTGAGTGTCCAGGGGATCCTTAGCATAAAAGCTCCAAAAACAGGAATCTCACAGCCTCTCTCTGTTTTTAAAGATTGAGCTTTATTTTTTCAATTAACAAAAATCTATTTTCTCCTCTTCTCACATTTTTCTTATTGAAAAAAGAAAGAAAGGAAAAAGATAGCTCATAACAAATATGCAATTATACAAATTCAGACATTGACCATGTTAAAAAAAAAATGCATTCAGCACCCAAATCCATCACCTCTTTGTCAGGACATGGTTAGCTTGCTTCATCATCAATCATGTGGAATTCTGGTTGGTCATTATGTTTGAATAAGTTCTTAAATCTTTCAAAGTTGCTTTTCTCTATAATGTTATTGTTATATAAATTGCTTTCCTGGTTCTATTTACTTTAGTCTGTCTCCATTAATTCATTTAGATCTTTTTAGGTTTCTCTGAAATAGTTTTTTCTTAGATTTTTTTTTTTTGAACATCACAATAGTATTCTGTTGCATTCATACACCATATTTTGTTCAACCATTCCCCTGATGATGGCCACTCTCTTAGTTTCCATTTTTTTGCCCCCATTAAAAATGTGTTATAAATATTTGTATACATTTGGGTCCTTTTCTTCTTTCTTTGAGACTGTTATTTTTATATTGTCTTGCTATCTCCCACAAGTAAGAGTGCTCGTCCTTGTGCTTAACCTAAATCAGGACTTACTGTAGCTCTATCCTGTTTTTGACAGAGATGACAAAGGTAATAATGAAGCCCCCAATCCTACCCCTTATGGGAATTCCCATTGCCTTACCCTGCCTTTGCCTTCTTTGCCTTTCTAAGGCTAAATCTCAAAATCCACACTGGGCAGAGCAGGTCTAAGTTCCTTGAGACAGTGATTGTTGAAAATTACCTCATGATTTGAGGGTATAAATGATACCTTCTTTTTTTTCCTCTCCTGAATTAAGGTCTTGGCATAGATTATAGGATTCTTCCACAGGACAGAATAATACAGGAGCAATTATCATTGCTCAGCCCCATCTTATGCTACCTCTGGCAGCCTCTTCAAACCCTCTCCAGAGGCAGCTAGATAGTATAGAGGGTTGGATCTGGAGTCAAGAAGACCTGAGTTCAGATCTTTATTATAAGTGACTTTGGCAAGTCAGTTAACATTTGTCTGCCTCAGTTTCCTCAACTGTAAATGGAGTTAATAATAGCACTTACCTCCCAGAGTTGTTACAAGGATCAAATGAGATGTTTGTAAAGGGCTTGGCATAGTGTTTGGCACATAATAGGGGCTTAATAAATGCTTTTTTCCTCTTTCTGCCTTTGTCTGTCTGCCAATTTACCACAAATTTTATAAGAGCCTACTGTGTTCAGAGCACTCTGATAGTTATACAGGCAGATAAAAAAGATCAGCTGAGAAACAGATTTTGCCCTCTGGAGCTTATAGTCTAATAGGACATAAATAGCTATGACATAACATAGAATACAAGTGTATAAGTCAAGTCTTGGGCTTTCCAAGGTTTGAGGAGCAAAAGGTCATTTTTTAATTAGGGGAAAAAGGAATCAGGGAAGGCTTCATGGAAGAAGTAGCATTTGAATTGTGTTTTGATTTTAACAATCCATGATAGAGGTATAGTTCATTCAATATTCAGAGGCTGGTGTGGTCTAGGGCAAAGCTTCTTAAACTGGGTCTCAATCCCATATGGAGCTGTGTAACTGAATGTGGAGGTCATGAAAAATTTGACAACAGTAACAGTTTTATCAACTTAATGGCCAAAAATTAATTTAAAATCAAATGCATAATCAGTCTAAGGTGTTTCTGGTAGGGCTTGCCTTGACTTCACTGCAGCTTTGGTTCTGAACATACAACATGCATACTTTGCCCTGTGCATGCACAAATGCTTTCAGAAATACTTTGGCTCAGAGTTCAAATGGGATTGAATAAAAATTTCTTAGACACAAAGGGGCTGCAAGTGGAAAAAGTTTAAGAAGTCCTGGTCTAGGACACCATAATTAGTCCAGGTTAGTGGAACACAGATTTTGTAGGTGCCATAATAGGAGATAAGACTGGATGGGTTGAGTGATTTCAGGATCTTGAATGTCAAGCTGATTAATTTGGAAGTGATAAAAATCCCTGAAGCTAATATAAGTGAAATAACAGTGGGCTTGGAAGACCTGTTTTCAAAATTTATCTCTGCTGTTATCTGATTCACATTGGGTAAAATTAACTCTGGATCTCATTTTATTTTTCCATAAAGTGGGATAGTTGAATTACTTTTTAAGATGCTGTCCAGCTTCAAATCCTCTGGTGCCATGGTTCAATACTGTGGGAGGTTAGAAAAGGCAAAGATCACTATGGTCTAGAGTAGTCAGTGAAGAAAGAGAAAGGGGGTAGCCTGCATGAAATAAAATTTGGATTACAGGACCAGGTGTGTGCATACTTATAATAGCTATGTTAGTTTAATAAACACAGATGCTTTCCCTCTCTCTCCCAAGAGTGATGATTGGAGTAAATTCTTACCAAAGACATAAACTCAGTATTTAGAAGGGGTTGTAAAATTGCTTAGGGGGAAGAGGGTAAAAAAACTCTTGCTAGACCCTTAAAGTCCTAGATGGGGCTGCGATTGTTAACCCTCATCATTTGTTGAATACTTAGCTGTCTTTTAAAACCCAATTCAGAGGCCACCTTTGCCAAGGAGCCTCCCCCAAGTTTCTTTCTTCCCCCTTGAACCTCACATATCCCTTTGTTTTGACCTGAGATATTTGTCTTATATAATTTTCTATTCTAATGAATTGTGGCTGTATTTTGAAATTTAGAATGTTCTTTGGAGGAGCTATTGGAAGAGTTCTTAAAAGTCACCTTGTCCAACCCTCTCATTTTACAATAGAGGAAACTGAGACCCAGGGAGGCTAAATCAAGCTGAATTTAAAGCCAGGTCCTTATCATTAGAGCCTTCCTTCCCACTTCCTGGAGGTAGGGGTGGGTGTGCCACATCCCTCTACTAGGCTCCTACTTATGACTCTCAATGAGCTTTTCTTTACTTTTAAAAAATTCTTATTTCAGAACCAGAGTGCTTTCCACTATACTATGTACATTATACCCATGATGACAGAAGGGAAAAACTTGTACTTTCTCTAGTGCCTGGTGTAGTACTTAGTACATAGTAGACATTAAACAAATGTTTGTTTAATTAATTAATCAATCAGTGAGAAATTTGAGGTACTAAAGGATTATAGGCAGAACTGGAAGAGATTTCAGAAACCATCAGATCCAATTATCTCCTTCTGGATCCCCTTGGGGAAACTGAGGCCTAAAGTAAAGTTTGCTCAAAAGAAACAAAAGTAAGTAATAAAGTCTATGTTTGAGCCTAGGTTCTCTAGATGGTATTTTTTTTTTCCTATCATACTGTAATGCCGAAGAAACTGAACAAGATAGAGATTAGAGAACAATTTAATAATTATTTAATGGAGAGAAATACTGGGACCAAATGGGTCTTGGTCCCAGGGCTGAACGAGACTATCATCTCAAAGAATCCAGCCCTAAGTATCAGAGAACAAGCTCTTTTATAGGATAACAAGAACAATGACATAATGGGGGAGGTACCTGGATGGGGATAACCTAATGGGGGAAGGCACCTAGGATGACACAATGGAGGGAGGTACTGAGAGACTCCTGATATGCTAATGATGTCTAAAATGGATAAAGACCTTTATTCCATCAAACATTAAGAGGGAATAAGTATAGCCTAAAGTCTAAGATATAGGACCTTTATCCTAGCAAACATTCAAAAGAAATGGTTGTAATCTGAGGCAGAGTTATTGAATAGGACAATTAGGGAAATTGGGTCAGGACATTAAAAGGAAACTGTGGCACAACAATACCACACTCCTCCCAAGGAGGAGACTTGTATTAGGAATGACTTCTCCATCATAGGTAGCCTTTAGGCCAAGAAGGTTTTACTGGGAGTCTGATAAATCTTTTGTAGAAGAGGAGAGGAGATATATTATGGTGGCACTCACAAGGAAAGTGACCTGAGAAACAATTTTCTCCTTCACTTTCCATCTGCCTCCAGATCTTCTTGGGAATCTTACATTTGTCCTGGAGCTAGGAAAGACTTTAAGGTGGGCACTGGCAGGGATGAGCTATTTTTGTGCTTGTCCCTAGGTGGTGGCAGCAGTGGCAGTGTCATAGTGAAGCAGGTTGTGTCCCTTTAAGAAACTGTATTTCCTATTGATATGTGATCCCTTTCAGATTCTCAGCTCCTCCTGGGGAAGGCATATCCCCCTAGATCAGTCATCTTTCCAGAATGCCAGAGCCTTTGATTCAATAAGAAATCTTGGTCAGAAAAGCATCCCTTTGAAGTGTTGTTAATTCCAATAGGAGATCTGGGCTGTCCCAGCCTCCACTAAAGATACCCAATATAACAGCTTCCCTCCACTAAAGTCTTTGCAGATGGACCTAGGTAGCTCACTCAGCTGTCAGGATCCTTCTGTCCACTGAGAAAGCATTCTCTCAGTGCAAAACTCCATTTTCCATAGAGCTATCATTATAGAAGTCAGTCTCTTGGTAAACTGATTGCTATCCAACAATAAACTTTCATTTTGCAGCTAATAATCTGGGAATGAGCGAATTCTTTCACTCCTAAAACCTGCAGCCGATTTAAAGGGGATTCTTAACAACTCTCTTATAGCCACTAACCTCTAGACCACCAGGAATTGAGACCACTCAAACCGCATCAATAGCAGCAGCAGTAGTGAAGATGTGCTTAAATTGAGGGTAAGAGATCCCCTAACAGCAAAGGGATTCCTTTGGCAGGTGGCAGGTTTTGCAAAAGATTCACAAACCCCAATAAATATAGGCATGAGGTTTGTGGCAAAGAATGGATTTATTTATGCTAAGAAGACAACTTTCTTACCTGGCAGAATCCTATTAGGACTTCTGCAAAGATAGATTGACAAACCCTTGGTTATATGGGGTTAGTCTTGGCCTGGAGCTGGGGAGCAGTTTGAGTGACTATCCCCCAGGCCGAGATTTCCAATTGAATGAGATTACTTATCTTGGCAGTTTCCCTTATAGATGGGAGGGGGGCAAAAGTCAGGAGCACCTTCCCCCAAAAGGGGACACAGTTTACCTCAGGGCCTTTCCAACCCTTCCCCCCAAAGATCTCAATTTATATCAGGCCCTTGAGGCTGCTGAATTGAATTTCACTTGAAGGAAGGAGCCCTGGTGAAGGGGCAAGAACTTCCTTCCTGTACCAGTTCCTGCCTTGTTTTTTATTGGCATGCTGGCATGGGAGGATAGAGAAAGTTTGATAATAAGGAGTTCACAAATGTATGCATGTGGTGGTGCTGGTAGAGGGAAGTTGGGAGAATTTTGGGGGAAGATTTCATGATTACTGTTGCCCAAACAGTAGGGGAGGAAAAGGGACAACTTCTATTCTGATCTTTCACCCTTGGGTAATCCCAGGATCCCAAGACTTTGTTCTTTCACTTTTAAGGATTTGATCTCTCCTCCCTCTTCTAGATTTACCAGTCTTGTGTCTCATCCCCTCTGGGCCTTACTCTGTGCTAGACAATTGACTGATCTGATAAAGTGATTCCTGCTAATCTCTTAGTGACTGATAATGGTTTAATGGGTTACTCCTCCCTAGTGGTAAATACAGCTCTCCCCTTCCTCTCCTCCCCCCCAGGAAAAAGGAGTGAATATGTAGGAATTCCAGGTGCTATGGATGACGGGCTAGGTATGGGAATATTTTTTAGAAAGGGGAATCTTTTGGGAGGCCTCTTAAATTATACCATGAAGATAGCTATTGTGTGGCTCAGAATGGGGAGCGATCACCATTTAATAAAAAGAGGCTGGAGATATGTTCTGGAGAGAAGTGGCATCCTTCCATTTGAATAAGCAATTGAAAGGAGGAGAGATACCTTTGGGACAGGTTTGACACTTTAAATAAGGCAAATACCCCTCCCACCACTGACCTTTATCCTCATTGGCTGAGGGTCTTATATTCTAAAGGTGGGAACTACCCAGGAAATTGAACTTTGGCCAATAAATATATAGCTGCCCATATTTGATCAAGGTAACAAGAAAATGATGTCATGGGAGAAGAGCAGGAAGGGGTTAGGGTTAGTGATATCCTTGAGTCAATGCTCAAGGAACTTTAGGCCTACCCCAACTCTGGGGTTAAGGTTAATTAAGGCCTTAGTTAATTTTCACAACTGTCTTGAGAGATTTCACCCCATCTCGTTCATCTTTATTTTCTTTTTTTTTTTTTTTAAATTTAATAGCCTTTTATTTACAGATTATATGCATGGGTAACTTTACAGCATTAACAATTGCCAAACCTCTTGTTCCAATTTTTACCTCTTACCCCCCCCCCCCTCCCCTAGATGGCAGGATGACCAGTAGATGTTAAATATATTAAAATATAAATTAGATACACAATAAGTATATCTGACCAAAATGTTATTTTGCTGTACAAAAAGAATCAGACTCTGAAATATTGTACAATTAGCTTGTGAAGGAAATCAAAAATGCAGGTGTGCATAAATATAGGGATTGGGAATTCAATGTAATGGTTTTTAGTCATCTCCCAGAGTTCTTTTTCTGGGCATAGCTTCACCATTATATTCTGCTGAATTTGCTTACAACTACTGTAGATTGTTTTAAAATCCAGATATAGCTTTGTCTTCAGTCATCTATTGGCCCTACTATTGAAGAGGGGACCCCGAAACTGAAAATCCTTAAAGAAGAAAATCTCCTTCAACTCTGCCTTAGTGAGGGACCCCGCCCCAAGGACAAACAGTTCCCTTGTTATCTGGGTGGGGTCCGCTCAGCCCTGAAACTCATTGAATTCAATTCAAATTCCAGCTTGAAGCTGAAACCCAGTTAGGAGCCAACTTGGGGCTCCACCCACAAGCCCCCTTCAGCTTGTAGCCAAAGCCCCCTATTATAAAAGAGCCATGCTAGCTATAGCGTGCTTGGCATCTCAAGGAGCCTCTGTCCACTGGAATACTCTTTCCAATGCTGTCTTCTCTTTTCTCTCACCTATTTCCCTAACCAGACTCTAACCTTACTTCCAATCCCCATAATAAACCTCTTTTATCAATCTAGGTTTTTGGGTCTGTAAATTTCTTTACAGGGGACTTCTTGTGCTGCCAGAAGGGAGTCCCCAAAACTCCCTACCCTTGAGCTGAATCCTAAGAGGTTGTAGGGGAGACAAACCCTTCCATTTGATTCCCTAAACCCTGAACCTGCCATTAGTCCTCATTTAACTCCCTGACCGCCAGAAACCCTAATTTCATTTGGGTTCCCCAAATTTAAACCTCATCACTATCCTCACAAAAGTCACCTTATTATATCATTAGTTCCTTTTCTTATACTTCATTCTATATAAACAGCAAAAATTGATCCCTTGTCCCTCACCAGCAGCTGCCTAGTTTCTCTCATCCACTTTTCACAGTGGGAAGAGGACTGGATTTGAACTCAGGATGTTAGTTTGAATCCTGGCTCCTTCTCCAATTCATTTTATAGATGAGGAACTGAGGCTAATAGGGTTAAATGCCATGTCCAGGGTCACACAGCTAGTAAGTATCTAAGGCCATATTTGAACTCAGGTAGATGAGTTTTCTTGACTCCAGGTCTATCTACTGCCTGACTTAGCTGCCTCCTGAAGTCTTTGAATCCCTTCTCAGAATAACATTTATAAAGGCATAAAATAAAATACATAAGATTGTAAAGAAATCTTATTATATCAAAATGCCATTTTGTGTGCATGCATATGCACATGCATGAAGTTCACAAACCGCATATTAAGAACTTCTAGAATTAATGCTCTTTAAACCCCTTCCAATTCTAGCTCCAGTGAGCTAGCTCCCTTGGTCATTCTGTGTAGTCCTCCTTCTAAACCCTATTCAAAACTGAAACCTTCCAGAAGCATTGCCACTTCCTTGAGAGAGCAACCTGAATTCATTTTCTCTCTTTGGCATATTACTTCAGTTGGGAAGAGGACCATTCATAGGCTGGTGTCTCAAGGTATCTCAAAAGAATTTTCAGGCTTGAACCCATTCTAATACAAGGGGTAAAGTTTTACTGTAATTGTAATGCCATTACAAGCAGGCTAAGTTCTAAAAGAAATTAGCCAACTCCTAAGAGAGAGGAGACCCCTATATCCAGCTTTCTATCATTGACTCGCTAATTCTAGGGCCTAGAGGAGTGGTCTCTGGAATTTGGTTATCACTGACCACATTATCAGTCAGCAATGAATTGAGGAGTGGTCTATTCATTATTGTCTCAGGAATTGGGGGGACTATCCTGAGGCCAGAAGCTTTCTGATTGAGGAGTAGTCTATTCAGAATCAGCAGATTAGGCATGGGAGTTTCCTGAGGCAGATTCCAAAGCCAGAAGATTGACTTATTGTTAGAAAATTGGATTTTCTTCATTTTATTTTCACTTCGAACTGTCCCCTTTCTCCCCAATCTTCCCTCTGTCCTGAGCCCTAATCCTGAATTTTAATTGTTTTTTTGCTATAGTTGTTCAGTTTCTCTGGGGTGGAAATAGTTGGATAAACTCAATTCCTTTAATTTATCAGGGACCTAAGGAGTGACTTTCCCTGGGGTATTTATATTTTAAAAGAAGAATCTGGAGAAAGTAGTGCTTACCTGGAATTGATGAAACCCTAATGGAGGTACTTCAGGCATCCTTAAGGCATTCTGTGTTTGTGACTAAGGATGCTGGTGAAAATTTTCTTACATTCTTCATATCATACAACAGCTGCACTAGGGATGGGAGGAGGGGAGAGAGTCTATGGTGGGAGAAGAAATGGGTGCAGGACTTTCTCTCTGCTGACATAGATAGGACCATAAATTTTAGGCTGGAGGGCCTTAAAGGCTATTAAGTTGAACATCTTCATTCTACGATGAAACGGAAGCTTATAAAGAATAAATGAATTGCTCAGGATTGCACACTTAAGTGGCATAGCAGGGACTCAGACATATGTCCTCAGTCCAAATCTGTCTGTAACTTCTCCATCCATGCACTTCTTTCTCCATCGTCTTCATTGATCTTCCTACCTCACTCTAAGCCAGAAGGAATTTGAGGTCTTAAGAAGTAGCAAAGTTAGAAATTGAGAAGATGATCATCAACTGGAGGGTATGGCTGAATGAGTTGTGGTAAATACCTCCCAATTGATGGAAAGACTTGAATGAAATAATGCAGAGGGAAATGAGCAGAACAAAAAAAAAGTTGTAGACAGTAACAGCAATATTGTTGGAGAACAACTGTGAATGACTAAGCTTTCCTGAGTAATATGAATATTCAAGTCAAAAGGATTTAGGAAAACTCTATCCGCCTCCAGAGAAGGAACTGATATATGTATAGTGTGGTTATACACACACACACATACACACACACACATACACACACACACACACACACAATGTTGGTCTTCTCTTATGCAGGGCAGGGAGGATGGGAGACCATTAGACTAACTCAAAAAGTAGCACGTCTCCCAAAAGCAGTATAGTACAGTAGAAACTATCGACTTGGGAGTCAGAGAACTCTGTATGTTGACAGTCTGCTTCTTTCATTACCTGTGTGATCTTGGGGCAAGTTACAGCCTCTCTGGGCTTCAATTTTGATGATAAATGATGGGGTTGGATTACATGGCCCCTAAGGCCCCTTCAAGCTCTTGATTTTTGATCTTACAATTTTGAGCCCTCATAATATCATGAACATGCAGCTGGAGACACTCGGAAGCCCTAACACTTTAGTGTTAATTGGGTTGAATTTGTTATTGATGAGGCTATTCTGTTTCACAGGCTGGTGGATGATCGCTGTGTGGTAGAGCCAGCTGCTGGTGATCTGGAAAACCCACCAAAGAAGTTTCGAGGTAAGCCTTTCAACCAGCTTGATCAGAACCGCAAGTACAGGAGAGGGTTGAAGGGGTGTTCTGGGAGGGCATCTTTCTCTTGGTCTCTACTTCCAGCCATCATGCATCAAAGGAGCTTACCATAGAGCCTTCCTTCCTGCTTCCTAGAGGTGGGGATGGGACTATCATATCCCTTTTTTTGCCTAGACTGGGCTTCTGCTTAGGACTCTTAAGAACCTTTCTTTTCTGGATCAGGAAGACTAATCTTCCCAAGTTCAAATCTGGCCTCAGACACTTAATATCTGGGCAAATTACTTAACTGGAGAAGAAAATAGCAAAGCATTTCAGTTTCTATGCCCAAGAAAACCCCACCTGGAATCACAAAGAGTTGGACACAACTGAACATAATTGTACAACCACCACCACAACAAGGGTGGGGAGGGGCTCTCCATAATTTGGAAGAGGAGACAGTAGGGGTAGCAGGGAGCATAACAAATCAGCCATTCTTGAAAATTAAGGACCCTGGTTTGTGTCATGATCTGGCCACTCTGTGGAGGAATGTCTGTCAGACTTTTCTAATATGAAGACCCTTTTTAACATCAAAAAGAAAAAAATTTCACTGACCATTCTCCTTCCTCAGAATATCCAGGATTGTGATAGTACTAAAAGTATCCTTTATTTGAGAAAATATGTAACTGCATGTGGATCCTTTAATACTAAAGGCTCGCTCTCCTGTTTGGGGAGTATCTGAGCCGGAACATTTCATGTAGGGCCAAGTTATGCTTACTTCTTTCCTGGCTACCTCTCCCAACTTTTCTTTGATTTTCTTACCTGCACCTTGTCCCTTGAGCTAGAACTTTACATCTCTGGACTATGGGCCTCCTCCCTCCAGTTTCTGTTAACTGTAAACTCATCGGGAGTAGGGATTATCTAGCTTGTTTATATTTGTATTTCCAATGCTTGACACTATCTGGCACATAATAAAGAGTTTATTACAGGTGGTTCTATTTCTCTGTGTCTGTCTCACTGTCTCTTTTTCTTTCTGTTTTTGTCTCACTGTCTAACAGCTAACATTGATAACGACTTAAAGGTTTTCAGAGCATTTTACACATTACCTCATTTCGTCCCTTGCAACAATTCCATCACCACTCCAGGACTCCTCTCCTATTACTGGGGTCCTAATCGACTGTTTGGGAATGTCTGACTGAGGGTATAACCTTAAGCAAGTCATCTCCCCTCAAAGGGCCTCATCTCTCCACTTGGTAAAGCCATGCCCCGCTTGCCTCATCCCAGTGCTATGCTATTCAAAAGAGATCATGTGCCTGGAAATGCTTTACACGCTCTGGGTGTCATCTTCATTATTATTTTCTGTGATTGGGAAGGGAATCAAGAGACAGGCAGACAGATCCCTGGCGTGATGGGTGAGGCCATGTGGGGTGCGGTATGGAAACAGGCAGGAACCTGCCAGTCTTGCTTGCTACCATACTATTCCTGCCTACACTGGCTGCTCAGGGAGAGATTAGCTAGATTTGGTCTCCCAAAGGATTTTGAGACATATGCAGATTTTAAGGAAATCCTAACCCCATTCCCAATCATATTCCCTACCCTCAACCAAGTTGAAAGGTGGGATATGTTGTTAATGGGGATAGTACCTTCTGGATTCTGTTGCCCAATAATCTGGGATTCAAAGGGTCAGCAGGGAAAAAAGTACTCCATACTTGATTCTTTGGTCTCCATGTGTTCAGATTTTTCTAAGGGGACTCTCTTTAGATCTTCAAGCCTATTGCCAAAGAGTTATGGAACGAGGGAAAGAACATATAAAGGTATGGGGTCAACTCTCTAGCATCTCCATTGGGATCTTATGCTTAAGAATTATTGTCCAGATAGAACCTTTGTTAAGAAGGACCCAGAATAATGAGTGGCCCAAGTCCTCTCATGTCCTGGCTGAAAGGACTAAATAACCCAACTTAAAAAGCTCCCTGTTAAGACTCAAAATTTAAGGAAGTTTGTTTTATGGCTTTATTATGTTTGTAGACCCAATTGATCTTTCTCCCATGGTTAGAGCTGTTAGATATAAGAACAGAACAGATGTAAGGATACTTTTCCAGGACTTATTCTTACTATGGCCTAGACCCCAAGATAGCTGATGGATCCAAGGCTATCAGTTTCATTTAGAGCTGGAGGGATTTAGGTTAGACAATGCTAGCAAGGACTTGCAAACAGAATTCTTTAGGGTTTCCTTCCCAGAGTTCTGGCGGGATCACAAGGAGGCCCTTCCTCCCTCGTGGGAGGGATCCCCTTGGGAATTTGGGATTCCCTTCTAAGGTTTTCCTCTTTGGCCCTGCTGAGAGGGTGGAATATGGGAGTGTAGAGCTCTGTGTGTGTGTGTGTGTGTATCTTTGTACCTGTCTCGGTGTGTCTCTCTCACTCACACAAGAGAGAGACAGAGACATTTGAGGAGAAAAAGATTAGTAGAACACAGACCCATAGAGAGGAGATAGACCCAAGTGGGTATCGGAGACGACAGATACAAAATGACCGAGAGAATGAGTAAGAGTGGAAGGAGAGGAGAGAGGCATATGGAGACAGACAGACAGACAGACCGAGAGGGAGAGAGACTGAAAAAGAGAAAGGAGAGAGAGGTAGAAAACAAATGAACAGGTAGGGAGAGAGGAGGAGCAAGCAAGAAAGAAAAAGGTGTTTGTCTTCCTGGAGGAGGAGGGGTCTATGTTGCTCTGTTGCAGGAAGGGTCTGTGTATTAGGTAGATATGTGTGTTTATTTGCTTCTATGTCCGAGTTAGGTGTATTTGCTTCAGTAGCGGGGTGTGTGTGTGTGTGTGTGTGTGTGTGTGTGTGTGTGTGTGTCTGCTGGGGATATGTCAGGAAAGTGGGTGTGGCCAAAGACTTGCCTGGGGTCTGGAATTGAGAGAATTTGAGGCCAGTTTCCAACAACAAAAAGCTGCTGAACAAACGCTGCTTTGACCTCCCCATTCTTCCCTCCCCCCTCCATTTCCCCAAAGCTAGGGAGGGGCACCGTTCAGATGGGAGGCCTGACTCGGAGCCCCCCCACCTTCCGCCCCCACTATCTCCCCAGCAGGGGCCTGCATGCCCCCATCCCAACTCGGAGCGGGGCCAGGTTCTGCTGTCGTTTTGGCAGCCGCTCTCCCTACTGTGCTTTGAGATGGCTGTGGAAGGGAGACAGCTGCCTTTAACCCCGGGCCCGGCCGGCTCTTGGGAGAAGTGCTCTCCCTCCCCCCTGATCCTGGTCCTGCTGGGAGCTGCCAGGTGAGAGGCAGGGCCGGGCGGAGGTGGCCAGATAGGACGGGCCAGGGTCTCTGCCCTCCTCCTCGACCCTTGTTTGGAGCCAGGGATATTCTCTGCTTGGCCCAGAGGAGCCGTTGTTCTCTGGGTGGGGGGAGTCACCAGCCTAGCTCGTGGTGCTGACTGCCTAGCAGGGCTCTGCTCTCACGTGGAAGGGGCGATAAATACTGGTCATTGTGTTTGTTGGCTGATACTCGTTTAGGGACATCCTACCTATTACTTGGAATCCTTCACCTCTGTCACAAGGGCCTTCCCAGGGATCTGAGGCCTGGGCTAAGGATGTGGTCAGACAAGACGGCAGATAGACAATAAATGATAGTGTCTAAATGCCGTTCAGCACATTTGGCCCCTCTGGAGTTTTACTTCTCCTTCCCTCCCAAGGACCAGCTCACACAAGTTGGCTCTGCCTTGGCACCCCCTGATCCTCTGTCATTGTGTCTGGCTATCCCTGTGGCCGGCGGTGAAGTCAGAGAGCCCAGACTGTTGAAGTTGGGAGAAACCTTTGAGCCCTAAGATAATCCCATGAGTATCTAGTTTTATATGAAACTGAGACCCAGAGCAAGCTCTGTCTTGTAAATGAGTCTTTCCTGATTCTCTCCACTGTGACTTCTGGCTCCCTTTCCCCAAAGTAGTTTGTATTCTCATTGTATTTTTGTACTTACTTACTTATCTGTGTACACGTTTTCTCCCCTGCTCCTTGAGAACAGGAGCTATTTTATTTCTGTCTGCATCTCTATGCTCAGCACATAGTATGAGCTTAGTAAAAATACTACTACTACCACTAATTATTATTACTACTAATATTAGTGAATTAGGGCTAGAACCAGGACGGTACTCTTAAACTCTTGGGGCAGAGATTCTAACAGCTGCCAGGGTGGGGATGATCCCAGAGCACTAGAGAACACATAGACTGGGGCTCTGACCTTCATCTTCAGTAGCCTTCATGACTCAGGCTTCAGGAAGACTGCCCACAAGGCTGGTGATACAACTTCCCTTTCAAGGCTTTTCTAATCTGTCCATCTGGCAGATTGGTCAGGGACAGATTATTTGTTCATATTCTCCATAGGAGAAAATTGAAGTTTGGGAAAGAGATGAATGCCCAGGTTACATGCTCTAGTCAGGGTCAGGGTTGGGATCTAAATCCACTGTATTACATAGGCATTAAGGGGATGGGCTTGGGGCTGAAGTGCAAATTGGGAAAGTGGGGGAGAAAAGAAGGAGGTGTTTTCTAAGCTTTCCATCTTGCCCCGTTTCATTTCCTAATCCTTCTTCAGGTGTTCTCTTGTCTTTCTCCCTTACTTCCCTCTCCCTCATCCTGTGTGTTTGCGCGCGCACACACACACACACACACACAAATCCTCTGGGTTTGTCAGGAGCTGTAATAAGTCCCATGTTGGATGTCCAAACCTCAGGGGTTTTAGCTGCTGCTTGGCTCTCTTCTTTTACAGCCTCCTTCAAGACCTAGCCCCAAGTCCTGACATGCTTAGAGAGCAGAGCTGAAATGCCAGAGCTCAGCACTCCGGAATTGGGGCAGTCTGACATTCTTATTTACTTCTTTTGCTTACACAGAGATGGTACCTCTGTGTGCATGTATGTATGTGCATGTTTGAATGAGCAGTGAGATGTGCCCTGACTGGTTGCATGGCTCCATTATTTGTATTCTTTTACCTCTTCTCCCTCATCTTTTCTTTAAATAGTATTTTATTTTTCCAAATACACATAGTTTTCAATATGCATTTTTAAAAAGACTTTGTATTCCAAATTTTTCTCCCTCCACCCCTCTCCCCAAGACAGTAAATCATCTGATATAGGTTAAATATATACAATCCTTTTAAACACATTTCCATATTTTCATGTTGGGCAAGAAAAATAAGACCAAAAGGGAAAAAGAAAGCTTCTCTCTCATCTTAACACTCTTTGTTTTAGGGTTTCTTGATCCTTGATTCTTCAGGTGTTGCTACCCAGAGTTATGTGACCCTCCCTAAGAGGTGACTACAATTATTAGCATTAAAATTTAACCTTTCCCCTCAATTTAATATTCTAGCAAACATTTAGTAAGCACTTATTAAGAGCAAAGTACTGTGTAAAGAACTGGGGACATAAAGATAGACATGAATCAGTTTGCCATCAAGGAGTATGGGAGACAAGAACCCCTATACAAATAATAAGTAGAAAGTGTAGGTCAAGTAATATAGAGTAATTTCCAAGAAGTTAAGGGTGATAATAATAATAATGGATCAGGAAAGGACTTCTGTAGAAGGTGGGATATTAAAGGAAGTTAGGATTCTCTGAGGAAGAAATAAAAGAAGAGTGTATTCCAAAATGGTGGACAGATTATGGAAAGATACAGAGGCAAAGCATGGTGTATTATGTACAAGAAACAGCTAGCAGGTCACATTTTTCATTTTTTCATTAAAGCTTTTTATTTTCAAAATATATGATTAAATAATTTTTAACATTTACCCTTGTAAAACCTTGTGTTCCAAATTTTTTCCCTCCTTCTCCCTCTTTCCCCCCCTCCCCAGAGAACAAGTAATCCAGTAGATATTAGACATGTGTAATTTTCACAATTATCATGCTGCCCAAGAAAAATCAGATCAAAAAAAGAAAAATGGGAAAGAAAACAAAATGCAAGCAAGTGACAATAAAAAGAATGAAAATTCATATTCAGTCCCCACAGTCTTCTCTCTGGGTGCAGATGGCTCTCTTCATCACAAGACCATTGAAACTAGCCTGAATCATTGTTGAAAGGAGCCAAGTCCATCAGAATTGATCATTATATAATCTTGTTGCTGTGTAAAATAATCTCCTGGTTCTGTTCATTTCACTTAACATCATTTCGTGTCTCTTCAGGCCTCTCTGAAATCATCCTGCTGGTCATTTCTTACAGAACAATAATATTCCATAACATACCAAAATTTATTCAGCCATTCTCCAATTGATGGGCATCCATTCATTTTTCAGTTTCTAGCCACTACAAAGAGGGCTGCCACAAACATTTTTGCACATGTGGATTCCTTTCCTTTCTTTATGATTTCTTTGGGATACAGGTCCAGTAGAAACACTACTGGATCAAATGGTATGCATAGTTTAGTAAATCACTCTTAAGGCTATCATGAGGAGAATGATAATGAAATGAGTCTTGAAGCAGAGCCACGGGCTAGATGGTTATAAATACAAGATTAAGGCATTTTATCCTTGAAGCAACAGAGAGCTAATGAAGATTTTTGAGGAAGATGCGGCATGGCATGGTCATAAGTATTTTTTAGAGATATAAGTTAGGCAGCTCTGTAGAGCACGAATGGAAACCAATTAAGAAGCTACTGCACTAGTTAAGAAAAAGTAAAATGAAGGCTTGAACTAACTAGGTCTGTGAGGATAGAAAAGGGGTCAGATTCAAGAAAAGTTGTGCAAATCAACAGAACATGACTGCTGATTACATGGTGGGGATGGGGTGGGGAGAGATGAGAAAATTATGAATGACTGTGATTGTAAACCTGAGTGACTTCAAGAGTAGTGGTAATTTTGATAGGAATAGGGAAATTTGGAGGATGGATTGGTTTTTTTGTTTTTGTTTTTGGAGGTGTGGGGTTTGGAAAATGTAATGAGCTCCCTTTTGGATTTGTTGAGTTTGAGGTGTCTGCAGGCTATCTGAGTGAAATTATCCTGCATGTGGCTGGTAATGTGAGACTAAAGGTTAGTGGAAGGATTGGGGTTGGTGTGTAGATTTTGTTGTTAACTACAGATAATGATAATTGAACTAATTAGAATGTTGAAGGCTTTTAGGGAGAATGGATAGGGCCTTAGGGGTGTCCTCATTTAGTGTTGCAGGAAAATGATAAACTTGCAGAGGAGACTGAAAATGGTTGGACAGAAAGATAAAAAACAATTAAAGATAACATTGTCACAGAAATTAAAGGAAGAGAAATCATCCGAGGAGAGGGGGAGATTCACTATGTCAAAAGCTACAGAGGGTCAAGCTGAGGACAAAGAGAAGGCCATTTTATTTAGGACAGAGGAGATCATTGCCTACCTTGGAAAAGCAATTTCATTGAAAGGAATGCAAATCTATAGGCAATGATAACCCTTTCTGGGAATTTGTCTGTGTAAGAGAGAAGGAATATAGGAATATAGTTTGAGGAAATAGCATTCATTGAGGAAAAGCACAAATAAAGATTTTTCCAAGATCCAGAAGACACAGACATATGTGTAAGCCTTGGAAGAAGAGTTAATGTATAGGAGAGATTGAAGATGAGAGAGAGATTGATCAAGGTGCCAAATCTCTGTAAGTGAATGGAATGGATAGGATTATGAACATAAGAGATGGGGTTAGCCTTGATAAAGAGAAGGTCTCATCAGAGACCTAAAGCAAAGTTAGAGAGAATGGGGGATTTTAAGCAAGGTTTTCAGGTGTGGAATCAAAGCAAATAGGAAGCTCGTGACAGATAGCAAAGGAAGAGAGTCTTTTGAGAGGAAAGGTAGAAGAAGTGATGAGGTGAGGAGTGAGGAGAGGGTTCAGAGAAGACACTGTTGAAGAACGTGATAGAAAAGAATAAAAGCAGCTGTATGATAGTGAGGATTAGATGACAAATTCCTGGTGAATTTGCTATTTGGTCTCCATGACTATTTAGCAAGGATAGAAAGTGGGTAGTAAGATTTCCAAGGTTGGGATTTATCAAGTGATAGTACAAAGAAACAAGAATTAAAAGGTAGATGATAGTATGTGATTGCACTGGTTAATCAGAGTCAAAACTGTGGATTGTGGAATAGGAATGATAAATTGTAGTATATGGGAAAGAGAGGAAGAGAGACAGGAGGAGGGAGAGAGGAAGGAAAGATGAAGACAGGGAGGGAAGGGAAAAGAAAGGGAAGGGGAATGGGGTCCTCTGAAAATCAAGATTTTGCCTTTACTCTTAGACCTAATTGATCTGTCTTTGTAAAGGGCAGAACTCTGGAGAAGTATACTCGAAACAAAATGTTAACTCAGTGGAAGTGGAAGTGGAAATCTCTAGTTTACATGTACTTAGTACTTAATATAGTTCTACAAGATTGATACCTATGATGATATACTTATAATAGAGTATATAAGAGCCAACAAGAACTGGGAGAGACATTCCATCTCCCACCCGCATCATGGTGGTTGGCCTGTCTTCCTTTATTTCTCCACTGAGACCAAGGCCCGTCCGAAGGCCCTTCAGAAGGCTAGCCAGGCCCCAAGTGAAGGAGACAGACTGTGAAGGAGACAATAAAGACTTTTGACTTTATCCCTGACTATTCTCATGGTGATTACTTTGCTGAAACCCAGGCTGGTCCCGAGATCTCCAGAAAGCTAACCAGAACATTACATGTCTTGGTCTGCCCTATTAGGTTTCTGAAAGGAAGGGCTAATCTTCCACCATATTTCATTTTATTGAAAGTACCCTGAGGGCAAGTATTCTGACTTCAGGTACTGTATTAAACATCAATGTACCTATCAGTTGTCTTCAGGATTGGGTAAACCCTGGGAAAGAAAGCTCCAGGAAGATGAGAGCTTAGATAATCTTGAAGACAACTGAGACTCTCTGGAGCCTCCTTTCACTCCAGGAATACATGGGGGGGCTACCTTTGCTTAGGTTTTCCCCTCCAAGAACATTTTGGAACATTTTTGAAAGGTAGCATGATGGGAGGGCACTGGACCTGGAGTTAGGGAGTTGGGGAAATCTTTGTTTAAACCTTACTCCACATACTTCCTGTCTGTATGATCCTGAATAAGTCACAGAACCTATGACTCACAATTTCCTTATCTGTAAAATAAAGGCGTTGGAGACTAAATTCCCTTTAGCTTTTAATCTAGGATTCTATGATCTCCTGTAGTCAATTCTTGGTCCTTTTAGGGTCCTTGTTTTGTTTTAAGATCTTTTGATTTCTTTCTCCCTTTTTCTTAACTTCTAGCATCAGAATTCCTTAGATTCACGATTGAATTGTTTAGTCCTATTTGACTGCCTCCATCATGAAAACTCCTGAACTGTTGGTATATTTGGAAAGACTTATTCTACGTGAATAGCAGTACTCTTCTCCTCCAGCTAGGCTGATTTCCTAGCTACAATCCTTCTTTCTCACAAATTGTGACTTTTATTGCCTTTGCAATTTTGCCCATACTGTGACTTTCTTGGAGAGCCTTTCCTCCTCAATGGCTGTGAAAACATGCTCATTTGCCAAGACCCAATTCTGCTCATATATTGTCAGTGGATCTTTCCCTAACCACCCCAGGGATCTCTTCTTGCTCTGAGCTCCTGATTCCTCAGACACTATTATGTCCTAACATTACCTGATCGTTAATCTCTACACCATTGCATTCGGTGGTCATTTATTTTTAGTTTGAAGAGCTCTAAGTGAGGAGATATCACATCTTAGGACAGTTCCTTACACTTTTGGACAGTTAGGAAGCTTTTCCTTCTTGGCATTAGGCTAATTTGAAACTCCTTCCCCTCCCCCCACTTTGCTCCTCTATTTAGTTGTTGGAATAAGCTGAACAAATCTCATCACTCTTTCATGCCCTCCCTGATGAGTTTTTTCCATCTTTAGGCTAAATATCTCTTTTCATACAGAATTCATATAGCACAATCTGATGATGAAATGCTCATCCTGGCTACATTTTCTTTCGTTCTTTTAAATTAATTAATTTTTAAAAAATTATAGCTTTTTATTTACAAGTTATATGCATGGGTAATTTTTCAGCATTGATCCTTGCAAAACCTTTTGTTCCAACTTTTCCCCTCCTTCCTCCCCACCCCCACCCTTAGATGACAGGTAGTCCAATGTATATTAAATATGTTAAAGTATATGTTATTGAACTGATGCTGAGTGAAATGAGCAGAACCAGGAGATCATTATATACTTCAACAACGATTCTGTATGAGGATGTATTCTGATGGAAGTGGATTTCTTTGACAAAGAGAAGATCTAACTCAATTTCAATTGATCAATGATGGACAGAAGCAGCTACACCCAAAGAAAGAACACTGGGAAATGAATGTAAACTGTTTGCTTTTTTGTTTTTCTTCCTGGGTTATTTATACCTTCTGAATCCAATTCTTCCTGTGCAACAAGAGAACTGTTTGGTTCTGCACACGTATATTGTATCTAGGATATACTGTAACCTATTTAACATGTATAGGACTGCTTGCCATCTGGGGGAGGAGGTAGAGGGAGGGAGGGAGGGGAAAAATCGGAACAGAAGTGAGTGCAAAGGATAATGTAAAAAATTACCCTGGCATGGGTTCTGTCAATAAAAAGTTATTTTAAAAAAAGTATATGTTAAATGCAATATGTGTATGCATATTTATACAGTTATCTTGCTGCACAAGAAAAATCGGATTTAGAAATAAGGTAAAAATAATCTGAGAAGGAAAGCAAAAATGTAAGTGGACAAAAACAGAAGGAGTAGAAATGCTATGTGTGGTTCACATTCATTTCCCATAGTTCTTTCACTTGGGTGTAGCTGGTTCTCTTCATTATTGAACAATTGGAATTGATTTGATTCATCTTATTGTTGAAGAGGGCCATGTCCATCAGAATTGATCATCATATAGTATTGTTGTTGTCTTGTATAATGATCTCCTGGTTCTGCTCATTTCACTCAGCATCAGTTCATGTAAGTCTCTCCAGGCCTTTCTGAAATCATCCTGCTGGTCATTTTTTACATAACAATAATATTCCATAACATTCATATACCACAATTTATTCAGCCATTCTTCAGTTGATGGGTATCCATTCAGTTTCCAGTTTCTAGCCACTATAAAAAGAGCTCCTGGCTACATTTTCTGATCATTCTGGATTACTGATGTCTTTTGTCAAATGTGATACCCATAATTGAAGACGGTATTCCAGATATGAGCTGACTGTGGCTAAGTAAAATAGGACACCATATTTCTCTGATTGTTTTTAGTTTTTTAGTTGCCTTATTACTATTTTGCTTCATTCTGAACTCATAGTCCATTAAAACCCTCAGATCTTTCTATGTCTCATTCTGCAGACTGAGTTCATCTCTCTCTGCCAGGTGGTGAGTAGCATGTTTCATTATTTTTCCTTCTAGGATTATGGTTGGTTGTTTCATTGGTCAGAGTTCTTAATTATGTTTTTCAAAGATTTTTATCTTTACGATATTTTCGCAATAAATGTTCCTTCCAGTTCTACTCTCTCCACTATCAGCTTATATAAGTAAGTCTTATTGGGTTTCTCTGAAATTCTCTCCATCATTTCATACAGCACAATCTGTTCAGTCATTTCATTTGAATTCGACTCTGTGACCCCATTTTGAGAATTTCTTGGCAAAGATATTATGGTTTACCATTTCCTTCTCCATTACCATTACCAGTGGAAAAGAGTGGTTTACCATTTCCTTCTCCAGCTCATTTTATAGATGAGGAGCTGAGGTCAGTAGGGTTAACTGACTTTCTCGGAGTGATGCAGCTAGTGAATATCTGAGGCCAGATTTGAAATCAGGAAGATGAGTCTCCCTGAGTCTAGACTCTGTTTTCTATCTGCTATACCACCTAGGTATCCCTATAGTACAATAGTATTCTGTTATATTTATATTTCATAATCTATTCAGCTGTTCCTCGATTGATAGACACCTCCTTAGTTTCCAGTCTTTTTTCACCACAAAATGAACTGGTAAAATATTTTTGTATATATGAGTCATTTCCCTCTTTTTTGGAGGACTCTTTTTTGGAGTCTTTCAGAGTATAAACCTAGTAGTGTTAGTTCTGGGTCAAAGGGTGCAGTTGGTTGACTTTTGGGATATAGCTCCAATTTGCTTTCCAGAAAGGCTAAATCAATTCATAGCTCTACCAACAGTGCATGAATGTGCCTATTTTGTCCTCCAAAATTTGTCATTTGATTTTTCTGTCAGCTTTGCCAATCTGATGGGGGGGGTGGTGGAGAAGAGGAGGGAACCTCGGAGTTGATTTCCTTTACATTTTTAAAATTTTTAGTGATTTAGATCATTTTTTTTTGTAGCACAGTTAATATTTTCAATTTCTTCTCTTGAAAAAGTGCTCTTTTCTTGTTTTAATATCTTTTCATGGTTGTTAATCTTGTTTTCTCAACTGGACTGTGAGCTTCCCAAGGGGAGGGGATGTCTGAGACATTTTTGTTTGTTTTAGGGGACTGTTCCCAAAACAATTTAGTAAATATCCAATAGAGGGAAATAAGAATCCATTAGAGAGAGATCAGATACATAGTACCTGAAAAGAATAGAGAAGCAGAGGAAGAATGGAGAAGGAAGAGAAAGAAAAGGAGGAAGAGGAGGAAAAAGAGAAAGAAGAATGGGAGAAGGTATACACTTATATCTGAGACCTAGGGTTAGGGTCTTACCATGCTGAAAACCCAGCTTCCTCTGATTCTGCTGGGATCTGCCTATTTCACAGGCAAAGTGCCAGCAACCCATGAGCTATTGTCCAGACCTGAGTCATACACCCAGCCTTAGAGTCTCTAATCAGAGGGTACCACCCATTCTACCCTCCTGCAATCTGCACCCTACCCATTTGCAAAATAAGGGGGTTAGATATTAAACGATCTCTGAGTTTCTCTCCAACTCTAAATCCATGATCTCTTGGGTCTAATCAGTCTTCTAATTTTTGTGTTTTTGCTTCTGAAATTCCATTTACTTGGAATGTACTCTGTCTCCAACTCTCCTTTCTTGTAAACTTCCTACATGGCTTAGATGTCAACACTTCCAGGAAGTATTCCTTGACTTTCTCATCTGAAAGTGAGCTCT
The DNA here is from genome assembly GCF_902635505.1 of Sarcophilus harrisii. Lineage (NCBI taxonomy): Eukaryota > Metazoa > Chordata > Mammalia > Dasyuromorphia > Dasyuridae > Sarcophilus > Sarcophilus harrisii. The sequence continues at coordinate 283,796,414 of NC_045429.1, read as the reverse complement.
CTCTCCTTTTTTTGAACTCTACCCTTCCCCAGAGCACTTTTATTGGCCATATTCTATCCTATATTGTAATTGTAATTGTATAAATGAATGATTGTTCCTACTCATGGGAAGTTTTCTTTTTTTTATTGTATGTGGAGGTAATCCAGGTTAAATGACTTGCCCAAAGGCATACAATTAATAAAGGTCAAGTGTCTGAGGCTAGATTTGAACTCAGGTCCTCCTGACTCCAGGGCTGGTTCTTTATCCACTGTGTCACCTAACTGCCTTCATGTGCACTTTTCTTGAAGGCAGCGGCTAAGGTTTATTTCTTTGACTTTCCCTTTCAGGGTTGACCACAAAAATATTTATAAATTAATGAGATCTTTGCACTATAAATTCAAATGTTTGGCTCACTTACTTGAACTGAACTTTGTTGGGACAGTACAGTAATCATCCCAAGTAATTCATTGCCTGATACATTATATTCCATTCCACCTGGGCTGCTTTCCCAGGCCCAAGTATTGCTTTATAGTTTAGTTATCCATTGTCAGAATGAAAGGTAACCACATAATCCAATTGCTTTTTATGGAGGAGAAGGAAAATTAACTTATTCAGAGATCACACAAGATATCAGAGATCAGGACTTCAGGGGCTCTTTTCACTAAATATGGCTTTCTGAGATAGACTGTGTCAGCCTAAAAGAGTGTGGTATTCTCCCAGTAGCCTCTTCTCTCTCCCTCCCAGAAATGCCTCCCAATTTAAAGCGTCATTTCCCTCTGTCTTCTCTTTCAGACTGCCTTTTCAAGGTGTGCCCCATGAACCGATATTCAGCCCAGAAGCAGTACTGGAAAGCCAAGCAGACCAAGCAGGACAAAGAGAAGATCTCTGATGTTGTCCTACTCCAGAAGCTGCAGGTGAGGAGGAAGAGGACCCTGGGGAGGAGTGGAAAGGGATCTCAGGACATAAAACATTGGAGCAGAGAATGTTAGAATGTAAAAATTCAATGTTGGAAGGAGACAAGATAGTCCAAACTTCCCTGGGCCACTTGGGCTTCTCTTTGACTAAAAGTGAAGTCTGTTCATCTTCATTGCCAACTACTCATTTTGTCTTCAGTGTGCAGAGATTTCCTGCTGCCAATCTTCCTTTGCCCACATTGTCCATTTTCCACTTCTCTGACTTGCCCCCAGCAGACACTTGACCCTGTTCCCTGATCTTGTTGCTCTTTGTTATGACTGAGAGTCCTTTCCAAGGACTTGACCTTGGCCTGAAGCTCTGACCTTGAGGCTGTCTCCAGCCTTACTTCCCAAGACTCTCTCTAGCACACTTAATCCCCTTGGGTGGTTGCTCAAGCTTGAGCTAAGAGGATGAGCTTATTGGGGTTAAGGAGCAGGGAGGATCACCCTGCGTCCCTGCTGTCCCTTGCAGCTGCCTGGCAGATGTGAGCAGTACAGGAAGTGGGGGTGGGTGGTGGACCCATTGCCTGTGGCAGAGTTATAAATAACTTCAAGTTTGTCTCTTCCTGGCCAGGAGGAGGGTGGCCCGTCTCTTACAGGGTTCTTTTCTCCTCTGTGACAGGCAGAGGCTGTGTCCCATGCTAATTCAGAGCCAGGTGTGTAAGAATACACTATCACACACACACATGTGCACACATTCAGATGAGTATTTGCTTATTCATAGTTTCATACTTAATACATTTAGGGTTTAGTAGGGTGCCTGACACACTAACAGGTCCATAATAAATGCTCTTCAACACTTTGCACAATTAAACTAGAGGTTCATAATCAGAGAGTTAAATACATTAACAGGCCCGGTATCTGTGTATCTATTTATTTAAAAAAAATTTTTTGGATAACCATTTCAATGTTATGCATTCTGCCTTAGCATTAAAACTATTGTTCTGAAAAAGGAATCTATAGGTTTCATAAGACTGTCAGAGGAGTCCATAACCCACCCCCTTCACTTAGACTCATTTTTTAGATATAGATGTACACAAATTCACATCCTTGGTGTGTTGTTGTTGTTTTTTTGCTTATACACAGTCATAGATATAGGAAGCAGGATCACATGTACAAAAAGTATTGCACGTGGAGTTGGAGGACCTAAGTTTGAATCTTCGCTTTCATATTTATGAACTCTCTAGGCCTTAATTTCCCCATATATGAAATGAGTTTTGAACTATGTGGTTTCTAGGGTGCCTTCCAACCCCAACAGCCCATGTTCTGTGACATCTACTCACAAAATGTCATCTAACACATATACTTACCACAAAACTCCCACTCTGATACCTCATCAAGGCATTTCTTGAGGGCTTTGCCAGCTAAGTTCAAGCTCAAGTTCTGGCAGGTTCTACAATCTGGGGAGAGGACCAGCCCAGCTAAGTACAGAAAGTCTCATTACTAGTAGGCTACATACATGATGACTCTTTGGCCATAGGAACCAATGAAATTTTAAAAAACCAAAATGGCCCTATCAGACCAATGTGGGCTCCTTTCTACTTCTTCAATAACAATGGCCAGGCAATGGGGATACAGATGCCAAAAATCGAATTGTATCAATCTTGATGGTCTAGCAATAAATCTAGAAAGGAAGTTACTAATAAGTAGTAAGGTGATCTAGAGTTCTCCTTGAAAAGGCCAATAAGGGAACATACAGAAATGGTTTTATTCTGTACCCAGAGGCAACTAAATACACTATTGCGTGGGATACTAGGTCATCTTGTACTTCAGTACTTGTGATATGTGCATGCAAAAAGATGTGGAAGTAATTACAACCTGTGCACTCACATTTGTTGTAGAGGATAAACCAGATTTTCCAAATTAAATCAATATATATTTGATATTAAATGACTTTAATTCAAAGCTGGAATAGTGAGATAGGTAGAAAGGGTGAAAATAATGTTGAGACATATGGTTCAGAAATAAGGAATGAGAGGGAACAAAGAGTTATATCTGACACAGAAACCTCACAACTATGTATCATCCCCTTCTTTGAGAACTGGACAAATGCTGAATAACATAAAAAAAATCCAAGTGATTATCTAAATTATCTTGTTAACAAGGAAAAAATTCCTCATTATTAATGTGGAATCCATTTCTGAATCAGTCTGTATTTAGTGAGACCATTGGCTTTTTAGAGGAAATATCAAAATGAGTACTAAGTTAGATAAAATAATAAAAATGAAGAGAAAAAATAACATGCAATTAAAATAACTCCAACCTGACTTATTTAAACGAGGTATTGATCTTTAAAAAAATGGAATATGAACAGAAAAAGGACCTGATTTGCCATAGCACTTTGAGTCAAAGGTTTAATTGACATCAAGTGAAGAGACCAAATTAATTTAAGAAGCACTTTAGTCAGCAGATATTTATTTGGTTTACAAACCAAATAGAGATTTATGGCAGCCAAAGGCAATACTAGTTTAACATGTCAACTCATTTGTAAAAATGTTACAGAGAAAGATGATGGAAGACAATAAGCACAATTGGAGATAATAAAATAGAGGGAAGCTGTAAAGGTAATCAGTTTAAAGAAAGCTTGGCAAGGCCCCTAACTAAACAAAGCCATATTGAGAATATTTAAGGATGAAACTGGAAGGAGGACAATAATCAGAAGAAAGAGGGAAAAGATCAGCAAAGTGCTTTATTCATTCATTTTAAATAACAAACCCTTTTCTCCATTGAGAAAAGTAGACCTGCCCACTTTTAACACTATGGTTTTGGATATTCCTCTAGAAGATTATTATTGAATAGAATTATGGTCTTGGATGTTATAGGAAGTATATATGAGATGGAGGAAGGGAACACTGTTGATGGTGACAGTGACAATGAGAGTAGTGAAAGTGGAAAGGGGGAAGTGAGAGTCAAGACAGACAGAATGAGAACAGTGAGAGTGAAAACACTGAAGGAGATCAGCAGGTTTTGACCTCCATGTTCCCAAGCTTTGGTGACTCCTCTGTGGCCCATTCTCTCACCTTCCAGCTCCATCCCTGTGGAATGTGGTTATTTAGAACTAGAAAATGGAACAGTTTCTTTCACCCTTGAATGAATGAGATTGAGTGGAGCCCATGGCAACTTGGTGTAGTATGAAGTGCAGAAATTTCAACCACTGCAGTCCTTCTCAATCCCAAAGATACTCCAGACCTTATTTCATTCATTTCCAATTCATACCCTCTTCTTAGATGATGCAGGGAGATCTGCCCTCTGGTCAATGAAGCTTAGTTAGGGAGAGCAGTCTCTGGATTTTCACCTCATTAAACTTAGTAACACCTTGAGCTTGGAGGACAGAGATCCTGCAGTACAAGTTCTCAGTCTGTTTTATCACTGGTGAACTCAGAGATCGGACTGATTGCCTCCATTCCCTTTACCCAGACTTAGACTCAAAGACCCAGACTTGTCTAATGAGCAAAAGGAGCACTGGCCAGTCAATCAGCAAACTTGGCTTCTCATCCCAACTCTGCCACCGATTCACTGTGTGACTTTGGGCAAATTATTTCTCTCTGAGTCTTAGCGTTTCTTTTTGTAAAATAAAGGATTTAGACCACATGGTAACTTATATTCCCTTGTAGCTTGGGTAGTTTGTGAGTAATGTTAGGAAATAAGATATTTCTTGGCTCTTTCTAGATATGGGTTCACAGTATCAAGAAGAAACTTTAGAGATCAATGGTCATGAGGGGATCATAAATTTATATCTGGAAGGGTTCTTAAGAAAGTAGTAGTATTGGAAAGCTTGCTGAATTTGGAGATAAAACACTTGGGTTCATACCCTGATTGTCATTTATTTTTTGTCTTATATTCAAATTGGGTCTCAGGATCCTTATCTGGAAAATACAAGGATTGGATTTGGTGACTTTTAAGGATCAAATCTTAAAAGTTTAATACAGTGCCTGGCACTTAAAAGGCACCTAAATGCTAATTTGATTTACCAATTGGTCTACCTCTCCTCATTTTATAGATGAGAAAAGTGACACCCAGGTTAGATAAGTAACTTTCCCTTTGTCATTCAGATAGTTACTGGCAGAACTGGACCTAACACATAGGCTGCCAAATCACATTCTTACTACAACATTCTGGGTCTCAGCTTTGGATTCTCACTCTGGACTTGGCTACCTATCGAGTGCCTGCTCCAGCTGGGCTGGTTCTGAGCTTAGGAGTCACTGACTCATTTTAGATACTCTAAGGGATAAGAGCATCCGGGAATCCTTTCAAGAGTGGCACTGACTCCCACCCCCAGACTTTGGGGAGCTGGGCCATGTCTTGCTCTTCCCTGCCTGCCTGCCCTCTACCTCCGCGCTTTTGTCTCAGCTCAAAGAGTAAGTCGGCTGGGCCTTAGAGGGGAGAAGCCAGGAAGAACTGAAATTAGTAGAAAGGAATTCCTGACTGAGAGATGTGAAGGAATGCCTAGGGAAGACTTTTTTCATGTGAAAAAGAAAACATTAGGAGAACCACCATTAAATTTGAACTTTCCTTTGTGATGTAAATAATCATATCTCATATTTATAGAGCTCTTGCTTTGTGGCTTACAAAGTGCCTTTCTCACAATAGCCCCATGGATAGATAGTGCGAGTATTGCCTTCTATATTGTACAGATGAGGGAACTGAGATAAAGGGGAATGAAGCCCAGGAGGTCACCTAGCCAGTTGGAGTCAGAGGTGGGGTCATAGGAGCTGGTAAGAAACCTTTGATTCAGAAAAATAGAATAAATTGTTCCAGGTCTCACAGGGATTAAATATCAGAATTGGGATGGCAGAGGCAGACAGAGGTAGGATTCAAATCCAGAGCTCTTTCTAGTGTGCCTCTTTCCTTACCCATTACCACTAGGTACTCTGTTGCCTGCTGAGGAGAAAAGCCCTTGTCAAATACAACAAGAAGTAGCATTAGAAAGGACGTGCAGTCCACTGGGGGTGTGGGAGTTAAGAAAGAGGTGATCCAATCCAGGATGGAGGAGTGTTTTTATGGGGTTTATATTGGCAGAAAGTTTGTGCTCTAACAATGGATGTGAAAGACATCCAATTCAGTTGGGAAATCTTTCCTTGTAGGATTTTAAGAATGGGTAGACTGTCATCAATGTTGGATGTTATTCAGAGCCTTAAGCCTCTCTTGCCTGTAATCAGCTTCTTGGGATGTCATTGGCTCAGGCAAACAACTCTAACTCTTGAATCTTTAGTCTGAGATTGACTTTTCATGATCCCTGAGGTCAGAAATCTGCTGTACTTGATATAGGCAATTACCTATATTCTCATTTCTCGATTGCTATCACCACCTCTGGTGGCTTAGATTTAGCATTCACTTCTCTCTTTCCCTTTTACCCATTGTTTGCCCACACTCAAGACCACAAAGTACTGTGTCCTTTTTTTTTTTTATTCAATAGTATTTTATTTTTCCAAGTACATGTAAAGATAGTTTTCAACATTCATTTTTGTAAAACTTTGTGTTCCAAATTTTTCTCCCTCCTTCCCTTATTTCCTCCCTTCCCAAGACAGCAAGCAATCAGATATAAGTTAAATACATGTAATCTTTTAAAACATATTCCATATTTGTCATGTTGTGAAGGAACAATCAGACCAAAAGGGGGAAAAAACTATAAGAAAGAAAAAGCAAACAAACAATGAAGGTGGATCAATGCATAGTTTGATCCACATTTAATTGCCACAGTTCTCTCTCTGGATGTGGATAGCATTTTCCACCTCCAAAACTAGTTTCCTAGCTTCATAAGGGAAAAGAAAGCATGTAAGTTAAGAAATAATATTCTAAACTTAGATTAGTAGAGAGGGAACATGATATAGTAGTTAGAGAGAGAGAGAGATGGCTTCAAAGTCAATGAAACTTGGATCCAAATCCTGATAAGACCCTGGGCAAGTAACCTTTTCAGGGCTTGCCAAGCTTCTTTCTAAATTTGTAGGTTGGTAGAAGGAGCATATTCATTTTGAGTTTCCTAATCTAATGAAATCACAGATCCAGCACAGAAAAGTGATAGGAAAAGTCTATCTGGTTCCAGATTAGATCAGACCTATGCTTTCTAACCTAATCAATAACTACAGTTCTCCAGGTTTAACCTGGTCTAGGGACTTTGCCTAGGAGATGGATGTTGTATTGTCTGCTTTCACCATGGCCCTAAAAGAAAACGGCTTTGTCTATTTAGAATATATGGTGGCTAAGTTTGTAACTTATTTATCTGGTTTTTGTGGAGTGCTACCATTGGTCCACTCTTCCAATCCAAAGCTCATCTTCAGCCAGTCAGGAAGTCTCTGGTTTGGGGTGCTTCACCTTTAATATTTTTAAATCTTTCATGATCTGTTGCTCAAACTTGATCTGTAATTTTAGTCGTGCACTAATACACTCTGAGAAGTAGTGTGGCTTAGAAAATAGGGAGATTCCCTCTGTCAGGAAGACCTGGATTCCCACCTTTAACTTACACATTTCATATTGACTGCATGATGCTGGACAGGTTCCTTAACCTTTCACTGCTGAAGAGCATTCTGTGACTAGGAGTTGCAGAGAAGTCCTGGCCTTTCCTCATTTTCCTCAGTCTCTCTTGACTAGGAAAGGCTGACTTTGCTTTAGTTGTCTTGAGCTATAGCTTGCCACTGGACCCAGATGGCTCTGGAGGGAAAAGTGAGGTAGGTGACCTTGTACAGCCTCCTTTGCTTAAATCCAATTCACTTGAATACCATGGTATTACCTCCCTAATTTTGAGAATGAAGGATAAACAACAACAATCCTGGGACAAGGAATAATGAATTTCTGATCTAATGTGTCTATAGTGTTCCCATGATAGTTCATTTGGGAAAGATAGAGTATTTTTTGTCATAGGGGCCAAACCCCACAGAGAGACTCTCTTCTAATCCTTTCCTTATTCTTTACTTTCCCCTCAAATTTGTATCTTTTTGTAGCATGCAGCCCAAATGGAACAAAAGCAGAACGAGACAGAAAACAAGAAAGTTCATGGAGATGTGGTGAAGTATGGCAGTGTCATACAGGTAGAGACTTACCTCCATCCTCATTGCTTCAGTGTCTCCCTCCTTCCTCCATCCCAACCTCAAACTCCATTTATCCTTCATATCCCCTCATTCATATGTGCTTGGAAGTTGGTGCCCTTTAAAGAAATGAACTTATCATTTCTTCTTTCTTTTCCTCCCCTATTTTATCTGGAGAGAATTGGGAGGAAGTGTGATATCAGGAGGAAACTTAGGGAATGGAGAAGGTGACCTTAAGTTACCGTTTCTGAGGTGGTAAACTGACCCCTGGGACATAAGGATGTGTGTGGATGTGTGAGCAGGTTGATTTGTCTCTCTGTGTTGTGATTTTGTGAGTGTCTTGGTATAAGGCAAATTGTTTATAAATTGATTAAAACTTGGGTATGATTGTGAAGGTGTAAATTTTTAGCTCTTTGGGTTAGACTGTGATGAGCATGACTGTAAGATTTGGATGTTATAAGTGTATTTTTGTGACTTTATGAGGCCAAGGTGTGATTTTTGTGTGGCAGTATGATCTCATTTGTGTGGTTTTGTGACTAAATCACAAATGCATAGCATGATTGAGACTTGGTTAATGTAGCTCTCTCCCCCCCTCTGCCCCCCCCCTCAATTTCATGTACTTCATGTACTACTTAGAGGTTTTCACAGGATATAGTGAGGAAACAGAAAAGTATCTTGAAATTTAGGGCCACATAAACTTGAATGCATCAGCAGAGGACAGAAGGAACTGAACATTTTCTCCACAAGTTAATTATAAATTGTGAGATTAGGCATTAATTTAAGTTTCACCATTTGGAGCAGCATTTTAAGAATCTTTCCCCAGAATTTGTATAATAGTATCAAAAGGTAACAACTTTCAGAGACTATTTCGTGAGCCCTGATTCTGTTGTAATTGATGGGTATGATTGTGTATATATATATATTTTTTTTTTGGTCACTGATTCTGTCTGTGATTAATAGATGATTGATCATGAATGTGTATGTTTTGGTGGCTGCGATTCTGTGTGACTAATGGTGCAATTATGAATGTTCTTTTTGGTTGACTGTCTTTATGACTGTGCTTGTGTGTGACTGATGAATAGGGTTGTGAATGTGTCTTTTTTTGGGGCACAATAAAGTGCCAAGTCTGGTGTCAGGAAGACTCATTTTTGTGAATTCAAATCTGGCCTCAGATACTTTCCAGTTATCTGATTCTGGGCAACTCATTTAACCCTATTTGCTTTAGTTTCCTCATCTGTAAAATGAATTGAAGAAGAAAATAGTGATTCGCTCCAGTATCTTTGCCAAGAAAACCTCAAATGGGGTGACAAAGAGTTGGACATGACTGAAAAATAACTGAACTTACATTTTTTGTCAATTTTTTTTCTTTTTGTGATTGTGATTCTGCATGCGACTGAATGGATTTTTTTGGGTGATTGTATAATTGTGCTTCTGTATGACTGATGGGTGTGGTTGTGAATGTATATTTTCTGGTGACTATTTATAACTGTGATTCTCTGTATGGTATGATATGTTTGTGAGACTGTGCATGAATATATTTGAGTAACCAGGCATATGGTTTTTGTGAGTCTCTGTGCATGTTTGACTGCCTGTGCCATGGTGTATGTGTGGGGCCTGAGATAAACATTGCTGGCTCAGTTCCCTTTGCTGGGAGCTCTCACTTGACCCTTGGGGTTGGCCATCACAACTTCCTGTCCCTATCTCCTTTTCTTGTCTTTCAGCTTCTTCACATGAAAAGCAACAAGTATTTGACTGTGAATAAGAGGCTGCCAGCTCTGCTGGAGAAGAATGCCATGAGAGTGACTCTGGATGCCACTGGAAATGAGGGCTCCTGGCTCTTCATACAGCCTTTCTGGAAGCTTCGAAGCAATGGGGACAATGTGAGTCCCCAGCTGGTAACAGAGAAGAGTTAGGAAGGAGCTGAGACTTCTCACACATCAAAGGGCAAAAGGTCCCATTAGAGGCTGAGACAATTGGATTGGGTATTTCTCCTGTATCTTTGTTTCTGATCCTTTTGGGGAATGGGCTGGGGTGAACATTGACCCTCCAGTTTCACATAGGAAGAAAACAGGGCCCAGAGAGAAGATTGGAAAGCCTGGAAAGAAAATGTTAGGAAAGAAAAGGTCCTAAGAAAAGGTGGGTGACTAAAGGGAGGGAGTTCTCCTTCTCTCCCTGTTCCTTGTATTCTCACCTGTTCTCTCCCAACCAGGTGGTTGTGGGGGACAAAGTCATCCTGAATCCTGTCAATGCTGGACAGCCTCTGCATGCCAGCAACTATGAGCTCAGTGACAATGCCGGCTGCAAAGAGGTGAGCCAGAGGGATTGGGAGGGCTTTCTGTCCCCTTTTTTTGTCCTGTTCTTGGAGGACTATGGGGTAACTGTTATCTGGGCTGATGAAGGATGCCTGCACAGATAGTTTCTCCCATATCTCAGTATGTTCCTTATAAGGGCTAATCTTGATGAGGGAGGAGAGGCAGCGATGAAGTGAGTGCCCTGGGAATAGGAGTGCTCAGGGCTCAGGTTAGGATTTAACTATTGGATACAGAAGATTGAATATATCCTTAAAACTGAATGTCTTCTTCACTGGGCTCTGAGTGGGGGAGGCCCACGAGGGCAGAGGAGTGTCTGCAGGTGTCCCTCTCCCAGAGATGACTCTGCAATGCCCTCCCAATCTCTATACCCTCAGTTACTTGGCACCTCTGGGACTTTACAGGATTTGTTTTCCTTCACTCAGGTCAACTCTGTCAACTGCACCACCAGCTGGAAAATAAACTTGTTCATGAAGTTCCGAGACCACCTGGAAGAAGTTTTGAAAGGGGTAAGAGCCTTAGAGAAAAGATCTTCAAGATAATGTTCTTTGGTACAAGTGTAGAATTTCTGCTACTTTGGACCCTGTGGTCAGTGGATTTTTGGAGCTCAGGAGTTCTGAGCTGCAATTTAACTAAGTCATTCGGGTGCCTACTAAACTCAACATAAAAATGATGAGTCTCCAGAAGGAGGAACCACCAGATTGTCCAAGGAGGGGCAAACAAGTCCAGATAGGAAATATAACAGATCAAAGCTGTTAGACTAGTAAGTGTGGACTTGTGCGCTTTCTCTGTATCTTCTCTACTCTAGCCTGAGAGAGAGAGAGAGAGAGAGAGAGAGAGAGAGAGACTTAGGCTTTAAAGAAAAAAAATATATACTTTTCATTTGCTTAGTGATTTCCCCAGCAGCACACTTTTTAAAAAAATTTAATTAATTAATTATTTATTTTATTTAATAGCCTTTTATTTACAGGTTATATGTATGGGTAACTTTACAGCATTAACAATTGCCAAACCTCTTGTTCCAATTTTTCACTTCTTACGCCCCCACCCCCTCCCCCAGATGGCAGGATGACCAGTAGATGTTAAATATATTAAAATATAAATTAGATACACAATAAGTATACATGACCAAACCGTTATTTTGAGTAGCACACTTTCTTCACTATTTGCATTCCCCCCCCCCCGTTCTCCCCCATCTTTCCCTTCCCAATCTTAGTTCATTGTTTCTTCACTTCATTCTCCCTGGTCCTGTTCTCCTTTCTTATTCCTCTAGCTCTGCTTTCTGGGGCTGCCCTTCCTTTCCCATCATCCCAGCTCCATCCTACCTAACTCATTTTATAGATGAGGAAATTGAGGTAAACAGAGTAAAGTGATTTGCTCAAAGTCACACAATTAGTAAACATCTGTGTTTGCATTTGAATGCAGGTCTTCCTTGTCAGGCCTACTACTTTATCTGCTGAGCTACCTAGTTGCCTTTTTTTTTCCCCCCTCTAGTCCTTTTTCTAAACAAGTTTTCTATGTTTTGGGGCCTCTGTCTTTTTTCTTTGTCCTTTGTCTTTCTACTTTCTTCTGTTTCCCTCAACAAGGAGCTTATATCATCATCTTATGCCTTTTGCCCTATGCTTTCTGTGGCAGAAAGTACCCTCTCCCAAATGTACAATGGATTTGATGGCAACTCTTCCCAGATGAGAAAGAAGTAATCATAATGGAAACTAGACTTCAGATATACTTCTGAGCTAAGAGAGTTTTATTTGACAAGTGGGTGAGGTGATAGTTCTTCCAGGAGAGTCCCAGAAGCATAAATTATTCAGGAAGGGGAGTAGTCATGAATAAGGAGGAAAAAAAATAGAAACTTTTTAAAAGAAATTATCTCATACAGCAGAGTGAATTGATTGAAAGATAAATAAAAAATAATACAAAAAGGAAGCCAGATGCTTAGTAATTGTAATGCCCAATTTTGGCCGCTGAAAAGAGATGAGGAACCAATTTTATCCTTTTGATAGAGAGGTAAGGGACTATGGGTACATAATAGTGTATATACTGCCAAACAAAGTTATTGGATCTGTTGGTTTTGCTTAATTGTTTTTCTTTGTTCCAAAAGACTCTGTTGGGAGTGATGACATATTCATAATTGACTGTGATGTAAAAACAAAAAAAGTTAGCAAAATGTTTAAATAATGAAATTGATGGAGGCGTTTGGGAGCAGCCATTAGAAAAAAAAATTTCAAAGAACAGAAAGAAAAGAGAAAGCCTAATTCAGGGGAATTTAGGGGATTTTCTTGGCAGGATGACACCACTAAGTTAGGATTCAGGGTAGCTATGAAGAGAGTTGACTTAAAAGTGGAACACAAGAATAAACCCAAGTAACCTGAGAATTCAGGCCAAAGGAATAAAACATTTGTGAAATCTATTTGATAGTCTGGAAAAGGTGCCTGATTGATGAACTAAATTTTAACAAGCTAGTGTAAATAATTAACACATTCTATTACAATCACACTTTCATCACTTCTCCCATCCCAGGTGGGTACACATTGCTGTTAGCCTCTTGGTTCTGACCTTTCTGCTTTGCAGAGGCTTCGTTGTCTTTTTTTTTTTTTTTAATTATAGCTTTTTATTTACAAGTTATATGCATGTGTAATTTTTCAGCATTGACAATTGCAATATCTTTAGTTGCAATTTTCTCCCTCCTTCCCCCCACTCCCACCCCCAGATGTCAGGTTGACCAATACATGTTAAATATGTTAAAGTATAAGTCAAATACAATATAAGTATACCTGTCCAAACAGTTATTTTGCTGTACAAAAGAGTCGGACTTTGAAATAGGGTACAATTAGCCTGTGAAGGAAATCCAAAATGCAGGCAGACAAAATATAGGGATTGGGAATTCTATGTAATACATACAATTCTATGTAGATTGGGAAATCTACTATGTAGAATATGTAGTTCATTCTACATATGAACTATGTAGGTTCATAGTCATCTCCCAGAGTTCTTTCGCTGTATTATTCTTACAGAACAATAATATTCCATAACATTCACATACCACAATTTATTCAGCCATTCTCCAATTGATGGGCATCCACTCAGTTTCCAGTTTCTAGTCACTACAAAAGGGCTGCCACAAACATTCTTGCACACACAGGTCCCTTTCCTTTCTTTAAGATCTCTTTGGGATATAAGAGGCTTCCTTGTCTTGGTGAAGGTCTCTTCTATCTCCAAATTTATAATCTCTATGTTTTTTAAGTGGGGCAGCTAGGAGATACAGTGCATGAAGTGCTGGGCCTACTAAAAGGAAGACTTATCTTCCTGAGTTCAAATTTGGCCTCTCACTTACTAGTTGTATGCCCCTGGGCAAGTCTTAACCCTATTTGCCTCAGTTTTCTCATCTGTAAAATGGGCTAGAGAAGGAAATGGCAAACCACTCCAGTATCTCTGCCAAGAAAACTTCATATGGGGTCATATAGAGTCAGACATAACTGAAGTGACTAAATATGAACTCCAGAACAGGATTGGGAAGGGATATAACCAGTGATATTGTTGCCCAGGAGTTTCAGATAGTATGGTTTCCAGACAGTGGGAAGAAAAAGGAGAATTCAGTAGTCCAGACCTTCTGTCATAAGACATCTTTTTCATGCTCTGGGGTCAGAGGATCTTGGGTATTTATAGGAAGAAAAGGATCCTTTGCTTAGCCCAGTCTGGTTTATTTCCCATAAGGTCCCAGGCAGAGAAGCTCAATCACCTGGGAGACTAGAAGTTTCTCTGTCATAGAAAATTTCCAAAAATAGAAGGGACCAGGGAAAAGGCTGGGTAGAACAGAAGGGGTCCCAAGCAGTAGGAGGGGAATGGGTAGGTAACCAAAAGCCTGTTGGACAAAAAAAGCCTAGAAAAACATAGACCCTGTAAGGAATACACAAATGACTCATAAATGGTCTTTATTCTCAAGAAACTGACAGTCCGTTGTTGGGAAGAAAGTATGCTCAGAAACGTCCACAATACATTTGACAGAAAGTGATTAGTGTTATAAGAAAAGTACAGACAATGCTGTGTGAATTTTGACAACAGTGAGATCACTCTTGGGAAGGAAGGCTTTGGAAGAAATAAGCCATTTGAGCTGAGTTTTGAATGACCGAAGAGAATATAAAATGTTCAGTATATTTGGAAAATTGTGACTAGTCCAGTTTGGCTGGATTCTAAGGTGCATAAAGGGAATTAGCATTAGGCAGACATTTATTTATTTTTATTTTTAAAATTTTTGATTGATGTTAAACTTAAATATAACCCCCCTCCCCAAAAAAACCACAACACAAAAAAGATGATTCAATATGAAACTATGAATTAATATTATACATAATTTTCAAAACTATCCTGCTTTTCTGTGCTTATTTGTTCTCTGCTGCACACACTTTTCCTTTCCTCCCTCCCCATGCCACACTATAGGCTATCATTACACACACATACCCACACACACATACACAAAACCATACTATACATACTTCTATTTATTATACTTTTTTCTGGAGGTAGATAACATCTTCATTCATAAGTCTTTTGTAGTTGATTTGAATATCAATATATTCAAAATAATTTATTCATAATTATTATTGCAACAATATTGCTATTGCTGTGACATTTTCTTGATTCTGCTCATTTTGTTCTTCATTATGGGATTTTTTTTCTTGAAAGTAGTCTATGTTTCCCTAAAATCATAATTTCTTTATTTTTTAAAAATTTTTTACTGAGGCAATTGGCTGTCAAGTCACTTGCACAGGGTCACACAGCCACTAAGTGTTACGTGTCTGAGGTCAGATTCGAACTCAGGTCCTCCTGAATTCAGGCTGGTGCTCTATCAACTACACCAAGTAGCTGGCCCTCAAATAATCATTTCTTACTGCACAATCATGTTCAGCAACTTGTTTAGCTATTCCCCAATTGATGGGCATCCCCTCAATTGGCAGTTCTTTTCCACTATAAAGAGAGTTGCTAATAAATATTTTAGAACATACAGGTTCATTTCCTTTGCCCCCTTCCAGATCACCTTAGAAAATAGACCTGATAGGAGTTTGCTGAGTTGAAGGTTAAACACAGTTTTATAACTCTTTGAGCATAATTCCAGATTACTCTTCCAAAACAATTAAATCACTTTATACACAGATATTTATTAAGTGCCTACTATATGCATAGTATTATACTAGTCCCCAGGGAAGATACAAGGTTTAAATAAGACAGTCCTTGTGGAACTCTATAAATAACTGTAACAATTCACATAAGTACATTACAAAGTTATAAAACAAAATATATTGAAGTTGCAGATTCATAGATATACAAACTTAAAACATAAGTTATATGTTATAGACCTGGGCAATATTTTATAACAGCAAATTACAGTTACAAGTGGATGATAAACTACAATTTCAAAAAAGTTTGAAAATATTTTGTACACTTGTCAGTTGAAGTCAGTTGAAGAGGAGAAATGTTATTCTAGTCCATATATTTGGACTTTTGCACAGACATCTCTCATGCTCCAAGTATAATTCTCAATGCTCCTCACAAAATTTGTGGTTTACTTCAAAACTCAGCTCAAATGCCACCTCTTCCCTGAGTGCCAGCTGCTAGTGCCTCCCCTACCAAATTTCCTTGTACTTATTTTGCAGTAAGCTTGTTGAAGGTGGGGCCTTTGTATCTTAATTCCCTACCACGATGCTTGACACATAGTAGGTACTTAATAAGTGTTTACTGGATTGGATATCAGAAAAGGCTTCTTGGAAAGAGGAGTTGAGTTGGCTTTTGCCATGCCGAGGGAGGGTGGGACGGCATTCCAGCCAAAGGTAAAAGCACCTTTACAAAAGTGCTGAGGCTGAAGAGCATAGGACCTCTTTAGAGGCCAGAAAGTCCTTCAGTTTGGTTGGAAGATAAAGGTGTGAATAGGGCTCAGAGTTGTTTTAACTTACATTTCTCTAATTATTGTTTGCTTAGAGCATTTCTCCTATGACTTGGTAGCTTTGATTTCTTCCTAGGAGACTTAACCAGATCTGTTTCTTAGGAAGATTAGTTTGGCATTAACATGAAAGACATTGAATTTTAAAATGCACAGAAGAAAATAGAATATACTGGTAGGATCATAGCAATTTTATCACTATTTTATTAAATAACGATAGATCTGTTCTCTCTATACTATATATCTATCACAGTCTATTGGAATTGAAAAAGAATAGGAATGAGAAGAGCTCTAGAAAACTTGTAATCCTCTAATTTGAGGGGATAGCAATGAGGACCAGGGCCATCATGCTAGCAGTAGGAATAGAAGAGAGGGGAGAGATGTGAATGCAGAGGTGAATTCAATAGAATTAACAACTGATTTGATGTGGGGAATGAGGGAGAAAGATCTGTCAATTGGTCAAAGATAATAGCAAAATTTAAAACATGAGAGACAGAATAAACATAGAAAGGTGGGTTAGGATCAAAGCATGGAAGGCTTCAAATACTGAGCTGAGAAGTTTATGCCCCACAGACTTTCTCATGTTGTAGAACATGTAGTTCTCATGTGCAGTTTTTTTATCTCTTCCTCCCTCCCTCCCTCACTTCCTCTCTTCCTCCCTTCCTTCCTTCCTTTCTCCTTCCCTCCCTCCCTTCTTCCTCCCTTCCTCCCTCTGATGAATGGGTCTTGTTTTGAAGAAGCTCATTGTGTTCATTTCTGGTCCTTATGGTTTCAGAAAATTAATAGACTGAAGAATGTCCAGAGGAAGACAATGAGGATATTTTAGGACCTTGATACTGTGACGTATGAATATGAGTGGAAGGAACTAGGGATGTGTTTAACCAGAAGAAGAAAAGATTCAGAAAGAGCACAATAGCTGCTTTCAAATATTTGAAGGGCTGATGTGTGAAAGAGGGAATACATTGGTTCCCAGAAGGCAGAAAGGGGAGCAATGGATGAAAATTGTGAAGAGACCACATTAAGTTTGGTATTGGGAAAAGCTTCCTCATAGGTAGAACTTCCCCCAAGTGCAAGAGACTGTCTAAAGTGTTGAAGGGTAGAAACAGCTAGATGGCATAGTGGATTGAACAGTGGTCCTAGAGTTAGGAGGACCTGAGTTCAAATCTGCCCTTAGACACTTAACACTTACTAGCTGTATGATCCTGGGCAAGTCACTTAACCCCAATTGCCTTCCCCCCCCGCAAAAAAAAAGCATTGGTCAGTCTACCTCCTTAGTGGTCTTCAACTAGAAGCTTGGGGACCACTTGTTTAGTAGGTCTATAGAGGGCATTTTTTTGGGGATGAGGTAGTCTCTGAGGTTATTTTCTGATTCTAATATTCTGTGATTCTATGAAGCATAGGGGAAAAAATTCTCAGACCATGAACTAAATTATAGAAGCCACAGCCTTTTCCTCAGGGATTCACTTGCAGCAAGAAGGCTTCATGGTTGAAACCCTTTGGATCTATCCCATAAAACAACCCTGAACTCCACTTTGAGCCTTTCTTCTTTCCCCCTTCTTATTTGCAGGGAGATGTAGTGCGTTTGTTCCATGCTGAACAGGAGAAGTTTCTAACATGTGATGAGTACAAGGGCAAGCTACAGGTGTTTCTCCGTACCACCCTGCGCCAGTCTGCCACTTCAGCCACCAGCTCCAACGCACTTTGGGAGGTGGAGGTGAGATCCTGAGGATGCAGTTCCTCAGAACCCCAGAGCCCAGTTCCTGACATTCATACTCACTAATTTGACCACCATATTGTTTGTGTAAACTTCCTTTAATGTAAAACATGTCCATACCAGTTGTTATTGTTGTTTTAACCCAAGAACCCCAATTCTATCTTGAACCCCTAGCTCCTGAGGCCAGACCAATACTCTTAATCTTTTCTAGCTCCAGTTCTTGAATCATTACTCCCTTTCCATAAAGTTTTCTCTAGCCCTTACCTCCATTATCAGCACTTTGAACCCCATCTCCCCACTCTAATCTGCAACCCCTCTCATTTCTCAAACTCTAGGTCCCTGACTCCTAATATTTCCATTTCTTCTATAATCCTATAGGAAAAAAGCTAATATCTTCCAAATCACTAGGTCTAGCTCTTCCAGGAGCCCCAGGGATAGGAGTGGAGTGTCTAAGTTCTTTGAGGTCACCCTCTTCTGCCCGTTCCAGCCTTCACTTGTAACTTGTTCTTCTTGGGCTTATATTTTCCCACTCCCCTTGGATCTGAGCACACCTTGACATTTCTCAGTTTCTATGATTCTCTCTTAGGTTGTGCATCATGACCCCTGTCGTGGAGGGGCTGGTCACTGGAATGGCTTGTATCGCTTCAAACACCTAGCCACAGGCAATTATCTGGCAGCAGAGGTGAGGACAGGAGACTGAGATGCGTTGACGTTGTATGTCTTTACATGTATGTTTGTATAAACGTAAAAACATTTGTGAACACAGATTTGAATATATGCATGAATTTATATGTGTGTTTAAGTATTCTGGCATATGTACATAAGTGATACACACACATGCATATAAAACAGCTTAGAATTGTGTGCATATGCTAATATACCTGTATATGTGCATTTTTTAAAATTTTTATTTAATAGCCTTTTATTTACAGGATATATACATGGGTAACTTTACAGCATTAACAATTGCCATACCTCTTGTTCCAATTTTTCACCTCTTCCCCCCCCTCCACCCCCTCCCTAGATGGCAGGATGACCAGTAGATGTTAAATATATTAAAATATAAATTAGATACACAATAAGTATACATGACCAAAACGTTATTTTGCTGTACAAAAAGAATCAGACTCTGAAATATTGTACAATTAAGCTGAAGGAAATCAAAATGCAGGTGTGCATAAATATAGGGATTGGGAATTCAATGTAATGGTTTTAGTCATCTCCAGAGTTCTTTTTCTGGCATAGCTAGTTCAGTTCATTACTGCTCCATTAGAAATGATTTGTTGATCGTTGCTGAGGATGGCCAGGTCCATCAGAACTGGTCATCATATAGTGTTGTTGAAGTATATAATGATCTCCTGGTCCTGCTCATTTCACTCAGCATCAGTTCGTGTAAGTCTCTCCAGGCCTTTCTGAAATTATCCTGTTGGTCATTTCTTACAGAACAGTAATATTCCATAATTTTCATTGTATATGTGCATTTTAAATATATGTGCATACCTGTATGTGTTATGAAGGAATATGGGGGAAGAAACCTGGGAGAAGATTTCTGTAGTTCTTGGGTTCTCTCTTACTGCTCTGCCTTGTTAGGGTGTGGTGTGTGGAGGGGAGGATTGGGAGGAAGTTGGGGGAGTAAGCTTATTACCTGTATGAACACGGGCAGGTCCATTTCCCTCTTTAGGCCACAGTTTTCTCATCTGCAAAATCGGGGTTTAGATTAGATGATCTCCTAAATCTCTAATTTCTTTTGGAAGTAGGAAGTTAGTATTTAGGCTGACAGCTATGGCTTAAAATATGTGAGAATGAGGAAACACCTATCTTATCCCTGGGGATTTGTAGATATTTTCTCATCTTCTATTCCAGGGTGGTTTGGGCATTGTTTGGTGCTTTAAAAAAGTCCTTTGTAGGCCTAACTGGAGGTAGTACAGTACATAGAGTATTGGATTTAGAATCAGAAGAGAGATCTGATTTCTAAATCTGCTTGAGACACTTACCAGCTTATAAATTGGGCAAGTTGCTTAGCCACTTTCAGTTTCAATTTCCTCATCTATAAAATGGGGATAATACTAGCATTCATCTCCCACGATTGTGGGGATTAAGTGAAAACATACGTGAAAGTGCTTTGCAAACCTGAAAATGCTAGATAAATACTAGCTATTATTTCACTGAGCTTGATAGAGCAGACCAGTTAATATTCTTTGTTCTTTTTCTAGGAAAACCCCAGCTACAAGGGTGATTCAGGAGAACCAAAAGCTACAGGAACTGTAAGTGGCTTTTGGAGGGCAGGGACCGTCTTCTTATATTTAGTTTTGTGTAGATAGTAGGTGCTTAATACATGTTTGTTAGGTAATTGGAGTGTAAGTGTAAAGGGCTTCCACAGACAGGGATTTGGATCAAGCAGCCAGAAGCTGGAAGGAAGCTCTAGACCCCCTGAAGTAGTGGGTACAAGAGGAGGCTAAAAAGTCTCAGAAGCTAATGCTGATGGAGGCGGGAAGGGTGGAGGTCTCAGGAGGTCCTATTTCCCTTAGGCATCCCAGGGAAGAACTGGTCGAAGAAATGCTGGCGAGAATATCAAATACCGACTTGTGGCTGTGCCCCACGGGAATGATATTGCTTCCCTCTTTGAGCTCGATCCCACCACACTCCAGAAGACTGATTCTTTTGTGCCCAGGTTTGCCTTCCTCACTCACTCTGTCCCTCTCACTCCTGACCTGAGAGGAGGATCCCAGCACTATCATAAGACTATAGATCTAGAGTTGGACCTTAGAGTCATGTCTGAAGCCATCATCTTACTGATGAGGAAATTGGGGCCCAGAGCCAAAGTGACTTGCTCAAGGCCGTACAGCTAGTACACTCTCAATGCCCTGTACCAGGGCCAGTTTACATTGAAGTCTTTGACTTCAAGTCCAGCACTGTACACTAGAGAAACAGGGCAAAGAAGGTATGTATGGATAATGGTGCTTCTTCAAAGATGATGGAACATCCCTTACCCTGTGTCTTCTACCTGGTGTGTTATATGTGATGTTTGTTTAGGCCTGAGAGTGGGTTCTAGTATTACCTCTGTCACCAAGTAGTTGTGTCACCTTCAGGTCATTTCCATTCTCCAAACCATTCTCTGTGAGACAGGATTATAATACCTATGATACCTCACTGTACACAGGGCTTTTTAGAAAATTAAAAATTGCTGGACAAGAGGGAGATTATATCATGGCCTACCACTTCTTTGCCACGTTGCATCTCCCCTCATCCCATGAGCCTCTGCCCAGTTCCCAGGTATCCTCGGACCATTAGGTGACCACTGACCTCTCTATGACTCATAACCTTTGTATGATCCCAAACTCTCTGTGGCAGAAACTCCTATGTCCGCCTGCGCCATCTCTGTACCAATACTTGGATCCAGAGCACAAACGTCCCCATTGACATAGAGGAGGAGCGGCCCATCCGACTCATGGTACCTTCCAGCCCCTCAGGACAGTGGAGAGGGAGGGAAGAAGGGAAAGGGATAGAGAAAGGAGAATGGCTGTTGAGGGGAGGTTATGGGATTAGGCTAACCCCAGGTTGTTGCAGCTGGGCACCTGCCCCACCAAGGAAGACAAAGAAGCTTTTGCCATCGTCTCTGTGCCCGTCTCTGAGATCCGAGACCTTGACTTTGCCAATGATGCCAGTTCTATGTTGGCCAGTGCTGTGGAGAAACTCAATGAGGGTTTCATCAGCCAGAATGACCGCAGGTAGCCCCCTTGGGCATGTGGGTTATCAACTGATTGTCTTCTTAAGTAGTCAGTGAGATCAGTGTCTTTGTCCCTAAAATCATCCTTAATGGATTAATGGAGTTTATAAAATTGAGGATTTCTTAATTTATTTAAGAGATGGGAATATTTAGTCTGAGAAAGAGAAAACTCTTCAAGGAACACAATAACTGTTTTCAAATATTTTAAGGCCAGCCCCATAGAAGGTAAATAATTAGATTTGTTCTGTTTATCTTTAAAGGGCAGAACAGGGAAATATGAGGTTGGGTGAGTTGCAGAGAGGCACATTTAAGTTGAATATAAGTGTAGCAGGGATAATCAGGGAATCCCCTTGAGCAGGAAATTGCTGAACCAGCTCTTACTTGCTTAAGGGAGCCAATTGTTAAATATTCAGTGTTAGCATTTACATCTCAGAAAAAAGCATATGCTGTAAGTTGATTTATTGTTTTGCTGATTTTCTATATTTAGGAAAATTAATGCAGATTAATCTTAAAAGTCTAGGGTTGTTTTTGAAGGACACTTACTTGTTAAAAATTTGCCAGTATCCTAGAATCATCTTTGATTCTAACTTCTTCCTTAACCTCCCATATCCAATCATCTGCCTCTATTGTGAGAATTATAGATTTATGAATTATTACCACTTACATGGTTGTTGTTTAGAAATTTAATATTGTCTGAATCTTTTCTTGACAAAAATAGTGGAGTGGTTTGCCATTTCCTTCTCCAAGTCAATTTATAGATTAGGGAAACTAAAGCAAACAGGTTTTTCCTCCAGACTCAGTGTTTTATCCATTGCACCACTTAGCTGTCTTATTTATATGGTAGCAGAGGAGAGAAATCATGGAGCCAGGAAACTTGGCTTTAAGACCTACCTGATACATACTATGTGACTTTGAGTAAGTCACTTGACTTCTCCATAGTAGACTAAGATGATAAATTGCAGAGAAAGTGCTCAAACTTCACTGGTAGAAGGAGTGTTAAGTATCTGAGGCCAGATTTGAACTTGGGTCTTCCTGACTTCAGGACTGGTACTCTATCCACTGCACCACCTAGCTGCCCCAATTCTTCTTTTTAAAAAACATTTTATTTATTTTCCAATTCCAAGTGTAAACACAATTTTAATATTCATTTAAAAATTTTAATTCCAAATACTTCTACCTTGCTTCTTACTGGGATTACACTAATAGTTTCCTAACTGGTCTCTAGGACTCCAGTCTAGCATCACTTGAGCCATTGGGTCTCATGCCCCAGTCTTGAAAATAACATTAGTAATTCACACTTTCCTAGCATTGTATAGTCTGCAAAGCATTGTACTTAGGGTACAGGATCACTAGATTGAAGAAGTTAGAGGCAATCTTATCCAAATACCACCTTCATTTGGAGACATTTTTCTGATTTGCGAGGGGCAGTAAAGCATAATAGATAAAGATCTGGCTTCTGAGTCAGAAAGACCTGAGTTCTATTGCAGTCTCTGAAAAATGCTGGTTATGTGCTTAGAGACTAGAATTACTTAGTTACAAAATGAGAGGAAGGTTGTTCTAGGGAGGGAGAATACCACAAAGAGAGGTGTAGAGGAAAGGCGTGTACAGAATGAGAAAACCCATTTATTTGTGCAGGAAGTTTTGTGTAGGGAACTACTTTGTGTGGTTTGGGAGCTAGAGCTGGAAAGGTAGATTGGGCTCAAACTGTAGAGAGCCTTGAATGCTAGAATTAAGAATTTAAACCTACTTCTGTTGTGTTGCTGGATATTTTCCAGCAGGGATTGACCCCATAGAGATTTATTTTGCTGCTGTGAACAGATCATGAGCTCCATGCTGATAGATTGATTCTGATAGGGAAAAGCACCAGGTATTTCTTAAGCACTTTTAACTTGTTCCTAGATTTGTCATCCAGTTGCTGGAGGATCTGGTCTTCTTTGTCAGTGATGTCCCCAACAATGGGCAGAGCGTTCTAGATATCATGGTGACCAAGCCCAACCGAGAGCGGCAGAAACTGATGCGGGAGCAGAACATACTCAAACAGGTGTGTATCTGTGTTTGTATTTGTATTTAGCTTCTTTGTGAGTCTTCCCCTCCTTGACTCCAAATTTCTCTACAGGATGTAATCCCCAACCTCGAATCCAGGTCTGGAATAGAATATCACATTTCATTTGTAAATCAACCCAGAATGAACTATTTCTCTTCCAAATGCTCCTCTCCTCTGGAAAGAGTGAATAATGCTAGGGATGGGTTTAAGGGAGCAGCATTAGAAGAGTCATGGGATTATAGATGTAAAGCTGGAAAGAATCTCAGAAGACATCTAGTCCAATCCCTTTATTTTACAGATGAGGGAACTGAGAATATTATTCCTGATCAAATCAGGAGCTGATTTGAAACTAGAGCCACTAAGCCCCAAACCAAGTGGTTTTCCATTGTGAGAGTTAAGATTTAAGTAGAGAGTTTAAGATTGATGTTAAAATGAGCATTGTGTTGAAGGATTAGAATTATGAGTAAAGTGAGGAATACAGTTAAGGTTAGACTTAGATGTAATACTAGGCAATGTATTGCCTAGTTGAATAGGCAACTAGGGCCTTTGAAACCTTAGAGTGCATCAAGTCTGACTGCCTCAATTTACAGATGAGGAAATTGAGACTCCATTGTTTAAAGTTACAGAGATAATAAGAATAAAGGGAAAGGCTTGAATCCAAGTTTTCTGATTCCATAGTCCTTGCTCTTTCCAATGTATCAGGCATTGGAACAAGGGAAAGAATCTGTGTTAGTTGAGAACTGTTGATCAAGTGCAGTGACTAACTAAAAATCATGCGGAAGGATACAGAATAAGATATATATTTTTCAGATATGGTCAAGCAGCAATTTGCTTTCTCTGACTATGCATATTTGTCACCAGGGCTTTTCTTTTTCCTCCTTCCCTTCTTCCTTCCTTCCTTCTTCCCTCTCTCTCTCCCTCACTCCCTTCCAATCTGTCTGTCTGTCTGATGGTGGTGGATGGGAGGGGAGGGTGAAGGGGAATAGAGTGTGGACAATAAGAAAGGGAAAAAAGGATCATTAAGGCACTTTTTTTTAAGGCAGAGAAAACAAGTCCAGAAAGAAATATAATCAGGTCAGTTTTGGAAACTACAACTTAAATCTATTCTGTGTTTAAAAAGAGTCAAGCTGTACATAATAGAGAGCGTATACAGTCCTCTTTTTCATGTTTACTATGTATCTGGAGATGCCTAAAGGTGTTAAGTTCAGAATAAAAATAAATAGGTAAAAAAAAGTTTTAAGATTAAGTTTAAAGTTTAGGATAGGCTGATGAGTAGGATGACTGTAGGACCAAGGGTGGCTTCATTTTTTTTTTTTTTTCCTCTTCCCGTTATCTGATCCCCTAGATCTTTGGAATCCTGAAGGCTCCATTTCGGGATAAAGGTGGGGAAGGTCCACTGGTGAGGCTGGAGGAGTTATCAGACCAGAAGAACGCTCCCTACCAACACATGTTTCGCCTTTGCTACCGTGTCCTGAGGCATTCCCAGGAGGACTACCGCAAGAACCAGGTGGGCTTGCTCTTTCCACTTTAACCCTGTTTCACCAGTCCCATCTCTGGATCCAGTGCTCTCTGGTAATGGCCAGGAGGGATTAGAACACTTTGGGCCATCAGGAAAGCTTGCTGGCTCCTTGGCTGAACTTATAATCTTTACTTCTAAACAGATTTTGTCATTAGAACTCCATTTCACTGGATCTCCCAAATTTATTTTCAGTCCTTCTCCATCTTCTCACCTCATATCACAAGTCTAATTATCCCTACCTTAGTTCCTTTATCTCTCATCTTCCCTCTATCACCATTAGTCCCACCCTAGTTTAGACATTTGTTGCTGCTTGTCTAACCTGTGGCTTCTTTCAGATTTTCTGCCTTCTTCCCTCTTGTATCCAGCTTTCACGAACTGTTGGGATAATCTTCCTCTTGTGCACCTCTGATCCTATCATTCTTTTTCAAAAATCTTATGGGATTATAGATGTAAAAGAGTTGGAAGGGACCTCAACAAGGGCACAAAGGTAGTAATTGTCAGAAGTAGGATTTGGACCCCGACTCTCTCTGACTCTGGAGCCAATGTTCTTTCCACTATCATTCTAGTTCTTTCTTTTGCCTCCCTAGTAAAGTTCAAACTCTTCTGTTTGGCTTTCAAGGCCAGAGTCTTTTCCCCATAGATTAATCCCTGTTTAGTTTTTGCTTTCTCTCCTTTCCCCTTCCCCCCATCTGCCCTTGATGGTTTAGGGAGAAGGGAGAATTGTGGGGCAGAACCTAAGTACCTAGTGTTAACTCTTTTTGATCTTTCTCCAACTCCATCCTTTCCAGGAGCATATAGCCAAGCAGTTTGGGATGATGCAGTCTCAGATTGGCTATGACATCCTTGCTGAGGACACCATCACCGCCTTGTTGCATAACAACCGGAAACTCTTGGAGAAGCACATTACTAAGACAGAAGTGGAAACGTTTGTGAGCCTCGTGCGCAAGAATAGGGAGCCCAGGTCAGGGGACTACTCTTTTTCTGCCATATGTCCCTCGCTTATATTTCCAATATTCCCCTCTACTTTTCCATTCACTCTGTCTCATCTCTCTATTTCTTCATTCATTCTTAAATTACTTTCTTTCCTTCTCCTCAGCTTTGCTTATCTTTCTTTCCCTTTTCATTTTCTATTTTTCACTCACACCTAAGTTAACTTAGTCCTATTCATCTTCTTTACTCACTCTTCTCTTTTCCCCTTATCTTCTATTAATTCTCAACTTATCTGTTTCCTCTGCATTTCATATCTTTCTCTTCATTCTATCTTTAATTCCCCTGTACTCTCTCCTCTCCTCTCTATTCTCCATTTGCCTTCATCTCATCCCTCTTATTTTTCATTAGCTTCTAATTCATCCCTCTACCTTCCATTCACTTCCCCTCTCTAGTCATCTCTTCATCTTATCATTTTACTTCTAATTCATCACTCACTCACCATCCTTCTCACCACCAATCACCTTCAATATAATTTCTTCTTGTATCTGTTGACTCCATCCTTCAATCTTCTTCTTCCCCATTTGACTTCTGTTTTCCTATTAAGCCATGACTACGATTGTGGGACTCTCCACTTATTCTCAGAACTTCACTTCTCCCACTCATTTGTCTTTTCCTTTCTTGTTGGTGACTTCACTAAAATTATTTGAAGAATTGGTGAGGTCATTGCCAAAGTGATTCTTGAGTCAAATCCAGTGGATCAGTTGGGCAGCAAGTTGTGGGGGAGATTATATGACAACCCAAAAGTACCATCTCTCACGCCTGATTAGAACTATCAAAGTGTGGAATAGTCTGCTATGAGTGAGTAATTTGGCTGTAGGTAGAAGTCTTTGACAACAGAACTAAAGACTACTTGTTGGGAGTATTGTAGCTAAGATCGTGATTGGGGTAGGAATCAGACTCCATTATTTTTGAGGACTCTTCTGACTCTCTCCAGAGTCAATCAATCAATGAAACATTTATTAGCTGTCTTTTAGGTAGCTAATTAAACCATTAATTTAGCTAGGTGGCAGAGTAGATAACTAATACAAGACTTCAAACTGAGAAAATGGATTCATATTCTGACTTAGACACTTAGTAGTGTGACCCTGATGGTCACCCTGAGCAGCCCAGGTAATTGCTACAAGCTGACTCCTTCTTTGCTCATCTCTTAAAGGTTCTTGGACTATCTTTCTGACCTGTGTGTGTCCAACCACATTGCCATCCCTGTCACCCAGGAGCTCATCTGCAAATGTGTCCTGGATCCCAAGAACAGCGACATTCTCATCAAGACAGAGTAAGGACTAGGTCTTCTCCCCTTTTACTTCTCTTTTTTGGAGGCAATTAGGGTGAAGTGACTTGTCCAGGTCACATAGCTAGTAAGTTTTATAAGTAGACCTTCCTCATCTATTAACTCAGTGGCCTTTAAGGTACTTTCTAATTCTAATTCTATGATTCTAATGATATACAAAAATGACAATAAAAGAATTTCTTTTAGGGAGTCTTCTAACTTTAGGAGTGTGCTGGTAAATGTTTAATAATAGACTTCCCTCCCTCTAAAAAAAGGACTGCTCAGATAAATTTTTAAATGTAATCTATATTAACAAATTTGTCCATCACTCCATTATTTATAGACAATGAACAGAAATAGTCAATCTATTTGTAATGTTTGATTTCTGAGGTTGTAAATATTCACACTGAAAATTAAAACAATTGGTTCTCTCAAATCCATTTGAGCTGGTTCCAGCATCCTCCCAGGAGACTAAGACATTTTAAGGCATTCTTCCATTACTCATATTCTTTGATTTCTTCAGGATGGGAGTCATTTGGGTTAGGGTTCTGGAATGGGGTTCTCAAGCTGGAGTCCAACCAGACTGGATGTTTTCCTCTGAGGTTACGGCCAGTGAAGGAAATGTCTCAGTCCCATGAGTACTTGAGCATTGAATACTCAGAGGAGGAAGTGTGGCTGACTTGGAGTGACAAGAACAACGAACACCACGAGAAGAGCATTCGGCAGCTGGCCCAGGAGGCGAGGGCAGGCAATGCCCATGATGAGAATGTGCTCAGCTATTATAGGTAGGTAGCTTCATGGATCCGAGCCAATCCACTGAACCCTGTGCCTTTCTATTGACTTCACATCCCCACCCACACTGGAATGCCTTTGCTCCTCACCTCCACCCCTTAAAATCTGTAGTTCCTTTCACATCTCAGCTCATGTTCTATCCTCTATGGGAGGAGCAGAGCAAACTACCTCCTTTTTGCTTTAAATTACTTTATAGAAGAAGATATGCAAAATAGATCTCTCATCCTTATAGGTCAATCCCATAACTTTTTTATTTTTTAAAATTTTTATTATTGTTTTATTATTATCATCATCATCAACATTAAGAATGATCATAATAATATTGTGCTTTAAGGTTTGAAAAGTATGTTACATAGAATCCTTACTTGACTCTCGCAATAATCTGGAAAGGACAAATGCTAATAATAAGATTATGATTATGATTTCCCATTTTATAGATGAATAACCTGAAGCAGATAAAAGTTAAGTGATTTGCTCAGACTCACACAGTTAATAAAAGTCTGAGGCAGGGTTTGAACTCAGGTATTCCTAACTCCAAGTCCAGTATTCTACCTATGCTACCACGAAACTGTTTAGCTTAGGGTTTCTTAAACTTTTCCCACTTGAGACCCCTTTTCACACACTGGATATGTAAGTATATAAAATAGGTATACAAATCAAATGTTAACTGATGAAAAATCATAATTTTGCAACCTCCACATTCAGTTAAGAGACACCATATGAGATTGCAATCCACAGTTTAAGAGGTTTTGGTCTAGATAGCTCCTGATATAGTGCCAAAGATGGTGTGCAAGCTTGGAGTAGACCAGTCCCCAGTAGAATTGTAGAGATAGTGAAGCTTGTATGCCATCTCCTCCAGTCTCTGCCTTTTTGCTCCCTCCTTCCCTCTCCCCATGGCCATTGCTCTGTGCCCTGTTCTTTCATTGGGCTGATAGCCAATGAATCGCTGCCAAAGTGTTAGCTGATCTGAGTTTTCAGTGTAACTGTTTCTTAGTGGCTTCCCCTTCCCCCTAAGTTTGGAAGTTTGAATAAAGAAAGACTTGTAAGCTGCTGATTCCTCATTTAATCTAGATGCCTTCCACTGTAGTCTGAACAGCATGCTTACTCATCCTGGGCAGATACACCCATAGTTTTCTTCTTCCTCTCCCTTCTAACTTCATCCCCTCCCTGCCCCCATCCACTTGTTGCCCCTTTTTAAGCTCTATCCAAGTATCTGAAGAGCTTCTAGGTAGAGGAGAGGCAGGATTTATTCTGCTTAATACTATAAAATAGGAGCAATGGCAAGCTTCAGAAAAGCAGGATTTGCCCTAAAAGAGGAAAAAAAAAAACCTAGCGTGTCCAAAAGTAGCATATATATATTTTTTAATTAAAGCTTTTTATTTTCAAAACATATTCATGGATAATTTTTCAATATTGACCCTTGTAAACCTTGTGCTCCAAATCCTCCCCCTTCCTTCCATTCCCTCTCCCATATGGCAAGTAATCCAATATATGTTAACATATGCAATTCTTTGATACATATTTCTACATTTATTGAGTATCATATATTTTCCTTGGGAATTAGTGGATTTTCTTCACCTAAAAGTCTTTGAACAGCATTTACATGACCACTTGACAGAGATTTTGTAAAGCTTCAAGTTTCTTTTTCCAAACCATCATCTTTTCAGCTGCCAATGACCTTTCTTTACAAAACAAAACAAAACAACCTCCTCAAAAAAATCCAATCCCCAAGAGCACAAATTTGACTATATCAGTCACCTCCTCAATAACTGTAGTGGCTCCCTATTGCCTTTAGGATCAGATATAAGCTGCTGTATTTGGCATGGAAAGCTTTCCACCTATTCACTTTTCTGACCTTAATTAATAAAAATCTACATTACATTATTCACACACACACATCAACTAGATGAACTGGTCTTCTTGCTGTTCCTTATACCCATGACACACCATCTCCCAACTGTGCTTTTACATTGTGTGCCTCCTATGCCTGAAATGTATTCCCTTCTCTCATCCATCTTGTACAATCCCTTATTTCCTTCATATCTCAGCTCAAATAACAGTTGAAACCTTTCCTGATCTCCTTAATTGCTAATGCTCTCACCCCTAAATTATCTTCTGTTTACTTTGTGTATGCTAATATATATCTATGGTCTCCTTGGGTAGAATGTAAGCTCATTGAAGGAAAGAACTGTTTGATTTTGCCTTTGTGTCATTAGCCTCTAACACAGTGCCTGGCTTACAGAAAGTGCTTATTAAATGTTTGTTATTGATTGACAAAGATCTCTTCTCAAGTACAAATCAGAGGACATCTGAGATTCATTTCAGCTCTGAGATTTTGTGATTCCTCACTCCTCTTTCATCCTCTTCTCACCCCTTCTGCCCTTGTGATCCTCCCTTCTGCCATTCTTCTCCCTCTCTTCCCTACCACAGATACCAGCTGAAGCTGTTTGCCCGCATGTGTCTGGACCGTCAGTACCTGGCCATCCATGAGATCTCCCAACAATTGGGTGTGGATCTGATCTTCCTTTGTATGGCAGATGAGATGCTACCCTTTGATCTGCGTGCTTCCTTTTGTCATCTCATGTTGCATGTGCATGTGGACCGAGACCCCCAGGAACTCGTTACCCCAGTCAAGTTTGCTCGCCTCTGGACGGAGATCCCCACAGCCATCACCATCAAGGAGTGAGGCCTTGGTCTATGGGAAACAAAGGGACCATGAGGAGGGGAGGGTAGGAAATAAGGAACCTGGGGCCAGAGGCCGAAGAGTGAATGCCCTACTAAATTGAGGTGGGGGAAAAAACCAAAGGAGAAGAAGGGGGCTTGATTTTTTTTTACCTCCCTTTCTTTCTTTCTATTCTTCCCAACTGATCCCATCTTCCTATCTTTCTTCTAGCTATGATTCCAATCTCAATGATTCTCGGGATGATAAGAAGAATAAATTTGCTAATACCATGGAGTTTGTAGAAGACTATCTCAACAATGTAGTCAGTGAGGCTGTGCCCTTTGCCAACGAGGAGAAGAACAAGCTCACCTTTGAGGTAGGACCTTTGTGGCCAGGCAGCTAAGTAACACAGTGAATAAACAGGCTAGTCTGAAGTCAGGAAGACCCGAGTTCACAAGACTAGCTGTTTGACTCTGGGAAATTCATTTCATCTCTAATTACCTCTGTTTTCTCATCTATAAAATGGGGATAATAATGATAATAATACCTTCCAGAGTTGTGAGAATCAAAGGAGATAATAATTCAAAAGTGCTTAGCATAGTGCCTCACACGTAGTAGGTACTATATAAATATTAGCTATTATTATTAAAGAGAAATGGGGGCATGGTACTACTACATGAAGTAAAAAGCTCAAGGAATAGGATGACAAATCAGTCAATAAATATTTTTGAAGATTCTGTTAGATGCTAAGAAAGAGGCTGGATGACTACTTGTCAACGATGTTAAGGTAGGGGTAGACTAAATATTTGATCAATGAAGTGCTGAGATTCTCTGGTTCTATATTTTGATGAAGTGCAAGTGGTGAGGCTAGTGGTAGTGAAGAGGTGCTAGAATTGGGATGGGGAACCTCTCTGGTTGACGCAGGTCTAATGCGAAAGAATTTGCAAACCCGAAAATCTGAGTGGCAGAAAAGAGAATTTTATTGTTCACTAAAAAGAAGCTCTCTCAGTGGGCAAAACTCCTCATTAGGAGTTTGGCAATGAGAAGTCAGCTTTGCTGGAAAGACAGACTTCTTAATGGTGAAAGGTCCTGTCAAGGAGATAACAAAGGTTAACATTGAGAAGAGAATGTTTTCACAGTGGGCAAAAGTCCTGGCAGGCAGCTTTGGCATGAAGAGAGCTTCCTGGGCAAGCATAATCCTGTTTTAGACTTCTGCAAAGATTTGGGGTTCAGAGTTGTCTTTTATTAGCAGTCTGAGGCTTGGGCTGCCATTCAAAATTGAATGAGATTCCTTCAATGTTGTCAGTGCCCTGGCTTAGATCTCCAATTGAAAAGAGATCACTTATCTTGGGAGTTCAAGCTACTGGGAGTGGTCTCAAATTAATGTTCAACTCAATAGAGGATGTGACTACATCTCTGGCCAGATAACTGGGTGTTGTCTGGGAAAGGTATGCTTTTCCCAGGGAAGAGCCCGAGACTCTGGTCACCCTTCTTTTACAGATTAAAAGGGACACAGTTTCAGGGTTCACCCCTATCAAATTCACTTCTCAAGGAGGGTCAAACAAAGCCCATGATGCCTTCATAGCATTGAGAGAGAGAACACCAGATGTAAGAGTAAAAAGACCTGTATTTGAATCCTGGCCCCTCCCCATCCCTCCCCATCTTCCCTCTCCTTCCCATTTTCTTTCTCAATCGGGGTTAAGTGACTTGCCCAGGATCACACAGCTAGTAAGTATTAAAGTGTCTGAGGGAGGATTTGAACTCAGGTCCTCTTGACTTCAGGGCTGCTGCTCTTATCCACTTCCACATCTGGCTGCCCCAGCAGCTTTCATTCTAATGGAAGACAACATGTAAAGACAAAGGTACAATCAGGGGACACAGAGAGCTGATGGAAGATAACTTTAGAAAAGAAAATGCAAGTGTTTAGGGAAATCAGGAAAAACTTCCTATAGGAGTGACTTGTTAGCCAAATCTTAAAGGAAGCCAGGGTTTTTAGAAGGGGGAGCATTCTGCACAGATGGGAGATGGAGTGTAGAGCTTAGGCAGCCTCAGAGTTTGGGAGACCTGGGGACCTAGTCCTGTACTTGACCCATCCTTACTGTGGGATGCTCACCTCTCAGTGCCTCAAGGAGGCTTCAGAAGGATTGCTGACCTGTGTCGGTAAAGGGGGACATCTTCATTTAAAAATGCCAATTAAATCTTGAGTCTACACAAACAACAAAGGAAAAAAAAAAAAAAGAAAAAGAAAAAGCAGCTCAAACCTCCAAACCCCTGAAATGTAACCCTGCTTATCTCAAAAGGCCAGTGTGAGAAAAGCTCTTTGCAAATCTGAAAGTGTTATGGAAATGTGAGTTGTTAGTTCTGGCTTTTCTGGAAATAACTCAATGAGTGAGTCATTTCCTGCTCTGAGCACCCATTTCCTTATCAGCTAAATAAGGGGACTGGACTGTGATCTCTGAGGTCCCTTCCAGCTCTGAGATCCTGTGATTCTTCTATGATTCAAAGAACACCCCTTGTCTAAATCATTTCCTGGGTAGCAAAGGGGAGGGTTGATAATGAGGGGGATACTGCAAATCTGGAGGGTATTGCCTGAAGGTGGGCTTTTCTCTATTAACTGATGGGGGTGAAGGAGAGAGAGCACACTCCCAATTGCAGCAATGCAGCTAGTTTAGAGATTCTCTCAGCCTCCTTCCAATTAGGCCTCACCCCACATGACCTTTCAGCAACTCAGACATCCCCTTCCCCCATACTCATCCTCTTCCCTTGCTGCCCCAGTTCCTGGGCTAAGAAGCTCCTCTTAGCATACTCCCTTGTTCCAAACTTAATATGTCAGCTTCTTTTTAAATACAAAAAGATTATAAGAAACAGAATCCAGTTAGTATTTTGTGTGACTGCTGCCTGATTTCTTTCCAGTCTACCTCTAAACTACCCCTTGTTTAATAATAATAGTAACAATAATAACCAACATTTACACTGTGCTTTAAAGTGTGCAAAACTACTTATAGATATTATTTTATTTTATCCTCACAACTCTCCTGGGAGGTATGTTGCAGCTATTTACAGATGAAAGAAACTGAGGTTGAGGGAAGTTAATTGATTTGCTCCGGGTCTATAATTCCTAAGTACCCAAGCTAGATTTGAACTCAGAACTTGACTTCAGATATGTTACCTTGTTCACTAGAAGTTTGGCTTCCTAGGATCCTAAGCCTATGGCACTTTCTGTCCTGGGATAACACCATAGTGTCTTCTACCTCAGAATGGGTATGTAAAGGCACAGGTATATTCTCTGAATTCAGTCCTTCTCAAAGACCTTGTTCAGTTGTTTCAGTCATGTCCAACTCTTTCTTACCCCATTTGGGGTTTTCTAGGCAGAGATACACCAAAATAGTTTGCTATTTCCTTCTCCAGTTCATTTTAAAGCTGATAAGGAAACCGAGGCAAAGTTAAGTGACTTGCCCAGGGTCACACAGCAACTACCTACCTGGGGCTGGATTTGAACTTGGGTCTTCCTGATTCCAGATCCAGTGCTCTATGCACTGCACTACTTTAAAGGTCAAGTTTCTTCTAGTAGCAAGAATCTCATACTGAGGAATTTATCTAAACTTTTCATATAATATAACTAGTATTTATACTAGAGTCTTAGAAGTACAAGCTACATTTTTGATTCTCACCACAATCCTGAGATTAGTACTATTATTATTTTACAGAGGAGGAAACTGGGGCTGAGAGACTTCGGCAAGGTTACACAGGAAATTTGCATCTGAGGCTGGTTTTAAACTCAGGTCTTCCTAACTTTGGGTCCAGGGCTCTAACCCTGTGCCTCCTAGCTGTGTCTTAGAACTATTTGTCTTTCATGCCTCTTGAGGTAATGAGTAGTACAATGGGGAAAAAAATTTAAACAAACAAGACCCCCCAACAAACCCCTGCTTCTAATCCTAAACTAGACTTCGAATTTACTTTATGACCTTGGGCAAATTTTTTAACTTTTCTGAATGTTAATTTCCTCCTCTAAAAAGATCTTAATAATATACTGCTTACCTCGAAGGTTTATATTATAAGGAAAATTTATTGAAAACCTTAAAATTCCAAAGTTGCAGTTATTTTTATTCCTGTGATGATAAAACCAATCCCATCCTCCCTGAGCTGTGCATCTCCAGTCTAGAGCCTTCTTCTGCCCTTATTTCTTTTCTTTCTTTCCAACAATCTGCTACAGGTTGTCAGCTTGGCCCACAACCTCATCTACTTTGGCTTCTACAGCTTCAGTGAATTGCTGCGGCTCACCCGGACGTTGCTGGGCATCATCGACTGTGTGCAAGGTCCTCCTGTTTTATTGCAGCCCTACAATGAAGATCCTGGGGGTGAGGCTGGAGGCTGGATGGTAGGGATACGAGGATGTGTCTCAGAATCCTGTCAGGCAAAATTCAACTCCAGGAACTTGGGCTGTTTAGTTTAAGAGAAGACTTGAAAGTGGTGGATGGAAGGCCACGCTATTTACCCTCAAGTGTCTGAAAGGTTGTCACCTGGAATAAGGACTAGCTTTGGTCTGTCTGATCCCAAAAGGACCAGCTGGGAGCAATAGGTGGGAGGCTAAAGAAGCATATTTGGGTTTTTCTCTGTGTAAGCCAGGGAATCTTTTTTCTGCCAGAGACCATTTAGATGTTCACAACATCATTCACAGGCAATACAAAATTATCAGTTTAAGAAC
The DNA here is from genome assembly GCF_902635505.1 of Sarcophilus harrisii. Lineage (NCBI taxonomy): Eukaryota > Metazoa > Chordata > Mammalia > Dasyuromorphia > Dasyuridae > Sarcophilus > Sarcophilus harrisii. The sequence continues at coordinate 283,760,796 of NC_045429.1, read as the reverse complement.
TCAAGAAGTACAAGTTGTTATACCTAGCTTTCAGCTTTTTGTTGCCTGTAGTTGCCTTAGCAAATGATTTCACCTTTTGCGGCTCGTGGGTCACAGTTCCCCACTCCTAGAGTAAGCAAAATCTTTTTATTAGAACTATTCTGTGGAAGAAGTGAGTTCTCTGTCATCAGAGGTGTTTCATCCCAGATTCAGATGATCACTTGTCAAAAACATTATAAAACAAGTGTTTTTAATCTTTGTTTGTGCCTTGGATCTTTTTCGGATCTCTTTTTTTTGAAAATGAGTTCATGGACCCCAATTTAAGAACCCTTGTTATTGAGGGAATTTCAGCTGTTTCCAAATCTGAGATCCTTAGATTTTTTTGAATGCAGGTTTCTTGACTCCCTCTGTTAGAAATGGGATAATGATGCATTTCAAATTGGCTAAGGGCTCTTAGATTCTCCTTGGGATCTGCATCCCAGGATTTAGGTTCAAACAGATTCATACTGGACCAAGTGATAATCTACCCTGCCACTAGATAAATCTATTTTACCCTCATTCTGGCCTATGCTTACCTCACTCAGCTTCCTCTCTAACCTGACTGGTTTAAGCTAAGTACCCCCTCTAGGCCTTTTAGAGATGAAAGAATGTGTCAGCACTTAAGCACAAGCCCTGACACATAAGTACTTAATAAATGTTTTTTGACTGATTGTTGGGCACCTATAGTAGCCACTTAATTAATTCTAGTTAATTGATTGACTCAATCCCACAGAAGTGAATTTCTAGTAGCAGTCCTTTTTGTAGTGGCCATAAACTAGAAATTGAAGGGATGCCCACCAATTAGAGAATGGCTGAATAAACTGTGGTATATGAATGTTATGGAATATTATTGTTCTGTAAGAAATGATCAGCAGGATGATTTCAGAAAGGCCTGGAGAGACTTACATGAACTGATGTTGAGTGAAAAGAGCAGGACCAGGAGATCATTATATACTGCAACAACAATACTACACGATGATCAATTCTGATGGACATGGCTCTCTTCAACAATGAGAGGATCCAAATCAGTTCCAATTGTTCAGGAATGAGTAGAACCAGCTACACCCAGAGAAAGAACTCTGGGAAATGAGTGTGAACCACAACATAGCATTCTCACTCTCTGCTATTGTTTGCTTGCATTTTTGTTTTCCTTCTCAGGTTATTTTTACCTTATTTCTAAATCTGATTTTTCTTGTGCAGCAAGACAACTGTATAAATGTGTGTGTGTGTGTGTGTGTAGTATTTAACATATACTTTAACATATTTAACATGTATTGGAGGGGGGGGGGAAGGAGGGGAAAAGTTGGAACAGAAGGTTTTACAAGGGTCAATGTTGAAAAATTACCCATGCATATGTTTTGTAAATAAAAAGCTATAATTAAAAAAAAAAAAGTGAGTTTCCAGTCTAAGAAGAGACAAAATTCCTTTCCTTAGGAAGCTCTCAGTCTGGTATGAGGGCCCCAATTTTGCTCTCAGAGATCTTCCAGTCCCAGAGTCTAGCCAGCTCTTTGTGTGTGTATGTGTGTGTGTGTATGTGTATATATGTATATGTACACATATACATATATACACATACACATACATATATACATACACACATATGCACACACACATATACACATACACACACACACATATATATATATATATATATATTATATATTTTATTTTTTCCTACTACATGTAAAAACAACTTTAACATTCTTTTAAAAACAATTTTGAGTTCCAAATTCTATCACTTCCACCCCCCTCCCTAAATATTTGAGGTTGGAGTTGATCTCAAATCTTCCTGACTGAAGGCTCATGGCTTCATCTACTAACTACCTCCACATACCTCCCTCCTACAGGCTTTTCTTCTCCATCCCCCAACTCATCTTGTCATTTTTTTATACTTCCCTTCCCAAACCTACATTAGAACTCATTAAGGATAGGCAGCCTGGTCTGATTAATCCTGCCCCTTTTTTACTACTTCTTTATGATCTAGCTCCCTACTTCCTGTATATACCTAAATTTATACTCAATTTATTTATTGTGTCTACTATGAATTGTGTCAATACATTTATTGTGTGCTAGGGGATAACAAAGTATAAAGAATGAAACAACCCTAACTTTCAAGGAGTTTATTTATATATATATGCAATGTGAACATAAAGTGAATAAATAGAAGTACATACAAAGTTGCCAAATATAAGCTAGTCTGGAAGGGCGTCGGGGGAATTAGTTGATACCTTTATATAGTTGCTGAATTATGTCTGATTCCTACATCAGAGAGTATATATGTACGGTATGGCCTGCCTTCTTGGTTCCACTGGGAGTTTCTGAGGGTAGGACCTGTGGCTCTCTTATCAGATTAAGAGTTCCCTGAGGGCAGGAGTTATGTCTGCTCACTCCTTTGTATTCCTGCTCAGCTCCTAGTGTAGGCTTTAGCACAGAGAGGACCCTCAACATAGGATGAGAGCTAGGTATGAGGGAAGTAAGGCAGGAGGGACTCAGGTTTTTCTACAACTTATGAAGTATGGAAGAGGTGATTGACACTCATGATGGACAGTGATGGTGATAGAGCATCCTCTCCCTCACCTTATCCTTCCAATTCCAACGTCACCCAACATGTCTGACATTTATCCTAATCTCCTTCAGGGAAGAATGTCCGTAGGTCTATCCAAGGGGTGGGACAGATGATGTCCACTATGGTGCTGAGCCGTAAGCAGTCCATCTTCAATGCTCCCAGCCTCCCCACTGCTGGGAACCAAGAGTCACTGGACCGGGGAAAGTTCGTGGAGAACGAAGACATTGTGGTGATGGAGACCAAACTCAAAATTCTGGAAATCCTGCAGGTAGTTGGGTCTGGCAAGAGGGGGAGAGAAAGGGAATAAGCATTTGTATACATACAGCACTTATTATCCCAGGCCCTATGTAAGCAATTTATTATAAGTAATTATTTCATCTTTACAACAACCCTATGGGATAGGATTATTATTATCTCCATTGTACAAACAGCTTGAATGATTTACTTAAGTTACATAGCTAGTAAAGCTGGATTTGAACTGAGGTTTTCCTGACTCCAGGCTCTTTGCTGTCTTCATTGTATTTCCATCCTCTCCTTCAGGCTGTCAAGCACCATTGCTAGGTTGAAGCTGCCCAACAATTATCTCCTGTAGTTTGGTTGTAGGCAGGTACAGTCCTGGGGTAGGAAGTAATAATAATAGCCCTGTATTTCAGGGTTTTCAAAACACTTTCCTCCTCCCCACTTCTGGGAGGGATATAGAGGACAGAATTTTGATGGAAGAAAAGGTCAGATTGAAAGTTAGAGTGGGATGGATTGTGGTACTTTGTATCTGTCTGAGTGATGATGTGGTACCCATGCAGTCCCCAGCATATAATGGGGACAGAAAGAAATTAAACAGAAGCCAATGAGCAAAGCTTCATTTGAGCTGATATGTGGTGAACTTCCCAAATATTGGGCACATTCATAGTTCTAGTAAAGTGTAAAAATTCATCCAAGATACAAATAGAAGTTAGTTGTTTTTGGCTTTTTTTTTTTTTTTTTTTTTTTTTTTTTTTTTTTTTTAATCAGAGCTTAGGGCTAGTCACACTTCCTTGCTATTGTCAATTATTGAAAAGAGTTTTCCCCTCCATGATGAGGGATGGAAGTGGGATCAGAGTGGAGTCCTCACCTTCTTACTTCTCTCAATAGTTTATTCTCAATGTGCGACTGGATTATCGCATCTCCTACCTTCTCTCAGTCTTCAAGAAGGAGTTTGTAGAAGTTTTCCCCATGCAAGACAGTGGGGCTGATGGGACAGCTCCAGCTTTTGATTCCACAAGTAAGGTTCTCTGGGCTTTTCGTCTCCAGGGTCTTCCTTTTTGTTTGCTGGGGAGGACAGTCTGGGGAAGGCTATCTTCTTCTCCTGCCTAGAATGGGAAATGGGCTTACTTACATAGAGTGACTTGTGCAAGGTCATATGGTGAAAACATGGTACACCCAGGATAAGCTCCCAGTAGTTGTCATTCCCATCGTGCCTCTGTCCACTCCTACTATTCTTCCTTAAGGCAGCCAACTCTTGCTTCTCTTTGTAGGACTTGCCCTCTGTACTGATAAGCTTTTCTTCATTTTTTTTTATTTTGTCAAATTCTATTTTTCTTACTTAATAAAAATTTAATGTTTCTCTCCACTGGGAAAAAAAGGAAAACAAATCTTTGTAATATATCTATAGAGTCAAGCAAGATAAATTCCCACTTTGAACATGTCTTAAAAAACGTGTCTTATTCTGCATATATGTGGTTTTTTTTTTTTTTTTTTTTTTTTTTTTTTTTTTTTTTTTTTTTTTTTGCTAAGGCAATTGAGGTTAAGTGACTTGCCCAGGGTCACACAGCTAGGAAGTGTTAAGTTTCTGAGGCCAATTGAACTCAGGTCCTACTGACTTGAGGGCTGGTGCTCTATCCACTGCGCCACCTAGATGCTCCTTATCAATTTTTTTTTTTTTTTTTTTTGGTCAGGAGTGGGTACTTCTACTTTCATTATCTATTATAATGTAGCCTTCTTTACTATAATCTTGTGAGGTAGGCCAAATATTATTAATAACCCTATTTCACAGGGGAAAATATAGAGGCTCAAAGATATAAAGTCTCTTGCTTAATCGAGTCACTGAATTTAAAAAATGTTGTGGCTGGAAGGGAGACCCTTAGTAAGACCATGTATTTGATCCCTCTCCATCCTTTTTTTTTTTCTCCATCCTTCTTTACAGAGAAAGAAACAGAGGCACAAAATGCAGAAATGACTAGATTTGAAGTCATCAGCAGATCAGAGATTAGATTTTAGGTTTTTTGGCTCCTTTCCCAACATTTACACAGCATCACATCACCATAATGTAAAGTGAATTCTCTCTGGTTACTGCATTTGGAGATTCTCAAAGGAAATTGGGAGCCTGCTGGTGGGTTTGCTTGCCTCAAGTCTTCTCTCTTCTGCAATCCTTCCTTCATTCAGCTATCAATATAATTTTCCTGAACTGTGGGTCTGACCATGTCACTCTCCTACTTAGTAAACTCTAAAGTCTCCCCATCACCTCCAGGATCAAATACAAAATGTGCTGACATCCAAAGCCCTTTATAATCTTATTTTCCACCTTTCTATTCTTATTTCTCAATACATACTATTAGATCAGAGATACTGGCCTCCTGGTTGTTCACCCGCAAGGCACACCATCACTAAGCTTTGAACATTTTCTCTGTTTGCCTTCCATGCCTGAAATGTTCTCCCTCATTGTCTCTGCCTACTGACTTTTCCAGGCTTTCTATAAGTTCCCACTAAAATCCCATCTTTTACTAGAAGCTCTTCTCAGACCTTTTTAATTCCATTTTCTTCTCTCTGTTAATTATTTTATTTTTATCCTGTATATAATTTGTTTATATGTAATTTGCTTGCATATCGTCTTCCCAATTAAATCATGAGCTCTTTCAAGGTAGGACTGTTCTTTTGTCTCTTTTTGTAGCACAGTGCTTGGCACATAGTAGACAATTGATAAATGTTTATTGATTAATTGATTGAACCATGTACCTTGGTGAGATAGAAAAAGATAGGGGACAGAGATGTCTGCATATGGGCAAAGGAAATCAGCTTGCTTGATCCCACAGTCTCTAACTGTCTGAAAAATATCTCCCTTTCTCCCTTCCTTCTTGTTCTATTCCTTATAGCTGCTAATATGAATTTGGATCGGATTGGGGAGCAAGCAGAGGCTATGTTTGGAATGGGGTGAGTAAACCCATGTCTCTGCACCAAGGCCCTATATAATGGGGGAAGAGGAGCTCATCCTCATGGCAGGAGGCAGATTAGAATCCCATGGCCAGAAAATTTCTCAGGATGGATATGGATAAAAATCCATATTCCTACTGCTTTCCTCCTTTTCTACCCCAGACTCCCTGAGACAACCTTGCTATCATCAAACTCAGCAAGGGCTACTTGTGTGCAACTGTATTCAGAATTAGCCTTGTTTATTCCAGTTTTCATCTGAACATATCATTGTTTCATCCAGGGCAGAAGGGCCTTTGGTTAAATTGGCACAACTAACTTCCCATCAGACACAGGCTGGAGTAAAATAAGGACAGTTCTTCTTTTAAGGTTTCCTTGAAGTATATTTACCATTGTTCAGGAATTTTGCCTTTCACCCTTCTCTGTGAACTACAACTTCTTAGAAATTGGCAAGGATATTTCTTCTTTTTGTAGTCATTCTCTCTTCCTGCCTTCCTCATTTCTTCTCTCCCTCTCCTCCCTTCCTTACCTCTATTCTCTTTTCCTTCCTTTCCCCTTTAATTTCCTCTCTCCTTCCCTCTTTTTTTTCTCTATTTCTTTTTCTCCCTCTCTTATTTTTCCTCCCTCTTCCCTCTCTCTTTCCCTCCTTCCTTCCCTCCCTCCCTCCCTTCATTCCTTCCCTCCCTCCCTTCCTTCCTTCCTTCCTCCCTTTCTTCCCTCTCTCCCTTCCCTGCCTCCCTCCTTCCTTTCTTCCCTTCCTTCCTTCTTTCCTTCCTCTCTCTCCCTCCCTCTCTCCCTTCTTCCTTCCCCCACCTCTTTCTTTGTTTCTTTGTTTCTTTGTTTCTTTGTTTCTTTGTTTCTTTCTTTCTTTCTCTCTCTCTCTCTTTCCTTCCTTCCTTCCTTCCTTCCTTCCTTCCTTCCTTCCTTCCTTCCTTCCTTCCTTCCTTCCTTCCTTCCTCTCTTTCCCTTCTTCCTTCTCTCCCTCCTTTCCTCCCTCCCTTCCTTCCTTTCCTCCCTTCCTTTCTTCCTTCCTTCCTTCTCCTTTCCCTCTCTTTCTCTCCCTTTTCTCCCTCTCTACCTTCTTGCTTCCTTTTCTCCTGCTCTCTCCTTCCCTCACTCCCTCTCTTCTTTCCCTGACTGAGCAGGAAGACCAGCAGCATGCTGGAAGTGGATGATGAAGGTGGGCGCATGTTCCTCCGAGTGCTGATCCATCTTACCATGCATGATTATGCCCCTCTGGTCTCTGGTTCTCTGCAGCTACTTTTCAAACACTTCAGTCAGCGCCAGGAAGTCATACACACCTTTAAACAGGTGAGGCTGCTCCATGCCCTGCTAGCTCCTTTCCCCCATTCTACCCTCCCTTCTCCCCCAGTCCATACTCTAGACTGTAAATCCTCCTAGAAGAGGCCATTAACCCCATAAGAACCAGTTGCACCAAAATTAAAATAATATCTGCAGGGAGTGGGGTAGTGAGGTAGTGAGGTAGTGGGGGTGGCAGTGTGTGAGAGTGACTCTAGCACTTTTTTCCCTTGATTTTTCCCGACAGCATTTTGGGGGTAAGGAGGGCAGAGTTTAAGGGCTTCCTATATGCTAAGCTCTGGGAATTGCAGTTAGAAGAATTGAGATAATCTATGTTCTCAAAAAGCTCATATTCTAATTAGAGGAAATAACATGTAAACAAAAGTTTAGCTGCCGGGCAGATGGATTCAGCAGTGAAGCAGATGGCAGGACCCAGCATCTGTGGGAGCTCTGATGACTGTCTTTCGACACTTAGCGGGCCTCACAGGGCATAGGAGCAGAACAGATGGGTAAAGTCATGTAGTCTGAAGTTGGAGTTGTTAATTCCCATCTCATTTGAGCTCCATGATCATTTAGGCAACTCTGGTAAGGGGGAAGATAGAAATGAAGGGTACTAGTAGTGGCAAAGAACCTTCTCATAATTGGAGTGAGGGAGGAGGTGAGGGGGAGAAGGCAAATGGAACAAGGAGGTCTTTGGAGTAGTGGGTTTTCCAGCAGCCTGGGGAGTAAGAAGGGAAGACCTAGAGAGTTTAAGCAACTTGCCTAACATCATCACGCAAGTCATAATAATGACAGTAGCAAAAAGTTATATAATGTTTTTAAGGTTTGTAAAGGATCATACACAAAAACACACACGAATTCATATTTATTGTATATATATATGTATACATATACATATATATATATACACATACATATACATGTATAGCTAGATTTAGATATAATATATACATATATACAAAACCAAATACATATATATTCTAATTTGATTCTCAACAAGTTGTTAAGTACTATTATTATTCCCATTTTATAGATAGGACAAAGAAGCTGAATGAACTTAAGTGACTTATTTGCTCAGGGTCACACAGCTAGTAAATGTATTCTGAGACAAGATATGAACTCAGATCTTCCTGATTCCTAATCCAGTGCTCCATCCACCATACTTCTGAGCTGTCTCCAGGAAGTGACAGAGCAGTAATTTGAATTCTAGTTCCATTACTTTAAGCAGTAATTTGAATTCTAGTTCCATTACTTTAAGTTTAGCTCTCCAAATTCATTGCTTTTTCTATTGCAGTACTCTGCCTGTATTAGAGAGCTAATGGAAGACAAGGTTGATGTGAGAAATGGTAAGGACGGTTTGTAGAGAATTTGAAGCATTTCCTTTAACTCTTTCCTTGCCCATTTTGTCCTTTAGGTGCAGCTACTGATCTCGGCCCAGGATGTGGAAAACTACAAAGTGATAAAGTCTGAGTTGGACCGGCTTCGAACCATGGTGGAAAAGTCAGAATTGTGGGTGGATAAGAAGGGTAGCAACAAAGGAGAGGAGGTGGTAGATGACAAGAAGAAGAAAGAGGTGAGGAAGATAGTAGGAGGGAAAGGCAAGGATCAAGACCTGCACCTTGGTGGAGGAAAGTTGAGTTTGGACTGAGTTTGGACCATCACTTGATCCTGGTTCTTAATGTTGACCCTTTCTTTTCATGTTCCCAGCACCCCACAGATGAGGAGGGGTTCACCCAACCACCTGGAGAGAAAAGCAGTGAAAACTATCAGATCGTCAAAGGGGTGAGTAGTCAGGGCTGAAGAGAGTCAGATGGAGGTAGAAGAGACTAAAATATTCGGAGTAGGAGATCTGGTTCCAGGGAGGGGTTCCAGAAAGGGAATTGACTCTTCAGATTCATATACCCCCTCCAAGTGGTCATTTGAATTAGCTATGAGCCTTGGCTACCAGTAGGTGTAGGATGGTGTGTAAGTAGCTTTTCTTCTGTCTTCTCATCAAGCAACTTTTTAATAGGCATATATCTACTTAGCTAGAGAAAGCATTTTTTAAGTGCTTACTATATGCTGGACATTGTGCTTAGCTCTAGAAATACTTGTTTTGAAATGGTGGTCCTAGCTGTAGACTTGGGAGAAAATGTAATAAAATGTAATAGATGATATTATCTGTTTTTTTATTGGGATTTTTTTTTTTACATTAAAGCTTCAGATTGGATTTTCTTAAATTCCATTTAACTCAGTTTCATAATTAGTTAGTTCATTCATCTATCTATTCATCCACTTGTTTCTCTATTAATTAATTAGATGAGAAGAATTAAGACATTTTGACATTTCATAGTTTTTCTCAATGATTCATCTTCTGGTAAATTCTTTTTCCACTCTGATTACTTTTTTTTCTTTTAAATGATCTGGAGCCTAGCATTCACACCCAGGGAGACCCAGGTTTCCCTTTTCTAGGGTTTCCTGTCCCTGCCTCATGACCAGCTTGGTTAAGGGGCAGAGGTGAGGTATATACAATACCAATGTGTTTTCAGAGTTGCTGTTTTCTCTTATTCCCTCCCCTACCTGCTTCTTTCACCATTGTCCCTCTAGATCCTTGAACGACTAAACAAGATGTGTGGGGTTGGAGAGCAGATGAGGAAGAAACAGCAGAGGCTGCTTAAGAACATGGATGCCCATAAAGTCATGCTAGATCTGCTACAGATCCCATATGAGAAGGTGAGAATCGACTGCCAAACCAGTTCCTCACCCTGACCCTTACCCAACCTTCCACTCTCACTTCTTTCTCTGTTTCTGCCCCTGTATCCTAATTCTCACCCACTCATCACTCTGACCTAAACCTTAATTCTCAAATTGAATATCTTCCTCTTTTCCCTGACAATGATCTTTGTTAGATCACTATGATTCCAATACTGAGGCTTGACCTTGCCTCTGATCCCTGACCTCTCACCCTCACACTGCATCCTAATAATAATACAGCTATCTTTTCCACTGTGGTTTTGATATATCCTGGGCAGTATAATAAATTTTGGGGGAGTTTTGATAACTGCCACAGATGACACAGAAAAAGCTTAGAAACTCAGAAATGCATAAAATAGATGATACTGTATATTATTAAAATATTTTATCTTTGATTACCATAATAATTTAGACTTCTCCTGTTCAGAGGGAAGGCCAAAAATTTTTATATGAATTTTCCAGATTGTGGGGGCACTCCAACTCTAACCCCTGTTCTGTGGAAGGGATAACTAATAATAATTACTTAATTTTATAGGAAGTTAGGTGGTGCACTGGATAGAGTTCCAAGCCTGGAGTCAGGAAAACTCATATCCTGGATTAAAATCTGACTTCAGATACTTACTAGCTGTGTGACCCTGGGCAAGCCACTTAACCCTGTTTGCTTCAGTTTCCTCATCTGTGAAATGAACTGAGCAAGGAAATGGCAAACCATTCCAATATCGTTGCCAAGAAAACTACATATGGGATCACAGAGAATCAGACACAATTGAAAAACTACTGAATGACAATAAAATACTTTATGTTGATTTTAGTTAGTCTTCAGAATATTCTTTGAGAGGCACATAGTGCAAATATTATCCCAGTTTTATAGATGAGGAAACTAAGTTTCAGAAAAATCAAAAGCCTTTTTCAAAGTCATTCAACTCAAGCTCAAAGCTGGGTCTCCTGATCCCAAATCCTGTGTTTTCTTCTATTGCATCAGAGATCGCTCAGTGATCTCCCCTCAGAAAATGCATCTCTTATCCTGGCTTTCATCCCCAACTTTTTACCTGGATTCTGTTCTTATCTCTACTCTGACTTCTTAGATTTTAGCCTAACCTCAACCCTGACCTTAATCCTGATTCCTTACTTTGATCCCTGACCTGTGCCAATCTCTGATCTTTTACTTCTACTTTGACTCTGACCTAAATCCCATTCTTAACCCTTTTCCTGATTCATATCCCAGCTCCAGTCTTTACCCTTGCCCATCAGTGGGGAATCCTTCCCTGGGACCCAGCATTCCTCCCTTCTTCCCCCTCCTGCAGGGTGATGTGAAGATGATGGAGATCCTCCGCTATACTCATCAGTTCCTGCAGAAGTTCTGTGCTGGAAACCCTGGAAACCAAGCCCTGCTCCACAAGCATCTCAATCTCTTCCTCACCCCTGGGGTAAGGGATAAATAGGGGCTTTGGAGGAGGAAAACAGGCTCTCCAGTTAGGGAGCAGAGGGTCCAGGGAGAGCAGAACCTGAGGCTATTTAGGGAAGAAGTATTCAAGGGAAAGAACATGAAGAGAGAGGAATATGAGTGAAGGAGAAGTAATGGGGTATTAATGGAAAACTAGAGGCAGGAAGGCAGAGGAAAAGCATTTATGAAGTGCCTACTGTTTGCCAGGCTCTATGCCAAGCTCTGGGATACAAAAAAAGGAAAAAGAGAAACAGATTCTGGATCACATAATTTTTATGGCCTCATTTGCTTCATCTTTAAAATGCAAAAAGCTGGGATGGATAGCTTTTTAAAATTAAATCTTTTTTTTAAAAAATGTCAAGTATATATATATATATATATATATATGGTTTTTTTCCTACCTTCTCTTTCTCCACCAAAAGAAAGACAAAATACTTGAAATAAATAAGATTATTCAACCAAAACAAATTCCCCTACTGTCCAAATCTAAAAATACATATCCCATTCTATGTGTTAGGCACTAGATAACTCTAAGATCCTGTTCATTTCTTGATCTTTGAGGTGTGAAACACTGCTGGGACAGACCTATGAGGGAAGAGAAAGGTGACTAGGATCCTTGTCCTGGCTTGCCTGTTATTACTTGAGCAAATCACTTCATAAAGCTGTGCATATAAACTTGAAAGGACCTTGCTCCAATTTTTTCCTTTTGTAGATGACAAAAGTGACTTATTCTAGATTACATAGGCAGTAAATGACAGCCAGGATTCAAACACAAGCCTTTTGTGACTCCAAATTCAACCTTTTCCTGACTCTATCTTGTCTCTTTGGCCTCAGTTTTCCCCAAATGAGGGTCATGTGGCCATATGATTTCTTACTTCCCCCATGGGTCTGATTTCTGAGTCTAGGTCTCCAAATTAGTGGGGACTCTGTGGAAGGACTCGGGGTCCCCAGTCTTGGAAGCCTCAGTTGAAATAGTGGGGATTTCATGTTGGAGACTGGGTTCCTGTTGATGTCTCTGGACGAATGGCCAGAGAACCAGAAGAAGGTGGGGTTTCTCACTCCTCTACTGGATCTTGGCAGCTCCTTGAGGCTGAGACTATGCAGCACATCTTCCTAAACAACCACCAGCTTTGCTCGGAGATCAGCGAGCCTGTCTTACAACACTTTGTGCACCTGCTGGCCACCCATGGGCGGCACGTGCAATACCTGGACTTCCTGCACACTGTCATCAAGGCTGAGGGCAAGTACGTCAAGAAGTGTCAGGACATGATCATGACAGAGGTGAGTGGCAGGGCGGGTGGAGGGGAGGGAAGAAAGCGGGGCTCAAGCCTGCATTGGAGCCAGCAGATCAAGGAGAGGGAATTGCTCACTCATTCTCAGGGAGCTCAGGTGGAAGGTCTACAACAGGACTCCTCAAACTTTTTAAACAGGGGGCCAGTTCACTGTCCCTCAGACTGTTGGAGGGTCAGACTATAGTAAAAAAAAAAAAACCCTTTGTCTTGAGGGCCTTTAAATAAAGAAACTTCATAGCCCTGGGTAAGGAGGATAAACGTCCTCAGCTGCTGCAAAGGCCCGCGGCTGTAGTTTGCGGATCCCTGGTCTACAATTACTTAGGCTGGAAACCTAAAAAGATTCAGGTGGTAGATCAAAAAGACCTCAGACAATGAGATCTATAGAACTCAGGCAGCTGAAAGATCTTGGGTAGGGAGACTTCTCCCCTGTGCAAATCAAAGAATGTGTTTCTGGAATAAAGAGACTGACTCATTGACCTGGATTTTATTTTTCATTTTTTTAACTTAACAAGCATTTGCCTCCTCTCCCTATCTTTCCCCCCACCAGTGGGGAAAAGAAAAGAAAAGAAAAGAAAAGAAAAGAAAAGAAAAGAAAAGAAAGTCATTATAATAAATCTTCATAGTCAAGCAAAACAAATTCCCTTCATTGGCCGGGTCTAAAGTTGTCTCCTGCATCTTGAATCATTTTTCCTCTCTGTCAGAAGGTGGGCAGCATGCTTCATCATTGGTCCCCCCATTTTGTGGTTTGAACTTGGATTTCAAACTAAGTCAGAAAAACCAAGTATCTCCCAGTCTGTGATAAAGCTGATCCTATCAAAGTAAAAATAAATAAATAAATAAATAAAAGTCATGACCAGTGGGGATGGGGGAAATCCAGAAGCAAGCCTAACGGGACCCAGGCAGCAAGGTCTAAGGCAGTATATCTAAAATACAGTGAAACTGAGATAATTTGGGCAGAAAGACTGCTGTAATTCAGAAGAAATCTGAAGGAATTCAACTTGTGAGCTTAACAGAATGTGGGTGGTGAGCCTTCCTGGGGGCTTGAAAGGACTCAGATAGCAGGCCTAATGGGACTCAGTTGGAAAGCCCCAAGAGGAGAATGGAGCTCAAAAACTCAGGCAGGAGAGGGACTTCTTTGGGAATGTTACCAGTTTTCCTTTGCAGGGAACATGAGCCTGTTGCATGGGGTGTCTTTGAGAAAAGTTTAGGGTCCAGAGGGGAAAGATTTGGAGATGGAGGAATCTAATTGAGGTTGATGCCCAACTAAGCTAGTTCTCGGAGGGCAGGGAAGCAGGACTGCTGTGGTTAAAAAAAGTCAAGGTCCATCATTCCCTGCACTACCATATTTGGAATAAAAGATTCTAGGTTCAAGTTCTAGTCCTACTAATTATTTACCTATATGATCCTGAGTAAGTCAGCCTCTATGGGCCTCAGTTTTTTCATATGTAAAATGAAGAGTTTGGGTTCTAAGGTCCCTTCCAAATAAAGTACTGTGATTCTGAACCCTTTTCTTTTTAAATAGTGTTTTATTTTTCCAAATACATACAAAGGTAGCTTTCAATAGTCACCTATGAAAAACCTTGTGTTCCAAATTTTTCTCTCTTTCTCTTCTTTCCTCCTCCCCAAGATAGCAAGCAATTCCATATAGATTAAATATGTGCAATTATTATAAATTCTAAAAAGAAATCTAAATTCTTCTAAACATATTTCTATATTTGTTATGCTGTACAAGAAAAATCAGATCAAAAGGGAAAAAAAACCATGAGAATGAAAAAACAAGAAACAAGCAAACACCACCACCACAAAAAAGATGAAAATACTATGCTTTGATCTACATTCATTCTTCATCATTCTCTCTCTGGATGTGGATGGCTCTTTCTACTTTCCATTTTCTTGCCACCACTGAGAGGACTGCTACAAACATTTCTGTACATATGAGTTCCACCCTTTTCTTTCAGAGGAGTCCAGTCTCAGACATCAGGGTCTGAAGAGCTTCTGGTGATAAACTCCTCATCTTTTCCTTTGTCTTACAGCTGACCAATGCAGGGGATGATGTGGTGGTATTTTACAATGATAAGGCTTCTATGGCACACATGTTGGAAATGATGAAGGCAGCAAGGGATGGAGTAGAGGACAATAGTCCCCTCATGTATCACATATCTCTAGTGGATCTTCTGGCTGCCTGTGCTGAGGGCAAGAATGTGTACACTGAGATCAAGTGTACTTCTCTACTGCCCCTGGAGGATGTGGTCTCTGTGGTTACTCATGAGGATTGTATCACTGAGGTACCCTTTCTGTCTACCTGAGGGAGGCTAAAAAGAGGGAGGAAGTGGGGGGAAGGGAGAAGGAGAGGGTGATGGGAAGAGAGAGACAGAGGGAGACAGAGAGGGAAAGAGAGCAAGTGAGAAAGAAAGAGAGATAAGACACTAGAGAGGGATAGGAAGATGGGAGAGGAAAAGATGTACAGGAAAGTACAGGAAAAAAAAAAAAGAAAAAAAGTACAGGAAAGATGGAGACAGGAAAAGGGAAACGTAGAGAAGGAGGGAGGGAGGAAGAGATGGGAGGAAAAGGAGAAGAGAGGCAGGAGAGAGAAAAGAGAAAACTAAAAAAACAAAAATAAAGAGGGGGAGAGAGTTGAAGGTAGAGCAGTGAGATGGAGGCAAGGGAAGAGTTGAGAGGAGAAGAAAAGACTTGGGGAGAGGAAGAGATGGGAAATCAGAAGATAAGAAACTGGGAGAGAAATGAAGATAGAGGAGAAAGGAACAGAGAAGGAGAAAGAAGGAAAGAGACAGGAGATTATAAAGGGGAAGAAGGATGGAAAGGGAGAGGGAGAATGAGAGAAAGCGAGAAGAAAAAGGGAAAGGATAAGGGAGATGAGATAGAAGGGAGAAAGTGAGTCATGGAAAGAGAGAAAGAAGCAGGGGAAAGAAGAGGAAGAGGCAGAAGGAAGAGGAAAAGGGAGACTTGTGAAACTATAAGGAAGAGAGAAAAAGGAGAGAAGAATGAGGGATGTAAAGGAAAGGAAGTTGATATTTAAAGGGAAGGAAGGGAATAAAGAAGAAAAGATGGAGAGGCTGAGGAAGAAGAAAATCATTGTATCTGCCCTGTCTTCTGACCTTTCCTGTTCTTTCACTTTCCCCTCCCTCCTATTCCCCAGGTGAAAATGGCCTATGTGAACTTTGTCAACCACTGCTATGTAGACACCGAGGTGGAGATGAAAGAGATTTACACCAGTAATCATATTTGGACTCTCTTTGAAAATTTTACTTTGGACATGGCCCGGGTCAGTGTATTATGGAAGAAGCATCCCAGCATAGGCAGGGAAGCCTTCCTTCCCCCCAGATAAACACGCCCTGACATACACTCTCCCAGGCTTCTGCCTCTCCTCAACTGTTCATGGGTCCCTATGGAGAGTTCTTAATTGGGGAGACTACCTTGCTCCATTTCTTAAGGAGCCCCAGCCTTGTGCTTTCCAATGGTGGAGGAGAATCTTACCAAAGAAATCAGGCCTCCAAGAGAGTGGGCTTTGGGAGGGTGGATTCTCTCTTCCTCTCTCTTCCTCTGTAGGAGGATGGGGTACTTGGGTGGAGTTGTGGGAGGTTGGTACTGAGGAAGGAGGTGGGTGTGGAAGCCTCTGCCTCCTTTGATTCGGGAAGCAAGAAGGGATGGGGTATAGCACTGGCCAGTGGGGAGGGCTGCTCCTGGGGCAACACGGATTCAGGGACTCTCCCTGCCACTCAGGAGTAGCCTCTTGCATCCATCGTCACTTCCCTTCCAAACCCCAGGTCTGTAAAAAGCGAGAAAAGCGCATGTCTGACCCAACTCTGGAGAAGTACGTTCTGACAGTGGTGCTAGACACCATCAGTGCCTTCTTCAGTTCTCCCTTCTCCGAGAACAGCACCTCTCTACAGGTGAGCATCATTCCCAAAAAGCAGCCACTGACCTTCCTCTGCTCAACTCTGACCTTGCAAAGTCACTTTTTCTTGTGGATCCTCAGATTCTTCAACTGGGAAATAAAGGATTTGGACAGGATGCCCTCATGACTATGATCTATGATATTCCCTTGATTCTCTCCATCTCTCACCTCCATCTTCCTCTTTCTTGCCTCTCCTCTTGTCATTTCTCTTTTCCTGCTATCGCCTATCTCCAGATCTTTCTCTCCCCTTCCTTTCTAAAAGCTGAAGAAAAGCCGGAAACACACTACTGGGTTTGAGATGCTGTGTTACCTTGAGCACAAAGTTATCCTTCTCTGGACCTTAGTGTTGCCCTCCATAGCTTTGGAGTGGGTAAGAGGGAGGTTTGACAGGGTGATCAATGAATCAAAAAACTATGAATAGCAATAACTTTTCTTGGTTGCTGTTCAGTCATCTCACCCATTTGTGGTTTTTTTTTTGGGGGGGGCAAAAATATGGTTTAAAGCTCATTTTATAGATGAGCTTCCTGACCTTCCTAAGTCTTTTTGACTCCAGGTCCAGTGCTCTATCTATTGCACCACCTAGTTGCCCTTACTTTGTGAATTTAGTCAGTTCCTTACTATTATGCTTTGGACTGAGTTAGAGGAGGCACACAGAGAGGAAGAGATATACCCCTTTCCCTCAAGATGTCCTTGGAGAAATGGAGAGAGCTCCCAAGGAGCCAGAATAATAGATAAGACACAGTGCCTGCCCTCAGGAAGTTCCCAATCTAATGGGGACTTAGGACACACTCCCCATTTCAATCGTATGAAAAATCAGTCCAGGTTGAATGCAACAGGATGAATGGAAGTGATTCAGGGTGAGTGAGGTCAATCAGGAAAGTCTTCCTGGAGGAACTTCGCATTGAGAATGAATTTGAAGAAGGGGACACATAGATTTGTTGAAAGGAAAAACAGTGTGTTGTGTAGAGCACTAGTATCAAAATACAGAAGAGCTAGGTTTGAATCTCAGATATTTACAAGCAGGGTAATACTGAGTAAATCACTTAGTTTTTCTGGGCTGTGATTTCTCATCCCCAATAAATGAATGAATGAATAAAATGCAAGGAATGCCTTTATATTGGGTTTCTCCTAGCTCTAATTCTGCAGTCCTTTTAGAGGATTTGGGAGGAAATTTTCACTTCAAAGAGATTGGGGAGGGGTTGGGAGACAGGGATGGGGTACAGTTTTCCAAAATTTGAAGGCACCTCTGCATTAGGGAGAGACCTGTCCTTTCCTCCAATGGTTCCTTTCCCCTTTCCAGACACACCAGACAATTGTAGTTCAACTTCTCCAGTCCTGCATGCGGCTGTTGGAGTGTCCTTGGCTGCAGCAGCATCACAAGGGCTCAGTGGAGGCCTGCATCCGAACCTTGGCTATGGTTGGTAAGGTCATCTCAACCCTTGTCCTACAGATAAGGCAGAGAAGAGAAATGCGAGAGAGAGAAAAGACTATCTCTCTGGGACAGAGGAGAGGGGGAGAGGCCTCCTTTGGTCCTTCTTAGATCCAAGCAAACTTGGATCAGAATATTTCACCAGGCCATGTCTGGGTTCTGGACTCCCCAACATCCAGGGAACGGGGCAAGGATGCAAGAAATCTAGCCAGCAATGCTTACTCTTTAACCAGTGGGATCTTTCTGTCTTCCACCGTCTTACAGCCAAGAGCAGGGCCATCTCCTTGCCCATGGACCTGGACGCCCACATCAGCTCCCTCCTCAACAGCAACGCCACCTGCGCTATGCAACGTAATGCTTCCAGCTACAAGTCGTCCACTCGTGCCTTCCCTCGTGTCACAGCCACTGCCAACCAGTGGGACTACAAGAACATCATCGAGAAGCTTCAGGTAGGCAGGTGAAGGGCCAGCCTTACCCAAGGCCTACTGACTCCACTTGGGGCTTTTTGGCAAAGGAGCCAGAGTGTTTTGCCGTTTCCTTCTCCAGCTCATTTTACAGATGACGAAACTGAGGCAAGTAGGGGGAAGTAACTAGCCTAGGGTCACACAACTAAGTGAAGCCTAATTTTAACTTGAATCCTCCAAACTCCATGCCATAAAATGGTAGCTTTATCTACTGCTCCCTCCAGTTGTCTCTAATTAGAAGCATCTTTTTAAAAATGTAGATATTGCTAAGAAGATTAATATTTATTAAGCTATTAATGTTTTCAGGCTAATCACTTGCTTCCCTTTATATCTTGGGTTTCCAATATATATAACCTGTTGGCTAAATGTGGTCTGTTTGAGGGTTTGTTTTTAGAAAAACTACTTTTTATCTGATTTTTACCCATGAGCAGGCAGGCTTATAGACCAAACCACTAGCAGTAATGCACTAGCATTCTGAGGCTAACAGGCTTGGTGGTCTCCATGATTGCCACTGTAAAACAAATTCATAGAGCCCCTGCTTGATAGGAGTTTCTGATTACTTGACATATTGTGGAAAAATGGATTTTTCTTTACTCTGTAGGTAGCAGAGAGTAGGCCACTGAGGGAATGCAGATTTTGATGGGCATGGGGGAGAAAGATCATTTTGGGGGAATTAAATTAATAAATTAATCAACAAACTTTTATTAAACACCAATATATACCACCCACTCTGGTGCTATGGCTTGAGAATACACAGATAAAAGTCTAATAAACCCTGCCCTCAGGGATTGTAGGGTCTGTCCTCCCCAACCCTCGAAGCCATGTCTTTCCAGAGCTTTTGTGCACCTTGGGCAAGGTTTGAAAACAGTGTCCCCTTTGTATTCTCTGTCCACAGTAGGCTTTGAGCCTTCATCGAAACGTAGTAGTGTCCAATTCAAATAGAAACCGATACCTGCAGACCACACATTGTCCTACAAAACCACAAATTGATACCATCTATATCATATTGTCTTATTCAGTTTGTTAAACAGTCCCCAGTTTCATTCTGGTTCTGTTTGCTCATTGGGGAGTTTTGCAGGCCACATATGGCTTGACACCTCTCCTGCAGTGTCTATAACCTGGCAGCAGAAGCAACGCCTCCCGGGCACGGGGAACAGAGTTTTGTGGCATTAATCAGTGGGGGCTTTTATAAGAAAGAATATCCCTGTCACGCCCCTCTGGGTGCCATGCCTTGGGGAAATGCCCCTTTACCATCCCTGCTCCTGGGCTCAGGCTCTGGTTCTCCTCTTCTCTTCCCTGACTGGCCTGGGCCCCACAGGACATCATCACCACCCTCGAGGAGCGACTGAAGCCGCTGGTGGAGGCTGAGCTGTCGGTGCTGGTGGATGTGCTGCACTGGCCGGAGCTGCTCTTCTTGGAGGGGAGCGATGCCTATCAGCGCTGTGAGAGCGGAGGCTTCCTGTCTAAGTGAGGAGACCCAGCGGGGGAGGCCGGGGCGGGATGCCTTGGCCCCCTGGGCAGGAAGAGCTGTGGGTGTGGGAGACTGGAGGCTCAGCTGGGGAGACTAAAGGGGAGGGGGATTGGGAAGGGAGGGACTGGGCAGTGGTCAGAAGACCTGGGGCATTCACACCAGGGACCTGGAGGAGACGGCATCTTCCCCAAGGCCCTAGAGCAGCAGTACTCCTAGAGAGAGAGGAAGCCGGTTAGGGACATTGGGAATCTCTAGGTCTTCTTATCCAGATAGGATTGGGTCCCAGGGAGGGGGAGAGGGATCCAAGAGAGACAGTTGGCTGGGAAGCATGTGGAAACTGGAGATAGAGCAGATGGGGTCTGAGCCTCCTTTTCCTGGTCTGGTACCCAGGCTGATCCAGCACACCAAAGACCTGATGGAGTCCGAGGAAAAGTTATGTATTAAAGTGCTAAGGACCCTCCAGCAGATGCTGCTGAAGAAGAGGAAGTATGGGGATCGCGTGAGTGTAGGACCTGATAAGTGAAGATCCAAGACTGGCCATAGCTCTCCTCTCTTCCCTTCCTTTTGGGCTATTTCTTCCATTTCTACCTCATATTCCCATATTCAAAGAACATGGGGTATCAGAACTGGAAGGGACTTACTTTAATGATCATCTAATCCAGTGATTCTTAACCTTGGGTTTTTTTTTTTTTTTTTTTTTGGTATCATGGCCCCCTCTGTCCTTTTTATGTAAATAATATTTTTATTTTTTCCAGTTACATGTAAAGATAGATTTCAACATTCATTTTTTTTTTTATTTAATAGCCTTTTATTTACAGGATATATACATGGGTAACTTTACAGCATTAACAATTGCCAAACCTCTTGTTCCAATTTTTCACCTCTTACCCCCACCTCCCTAGATGGCAGGATGACCAGTAGATGTTAAATATATTAAAATATAACTTAGATACACAATAAGTATACATGACCAAAACATTATTTTGCTGTACAAAAAGAATCAGACTCTGAATTATTGTACAATTAGCTTATGAAGGAAATCAGAAATGCATGTGTGCATAAATATAGGGATTGGGAATTTAATGTAATGGTTTTTAGTCATCTCCCAGAGTTATTTTTCTGGGCATAGCTAGTTCAGTTCATTACTGCTCCATTAGAAATGATTTGGTTGATCTCGTTGCTGAGGATGGCCTGATCCATCAGAACTGGTCATCATCTAGTATCAACATTCATTTTTTTATAAAATTTTGAGTTGGAAAATTTTTCCCTTCCTTCCTCTTCAAAACAGCAAGCAATCTGATATAGATTATACACATACAATCCTTGTTAAACATATTTTCACACAGAGTACTCTTTTTAAATGCATAAAATAGAATATAAAGGATTGTAAAGGAACCCAGTTATATTGAAATTCATTTATTGAAACATTGAAAAACAAACTTACAATTCCCAGGTTAAAAAATCTCTTATCTAACCCCTCTTTTTATAGATGGGGACACTAAGACCAGAGTAGAGAAATGACTGTCCTAATGAAAATCACCCAACTGGGCTATGGCAGAACTAATACCAGAATCAAGGTCTCTTAGTTCCCAATTCTGTTTTCTTTCCTCTGTATTCAGCAAGACCCTTAGACTGCTGAAATTTAGTTCATTCTGTATCTCTCTGCCCCATGTCTAGCCTGGGTAATCCCTTTCTTTTTTCTTGATACACAACCTGATAAAGGTTAGATTTTTGTTGTTGTTTAGTCCTTTTTCAGTCGTGTCTGACTCTTTATGATCTCATTTGGGGTTTTCCTGGAAAAGATATTGGAGCAGTTTGCATTTCCTTCTCAAGCTCATTTTTACAGATGAGGAAACAGAGTCAAACAGGACTAAGTGACTTGTGCACATAGTAAGTGTCTGAGGCTGGATTTTGAACTCAGGAAAATGAGTTTTCCTGAATTAAGATGAGGACTCTATCCACTGCAAAACCATTGCAACTAGTGTCAATCTAAAGAGTTAAGATTGTTATCCAGCCTGTTGGAACTCATTCTGAAACATCTACTTGTCAATGCTGTACAAATTTCTGGGCCTAATAATTCCCTCTTTCATTTTAAATAGCATATGACTTGGCTACCATTTGGCCCTGCTGTCACGCATTTCTCTTCTCCCCAACAAAGAAGTATTCATCAGTGTATAATGTGCACCCAGGGAGAGGCACTCCGCCACTGCATATTTTGTGTGATCCTGGGGCAGGCATTGAACCTTCCAGTGTCTCAGACCGTTTCCTAAGATAATTTTGAGAAAAGTTGCCTATTTGTATTAGTGAAGGGAGTTTCTAAAGGACACTCACAAATCTACCTCCTCTTTCTGTCTGTCTGTATTTCTCTCTCTCACACATACATACACACACTTCTGTTTTCTGAGGCTTGGTTTCCTCACCCACAAATTGGGTATAATTATGCTTTTTACAAGACTATTTTGAGAAAGATTTGTAAATCTTTGAGCATTACAGAAATATGAGCTGCTATTATTATATATAGTGATTCTTATCCATAGTAAAGAAAGGGCTGCAAAGAGCGAATCTCAGAAAAACTGAAAGCTCACCAGGGAGTTGAGATGAACAAAATGCTTTCTTTATAACAGCTCTTGAGACAGGGAATAAAAGAGTGAGGAAACTGAGTGAGGCTCTGCTCACTCTGAGAGATAAAGGGGTCTTGCTCACAGCTCTGAGTATTGGAGTCGGAGTATCCTGGCTCTAGTCTTAGCATCATACCTCATAGCCTTCCAAATCAACCGAGGAGGTTGGCCCTGGAGAGGTGGTGGGGGTGGGAAAGTGAAACCCTGGGGATTGGGGGAGAGCAAGTGGGCCTCCTGTGCTGGTGGGACTACTTCAGTGGCACAGGTCAGGGCTCACTGACTGCTTTTCAGGGCAACAACCTGCGGAAAATGCTGCTTTACAACTATCTGCAGAATCGGAAATTGAACTCCAGAGGGGATATCCCAGATTCCATGAGCACAGGTATAGGATGGGGTTGTGCCTTCCCTCTTCTCTTCTCTCTGTAGGATCTCGGCACCACATAGTCCAGAGTAGAGTTGAGAGAGAATTGGATCGAATGTCACAGGTCTTGGATTTGAATATCTTTACCTTCCTGGTTCTCAGTAACTTCAACATTCAAATGAGGGGTGGAGGGCTAGACTAGATGGTCTAAATCTATGTTCTATTATCTTTGTCCTGAATCCCCATGCTTCAGAATCCTTCTTACCAGCTGACTTGGTTTGAGGAGAAGACTGGATTACCCCAGATTCTCATATCCTGAACTTAGATAGATAGTCTCAACTCCTGTGGGGGAGTGGGGGAGGTGGGGGGGGGGGAAGGGAAGGAAGGCTCACCTGTCTTCACAGCACTGGGTATTCCCCCTGTAATATCCCCTTATTTCCCAGCCTAGAAATCTTTTCCAACCTCGTGCTTTCCCAGTTTTCAGGTTCCCCCCTCCCCCCCTATATCCCTGAAGATTCCCCTCCAAATCCCCTACTTTCTCAGGTTCCCTTCCTAAATCTTACCTGCTCTCCTAACCTTCATCCCTTCCCCAACAAAGGCATATTCTCTGTCCCCCATGTTCAAGGGGTGCTGGATTCCCCCAGATTGCCTTTTTTTACTCCCTGCCTTCTCCAACTTGCTAAGTTCCTAAAAGAGCCTTTTTTTTTTGCTCTGTCCCTGGTTTGTCTCTCCCTCCAGGCCAGGATCAGGACTGGTCACATATTGCGGCAATCCAGTGCCGGCTGGACAAAGAAGGAGCTACAAAGCTGGTGTCTGATCTGATCATGAGCACAAAGAATGAAAAGATCTTCCAGGAGAGCATTGGACTGGCCATTCGCCTGCTGGATGGGGGCAACACTGAGATACAGGTCTGGTGCTAAAGGGGGGCTGCAGATGCTGGTGGGCGGGGAGCAGAGGACCTTCATTAGAATAGGACCCTGGAGATGTATTTTGGTCCTGGCTAGCTTTCTAGTTACTTCCTGTCTTTTCTTCTGATATGTCCTGGGCCTGACCCATCTGTTTCCCTTTTTGCTGTCCCTACTGTAGTTTACTTATATTCAAGGTTTAATTTCTCTCTGACTTACTTATTGTAGAATGGAGTTTTTCCCCTATCCTCCTGTCCCTGGAAAAGGCAAAAATGTAGCAAATAAGAGGAGCATCAACATTTTAAGTTGCTCCTAAAGAATGTTAAAGTACTTGGTCATCTTATAAAGAGTATAAGCTCTTTCAGGGCTCATCTGTCTCATTTTTGTCTTTATATACCCAGTATCTAGAACATTGTAGGCACTAAATTCAGTGACTGATCAAAAGTAAAGGGAAGCAGGCTGGGCTTTTCTTACCTTGATTTAAACTCATCATTTCTCTCTGTGGTATAGAGGAAAACAAACCGTTCTCCCTTTTCCTTCTTCAATCAAGTCCAGACTCATGTATCTAATATTTCAGGCAATTAAGTGATTCAACAGAGAGAGAGCTAGGCCTGGAGTTAGAAAACCTGAGTTTAAATCTAGCTACACACACTTTCTAGCTGTGTGACCCTGGGCAAGTCACCTTAATCCTACCTCAGTTCCTTCAACTGTAAAATGGGGATAATAACACTACCTACCTCCCAAGATTTTTGTGAGGATCAACTGAGATGATCTTTTCATTACTATATAAATATTAGCAATGATGATGCTCATGATGAGGATGAGGATGATGATTGCTTGGTATATCGTGGGCATTATGAAATGCTAGATGATAATGATGATGATTATAGGAGGTGCTATAAAATAGTAGCTGCTTCTCCTTCTCCCTTCCTATCCAGCTCTGCCAATAACCCTTTAAGGTCTCGCTTGAATCCCAGCACCTTCTCCAGGTATTCTTACCTGTTCTCACCAATCAGTCTTAATTGGTCTTTGCCTCTTCTGAACTCTGACCCCACAGTCATGTCTTGGTTTTCTCTGATATCCTATAGAGTTCCCAGTAAGGACAGAGGGAAGAAGCGTTTAGTAAGTGCCTACTATGTGCCAGACACTGTGTTAAGTGCTTTATGAATATCATCTCGTTTTCACAGAGCAGAGCACTCAGTAGGAGCTCCTTGACATGATTTACTTGGGTAGGGGGAGAGCAAAGCTCCCTGAATGTTTGAGACTAGTGGTGAATCTTTCCTCGATTTCCTTTCCCACCCCTACAGAAATCCTTTTATAATCTGATGATGAGTGACAAGAAGTCAGAGAAATTCTTTAAGGTGCTTCATGACCGAATGAAAAGGGCCCAACAAGAGACCAAGTCCACAGTGACGGTGAACATGAATGACTTGGGAAGCCAGCCCCAGGAGGACCGGGAGGCTGGGAATGCTGGAGGCAAAGGTGAGGATTTGGGCATACAGTGGTAGGGCTTGGGGTAGGGCAGAGTTAGGGAGAGAGAAAAAGGTAGGAATTGGGGGCTAGGGGTGGGGGGGCTGCATGGAAGGAAAGCGTTTCCATAGCAGGTGGGCTGCCCTGCTCTAATTTTCATCCCTGCCTTTTATCGTAGGGCGCATGGCATCCTTTGCACTCCCAAGCCCCACTTCCCGCTACTCCTTGAGTGCCAGCTTCCGCAGGGGCCACGAGGTGGTTGATCGGGGACAGAGTAATGAGATGGGAACCTCTGTGCTGATTATGCAGCCCATCCTACGCTTCCTGCAGCTGCTGTGTGAGAACCATAACCGGGACCTTCAGGTGAGTGCCTGCCCTTATCTGGCCTGGAACTTCTGGGTCTATCAGGAGGTTAAGTTGGGGCTGCCAGGAGAGGAGCCAGGAGCAGGGGGATTGTGAAATCCTATGGAAAATGAAATTTCACTCCCCATTTCCGTAAACTGACATCTGAGAAAAATGCACATTCAGCACTGGCTCTGGCTGATGCATATTGAAAAAAATATCTCATTTGATCCCCATACCAACTCTGTGTGATGGGTATTGTCCATTATACAGCTGAAAAAGCTGAGGCAAACAGAAATGAAGTGATTTTCCCAGGGTTACCTAGCTAGTAAGTATCTGAAATTGGACTTGACCTCAAGTCTCTCTGACGCCAGGCTCAGCACTTTGTGCATTGTGCCATCAGCTATGTGGAATGAACATGATTCTTTCTTGTACTCTTGCTCCCTCTGGAGGCAGAGAGATTTTGTATTTTCTGGGGAAAAACCACTGGATTTGGATTAGCTGCATAATCCTGGGCAAGTCACTTAACTATTAGTCTCAGTTTCTTTATAAAATGATGCTTTAATTATATCAGAGGTTCTTAATTTTTTCTGTGACAGTGATCCCACTAACATTCTGGTGAAATCTACAAAAAGCCTTTTTCCCTTTTTTTTTTTTTAAAGAATAATGTTTTTAAATACATAAAATAAAAAATAAAATACATATATTAAAAAGACCAATTATAAGTATCAATTTTACACACACACACACGCACACACGCAGTATATAAAGTTATCAAAATAAATATTTTTTTAAGTTCATGGACTCCAGAACTGGATGACCTCCTCTCTTCCAGCTCAATGAGCCAATATTCTTCTGTTTCTCCATCTCTAAAATGAATGTGCTAACACTTGCTCCTCTTCAAGTTAGCCTGAAGAAAGCCTGTTGTAGATTGTAAAACACTATGTGAACTCAAAACAGAGTTGTCATCCTCCTTGCGAAGTTTTTTCTGGTGCGAGTATATGTGTGCTATCCATGCCACAGGACCTCAAAGATCATCTAATTTAGATGTTCTTATTGTGCACTCTGTGAATTTTTTGAAAATTTATTTTGATATTTGCATTTCAATACAATTAGTATCTGTTATAATCCTATGTGTCTTATTTTATGCACTTAAAAACATTATTCTTTTTTCTTAATAGTGTTTTATTTTTCCAAATACATGTAAAGATAGTTTTCAACATTCATTTTTATAAAACTTTGCATTTCACATTTTTCTCCCTTGTTTTCTTACCTCCCTCTCCCCAAGATGGACAGGAATCTACTATAGATTAAATATGTGCTATCTTTAAATGTTTTCCATATTTGTCTTGAAAAACCTTATTCTTAAAAGGGTTCTCTGGGTGCCTGATTCAGTGCTCCTTATTCTCCATGTCCCTCTGGACATCCTGTTTCTGTCTCCTTCAGAACTTCCTTCGCTGTCAGAACAACAAGACTAACTACAATTTGGTGTGTGAAACGCTGCAGTTCCTGGACATCATGTGTGGCAGCACCACAGGCGGCCTGGGATTGCTGGGCCTCTACCTCAATGAGGACAATGTGGGGCTCGTCATCCAGACACTGGAGACGCTCACTGAGTACTGCCAGGGACCCTGCCATGAGAACCAGGTGTGGGCCCCAGCCCCAGGGGGGCTGCGGGGCTCTGAGGGGGAGGGGGTTCTGAGTGGGGGGGACTGAGTGGGGGGCTCTGAGTGTGTGGGGGCTCTGAGTGTGTGGGGGGGCTCTGAGTGGGGGGGGGGCTCTGAGTGGGAGGGACTCTGAGTGTGTGTGTGTGGGGCTAAGGCCAGGGAAGGCCATCTGAGACGGAGCTCCATCCTGAGGCTCTGTGCCCTTCCTCTTTGCCCATGCACAGACCTGTATTGTGACTCATGAATCTAACGGCATCGACATCATCACTGCCCTGATCCTCAATGATATCAGCCCCTTGTGCAAGTATCGCATGGACCTGGTGCTGCAGCTCAAGGTACAGGGCGGGAGTGTGTGTGTATGTGTTTCACTGGCAGTGTGTACGGTGGTTTCAGTGGAGAGTGGGGACCTGAGGGATAATGCCTTGTGGGGCAAGAAAATAGACATCCTGCAGTAACAGGGGCATGGATTTCAGTAGCTCTTCAGCTACTGGTGCTCAAGGTGCTCCTCTTTGTGCTCCCAACATACACCATTAGATTTTTTAAATTTTAATTTCTTAAAACTATTTATTTTAACATTCTTTTTTAAAAAGAAAATGTTGAATTCCAAATTCTTTCTGTCCTGCCTGCCCCTTCCCTACCCATTACCATTGAGTTTTTCAAAAAGATTCCTGGTAAATGAGGGAGAGAAGTGTTATTATTATCATTATTATTATTATATAATTTATAATATATTATTATTATTAAAATTAGGAAAACTGAGGCACACTATGCTGAGCATAATCAACTTATTAGTAAGTTGCAAATTTGCCAAAAAACAGGACCTTAACTACTTCGGAAACTGTGGCTGGCAGCTTTTTCAATAAGACCCAAATTAGGGGGATAGCTCTTTTTCATAGTTTTGGAAAATACAGAACAAGAGTAAGACTTTACAGGTGGGGATTAAATTATGACTGGTTACATGGCAAAATCAATATTGGTCCCAGAACTGAGAGGTGGGGGACAATATGGTTGGGAAATGAAAATGGGCTAGCATCTCCTCCTTCCCTCCTGTGAATAAGAAATCTTCATTTGAATTCTCCTTCACGGTCAAAGATAGTGGATCAGGCTTCTTTGGATAACAAACCAGGTATTCTTGACACAGGAACACAACAAATTAACTAGAAAACTGGATTTCTAAACTTAATTTGAAACAGACCAACTGAATTCTAGACTAAGTTCAGAGACAAAGAATTATGACGTAGACAGATACAGGACAAAATCAATTAAATAGAATAGGATAAATAGCATTTATTTAGTAAATAGAATCAATTAAAATGATACAGAATCAATCTGATTATTTCAAAAAGTAATAAGAATCATTCATATTTAGGGAGTTCTTTAAGTTCTACAGAGATCCTTCTTCTAGCTTTATCCCCATTTTGCATATCACAAAACTGAGACTAAAAGATGTTATATGTCTTGTCTTGGTTACCTAATTAAATCTCAGAGTTGGAATATTTTTTAATTTAAAAACATTTCCAGTGAACAAACATTTATTTTCTCTCTCCATCCTGCTGTTATCAATGAAAAAAGAAAAAGAGAACCTTTGTTGTTATTATATACAGTCAAGCAAAACTTCCACATTAGCCAGACCTGAAAATATGTATCACAACTGGCCTCTGAATGCAGGTTTTCCCATCTCTGAAATCAAGAGTATCATACCACAAGAATGGCAGAGCACTGAATAGAGAAGTTAAAGAGTTCAGGAGTCATTCTAATTTCCTCAGCTATAGCCTTAGTTCCCTTTATCCACTCCCTGGACTTGCATGAGTGTGGGGCAATTTCTTCCCAAGGCAGAGGCAGGTAGGCAGCGTTGAGTCCTGGGAAACTGTGGCTGGCAGCTTCTTCAATCTTCTGACTGCCTCACAGGACAATGCCTCCAAGCTTCTTCTGGCCCTGATGGAGAGCCGACACGACAGCGAAAATGCAGAGAGGATTCTCATCAGTCTGCGGCCCCAAGAACTGGTGAGGCAGATGGCCAAGTAGTAGGTGCAGGGGAGTGGGGAGGCCCCAGTGGCTAATGGAGCTACCTGATGGAAGTCAGTGGTTCAAGTCTTTTTTTCTCTCACTACCATCCCCTCATATGGGGTAGACTGGGGACTGAGGGTGTAGGGATGGTGGAGGGAAGGGGAAATACTTGGAGAATGTGGAGAAAGATGGCTAAGAGGAGGTGCTGGCTTCCTAGGTGGATGTCATCAAGAAAGCCTACCTGCAGGAGGAGGAGCATGAGAATTCCGAGGTCTCTCCCCGAGAGGTTGGCCACAACATCTATATCCTGGCTTTGCAGGTACTGTTGCCAGTTGTCCCTCTTGACTCCAGGGGAAAGAGACAGGCTGAAGATCATGATGTTGGATGATCCTGACTCTGATTGTGACTCTCAGACCCTCTGTGCTCTTAGCTTTCTAGACACAACAAGCAACTACAGCACCTGCTGAAGCCAGTGAAACGTATCCAGGAGGAGGAGGAAGAAAGCATCTCTTCCATGGTAGGACCTCAGTCCCACCAGAAGGAGGACTGTCCTCCTCTTCCTTTTCCTCCTTTTTCTCCTTCTCCTCTTCCTCCTTTTTTTTCTCCTCTTCTTTTCCATCCCCTCCTCCTTCTTTTCCTCCCTCTCTGTCCCGTATCTCCCTTTCCTTTCTCTCCCATCCCTTTAAAACAAAATTTTCTCTCTTCTTTCCTTTTTTGGAGACTCCATACTAAGTTCTAAAAAGCGGCTGGAGCTAGGTTAGGCTCTAGACTGGGCTTGAGGTATTGGGATTAGGATGGTGGTCCAGCCAAGCTTGGCTCAGGATCCAAAGTGGGTTGTGGTCTGCCTGAATAAGGAATCCTTTTTCTACGCCTGACCCCTTGGCGATCACTCCACAGCTCAGCCTCAATAACAAGCAGTTGTCCCAAATGCTGAAGTCGTCAGCACCCATGCATGCAGAGGAAGAGGACCCTCTGGCTTACTATGAGAACCACACATCCCAGATTGAGGTGAGAGATCTTCCTTGGGAAAGATAAAGGGCTTGGGACGGGGAGGAGGGGAATCGCAGAGTTGGAGAGATGACAGAAATAGAGCTGGGAGAGGTTTCAGAGGCCATCTAGCTCACCTGCCTCATTTTACAGATGAGGAAACTGAGGTCCCAGGGAATTTCAGGGACTTGCTCACGCAGGTATTAAGCACCAGAGGTGGGATTTGAACCCAGATTCCCTGACTCCAGAGCCAGGACTTTCCCTGGACCTCACTGCCTACCCCAAAGTGATCACCCTCTGGTCAGTGGCGTTGGTATGGGTGGCAGAATGATCAGATCTGGCTCCTTGGGAGTGATGTGGCAGTGAAAGGGGGTGAGGGGGACTGCATGTGCATGGGAGATCTTGTGACTCGTCACGTGTGTCACTGATTTAGCATGTGTGTAGGAGCACAGGTGTGTGAGTCAGCATCTGAGCAGCATGTCCCTGAGCCAGGGAGTTACTTCGCAGGTGTGTGTGTCTCCTCTGGAGTATTGTCTTTGCTCTGGTTTCCCACCCTCCCCTGGCCTTTCCCCCTCCTCCCTCCCCACCTCCAACACGGTCCTGTGTTTTTGCGCAGATTGTTCGCCAGGATAGGAGCATGGAGCAAATCGTGTTCCCGGTGCCGAGCATCTGTGAATTTCTGACGGAAGAGACCAAGCACCGGCTCTTCACCACCACAGAGCAGGATGAGCAGGGCAGCAAAGTCAGCGACTTCTTTGACCAGTCTTCTTTCTTGCACAATGAGATGGAGTGGCAGAAAAAACTTCGAAGTGAGAGCTAGGAGCAACGGGTGGGAGGGAGTCAGCTCGTGCCTTAGAAAGAGCTAGAGTAGCTGAAAGAAAGAAAAAAAGAAAACCCCCCTACCACCTGTTGGTCATGACTGGAAAGTTCCCCTTTAGAATTACTTTCTTCCTTTGGAACTCTCTGAAAGAGCAGACCCTATGTAAGAGTGCTCTTAGACTATTATCTGAACGTAGGATTAAGGCTCAAAAAAGGGGTTTTTGTGGAGGGGGGTGTAGAAAATTATGGGAATTCTTAGGCTAGCGGTGGGTGGAAGGAGTATATCAAATGAGAGATCAGACATACCTTGCCTCCTTTACAGTCTGAGACTGGCAATGCAATTGCTTCTTATTATTACTTTTAAAGCAATTGAGATTAAGTGACTTGCCTAGGGTCACATAGCTACTAAATATCAGAAGATTGGAGCTTCAGGGCCAGTGCTCTATCTACTGCACTGCTTGGCTGCTCTCATCTTTTCTCTTAGAAAACAAAATTTTTATGCTTTGTTGACCATGTACAACCACCCTCGCGTAAACCTGTACTATTTGTGCAAAAGTCTTGAGATAGGCAAGAATGGCTTGAGCTACATTGTGACTTCCTCCAAAGGAGTTAAACCAATGTCCCTTCAACTGTTAGTGGGGCCCAAGTGATTATTCCGCCTCGCTTGCAGGGCCAGTTTGCTTGCCTGTTCAAGCTGGCTTCTCTGCTTCCTTTCTCTGTTCAGTCATGTCTGACCCTTCCTGATTTTGTGGAACACAGCACTTGTGTCTAGGGGGTTTTCTTGGCAGAGATACTGCTGCGCTTTGCCATTTCCTTCTCCAGTGGATCAATCATCTTTTGTCAGAACTCCCCACTGTGACTCTCTCTCTTGGATAGCCCTGAATGATGCAGCTCATGGTTCACTGAGCCAAGCGAGCTTCCACCGTGACAAGGCGGATCCAAGAGTGATTTCCTTCTCTCCTCAAGTTCTGCCACTTAGGGCTTCTCTCTGTCCTCTCATCTGTCCCTTCCAGGCATGCCTCTGATCTATTGGTTTTCCCGCCGAATGACCCTGTGGGGCACCATATCCTTCAACCTTGCCGTCTTCATCAACATCATCATAGCCTTCTTCTACCCATACGTGGAAGGTGCCTCCACAGGTAAGGGCCTTCTTGTACCTCTGAAGGGGAAGGAAGGCATTGCTCTCCTCCTGCCCTCCCGAGAGAGTGAGGGGAACAGCATCAATTGTAATGTATTTTTTGGACCCTCTGGAGCCAGTCACCCCCAGTGTGGAGCATATGCTTTGAACAGTCTCCCAGGGTCCTGGAAGGTGCAGTCACAGAAGGCACCTTAGAGGCCATAGAGTTCAGCTCTCATAGACAAGGAAGCTTTTTTCCTTTTTGGTCTGATTTTTCTGGAGTAGTATGATATTTATGGAAATACGAGTTGTGGAATTACACATGTTCAGCATATATTGGATGGAGGTGGGGAAGGAAAGGGAAAAATTAGAACACAGGGTTTTGTAAAGGTAAATGTCAAAAATTATCCATATCTATATTTTGAAAATAAAAAGCTATAATTAAACAAAAATAAATAAAATACCAAACAAACAAAAAAAGAACATAAGTCTGTTACTGGGACTTCCTGGGAAGGCTCCATTAGAGGCTAGAGGCCCCACTGTCAGGAAGGTTGTCAAAGGAATTTGTATTCAAGTAAAGATCAGGCTAGATAGCCTCTAAAGTCTCTTCTGCCTCTGAGGTTGTGATTCTGTGATTTCCAGTCCAGTTCTAGGTACCCTAGGGTATGCTGCTGCCTTCTAAACAGGACAAGGTTTTTGGGCAGCAAAACTCTGGGAGGCATCCTGTTCACCTTCTCCTTTTCCCATCCTTCTAGGTGTGTTGGGCTCTCCACTCATCTCCTTGCTCTTCTGGATTCTGGTCTGCTTCTCCATCGTAGCTCTATTCACCAGGCGCTACAGCATCCGGCCCCTCATCGTGGCTCTCATCCTGCGCTCCATCTATTACCTGGGCATCGGGCCTACCCTCAACATCTTGGGGGCTCTCAATGTGAGTCCCAGGAGGCAGTACCAGATGCTTCCCATAGCTACCTCAGGGGCAGTGGGGAGCAGGGAGGGTGCAGGAGAGATAGGGCATAATGTTCCAGAGTATTAACAACTCTACTACTACTACTACTGTTATTATTTATACCGGATATTCCCAAAGTCAGTGGAGTTGTAAACTAAGCTATTAAAGCTTAAAAATGCACTTAGAGATC
This sequence comes from Sarcophilus harrisii, assembly GCF_902635505.1. NCBI lineage: Eukaryota > Metazoa > Chordata > Mammalia > Dasyuromorphia > Dasyuridae > Sarcophilus > Sarcophilus harrisii. The sequence continues at coordinate 283,727,555 of NC_045429.1, read as the reverse complement.
CTGTAAAAGGACATTTCTATAAAGTCTTTTAAGTTTGCAAATTACTATGTATACATATAGATACATAATATATATTGTATATAGTTATATAAAATATATTTTTGTATAATATATAACCGCTACTTACATATATGTATTTTATATATGATATAAAATATATATTACAGATAATTATATGTGCATTATATATACTTATATATAAATATAAGTATACCGATATATGTGGGTATATACACTCATTTAATTGGATTCTCACCTGTGAGGCAGGTGCTATTATTATCCTAATTTACCGATGAGGAAACTGAGGCAGAATAAGATTAAGCTTCTTTCAAATTCCAGCTACAATTCTACCTACTATAGGAAGCCTTTCTTTTTAATTCCTATTCCTTCTCTTTGTTGATAATCTCCAGTTTGTCCTATATCTGTTTTATTTGTAAATAGTTGTGGGAATGTTTTTTCCCACCATTAGGCTGTGAGCTCCTTGAGAGCAGGGGCCATCTTTTACCATTCTTTTTACTCCTATCACATAATACATTGGCCCATAATAGAGGCATAAAAAATGTTTTTTGACTTACTGACTGATAAATGACTTGCCCAGTATCTCATAGACAATACTTTTCTTACTCCGAGTGTAGCACTCAGTCCACTAAGCTACATGTCTTCCGAGTCATAAATCTAAAAGAAAGCAGGGTGTGTGTGTGTGAGTGTATCATATTATTTTCCTTGCTTTCTAAGCCATTTGACCTGCAGTCAGCTTACTCCTTTTTTTTTTCCTTTGGAGATTTTTATTGTTATCTTTTGATGTGCTTCTCTAATAACGATACAAAGGGCACCATTGATAGAGAAGACTTCTTGGACAAATTCCATTTCTATTGCTTTATGAAGGCCCAAGGACTTCAAAACTTAGCTTACATATAGTGACAAAACTACTGAATGTGGAATAGGGAGGCTTGAGTTTGATTTGAGGTTTTGCCATTTTCTTGCCTATAAAATCTTGGACAAGTCATTCCCTTTTTTCAGAAGTCTTCTTTTTTTTCATCTGTAATATGATGGAGTCCAGACCTGATGGCCCTGAAGTTCCTTTCAACCCTGTCATACCAACTATGGTTGGTTATGGTTGACATTCCCAAAATGTTAACATTCTCCTTTTTCTGTTCCCTATACTGTACTTGCTTGTCAACAGTCTGATTTATTTCCATAGAGAAAAAAAAATTAGTTGATTAGGGATTTTTCAGCTTTGACACTCATGAAGAGGCAAGGATGCACTCTTCAGTACTTGTGGTCATTACTTATGACTCCCAAGTCCTGACTAGCCCATTCTCATCCACTCAGGAACCCAAAGCAGAAACCTTTTTGGAGAATGATCATGAGAGAAATCCCTGCCTGGTCCCTTTAATTAAATTCTTCATGACTCAGCTGTGACTATGACAATACTGGGTCATTTAGGTCCAACCCTCTAACTTGGGGAAATGGGGTACTGAGGGAGAGCAAACCCTGATTTAGTGGTAAAAAAAATCCCAGGAATGGATCAGATAGAAAGTACTTCTTTCATCCATCCCACTGCCTTCTTTAAGAAAATTGATAGCTTTTATGTTATCTTCATTTCCAAATGTATCCCTCATCTACCTAAATATCAGTCCTGCTGTATAAAATAATAGAATGGAATAAAAGACAGAGAAAACAGTTCATAAGCTAATATAGTAACAGAATCTCAGGTGTTTGTAATAATGTTTTCTACCAATAGTCTACAAAGAAGGGATGGAGAGATACATTTTCACCTCTTATTTTGGGGCCAAGTTTGGCCATTATAATTACACAAGGTTTAGTTTTTTGTTGTTCTTTTTGTTTACATTGTTATAGTCATTGTGTGTATTGTTTTCCTGGTTTTGCATACTTCAGCTTTGCATCAGTTTATATAAATCTTCCCATATTTTAATGTATTCCTCCTCTCCATCATTTTTTATGGCACAGGAATGTTCCATTATATTCATGAGCCAGCACTTGTTTAGGCTTTCCATAATTGTTGCGTATCTAACTTCATTTTCCTTTTTTCCCCCATACAAAAAGTCCTGCTATAAATATTTTGCTGTCTGTTGGGGGCTCTTTCTCTCTTTGACCTCTTTGGGGTTATATTTTCAACACCCATTATCCTTTTCTGTCTTTTCCCTTGCTATGCTGTTCTTGATGTCTTATCCATTATTCTTGCTATGCTGTTCTTGATGTCTTATCCATTATTCTCATCTTTCTTTTGTCTTTATTTTGCTTTTTTCCAGCTAACCAACAAGATTGTGTTTGTGGTGAGCTTTGTGGGCAACCGAGGAACCTTTATCAGAGGCTACAAAGCCATGGTGATGGATATGGAGTTCCTTTACCACGTTGGCTACATCCTTACCAGCATTCTAGGCATCTTTGTGCATGAGCTCTTCTACAGCATCCTAGTATGTCTTCTGAAACAATGGTGGATGGGGCAATAGGGGAAGAAGGGGACAGTGTAAAGATGAGTTTTGGGTAGGGAGTTTTGAGAAAGGGTAGAATTGCAAATTGAGAAGTCTGTTGGAGTCCTATTATATAGCCATCACTTTTCTATGCTGGGGACCCTCAGGATTTAGGACTGGATTTCTCAAGGTAGCACTTAACAAAGCACAGAATATCTGATCATTTCTCCTATCCTAGTGTTCCTGAAAAATGAATAACAGAAAAAACGATTCCTTAGACTAGGACCAGCTAGTCCAGGCTTTGCTGCCCAATAGGTTAAATGAACCTTGCTTTAATCAAATGCAATGTCTTATTAAAGCACTCCAGACTTATTCCACAGGGTTAGACCTACATGGGAAGAGTGTTTTTGTTTTGCCAGATTGAAACAGTTCTTCCAGTCTGATGCTTCTCCCTCTTCCAGCTCTTTGACCTGATCTATCGTGAGGAGACCTTGTTCAACGTGATCAAGAGTGTGACCCGAAATGGGCGCTCCATCTTGCTCACTGCCCTGCTCGCCCTCATCCTTGTCTACCTCTTTTCCATTGTTGGCTTCTTATTCCTCAAGGATGATTTCATCCTTGAGGTGGATCGGCTGCCCGATAACAAGTCCAAAGGTCTCTTCCTGTTCCTATCCCATTTCCTTTAGCTGTACTACCCCTAATTGTCCCCTCTCTTTCTTATAAACCAGTCCATTCTTAGTGGAGTGATAGCTAACATTTACATAATTTAAACTTTGCAAAATATGTTCATGGACATATAACTGGCATTTCTCTGCCAGTGAATGGGAGGAGGAAGTTCTCCTGGTATGATGAAGACATGCCCTTGCTACCATGGAGGCAGGGAAAGTAGGGGAAAAAGTCCCTTTGGGACTGAATTGTCAGTACCTTGTAAATTCCTTGACTTGGGGTAAAGCCCTAGTCATTCCATCCTAGGTATACTGCTCATGGTTGCAAATCCAAATGTAGAAAAGAGTATAGGACTAAAGCAAATGTTCTTAATTTGGGGTCCATGAACTTTTTTTTTCAAAGAATAGTTTGAAAATCTTCTTTCAACATAATTGGTTTCTTTTATAATCTTATGTTTTTATTTTTTGAGCATTATTCTGAAAAAGAATCCATAGGTTATATCAGATGGCCAAAGTGGTCCATAGCAGAAAAAAGACCAAGGACTACTGCATTAGAGACAACTGCCTGTGTCTGGCCTTTAGTCACTATCTAATCTTGGTCAAATCACTGATATTCTCTGGGTCTATTTCTACACCTATTGGTACCATGGGAAAAAGATACCCTTGCTCCAGCAGCTGTTGAAGGCTGAAATGGGAGTTCTCAGATTTCCATGATCTTTAAACAGAGGCAACTTTCTTGTGCTTCTTGGTTCTCTGACACCTGCAAAGCTATCTAAGGTCTCTGACTCTTACTTTTCTGTTTAGGAAAGGATAGAAGAAGGTCAGACATATCCTATCCCTGCTGATTAATACTTATGATGGACCAGCAGATGGAGTATTCATATTCTGCCTTTTTGAAACTTTTCCTACCCTCAACCCCCATTTTCCATCAAAGTCTCAGAAGTCCCAGTAACAACAGGGAGTATCCCCCTGGAAGGGGGCCAGAAGGGACTTTTAGAATGTCAGGATCAGCAGACACAGGGGATGCTGCATGTGTGAACCACCATCATCTCTCTCTTCTCCAGCCAGCCCCCTGGGAATGCCTCACAGTCCTACAGCATTCATGGATACATGCAGTGGAGACAAGATCAGTTGTTCCTCTAGCATCACAGTGTCTGAAATTCAGGAAGGTAAAGGGAGTGTGACTTTGTGGAGACCAAATGTAATTGGGACAAGATGGTATGGAGTTTGGGGATGGGTTGGGGGTTGGTGCTTGGGAACATTGGAGTAGTAGATGGGGGGAAGAAAAGGGAATAAGCATTTATTAAGTGACTGCATTGTGCCAGGCATTGTGTGCTAAGTTTTTACAAATATTATTTTATTATGTTCTTACAGCCACCCTGGGAAATAGATGCGGTTATTATTTTCATTTATATAAGAAGAAAATAAGGCAGATGTTAAGTCCAGAGTCACATAACTAGCAAGTGAACTCAAGTCTTTCTGACTCCAGTTCCAGCCCTGGAACTAAATTGAGTTAGAATTTGATTTCAGATACCTACTAGCTGTGTGATTCTGGGCAAATCACTTAACCTGAGTCCCAGTTTCTTCATGTGTAAAATTGGAATAATCATAATTCATAGGGTTTTTTGTGAGGCTTTAGAGAATACATACATACATACGTACATACATACATATATACACATTATAAACCTTAAGTGTTATATACATGTGTGAGCTATTTTGTTTCTACCTGCTCCCCCCCCCCCCCCCCCCCGCCCCTGCGCTCTCCCCCCTAATTGATTCAGAAACACAGAATATAGGAATCTTTACCTGAGGAATCATTAAATGATTTTTATGGGCTGCTAGGCTCCTGGGCATACAATTCAATTGTGATTACAGAGGATGATGATGAAGACAGTACAGAGCGAGCCTGTGACACACTGCTGATGTGCATAGTTACCGTCATGAACCACGGACTTCGAAATGGTGGGGGTGTAGGTGACATTCTTCGAAAGCCATCCAAAGATGTGAGTCATTTTCCTTCCTCCTCTCCTGCCAGCCTTCACCGGGGCAATCATACTGTCTTCTGGTCCAATTGCTCTCTGGATTACCATCCCTTAAAAGAAGGTGCTATGCCTATGGTTTTCCCATTAGTCCTCCAATCTTACGTCTAATGGAATGAATCTTGTTTTCTTTTTAAAAAATAATTTTTATTGATACTTTTTGTTGTAACATTATCTTATGTTTCCCAGTGTATTCCTTTGCTCACTCCCTTCCAGAGAGCCATCCCTTGAATTTTTAAAAGAGAGGGAAGAAAGAAAAGAACAAAAGATCAAACATAAAAAGAAAGGAAGGAAAAGGAATAGAAGGAAAGAAAGAAAAAAGGAAACAAAAAACATTTCCACAAAACTAATCAACATAAAAAAAATTCTGAGATCATATGCATTATTGCACATCCATGTGAGGGACAACCCATGATCCCTCATTTCTGCAAATAACCAGGGGGAGTGCTTTCTCATTTCTTTATTTTGGGACCAAGCTTAGTCATTATAACTTCATAACATTCAGTTTCATTTATTTTATTACTCTTTCCATTTATGTTGGAGTAGTCTTTGTGTGAATATTTTCCTGTCCTGTTTAATTCACTTTGCATCAATTGATATAAACTTTTCCTTGCTCCTTTGTATTCATCATATTCATCCTTTCTTTCAGCCTAGTAAATAACTCCATTCCTTTCATGGAACCTAATTTGTTTAGCATTCATCAGATTCTTTTTTGTTTCTAGTCTGTTTCTAGTTCTTTGCTACCATGAGAAGTACTGCAATGAATCCTTTGGTGTTTACAGGGCCATTTTTCTTTTTCTTTTTTTTTTTTTTTTTTGTCTATTGACTTCCCTGTTGAATTCAGCTAATGTCCCCAAGGGAAGGTCTTACATTGGCATTGTTACAATTTCTCTCTACCTTTGTCCTGCAAGGACTGGAAAGGAAAGCTTTTAATAAGCCACATTTAATAATACTTGGGGTGGATGTGAAATAGGGGTCTTTCAGTAGGAAGATAGATGACTTTGCTTAAATAGATTTGTCTCAAAAGTGAAACTGTCCCTATCAGATATGGAACATTGGAACAGGCAAGATGTAGAAAAATTGAATTAAATCTTCATTATGTAGTCTGATGTGTAATGAATTCAGAGATATTATAAATAACCAGCTTTATGTGTAAGTAAAAAAATCACCTCACACCAAAATGGGAACAATATTTTGGATAACCTGCTGTTTTAAATTATGCAAAACCTACTCCTTTATATTAATGAAGAGAAATTAATGGCTGCTTGACCATTATCACCCCAGGGATATGTCCCTCAGCATTTATCACAGTCTGTGGAGTCCCAACAACATGTATTGCAACCTGGCTGGCTTCTAATAGCTAAAGCAGCAGGTCTTAAGAGATCAAGCCTGAATTTTAATTGCTTTTGGACTCTGGACCTATTGGGCTGTTATTTTGCTAGCTGACACCCTGGTGCAAGCCCTTACCACCTTTTGCCCAAACTACTATAATAACCCTCTGACTGGTCTTCCTACCTCCAGGTTTCTCCCAATCTGTCCTCTATTGAGTCGCCAGAAAGATCTTCCTAAAGTGCTGATCTGATCATGTCACACCCCCCTCTCCCCAACATACACACATTCTCATTCCCTATTTTAGTGGCTCCCTATTATTTCCAAGATCAAATTTCAAAATCTTATTTGTTTTTTAAAGCCCGATACAATCTGACTCTTATCTTACCTTTCCAAGTTTTTTAATCTTCACTTCCTTCCACATATGTTGCATTAACACTATCCATGCTATTCCTTGTACTACACACTCTCATCTCCTGGTAACAGGTCCATAACTCTGTAAAACAAAACTGATTTTGAATTCGGCCTCAGATAACTACTAGCTGTGTGATGCCAGGCAGATCACTTCACTTCTCTGGGACCCAGTTTCCTCAACTGTAAAATAGGGGTAATCATAATTCATAAAATTGTTGTTTTGTGGATATATATATATATAAAGTACTCTGTAAACTATAATGACAAATACATGTAAACTATTATCAACAGCTCTCCACCCCTCGTTTCTGATTTGGTTATTACTCATGTCTCAAATGCTGTCTCTTTGGCTGCTCCCTTCTCTCTGAGATTATTTCTCATTATTGTACATATATTATATAGACAAATGGCTACTTATATGCTATCCTTTCTATTTGAATGTTAACTCCTTGAGGGCTGGGAGTGTTTTTGCCTTACTGTGTATCTCTAGCTTTTAGGACATAGTAAGAGTTTAATATATGGGTTGTCCACCGACTGGCTGACAAACTACTTGGGAGGCAGTGATTCATAACCTTTTAGAAATGAGGAGGAAACTGAGGGAGGCCCACATACCTGGGGTGGCAGTGAAAGTTAGAGATATAACCAGGACTAGAACAAATTCGAGATCCTTGTCTTGAACTATTGCTTAAATTCTGCTACTGTCCAGAAATTTATCCTTTAAAACACCCCTCTTCCCAATCTTCAAATCCCCCAAATCTTATGCCTCTTGGATATTTGCCACCATTTTGAATTCAGAGCTCTCTAGGTTTCCAGTTTTGGGCACTTTGCCCCACTGTATCAGTTTAGCATATAACACCTTAGTTTCTGGTATTTGAGGGTCCTGGTGATGGGGGCTTCTGACCTTTGTCTCTCTTCTCCCACTCTACCATCATTTCCCTGCAGGAGTCCCTGTTTCCTGCACGAGTGGTCTATGACCTCTTGTTCTTTTTCATTGTCATCATCATTGTACTGAACCTCATCTTTGGAGTAATCATTGATACCTTTGCTGACCTGAGGAGTGAGAAGCAGAAGAAGGAGGAAATCCTGAAGACCACATGCTTCATCTGTGGTGAGAAGGCATTTTCTTTTCTGGAATGCCCCAGGGCCAGCTGGAATGGAAGAAACCCTATCATTCTGGCTTAGAATATTAGAATCTTGGGCAAGGGTGGGGCAGGAATCCTGTCCAAGTTTTGGTGTTTTGGCTTGCCCATTTAGGGAAAATACATTTGACAGTTGCTTTGAAATGGGGGACATGATAAACATGCAAAAGCCTAAAATCTCAGAATCAGAGATTTCAAGCTGGAAAAAACCTTAGAGGCCATCTAGTCCAACCTTCTCCTTTTCCTGAGGACTAGAAGAATCAAATGACTTGTCTAAGATCACATAGATAGTTCAGAATTTGAACCCAAGTCCTCTTATTCCAAAATCAGTGCTCTTTTCCTACATGACTGTCTTCTTCTGGCTACTAAGACTGAATTCACTCCTGTTTCATTCAACTTTTAAATTCTACTTTATAGGGTTCACTCTCCAGATGCTTAGCTATTTATTTCAGAAGAGATTACAGCCTATAGCAGGGTTAGATTGCTTTAGTTTTGAGTAAAGCAGCTCAGACTTTCAATAGACATGACCTGAATATCTCTTGAAGGTCCTTCAGATAGGTTTTATTGCCTTAGACCATTTAGATGGTTGCAGCATGATTACTAACCACCTCAAAGTAAAAGAAATTCCCCCTCTTTCCCACATGCCTTTTCTGAAATGCCCCATGGCAGCCTATGGGAGGAGAAGAAGAAAGGGGGTAATAATATCTTTTTTCCTCCCTCCTTCTCTCCCTCCTTTCTCTCATCTCTTTCCAATTTCAGGTCTGGAGAGGGACAAATTTGACAACAAGACTGTGTCCTTTGAAGAACATATCAAGTATGAACACAACATGTGGAATTACTTATATTTCATTGTGCTAGTACGAGTGAAGAACAAAACAGACTATACTGGCCCTGAGAGCTACGTAGCTCAAATGATTAAGGTGTGGAGGAGGGCATGGGTGGGATGGGGGGTAAGGAGCCAACTTGAAGTGAGGGGAATCAGGGACCTTGGAAAGCATTGACTACTATGCTTCATCTGCCTGGTCTTTTCTGCTATGTGTACACATCTGTTCCTGAGCTTTGTCTCTACTTCTGAGCCAGAATAAAGGCCCCAGCCCATTCAAATGTCTTTGGAATCCCAGGTATTTTTGCCACAGGGTCTCTGGTAGGCCTGGGGGTCTGGCTTCATTCATTTAATAGGGGGAAATTTTATATCTATTTGAAGTACTGGGCTGCAAAGGAAATCATCCCTCACTTCTCTTGCAGAATGTTAGTAAATAGGGATGAGGGAGGGGCAATGGGCTCTGACGTCTGCGGACACTGTACAGAGGGCTAGCAGGGGAGCTGGAGTAGCATCTGGAGAAATCCTCATGGATGAAAATGCTACCAACTGTTGACTCTTGGTTCCTGCTGCTGGAGCTAGGCTCGGACTCTGGAATCAGGTTTCAACAATTATCCTAAGTTAAAGTGCTCAAATGTTGAGAAGAACACACAGGATCCTTGGAAATGAGCTGACCTGGTGGATTTCAGATCCCAAAAGTCTGGTTTAAAGGCAAGACTTAACATTGATTAGCAGGGTAGGAGTGGTATGTGCGCACACGTGTGCATGTGTACCTTCCAAAAGAGAAGTTTCTGAACAGTTTCTTATGATAGCCCAGGTGGCCCCTGAACTTATAAATGAACAAGAGAACCAGAATGTTATATTCTTAATCCTCAGGAAAGGTATAAAACAGTTGGCAATAGAGAAACAGTGATTCTGTACAGATTGAAATTTTACATTTATCTAAAAGGTCATCTTACTTCTACCCATCCTCTCCTTCTCTAAGGATGGCAATTTTCTGATTCATAAGTTCCCATGGGAAAGATATTCAACATTTTTGTTGAAGAAGCCTTTCCTTTTAACTTTTGCTGGGCTGCAGGCTGCATAAAATTAGTGAGGGTAGAGATGGCGCAGTCAACAAAGGTCTTCAGAAGTCAGTTTAAAAGTTTTACCATAACCACAGTGCTTTCGTCCTTAATGACAAAATCTGCCATGCCAGGAAGGACCTGGGTTGATAAGAACAATCATTAGGCCTATTCATCCTGGCCAGTGACTTTGTAGGGCTATAGTACAAACTTTCTTTTTTAAGATCCCTTTCAACTTAGTTTCCCCTCCCTCCCAAATCTTATTGACTTCATATTGCATATTCTCTGTTTCAGAACAAAAATCTGGATTGGTTCCCTCGAATGCGAGCCATGTCACTGGTCAGCAATGAAGGTGAAGGAGAACAGAATGAGATACGGAGCCTTCAGGACAAACTCAACTCCACCATGAAGTTGGTGTCTCATCTCACCTCACAGCTTAATGAACTCAAAGAACAGGTAAGAAATTTCCCTTGTTTCTATCTCCCCTTTTCACCCTCTCCAGACATTGGGAAATGTCAGAGCAGGCTCTGAAGATTCAGAACCAGCCTCACAAGTCTCTAGGCTTTCACCAGTGCTCAACTCTTTGCCTCCTCAGTGCCAATCCATGCAGATAACACTCCTTGTTCATCTTCTTATCAATTGAACTGATTCCCCTTAATTCTAGTGTTTATAATTCTGTTGATTATTTACAAATTATGCTGGATAGAGCTTATTTGTAAATAGTTTACATGCTGACTCCTCCATTAGATTCCTTAAAAATAAGGATTGTAATCTGCCTTTCTTGTATCCTTAGTACTCTAATGCAGTACCTAACTTTTAGTAGTTATATTTATAATGAATGTTTATTGGTTGACCAATAAACTGTCCTATCACCTTACTTCAAAAGTACATAGGATTTATTTGACCAGGTCTAGCCCTTGACAGAACTGTCAGTTGGGGACAGTATTGTGATGTAGGCATTCTTCCTGTGTAATGCTCATCCTACAGTCCCCAGCTTTTAAATTGTAGGTTATGATCCTATATGGGGTCTCATAACTGAATGTAGGGGTTGCAAAATTATGGTTTATCATCAGTAAATGTTTGATTTGTATACCTATTTCATATACCTATATACCCAGGGCATACATAAAAATTTCTTAGGAGAAAATGTGTTATGAGTGGAAAATCTTTAAGATTTTCCTGCTGTATTCCATACATACATATATACATATATATATATATATATATATATATATATATATATATATATGTATATGTGTATAGATAGATGGATTAGGGTTGTTCTGGCAGGTAGGTATTAACCTGGAAAGGGTTATTTGCATTTTAAAACAGAACTGTAATAATCGCTGCTCTCTTCAAAGTAGGGCTTCACTGTCTCTCTCTCTGGGAGTATATATAAATCAAAGATCTTTAAGTCTGCCTTATTTAGAAGAGGGGCATTTAGCTGAAGACATCTTTTCATATACCTGGGTACCTCTAGATACTGAGCATAAGCTGATATACCTAGTTGTATAAAAGTTGTGATTTGACCAACTAGCTTAAAGGAAAGAGGGCAATCCTTGCTCAGGGAGCCGGGGCTTAGTAACCTCTCAACCTTTGTGAAAGTCCAAGGGGAATGGGGAGGAGGCATCACTTGTCTAGCATTAACAAAGAGACACCCAAAAGAGCTAGTTCTTTTAGCAGAGGCTCATGGAGCAAAGAGCACAAGGAAACACCCTGATGGAAACTGAATACTCTTAATTTCAGATGACAGAGCAAAGGAAACGCAGACAGCGTATGGGCTTTGTGGATGTCCAGAACTGCATGAGTCGCTGAAACTGCCCTCCTCCAGAAGAGGGCCACAAAAAAAATCCCAGAAGAGGGATTGAAGAGGGAGAGTGTTTGGTATTGGAAAGATCATTACTGCCCTGGCTTTCTCTGCTTCCTACTATTGGAATGGCCCCAGCAGAGTCAACCCTTTGGGCCAAGATTCAAATTCGGTACTGGCTCTCTCACTGTCAGAGATTCCAGATGGAAGAAGCTTTGACCAGCAGCGTGGGGAGAGACTCCTGGCTGACAGTCCAGTGGCAGGTTCTGGGAGTGAAGCTGTGGAAATCCAGCTGGAGTCAGTTTACCTTACTGCCTTAGAAGATAAAGCACTTATTGAGCTTTATCCCTTAAAATACAATAGTTTTTAAAAATTTATTTTTACTCCTCAACATGGGTGATTAGGAATGGGTCGTTCTCTTTATCTCCAGGCACTACATTTTGGTAGCTACATGCCTTAGGGGGAGGTAGCATGAATACTGTTATTATTAATTTTAGGGCTTCATTATTTAACTTATTCCGAGTATGCCATTCTGACTCAGACTTGCCCACTCAATTGTCTCAAATCTACCATAGACCTCAACATTTTTCTCTGGAATACTGAATCCTGGGACAGTGACAAGCAAGCAGTCCCCCTACCCCACCCATCAAATATTCACAATGTGGGTAAGTGACCTATGGATGACAAGGTTTTGCTCTAGTCCTCTTTGATTCCCTTGGAAGAGATTGTCTCCTGGTCTACAGTAGAAAGGACAGTTCTCTGAGGTTTTCTGAGAAGGGCTGGTTTGTACTGAGTGACTTCCCCTTCCATCCCCCTTTTTTTCTGGTGTGGTGTTTCACAGAATTCTTGAGAACTAATTTGTTAATTGCTTTAAATAAATTAACAGAAATCAAATCTTTATGTTAAAATTAGGATTCTTACACTTATCAAAGTTTAATAGGATTAAAATGGATATTCAGAAAGGGGGGAAAAAGGCATGTTCAGACATTTTTCTATTTGGTTGAACACTTATGCTAGGAACTATTAAAGAGGTCCAACTTAAAACCAATGTAGCTGCTTTGCCAAAGACCTCTTGGTTATTTCAGATTCTTATGGGGATATAGAATAGGAAAGAACTTTAGAGATCATAGAGATCACCTAACTTAGACAACTAATTTTTATAAAGAAACTGAAGCCCATAGATGGCTTCATACTAGTAACACTAGTAATAAACAGCAAAGCTGGTACTCAAATCCAGATCCTGACTCCTAAGTTGATGCCTCTTTCCTTGTACTACATTCCTGCCTACATAAAATTATGCTATATGCTTCCTGATCTCATTGTGCTCTTGACAGAAGGCAAAAGTAAAGGACTTTGGGGGCTGGGGAGGTGAAAAGGATACACATACATACATATTTATGTTATACACATAATACATGAATATTATAAACACACACAAATCTACTGCATCACCTGCAGTCACTGATCTGAATGAAGCAATGGTAAAATTTTACTTTTTCACCTGTCTAGTTGGTTTTGCTGAGAAATGAACCTTTGGTTTTTACCTGGGCTAAATTATTCCCCAAATTTTTGAGAATCAGGCCTAAGTTCTGCTGGAGCCCATCATATGTTGCCTCTTCCATTATCAGCCTATTTTCAGCTTCCTCACTTTAGCTGCCACAAAAAAACAAAGTGGGAAAGTTTTTTCCAGGGGACAGAAAACCAAACATTTATGAGATGGGGACTCCCAGGACAGTACAAGGAAATATATTTTTCCAAGTCTCCCTTATTCTCACCAACATACCCGGAAAAAGATCAGCTTACTTGAGTTTGGGGTTTCCTCCTGAGATGTTTCTCTGATACAAAGAATAGACTTGGAGAACATTTTAAATGTCCTTTCTATTCCCCTTTCCCTTTCAGATTAAGATTGTTTCAACCAGGAGTACTAGATTCCCTTTAAAGATGTCAGCCCACAAAGAGGACACAAACCCACAATAAGCTGGAAGGAGGGACAGTTTTATTCTTGGCAATATACAAGGCTTCACACTTATGTACATGGGGAGGACAAAGACAAAGGCTATTCCTTAGTCTTTTCATCTGGACTCTTGGTGGCGAGCTTATCCTGAAGTTTTTTCCATAAGCCTTTATTCATTTCCTTAAATTCTTCCAAGGTATCTGCAGAAGGGAAGAAAGAAAGGTAGAAAAGATCCTAAAAAAGAGAAATTTCATTAAGTAAACTATCACTATGAATTTACTTGAAGGCCTTTGAAGGGTAAGCCTCAATTTATATCAGTAATGTGTTCCTGAAAAGTTAACTTAAAATGAAATGTTAGACAATTGAAATAATGTGAAGAAGGTTTTAAAACAATCAACAGATTTTGGACATGAAGGTTTTTATCTCTTAAGTTTGTTCAAAAAGAATGCACACTGAAAAACGAACAAGTCATAGTTATACTTAAGAAATGTGTTATTTATCCACTAGATGGATTGTAATTCTGAATACACTTTTTGTGGAAAGGAAGGGAGAGGGTGGTAAGATATTTAACACTTCAAAATGGTGACAATGTAAAGCTTGGTGTGACAATCTTTTAGAAAATTTTCTGAAACTTAAAATCCTAGTGAGAACTAGTGGCAGCTAGTGGGTAATCTTTTCCCACGTGGTCCCACAGGTCTAGTCCTGCTTTCCCATCACTTGTAAAAACTGCCAAGAGTGTTAACAAAGAGTGGGTGAGTCTTCAGAGCATTTCCTTTCTAATATTAACTTCAAAATAGGCTCAAATTCGCCAGGGCTTACACAATGACATCCTTGTAATAATGTTGATAACTACATGTGCCTAGTAGTATTTGGATAAATTTATAGATTCTAAAAAGATATTTCTAATAAAACAGTACAGATGAGCTAAAAGATTCCAATACCCAGGACCCAGAGCATTGTTAGCGAGTAAGTATTCGGAAAAACACAACTTTGGCACTGTATATTTCCAGCTTATGGAAGATTCAGGATTCATTTAATTGAGCAAGGGCAAAATGTTTCTGGAACTCCAATTCCTCCACTAGAGCTCAGAGGCTAAGGGCAGAAAAAGGATTATTGTCTCCAATGCACATTATATGGTACCCGTGAGCAAATGAAGACAACTTTGAGGCCCTGATTTTTTGAAAAGTTTAGCTTATTTTTGTATATAATGTCCCTAACAATAAAAACAATAACTTTCCAGAATCTCTTTACCTCATCCCTTAAGGTTCATAGTGACAAAAGAAAAAAGGAAGTAATGACAGTTAAGGATTTGTTCACTGGGAATATCTTCTAAATGCTTCTAAAATATACCTCATCAAACCATAGCACAAGTCCCCTGGATCAGATAATTTTAGAAGGATATGACAATTAAGTTTCTTTAATGGTTTTAGATTCCCTCACCCTCCTTAATTCTTACTGTTTATAAAATCTCCTTAGGACCACAAAAAAAGAAAGTATTTTTCTTTTATCCCAATTTCAACTACTTCCATGTGGCAAACATATATTCCCTTTTTCTACTGCCAGGCTTCTAATTTAATGGGACTAAAGATGAATTTTCTTTTAAAAAATAATATCTTTGACCTTATCCATATTCTAAAGCCAAAAAAATGTTATCTAGGGAGCTCCTTAGCATCAGAATTTTCCTCTGGGCCATGCCACAGAACTTTACATCAAAATGAAGCTGTCTTATTACGTTGAGCCATTTCATATTCTTCCCCATCTCACCCTCCCCAAAAGTCATTTCCAAATTGACATTTTAGTCAGAAAAGGCATTTCTGGTTTCAGTACCTGTAGCTAGTACAATCCTGCATTCTTCCACTGTCAGTCCACTGAAGCCAGTGTCTCTTGGGCGTGGATACTTCCCAAAAACAAGAAAGAAGAGTTAATTAACCAATACTGCTGCACTTCATTAACCTTTATAGAGGTCTTGCCCTTTTAGCTTATCTTACTACAGCTGCTGAGAGGCTCAAGTAATATTCACACCTAGAAGAACAGCAACACCTTAGGGTCAAAGTCTCTCCTTCAATAAAATGTCCATATTGATTGATGAGTATTGCTTGATTTAGAAAGAGGAGTCTTTTCTCACACCACTGGAATTTTGATTCACATCTTTGTGAAGAAAGTAAGCTAATTATTCAAGTATCAGTTTGGAATTAAATTCCAAAGTTTTCTCATTATTTAGGAAATTGTCGATAATCCTGAATGGGGAGCTTCAGTTTAACAAACTTCTTTTTTCCTATATAGTGAAAAACAGTTCCTATAAAATTAAAGGGTAAGCTCAAGCTTCAGATACATTATCAGAGAAAATAAGTAATTTTTAGAAATAATTACAAGTTGCTTATTTCAAAGGCACAATAATGTATCAGACAACACTATTAGCTTCATTTAAATTAATGAATGTATCTACTTTCAACAAAACTGATTTATCTTTAAAAATATTCCATAATTAATACTAGTTTCCACTTCATATACTCCACCATCCCCTTTCCCCACCATACAATGAAATTTAACTATGCTAACATATAGACTACTCACCTTGTGTTTGTAATAGTTTGAATGAAGTCGTGCTAAGCTCTCGTACATCTCGTCACAGACCTCAGGCTCAGTAATCTGAAAAATAAAATATCCAAGAGATGAGCACATGAGCGCCATGTGCCATCCTTAATTTCATGATATGAAGCAGGAGGGCAATCTGTACAAGGTAAACAAGGTGTTTTTCAATAGACAAGCTCATTGCCAGAGCACAAACAGGAATAGCACATATTCAGGTCTATAGCTCCTTGTAAAGGATAATCATTTCAAGGATATTTCCACCTCTTCAGCCCTCCCTCACTTCAATCTAATTCACATGCATGTTATGGAATCACCTCCCTGAAATCATGAAAAAAAATCAAAGAATAAAAAGGCAGTCGCAATTGTGATGGTTCAACTGATATTATATAACACAAGTCTGTAACAGACCTCATCAGTAGAGTTGCCTTCCTTAGCATTTATTTAGTAGCTACGAAATAGAAATCACATGTAGAATGTGATCTAAGACTGAAGTGTGGCTGGGCATGGCTAAATGAACAAGGGGGTAGAGATCTGATAGCAAAGGACATTATATACAGGTGAACTGTTTAAAGAAAGTGTTTATTGTAAGGAGAGGAAAATAAGGGCAATGCAGCAATGACAGAATGGAAGAACTAAGGGGGAAGAAAGTCATGAGAGAGAGAAAGACAAAAATTTCAGAGTTCAAGAGCATGGAAGTAAATGAATGAATAAGCTTTAATTCAATGCTTACTCTGTGCCAGGCCCTGTGCTAAGTAATAGGGATACAAACAGAAATGATACCTGCTGTCAAAAAGCTTACTTACATAAAAAATTCTAATACATATTGGGGAGTGGTAGCCAGGAAAATAGAAGTGGAAACTAGGAGGGATGGAACATGAGAAGTTACACGTGCAAAGCTTGGAAGGACAATTTGTTGGTATGTGAAAGTCAGTTATACATGGTCTAGTACTTAGGACCAGTGAACAGATATGGTGGGGTAGGAAGGTGCACATTCTAAGTCACCAATCATCTAGGCTGGACTTCAGGGGAGGAGCTCCAAAAACAAGTGGATTAACTTCCCCATGACCTGGGGATATAGATTCTGAAAGTTTAGGGTATGAGAGCAAGGGTAAGATACAGAGGAAGCCATGCAGTAAATGCCCAGAGAAAGGATCACTTAGAGTTTGATAATTGATTTCAACAAAGATTTAGATAGGGTAACAAAGTGAATCTCAAGAGAGGAGAATCAGAAAGAGGGTCTTGATGGTGCAGCTGAATTCCTCTACTGTTCCAGTGTCTCAGAAGGAATGAAAGAATGACCACCACTGGACAGGGAATACAGTATCATATACAGCGAAGCAGGTTTTCATAGTGTGGGGTTATTTTATCTCAACAGTGTTTCAAGATAAATCCCAGCAAATGAACTCTCTAAAGTAACTATAGCAATTTTTATTATTGTAAAATATATTTTCATATATTTAAAGAACATATATTTTGTTACACTAACATCTATTGTAGAAAATGTAGAGAAGAAGTAAAGAAATTTTATGAAGAACCTGACAAAATTATCTAAACTAAGCAATATACTAGTGACCTCATTATAAAAGGATACAGGACAACAAAAGTTCTTCAAGAAAACAATTTGGGATCAAGAATGAAGGAGAACAGTTGTACAGACATATCAAACTCAAATAGAAACAGAGCCACTGAACTATATATAAGGGTTTCTGCAGGTCACATATTGACATAGAAAATCATATATCAACATTATTTATGTTACATTAATTTTTATTTATTGTTAACTATTTTCCAATTACATTTTAATCTGGTTTCCCCCACTTGGAGGAATAGCTATTCACAGGTTGAGTGTTTGCCTCTGAGTAGACTACATAAATGCTTGAACATCATGAAAACTTCTTTAAAGAAAAAAATTAGAAATCACTGGA
Organism: Sarcophilus harrisii; assembly: GCF_902635505.1. Taxonomy (NCBI): domain Eukaryota; kingdom Metazoa; phylum Chordata; class Mammalia; order Dasyuromorphia; family Dasyuridae; genus Sarcophilus; species Sarcophilus harrisii. The sequence continues at coordinate 283,709,369 of NC_045429.1, read as the reverse complement.
TTTGGAAAGTGCTCAATATCACAGAAAATGAAATTGCCAATGTCTTAATGAACAGAAAAGGGCTGGGAACAAATTGCAGAATCACATAATTTGATAAATGGAAAGAACCTAGAAGACCATTTTAGCTGACATATATGAAAGGAATCCCTATTATAAATATAGTAGATAAGTGGTTTTTCAGTCTCTGCTTGAAGATTTCCAAGGAGGGGAAGTTCACCACCTCTTAAGGAATATCATTCTGCTGGTGGACAGGTGTAAACTGTTAGCAAGTTTTTACTGACATAAAGCCCAAATTGGCTTCATTGAAACTTCCATTGAAAGCTCCTGATTCTATACCCACAGACCAAAAAAAAAAGTCTAATGCTTCCTCTAATTGACAGCAATTTTAAACATCTGAAGATATTGGAAATAATTTTTCTACTGAGGTCTGATGGGGGTTACCACATAGTGGGACTATCAAGTCCTGGAAGGTATACTCTATGTATTTGAAAGCAAATATGTGGTGCAGTAGAAAAAGGTCTGAGCTTGGAGCCAGGAAGAACTGAATTCAAATCTGACCTCAGATAAACTGACACATAAGACCATGAACAAATCACTTAACCTCTGTTTGGCTGAGTTTTGTCACTGTAAAATGAGAACAAACAGTGTCTACCTCCCAGGATTGTTGTGAGTTTCAAATAAGATAATGTTTCTAAAGTACTAAAATAATTAGTACAATATTTTAGCATATGGTATATTTTCAGCAGAAAATATAACAGATAATTTTGCATGAGAAGCTACCAGACCAGATCATGCAGGTAACCTGAAATGTTACAATGAAACTGTGAGGACAAAAAATAGATATGAAATGGAAGGAATCTCTACCAGTAGCATTTCTATTAACTAGACTCATAAATGACAATAATGAAATCACCACATTTGTACCTTAAATACAATAATAGCATTTTGTTTCTTTCCTTCCTTCTTCCCTCACTGCAGCCCAATATTAATGTTAGCATTTTTGCTGATCAAATTATATTGATGACTCACTAAACTTGCAGTCCACTAAAACTCCCAGATTTTTTTGGTAACAAATGCTTTCAAACAATACCTTCCCACTTTGTATTTTTGAAGTTGATTTTTTGTACCCAAGACTTACCCTTACTGAATTTCATATTATATTTAGTCCAAAGCCCAAGCCGAGCCTGTCAAGATCCTTTTGGATCCTGACTCTTTCCATTCAAGTATATTAGAAATCTGACTCACTTTTGTGTCATCTGCAAATCTGATGAGCATGCAATCTATGCCCTTTATCCAAGTCATTTACAAAAATATTAAACAGTATAGGGCCAAGTAGAAATTCCTGGGTTACTCCACTGGAAACCCACCTCCCAGCCCAGTTCCAGATATATCTTTACTACATCTTTCCATCTCCTCTATAATAATAATTTAAAATTCTTTATCAAAAGCTTTGCTAAAATTCTAGGAAAAACAACTACAACATTCTTCTTATCTACTTCTTTAATAATTCTGCCAGAAAAGGAAATGAATTTAGTTTGGGATAACCTGTTCTTGATGAAGCTATGCTGGATCAATAATAACCAGCTTCCCCTTCTAGATGTTTACCAACCATATATTTAATTTCATTTAATCATTTCCCCAGCAATTGAAGTCAAGCTCTATAACTTGCAGATTCTTTTTTTTTTTTTTTTTTTTGAAAATCAGAACATTTTCCTTTTTCCAATCTTGTACACCTTCCACTCTTTCAGATCCTAGGAGTACAGTTCATTTGGGTCAAGTGACTGAAATTCAATATGGGCTGCTTAATGCTTGCTTATATTATCTCCTAACTTGAATATTAATTGGGGGTTACTTCTGGTATAATGGTCATTTCCCTCGGCAGAGAAAACATAAATATAATAAGAACTGAACAACTCTGACTTCTCGGTTGTCAGCTGTTATCATCTTGAATCTTTCCTGAGCAAAAATTTCTTCACTTTTCTTCTAACATAAGCTTAAAATCCTTTTCTGTATTATTGTTCTATAAGAAATGATCAGCAGGATGGTTTCAGAGTGGCCTGGAGGTGATGCTGAGTAAAATGATTAGAACCAGGAGATCACTGTATGTGGCAACAAGAAGATCATAAGATTAATTCTAATGGACTTGGCTCTTTTCAACAATGAGATAATTGAGGCCAGTTCCAATGATCTGGTGATGAAGAGAGAGCCATCTACACCCACAGAGAGGACAGTGAGAACTGAGGGTGGATCACAGCACATAGCAATTTTACTCTTTTTGTTGTCTTTTTCTCATTTTTTTCTCTTTATAGTCCGATTTTTCTTATGTAGCACAATAATGATATATCCACATACATATATTGGATTCAACACATGTTTTTTTAACATGTTTAACATATACTGGATTACCTGTCATCTACGGGAGAGAGTGGGGGAAAAGGGGGGGGGGAGATTTGTAACACAAGGTTTTACAAAGGTGAGTGTTGAAAAATCATCCATGCATGTTTTGAAAATAAAAAGCTTTGGGGGGAAGGGGCGCAGCTAATTGGTGTAGCATAGCAGATAGAGCACCAGCCCTGAAGTTAGGAGGACCCAAGTTCAAATCTGGCCTCAGACATTTAACACTTCCTGGCTGTGTGACTCTGGGCAAGTCACTTAACTCCAATTACCTCAGCCAAAAAACCCCCCCAAAAACCCTTTAACAACAACAAAATCCTTTTCTGTTATCATTAGCTTTCCCCATTATCTTTGTTCACTTTAACATTCTTGATGTTGTTGACAGGACTAGGCTATACTCCTATTCATTCTTACAATATGTTCTTGATTAGCAAATTGGTGAGTTCTCTGTATATTCACATTGGTTCCTTCAGACAAACCCTATCTTTTTTCCTCAATGGAACTGTTCCTTTGTGCCTTCAGAATTCCATTCTTGGACATCTTTGGGTGGCCTTCCCCCAAAACTAATAAGTGAAATCCTACTCATTTTTTCTCTGAAATTTTGGATTGTGCTTGCAAGTCAAAAAATTATCAGTCAGCCATTCTTGGGGGATGGGGGGAGAGGAGATAGAGACAGACAGACAGAAAGACAGAGATAAAGGGAGAAGAGAGAAAGAGAAAATGAAGGAAGAGAGACACATAGATGTAGAAAGGGAGAGAGACAAGAGAAAAGCAAATGAGAAAGGGGAGAGGGGGGAAACGAGAGAGGGGAGAGAGGAGGGAACTAAGTCTGGAGTCAGGACAAGTTCAAAATGCACTTCTGATGTTTACTACCTGTGTGATCCTGGACAAGTCACTGAAATCTCTGGAACTTGGCTCCCTTCTCTGTAAACTGAGGTAACTGGAATAACTACTATCTTTAAATGATTTAGTATTTTGAACAAAGGGCAAAGTAAATTCCAAACAGAAGAGGTAAATAGATAGTGTATATGATTTTGGCTTTACCCTGAAAAAGTTTGAATAAGCTGTGAACTATGAAAAATGGACAGAAATAAAGACCTTTATATGCTATCATCATTTCTTAGAAAAGTTTAACCAACACAAAACAGCTGCTACAAGGAGACCAAAAGGGCCTAGAAAATGTCTTAGCCATCAAACATTTTCTCTCTTTAAGTAGAAAGACATGTTAGCCAAAGGCAACAATAACTTAAGGGTACAAGCATATTTGAAAAACACTAAGATGACAGAAAATGATGAATAATGATGAATAGTGCTGCTTCATTATCAAAAGAAACCACTCAGCAGAAAATATAACAGATAATTTTGCATGAGAAGCTACCAGACCACATCATGCAGGTAACCTGAAATGTTACAATGAAACTGTGAGGACAAAAAATAGATATGAAATGGAAAGAATCTCTACCAGTAGCATTTCAATTAACTAGACTCATAAATGACAATAATGAAATCACCACATTTGTACCCTAAATACTAGTGATGCAATAGAATGGATTTGGAGTCAGATGCTGTTTTAAGATAAATTTTAATTCTGAACCTAAACAGTCACCAAAGCAATTCCATTTATGATTACATTTAAAACCACAAATATCCATTTAAAATGTTATCTAAAAAATTTAACACGTTACTTTCTGTCTCTCATGCTTCATATAAAGAGACATGGCTGATTATTGCACAAGTTTTAAAGTCTTTCAAAGTTGTTTTTCTTTATAGTATTGTCCTTGTATCAACTTTCTCCTAAGTTCTGCAGACTTTATCGTACATCAGGGTCATTCTACCCAAGAAAGACTGACCTACTATATTCATATGGCAATCTGTTCAGTCAACTAATGGGCACCCCTTAGAATGTAGTTTTTTTTTTTCTTTTCATCTAATCTACTTTGTTCTTTCCCCTTTCAAGATTAAGAAATCTGTTTAGAGAAGTCCTGGTTCTTAATTTAATTTGAGAGTGCCCTAGCTTGTTCTGTTAGTTACTTCTTGGGTATCCTAAATATTTGGGCCTTAGCCTCTTAATTTGAAAAACGAAAGAGTTAGACAAGTTCAAGAATTCTTAACCTTTTTTTGTGTCATGGATCCTTTTGGCAGTCTGGTAAAGTCTATGACTCCTCCCCCCTCCCTCCTTTTCATATGCTTTTAAAAGCATAAAATTAAAAAAAAAAAAAGACAATGTAAGCTAATTATAATGAAATATAGCTATCAAAATATGATCTTTGAGAGCCCTTTTAGCTTCACTTTCTAGGATTATAACCTGAAGTTCTAAATAAGAAAGTGTTTATGATATTTAGAAGATGATTTACACTTTTAAAATTTGGATTAGATGTCCTTCATTTATGTGTGTGTGTGTATGTGTGTGTAGATAATGCCAAAAGAATGGAAATAATTATAAGTAATAGTTTACCTGCTTCTCACTCCTCATTTACTATGTTTCCTCATCTCTAGAAAATGTCTAAAAAGTACTTATTTTAGAATATTTTCCCATAAAATATTTAAAGAATGACTTATTCTAGCAAGAACTATATATTTGACAACAAGATATCCCAGCCTCTGAGAAGAAAGCAAAGCAGGTAGGGCCTTCAAACAACATATTTGCAATAACACAGAACTAACTGGGAAATGCTAGGAATACTCCATTTACCCACTATCCCTTATTTGTGGTTTTATAAAAAAAAAAAAAAATGACTTGGTAGAACAAAATTTCACTTAAAAAAAAAATCTTCTCAAATATGATACTACTTGTCCCTGTGTGTTAAAATAATACATAATTTTATTACAGATATAAGTAAAATAAGTTTGTTTTACAATCCATTGAGTATCAACATACACCAAAAAGACATTAAATTAGAAGATATGTTCATCTGAAGGGTTCATTAGTGTCTTGGAAAGTATACTCTTTTATTTTTCTCATTTGGTGACATCTGAATTCCCATGGGTTTAATTATCTTGTCTGAACAGAAAATTATCCGATCTATATACCCAGTACCACTCTCTCTCCTGGGCTTCTGTTGCTTATCTCCAACTGTCCATTAGGTATTTCAAACTGAAAGAGATGGGCATGTTAAACTCAACAAGTCCAAAACAGAACTCATTTTCTTATTATTTAAAATTAATCCTTCTTCTGATCTTCCCTATTTCTGTAGAAGGGACTACTTTTCCCCTAGTTATTCAGATTCTAAATCTTGTCATTATTCTCTCCTCACTTTCTCTCACTCCATACCCCATCAGTTGACAAAACTTGTTATTTTTACTTTTCAATATCTCTTACATCTATCCCCTTCTCTTTACTCACACAGCTGTCATCTTAGTTCAGGTTCTTATCACCTTTTCACCTGAACTATTTTAATAATAGCCTCCTAATTGGTTTCCTTGCCTCAACTCTCTCTACTTCAACTCATCCTCCACACAACTGATAAAAGTTCTTTTCTTAAAGAACAGGTCTGACCTTGTCATTCCTTATGTCAATAAATTTCAATAGCACCATATTGCTTTTAGAATCTAATATAAGCTTTTATAGTCCTTTACAACATGGTTACAACCTATCTTTCCAACCTTAACTTCTCTTCCTTCACCCTACAGAGCAGCTAAATTGACCTTGCCATGCCATACATATTACACTTCATTTCTCATTTTATTGTTTTGCACTGGTTGTCCCTTATAACACTCCCCCCCCCCCACCCACTTCTGCCTTTGAGCTGTGTTTCCTTTAAAGTTCAGCTAAAATTTCCTTTAAAATTCATCTCAAACATCAACTTTTATATCCTTTTCCAAATTTCTCTGGCTGCTGAGCCCTTTAATTATATTATATATATGTACATGTTGCCTTTCCCTCTAGAATGTAAGCTTCTTGAGGGTAACAATTTTACTTTTACTTCTGTGTCCTCATTGATTGACACATACCATCAAGTTGTTAATATGTGATCATTGATTGATCCTAACCTGAAGGCTTCTCTACTGATGGTGAAGTTTTCTAAAGGATCCCATCTGCACATCTGCTTACGGCATAGTATTAATTCCAGCAAAATCTAGAAGAATATAGCATCTCCTCAGTGAACTATGTAATTACTAATTCACATGAGATTAGTTTAACTGTGTATACCAGAAAAACACTAAAGTAAAAAAGTATATATTAGCTAGTTTACACCTTTCTGGTACAGAGTATTATATATTTCTTCCCTTCTGTCTAGCCAATGCGGCATTCTTATGTGCCTCACGTGTAGTCCTCTACCTCCCACACCACTCTTTGCACTGGTTGTTTCTCATGACTGTAAGGTAATCCCTCCTCAAGGCCTCACTTACAGCACTATCTTCTCCATGAAATCTTTCCTGAACTCTCCATTTGCTCATGTTTCTCTTCACAAATTATCTTTATATATTTTGTGTATTCTTTTATATGTACATGTTGTTGATCCTAATTTAATGGAAATCACTGATATATTAGAACCACAAGTAGCACTAAGTCTAAAGTTCCTTGAGGACATGTAATAAGCACTTAATAAATGCTTATTGATATTTACTGATTACATACAATAAATAGAATGAACAGCCCACTGAATTAGCATATGAAAATATCCTTATAGGCACTTTAAACCAACAATGATTAAGATTCTTAATTGAGAAGCCTGGTTTGGAGAGAATTTCATCCCTCAACATCAATATGAGGTCCTTTCTTGAGCTAAAATGCCAAGCATTCAAACTCTCCGGCAGAGAGCATGACTCTCATGGGCTGGCCATGTTGTTCAAATGCCAAATATACATTTCCCTAAAATACTATTTTACAGAGCGCTCACACAAGGCAGGTACTCACAGAGAAGTCAGAAGAAGCAATACAAGGACATCCTCAAGCTTTCTCCAAAGAACTTTGGAATAGATTACATGACATGGGAGGCACTGGTAAAAGAGTCATGGTCTGCCTGAATCAAAGAAAGTGCCATATTCTATGAGCAAAGCAAAATTGTAGTAGCTCAAAAGAAACATAAGATGCACGAATTTTGACATCTCCACTTTGTGTTCATATGGACTATTTGTGCCTAATCTGTGGCTTTGACTCTGACAGTGGTGTCATTCTGGTCCTCTCTGAGAATAAAGGATAACTATCAACCAATCAAGTAATTCTCCAGGTAATGTAAATTGCCTGTGAATTATAGCTCAGAAGAGTGAAAACTGCAGGTACTCTAAAGGAAAACAGAATAACTTATAAGTTCCAGCATATCACTGGTGATGTTTTATGGGTAAGAACTGGCCTATGAGATGACATCAAGGATATGTATGACTGAAAAAAGGAGGTAGATTAAATAATATATAAGAATGGGAAACAAAAGCTTAAGTGTTTTATTAGTAATCTCAACATATTAAAAAAACTAGAGGAAGACTTTCAGGGCCTTTATTAGTCAGATGATACATGCAAAGTGCTTTGTAAAACTTCAAACACTTGAGAAATGCTGTCCATTATGATTTACGGCACCTAATCTTAAACTGTATAGCATAAAAAACCATGAAGAGCTCTGATCATCTATTAGCCCCAACCTTCCTCTCAACCCAACATTCTTGTCATCTTTTTCACTTCATTTCCAAGTTTGGAGGCATACAATTCATAACCTCTGACTCTGCTTCCTTCTAATTAAGTTTCTCCTTGGATCACCCAATTTCACCTTTCACAAACGTCTTTAAAGAGCTCTTCATCCTGTTTGGCATTCTGCCATCATAACAATTATTAATTATATTCTCTTTCTTTAAGCTCTTTCTAATCTAAACCCCCCTTTTATTTCTGCTTCAATTTCTATAGTTGTTCAAATGTTATGGAAGTGATTTGGGATAAAGTCTTGTTAGCTGTCCCTTGTTATAATGCTAAGCTGAATATAGAAGTAATAGTTCAGATGTAGATTTGACCAGGTTACACACAGTATTGTGTTCAGTTTTGGGTACTGTATTCTAGAAAGGATACTGGCAATCTAGAGAGTGGCAGAGTAAGAACAATGCTAGCATTAACATACAGCTTTAAAGTTTGCAATTGTTTTACAAATATTATCTCAAACTCATCCTTACAATAATCTTGAGATGTAGGTGCTGTTATTATCTATATGATGTGTACTAGAAAAGTGAGGCAGACAGAGGTTAAGTGATTTGTCCAGAGTTACAGTCAATAAGCATATGAGATAGATTTGCACCAGAGGTCTTCTTGATTCCAATTCATCATCTAGCTCTCTTTAATGGTGAATTAAAATAATGAAGAATTCTGGTTCACAAACCCAAGTTAAATGAACTAGGCATATTTAACCTAGAAAAAAGAAAGTAGGAGAAAGAGGCAGTGGTTGAAGGCACTGAGATCTTAAAATACTTGAAGGTCATCTTGAAAAGGGATTAAATTTGATCTTGTGGAAGTCCAGTGGGAAGAACTAGGAACAATGGAGAGAAGTCACCAAAAAGCCAAATAAAGATTTATGTTAGAAAAAACTTCTTAATAATTAGAGTTATCTAGAAACAGATAGGTTCTCCTCCCTGAAGTTTTCAAGAAAAGGCTGGATGATCACTTATATATGTTGTAGTGAGAATTCTTTTGGGGATATGAGTTGAACTAGTAGTTACTAAGGTCCCTTGCAATTCTGAAAGCCTGTGATTTTTTTTTAACTAACTTAGGTTTTTTGAGATTTTCTTAGGTACTAAAATCAGAATTTAGTTAGGGCAATGAAATGTACTCTCTTCTAGGGCAAAGAGGCAGAGTCTTAAACAACTTGTACGGTGTCTAATATTCAACGAAAAAAAATATTTTTGCTGAGGCAATTGGGATTAAGTGACTTGCCCAGGGTCACACAGGTAAGAAGTTTTAAGTGTCTGAGGCCAGATTTGAACTCATGTCCTCCTGACTTCAGGGCCGCTGCTCTATACACTGTGCCACCTAGCTCCCTCTCAATGAAAATATTTAAAAAGAGTTAAGTTATCTAGCTATTATTTTCCAGTCACCAATGACAGGCCAGAAGGGTGTCAACTAGCTAGGTAGCATTATCAACAGGAATAGAGGTAAGGGAAGAAGGAATCAGTTTCTCGGAGAGTTCTTGGAGAATTACAAGTACTACTAAAGGCTTAAAAAGAAATGGCCAAGTCTATGTTCCCTTTCAAAGTCAAATTCAGCAAACAAAAAATTATCTTACTTTGGGAGAAATCCAATACAAGCAGCAAGCTAATTCCAACAATTTATTTCCTGATGGTCTATACTCTGCTCATGGATCCAGAATAAACATTTTTTGCGGGTGATACATGTTGTTAACATTTATAAGTATCACTTGTAAGCTTTAGATTATTTGATTTTATGTTAATACATAATGAGTACTGACATTTTAGGACTAACATGTACTAGACCTGAAAAAAGGCAGCAATAGTAGCATTATAAAAAATTCAGCAATGCTCACTAAACATGAATAAAATAGATGTTCAACTGACAAAATGTCCTTTATGGCTCTATTTTTGCTCCTTTTGCATTTTTCCTGCTCAGCTGTCAGTAAATTTCTCTTTACCATATTAAACATATATACAAATTTATACCAATGCCACAGGTACTGATTTCAATTTTCAAAATTGAATTCTGGATAGCAATAGCAACTAGTATAGCAGAGAACCCATTCTATATATACAAAAAAAAAAAAGTACTTTTGAAAAAGAGTATAGTAAATTGCTTTGCTAATTAAGGTAAATTCAGTCCATAAGAATCTAGGAAGGAAAGGCTTTCGTTATTTGGTAATGAACTTCTAGAATTAGTTCATTCCTTTATCTTTATTCCTTTCTATTAAAATACTTATTGAGCATGTCACCTCTTATGTGTACTATGCTAGACATAGTGTCATACAGACATAAAAAATGTAAATGACAAAGAAATATAAAACAAGGTACCTTCCTAGACATTTATGGACTAGTAGAGAAGACCAGACATACATTTAAACAACTAAATAACATAAGGTTATATAAGCTAAATGTTAAAGGAATAATAGAGATGGTGTTATAGAAAAGGTTCCACAGATGAGATGAAATTTGAATTTGGAGTTTAATAAATATTAATCACATGCCATGTCAAAGTCACAATAGTAGGAACTGAGGAATTATAGAAAACAAATGCTAGGTATTGAGGATATACAGACAAAAACAGTTCTTGCAATCTATGTGTTCCTAAATTTACATATCCAGTAATTTTAGGAGCGAACAAGAGCAATTGGGGGAGATCAGCAAAGGTTTGGTAGAAAGTGGTAGAAAGAAAGGAAGCTTAGGATTTTAAAGGGCTGAAGAAATGTGTCTAGGAATAGAGGGTAACTGGTGCAGAAATGCGATGTAACATGTAAAGTTTGGCTAGAAGGAAATATGACTGGAACACCAAATGCATGAAAAGAAGTAATATAAAATAAATCTCAAAGGGTAAGTGGAAGCCAGTGTGTGGAGGGCTTAAAAAACCAGGATGAAGAGTTTGCATTTTAATATTAAATCAGGACATTAAAGATGACTTCTAAGTGAGGGGAAGCCCTGATAAGGTCAGATCCAGGATTCAGGAACATCTATTTGGGGGAGAAGGGAGACTAGAGACATTGAAGTATGCATAGAATAGGTTCAGGAGATAATGATAGAATGGATTAGGTTGTCTGGGTGCAGAGAAGGAGGAAAATATAAGAGATGTTTAGAGATGAAATTCATAAGATTTAACAAATGATGGAGTATGAGAGGGAGAGAAGTGTTCATGGAGAGGAGTCCTCCAAAGAAATTAATTGATCAAATTAATGAAGCCCTCCAAAGAAATAAGGATTTTAAAGGATCTTAAAAGATAGGAAGGAATTTACATATGTCTCTACTTATGGTCAGGTTAAGGATTGACAAGGAAAAGATGCTGATAGTAAATATGTACAATGCATGTTGTGAGGCTGGGGAGCTTGCATTATGGAGGATTTACAGTAAAGGATCTTTCAGGGATCTTTCACTCAACAAAATAAACACATATATTTTAGACAAACCAGAAATTAGGCTACCAATTAAAAAAAAAAAATCATCCTGCTTTTTCCTGCCTCCATTCATTTCAAAGGCTGTCTGCTGTGCTTGCAAAAAAATCTATCAGTTCCTATTAAAACTACTCCTTTTCCTCAAGGCTCAGTTCGTCTTCAACACGAAGCCTTCTTTGATTATTCAGATAAAAGTATTCTCTTCCCTTCTAAAATTTTCCTAGACTTTTTTTTTTCTTTCTTTTGCCTAATCATCCTTTTTCTTACATACATGTATATATTGTATTTCCCCTAGGAAGGCCCTTGAGAACAGGCCTTAAGCCTTGTTGATATCCCTACTTCTTGAAGCTAGTAAAAGTTTAATAAATATTTCTTCAAGAGAAATAAATCAAAGTTTTTAGAAAGAAAAATGACAAGATAAAAATTGTTTCAATCATTCTCTTAGGAAAAGGATTTCCATCTTCACACAAACATTGTAGGTAAACTACATTGTCCTGTTTCACTCTAACAACATTATTAACAGGTGTGTCAAACAAAACCAATGTAATCAAGATCAAAGGAAAGCAGAAAGATGGGAAACAATTTTTACAGTCAGTGTTTCTCATAAAAGGCTTCATTTCTAAAATATATAGAGAATGGAGTCAAGTTTATAAGAATGCAAGTCATTCCCCAAATGATAAAGGGTCAAAAGATATGAACAGGCAATTTTCAGATGATGAAATTAAAGCTATCTTTGGTTATATTAAAAAAACGCTCTAAATCACAATTGATTAAAAAAACACAAATTAAAACAACTTTGAAGTACTACCTCATACCTCTCAGATCGGCTAAGCTGACAGGAAAAGATAATGATAAATGTTGGAGGGGATTGTTGGTGGAGTTGTGAACTGATTCAACCATTCTGGAGAGCAATTCAGAACCATGCCCAAAGGACTATAAAACTGTGCACATTCCTTGGTCCAGCAATATTACTACTAAATTGTAACTCAATGGGATTATAAAAAAGGGAATAGGACCCACATGTACAAAAATATTTATAGCAGCTTTTTGTGGTGGCAAAGAACTGGAAATTGAGTGGATATGCATCAGTTGGGAATGGCTAAATATGAATGTAGTGTAATATTATTGTTGTATAAGAAATTTATTTATACAGATTTAAGAAAAATCTGGACTTACATGAATTGATGCTTAGTGAAGGGAGCAGAATCAGGAGAATATTGTACACAGTAACAACATTGTGAGATGATCAACTATGATAGACATAGCTCTTCCCAGCAATAGTGATTTAAGATAAATCTAAAAGACCTTTGATGGAAAATGATATTCACATCCAGAAAGAATTATGGAGTCTGAATGCAGATTGAAACATACTATTTTCACTTTCTAAAAGTTAGTTTTTCATTTTTTCTTTCTTGTGGTTTTCCCCTTTTGTCCTGATTCTTTTTCACAATATGACCAATATGGAAATATGTTTAACATGATTGTACATGTATAATTCAGTGCTTATAGTCTTGGGGAGGAGAAAAAGATGAGAGAGAAAAATTTAAAACTCAAATCTTACAAAAATGAATGTTGAAAAATATCTTTACATGTAATTAGAAAAAAAATTAAGTGCAAAAAAAATTAGGAAAAAAGTGTCCCTTAAGGCAACATTTGAATATCCTTTGCCCAAAAGAAGCTGACTTCCTGTGACTGTTATCTTCACTTTTAATAACAGAGGGCACCAAGTTCTGCCATTTGTGAGCAAGTTATGCAATCTCTTTGTTTCATTTTTTATCTCTAAAAAGGGTACAATGCTATTTTGCAATGTTTACCTCAAAAGATGAAGGTGACTAAATTCCATAATTTATGTTCAGAAAGTGTTCTGTGATGGCACAATATTACATGTGAGCAGTTGTTATCATAATTCACAAAATATTATAATTAGAAAATATGACAATCTCTTGCTAGGCAGATTTTTTTAATAAATCTGATCTTGTTAGGGAAGGGAGGGAAGAGGGCAAAGAGAATATGTAAAGTGCTTTTTTGTTGCTTTAGCTCAGAACCATCACTTTAGCATAAAGTTTAAAAAAAAAAAACCCTTCCCTCGGCCTTTGAGGGTACTAGCACCTAGCACATAGGAAGTAGTTAATAAATGCCTTTTGAATAAATGAATATTCTTCCCAAAATCTTTTTAAAAAAGTATAGCCCACTTCTTTATTTTTTTTAAACCTGTCAAAATTATTTTAAAAATAATTGGGCCTGCAGGAGCAGCTAGGTGGCACAGTAGCTAGAGTACCAGCTCTTAAGTCAGGATGAACTGAGTTCAAATGGGCCTCAGATACTTAACACTTCCTAGCTCTGTGACTCTGGGCAAGTCACTCAACCCCAATTGCCTCAGAAAAAAAAAAACAAACAAACAAAAAAAACAACAAAAAAACCCCGAAAAAACAAAACAAAAAATGACTGGGCATTTATTGTTTCCAAACACTTATTTCCTACAGCTAAATGTCCTATAAGCAGCTCAAATTCAGTATGTCCCAAAGAGAAGTAATCATTCCCTCCAAATTCTCCCTTCTTTACTGTTTCTGTTGAATGCATCATCCCTTCTGTTATCTACATTCACAATCTCAAGAACTCTTCTTGATCCTTCCCCATGTTATTCCATACTGACACATGCCAAGTTTTGTCAAATCTTTACCTATAAAACTTTACATCAATTCACTTCTCCCCATTCACATAGCTCTTTTCACCTCTCACCTGGACTATAATCATTTCCTATTGGTTCTCCTTTTTTCCATACAGTTCCTAAAACAGAGGTTTTTTGCCCATGTCATTCTCTTGATCAAAAAGCTTCAGGGGATTCCTTTTGATTCAGATAATACAATAATAATATTTGTTTTTAAATTTGGTTTTAAAGACCTTTACCCTTTCTTTTTGAGATTACTGCATGTTTCTCTCCTCCACACACTACACATTAGCCAAATATGTCTATTTACTAGTTCCAAAACTAGGCATCTTACTTCTTATGCTTTTGCACAGGCTTTCTCTCTCATTCCTAGAATTATTTCCCCTCCCCTCTGCCTCAGAATTCCCAGCCTTCTTCAAAGCTCAGTTCACATACCATCTTTTAGAGATGGCCTCTCTTGATCCTCAGTGAACAGCAAGCAGAATGTTGGTATGGAGTTCAAATCCTGCCTTTGACATTTAGAGTTGCACTCAAAGAATAGTTATGGTGTGGTTCAGAGTCAAATGGGAAAAGGTGGAGAAAGGATCAGAGCTTGATTTTGTGTGATGAACATTTTTATCAAACTTGGAAAAATGATTAGATAACATGTTTATCAAATATGCATATGGCACAAAGTTGGGAGAATCAGGTTCTAAATGGATCTCGACATAGGCTAGCTAGAGTATTGGGCTGGATATCTACCATGATGAAATTGAATACAGATAGTGTAAAGAATCACATTTGGATCCAAAAACTAGTTTTACCAAGTAACAGATGGGAAGTCAGGCCTAGCAGTTGTTCTGAGAAAGATCTGGGGATCTTATCATATCAGTATGGTATCACCACTGTGGTAAAATAGTTAAAAAAAAAACTTAATGTGATCTAATTTGGGTTGCATTAAAGGAGACAAACCTTTATAGGAACTTATAATGCCTTTGTACTTTAACAGGGTCAGAACTGAACCTAATGCTATAAATTTGGAGGATTATTTTCAATTACGCATCTTTCAATGCAAAACCGAAGTTGAAGTTTAAAATTTGGCATAGCCTAGGGTTGCTTCCAGATCTGCAAAAGGTATTATTCAAATAGTCCATACACAAACATTTATTAAGTGTCTATTATATGTTAGGAACTGAAATATTCTGGAAGAGGAAGATTATGTTTAATTCTGGTCATCATAGCTTATGAGGGATATTATTAAGCTGGAGTGTATGCAGAGAAGGACAAACACAATAGTGAGGGCCCATGAGTCCACATAATTATTAGAGTAAGCAATTGCTGAAAAGATGAAGACACTAATACTCAGCCTGAAAAGGAGAGTGGGGAGGAGAGATCGTAATTATCTTTTAAGTATCTGAGAGATGTCATATCTTTAGATATTTGAGAGTTGCTTTTAAATACATTCAAAGGATTACATAATTTAAAAGTTGTTTTTTTTTGTTGTTGTTGTTGTTGTTTTTTTTTTAATTTTTTTATTTAATAGCCTTTTATTTACAGGATATATACATGGGTAACTTTACAGCATTAACAATTGCCAAACCTCTTGTTCCAATTTTTCACCTCTTACCCCCCCCACCCCCTCCCCTAGATGGCAGGATGACCAGTAGATGTTAAATATATTAAAATATAAATTAGATACACAATAAGTATACCTGACCAAAACGTTATTTTGCTGTACAAAAAGAATCAGGCTCTGAATTATTGTACAATTAGCTTGTGAAGGAAATCAAAAATGCAGGTGGGCATAAATATAGGGACTGGGAATTCAATGTAATGGTTTTTAGTCATCTCCCAGAGTTCTTTTTCTGGGCATAGCTAGCTCAGTTCATTGCTGCTCCATTAGAAATGCATAATTTAAAAGTTGTAAGGGACGTCATTAACCATCTAGTACAACCCACATCCAAAAGAAACCAGTATTTATAACCGACTGGAAAAATGACTATTCAGCTTCTGCTCGTCTTATTTGGAGCCAAGGACTAGAACTAGAAGCAACGAGTGGAAATTACAAAGAAGCCAATTTTGACTTGATGTCAGTAAGAACTTCAAAATTCAAGCTGCCCCAAATGGAGGAGTACAAGGAGAGAGCAGTTTTTCCGTTTCTAGAGGTTTTTAACTAGACATTTGCAGGGCACGTGGGACTAGAATCCTTTTTTTTTGAATACAGATCCTAGCAGATTGAAATTCTAAAAATTCATCATCATCATTATAAAAATCTGCGCGCTAAAAACGGGTCTCCCGTGGGAAAAGTTTAAGCAGCGCAGCTGTACAGGTTAAGAAGGTAGCAATTTGAAAGGCTTTTTATCATTTCTTCGGCGTGGGCCCAGCGGGTGAAAACTGCAGAGATTGATTTGAGCTCACAATTAGTGACTGTGAGACGTTACAAAACGCACCCGGTAGCTTTGGTAAGAAGGGCGTTTCCCGCGCTTCAAGGGGCAGCCTGGGATTTTTTTCTCGGATGTACGGGCACATGGGATATCCGGCTTCCAAAATCCCCGGAAGGGATTCCAGCGGTCACGGAAAGAGAATGAGGCCGGGCGCCAGAACACGCCGAGAATACTACAGGGAAAGGAAGGGTCTGAGAGAGTCTACTCCGCACTCGTGCCGGGCTCAGACTCATACGCGCGGGTAACAACCACGTTTTCGCCCCGCCCCTACCGGAGAGCCCCGCGTACGCATGCGCGCAGCGCGCCCCCTGCATTGCCCGGCCCCCTTCCGCTCTGCCCTTTCCTCCCGCTCGTCCCTTCGTCTCCCCCGCCTCCCCACCGCCTTTCCGCTTCAGGCGGGACCCCATAGTCCGGTCACCTGGGTGTTCTCTCCCTCCCGAAAAGCCTGCGCCACCCGCTGCCGCAGGTAAGCGCCCAAGTCTCGGCCCCGTTTGGTCTCGTCCAAAGGCCATTCCTCACAGAGCTTGAGGAAACGCCGGTAACGGCTGGCTGCCATCTTGGGCTCCTGTACTCGCCGCCCCTCTGAGGGGCATGCGCGGTAAGATTACCAGGCCGAGAGAGGTGGCGGACGGGCGAGATGGACGTGCATGCGCAATTGTTAGCATTTCGTGTAACTGCCCCAATAGGGGGCGCTACGCAGCCGCGTGTGTTAGTTACGTTCACGTTATGTTCAATAAAAATGTGTTGCATCGAACCGAATCCAGCCTAATTCACGTTTTCTTTCCGTGTTATTCAGTGGTTTTAGTCGTGTCCGACACTTCCTGACCATCTGCGATTTTCTTGGCAAAGATACGGAAGTGGTTTGCCATTTTCTTGCTCACTGAGGCAAATGGGTTGTGTCTTGCCCAGGATTACTCCGTTAGAGGCTAAATTTGAACTCCTGACTTCAAGCCCCGCAGCGTGTTAACCGCGCCTTCTAGCTGCCGCAACTTCCTGGGAACTTTTTAATTATTAAGAATAAATCAAAAGTACCAAACTTTCTTTGTGGAAAGAGAAGCAGAATGTGCCGTTCCTGCCTCTGGAATAGGAAAAAACCTCTCCCCTCCTCGCATTTGCAAAAACAATTGTAAAAGCTTAAAAAAAACAGCATAGTTGCGAATGTGATGAAGTAGAAGATTTGAGTTTGAATCTTAACCCTAGCCACGTGACTGGACGAGTAACTTGGTTTCCTCCTCCGATGGACCTACCCTTCCTCATCTGCCTCCACTGCCACTGTTCTCAAAGTGGTGTTACCTATCTCACAGGGTGGTGAGAAAATCCCTTTGCGGACTATGTTGTTATAATTACATATTTCATGTTAATGACAGCAGCAGCAAATTATTCCTGGTTTATTCCGATCTGTGTTCGAAGCTTGGCTTCTCAGTCTCTATTCCTATCCTCTCCAGGTACCCTGGCCCTCTTCTCCCCTCCTCCCATTGTTTGCTAGGCCTTGCTCTCCCAGGATATAGTCTTACTAATGTAAATTAAGACAATTCTGAGATGATGATTGTTGGAGGGGATGTGGGAAAACTGGGACACTGATACATCCTTGGTGGAGCTGCGAACTGATCCAACCATCATGGAGAGCAATTTGTAACTTCGCCCAGGGGCCTATCAAACTCATACCCTTTGATCCAAAAGTGTCTTTATTAGGCCTGTTTCCCAAAGATCATAAAAAAGGGAAAAGGACCCATATTGCAAACATATTTGTAATAGCAGGAACTGAACATCGAATGGATTGGACCATTTGGTATTTGTTTTCTTGCTAGTACTAAGTGTACAGGATCTCTCATACAGCCCAGAGCTTTTTTTTTTTTTTTTTTTGGTGCAACTTCTGTACATTCTCATGATGTGGCAGGAAAGCATTGAACTTGGGATGAAAAATCTTGGGTATGAGTCAGTCATAACTATGACCACTTACTACCTTATAATCCTCATCAATTACTTAGGATCATAGAATCATTGAGTTATCAAGTCTAACTCTCTTTACTGTTGAGGAAACAGTCTGAGAGAGATTACCTGACTCCCAGGATCAGTAAATGTCAGAGGCATCATTCAAACCCAGGTCTTCCTGCCTCTAAATCTAGCACTGTCCATTGTACAGCATTTTGTTGTTGCTCAGTCATTTCATTTGTATCCAATTTTTCTTGACCCCATTTAGGTGGATTTGGTAGAGGTACTGGGAGTAGTTTGTCATGTCCTTCAGCTTATTTTACAGATGAGGAAACTGAGGCAAATAGCTGAGTATCTTGCCTAGGGTTATGAAGCTAATAAATGTATGAAAATGGATTGTACTTGGGAAGATGAGTCTTCTTCTTATCCAGTCCTTGCATTCTACCCATTTTACCACCTTAATCCCACCTATTCTCCAGGCCAACCTGGCCTATTCTGCCTAATTATTGTATTTATAGTTATACATTTTTGATGATTACATGTTTATTTCCCTTGAAGTCAAGTATAACTAGTTGTTCCATGTCCATCTCTATCTCAGAGTATGGAGTGCTTTTTTCCTGTGGATTCTGTAAGCTACTTGTTGACTGACAACAGCTGCTGTTGTGGAAAGTACTTGGTTGGGCATGATAGCTGCCCCTAAGGTGGTGGAAAGATGTTCCCACAGTCTCAGTATACTGACCTTGGTATCCATTGGTATGCCCTTACTCAGCACTACAAGCAGTCAGGAAGTATGTGGGCCAGGAAGAAAAGCTGCTTATTGAATGAAGTCCTTACTGCTGACTTCTCTCCTCCCTTCCTTTGCTACTTTCCTTATAGTTAGTTTTTTTTTCCCCCTAGGTCCAATTCACATTAGCTTCTTTTACCCTCCAAGAGACTTCTCTGTGGGAACACAGGGAATTCTTGCAGTTGCCAGGAGATAGTGGGGTGAGGAGAACTCTCTTAATATGTTTTACCTGGGTATTGTGATATGGGAGCTATCTGTCAGTGGCTGCTTTAAGTCTAACTCAGACCTGTAGAATGGATCTCTTCATGTGAGCCAGGTGGTGGGTGGTGGGTGGTGGTGGTGGTGGTGGTGATGGTGATGGTGATGATGGATGGTGGTGGATGGTGGATGGTAATGGTGATACAAAGAGATTGAGAGGCATTTGCATTCTCTGACCTCTCTCCTCTTCCCTCTGCCTCCAATTTATTTCATTCCCAGTCCACAAGCAATACTTGTATCAGTAAAAGCTACCCTGCAGCTCCTTCCCGATGTTATGATTCACAGCTGTGGAGGCTCTGGGAGAATTGACCTGCCCCTTCACCTAGGCATGAGCCTTAAGACCTGGGTCTCATTTTTTTTTTTTTTTTTTTTCTTTGTTGATGCCTGCTCAGGGCTTGTTCTGGACTGTCAATAGACAGGGCTCTCTTAGCTGGGAGACAGTAAATGCCCTCCCTGGATTTTGACTTGTTGGTACTAGCCCTCAGAGGAGTTCATGACCATTTTAACACCCACCTGCTGAGAGTCACTTGGCTTCATTGAAAGTGCTCTTTTCCCAGTTTTATTGGAAAAAAAAATTCCACCACAGCAACATCTCCTAAGCAATTTAGAATCTGTATTTGGGCTTTATGGAGCCCAGAGCTCTCTTTATAGAAAAGATGCACCATAAGGAGGAGGAAAGAGGAGGGTGGGTGCACTGCATCCATTTTTCATGTTATAATGATCACAGTAATTGAGTCCTGAGAATTATTCATTTAAAATGCTTGAAAGTAAAGATTTAGTTTTTGTAATGCTTTGATGTTAATAATGTAAACATTAGAAAGGAATTAAATACTAATCCAAATTGTGATGTACAATTTGCCTGCTTTTTCTTCTTTTAGCTTGCTCATTGGCAGAAAAGACTGGATGTAGTATATCCTGTTCGACCATATTTAAAATAGTGGGTTGATAAATCATTCAAGTACTAGAGTCATAGGTTAGAGTTGGAAGAGATCTTAGAAGTCATTTAGTTCCATCTTCCTCATTTTACAGATGAAGAAACCGAGGTTCATATAGCTTTGTGATTTGCTCAGAGATATGTGGGATATAATAACTGACAGAATCGGGATGTGAACCCGGGCCCTCTAAATCCCAGTGTCACTTGGACTGACTGCCTCACTTGTGTCCAAACTAAATGTCTCCACTTCTTTCCATAGATTCATTTAATTATTTTTAAATGAGGATAACTTGACACTTGAATCTTCCTCTTTAGAGATTAGCATTGATACTAGGCTAATTGCTCTTTGGTTGTTTTGAACTCTGGTGTTTGGGGTGCTATGAGATAAGTTGAAATAATGTAATAAAATGTAACCTTACCATCTCCTATTGTACTATTGCTATAGCTTGACAGCTGAAGGGAACAGGTATCAACATACACATGCTCCACAGAACAGTCTTCAGAGGTTTGAAAAAGAGAGGTCAAGAAGGGATCTGTGGCAGTCAGAGATTTAAAGATAGGCTGTTTTAATCTTGGACTAGCTGTCACACTTTTTTGTCTCATTTCAGGGCAACTTGGTGACAGCACAGAGAAGTTTTAAGAAATTTCTAATAAAATGGGCCCCAAATCTGGCTGCAAGTCAACATGCCTCGTTCAACTCAGAATTTGCCCCTGTGGCTCTTCTTTCTTTTCTCCCTTCTCCGTAGTTTTTGGCACCCACACTTTCATTTTAGTTCCTTGCCTCATCTTCTGTTTTATATTTTGGCCACAGAGGATTCTGATTTAAATCAAAAATCAGAAGTTTAGATCATTTTGAAGAGCTGATGATGACTGGTCTTGCTTTGTCATTTGTTTCATTATTCTGCTTCCTGACCTTTCCAGTTTAGTCTGAAAAGGTTCTTGTAGCTAAGAGTGATGGAGCTGCCAATGATGCTGTCCAAAGGCTTCCTGATGACGCAGTATTATAGAACTGTAATAACATGCTAGTGTTTAGCCTTCTCTTTAATCATCCAAGGACAGTGTGGATGATGTTTCATAGGTCTTCCTCTCTGGATTGATAATTGTGGGGCAAATCATTTCTTAACTGTTTTTGGCTTTGCTCATATTATTTCTTACATATACTAACATCACCAATTATGTCATCTCCACCTTTTTACAGATAAGAAAACATATAGGGAAAACCTAAAAATAATAATTTATATTTATATAGAATTTTAAGGCTTGTAAACATAAATAACCTATTGTAGTATCTGAAGATGAAACTAAGGCTAATATCTGAGTTTTGAGTCAATGGCATTTTATTAAAGGGTCCATGGACCTCATGAAGTGGATCTCAGATTATCCTCATGCTCTGAGATGTCCCTTCCTTCCAGGACCCTATTTTCATAGGTCTAAATATTAAGACATTCAAGAACCATTATACCAAATACAAAACAATTCCATTGATCGACATATGACACATAAGCTAAAATAAGCAAAATAATATGTCAGCAAGGTCATGATTTGGGTCTGCACAAGATGGACAGGCTTCTTAGGTTAGGGAGGAGGAAATGGTACAAGGTATCACAGTCAGTGATCTAAGGGGTCATAAGATGGTCACCCTGTTGAACAAGAGAGAATGGTATGGAGATACAAAAATTAATTGGAGGATTTTCTATGTAATTGAGCTACCTCCATCACACTAGGCTTGGTCACTATGACAAGGAAAAATAAGGGTGGGACTCTAATTAACTTCCTATAATTAAGCAAGTGAAGTTAGATAGAGCTCACAGATCTGAGTCTTAATATATAGAACTTTGACACGATTCTTTCAAATTGATTATGTTGCAATAGAGTTGGGGTCCAAATGAATTATTTCTCACAACTACCGTACATTTCATTATTGTAGCTGTTTGTGTAAACGTGTTGTCTCTCCTACAAGACTGAAAACTCCTCAAGTGGAGGATCCACTTCTTCTATATCTTGAATCAGCCCTCTCAGCTCTCTGAAGTGAGAGGGTAACTCAGAAATTGACATTTACCAACATAGTGTCTTCCCATAATCCATTGCAAATAGTGAATAGTGAGCAAACCCATCATCCAATCAAAGCAACAAACAGAAGTTAGAGTTTTAACAGAAATGCATACAAAATGACCCAAGCTTGATTGGAAGCCCAGATATATAGATTTTTCCAACACCAGGAGAATATAAACTCCTTGAGGACAGGAATTTTTTTTGGCCCTTGTGTTACTAGCACAATATTGGAAACATTTTAATAAATGCTTATTGAATTAAATTGGGTAGGAATGGGGCAGAATACCTGGTTTGCCTTCCCAAAATTCACAAATTCATCACAGATCGAAAAATGTTAAAAAAAAATTATTCTGTATTGTTAACAATCTCCCAGGTTATGATACAGAATAAATTTTCCTAGTGTTAGGAAGTAAAAGGATAAGCCACCATGAATTCTAGGGCCAGATTCATTAGTGATTCAATAGTACAAGTTGAGGAAAAGGGTATGGGGTTCCTAAATGCCCCACCCCATGACTCAGTAGGTATAACTAGCTCTTTGTGGTCTATCTCTGTTTCCCAACCAAGTCCTTTAATAATTTTATATTGGTGAACATAGTCATCACCCTTTCTCCCAAATAACTCCTGTTGTCTAGGGTTACACAGATTTGTAGTCCATAGAAGAAAATAGTGGCTTCATTTCGCCAATTTTCCATTGTTTCTTATCTTCCTGAGGAGAAATTTGTGTATACAGTATGCTGAGATATTAGTTACATCTTTTGGTAGTGATAATGCTAGAAATGTTATGCCACAGTTCTCAGTCTCCCTAATTATCCTGACCTAGTCCTGACTCAGTTTCTCTCTTTCAGTTTATCAGCTCAAAGCTCAGTCCTGCAAAACCTCCCTTCCCTCTTTATCAGAATATTTGATAAGGATAAAAGATCTTATATTTTAGAATATCAGAATATCCTCTCCCCATCCCAAGCTATCGGAATGTTAGATACCGTCTTATCAAGATGCCTCTCTCCATCTTCAGGGTTCCTCCCCCCCCCCATCTCTGGAGGCTCACCCCACCCTGTCAGAGTCCATTCCCGCTCTCAGTACCCTGACTTCACCCCTGCATCAGTCTATGCCCCCCCACCCCTCACCCCGAGTCTCAGCCATGTGTATATAGATCATTGAGAACTCACATTGTTTGCTGGATTCTTGGAGACAATAGTCTCATTCAGCCCTGGGACCAAACCATGGATCCATTTGGTCCTAGTAAATCTCTCCCATTTAATAAATTATTAAATACTCTCTAATCTCTATCTTGCCTCAGTTTCTCCGGTGTTACAGAATAACTCATGACTATCATGATTCTTCTATTTTTTGTTTCCTCCCCCCAAATTTTTTTTCTTTTTCCTGCTATAATATGGCTTTTTAGTCCAGATGTTTCCCCTCTCACTTCTGTATTCATTGTTGGACCCATCACTCTCTTTCCTCACTTGTGTTCTAAAGTCCTACTCTATGACCCCATTTTTGGGTTTTTGTTGGCAAAGATCCTAGAGTGCTTTGCCATTTCCTTCTCCAGCTCATTTTATAGATGAAGAACTGAAACAAACCAGTTAAGTGACTTGCCAAGGTTAAGTGTCAGACTGCAATTGAACTTATGAAGATGAATGTTCCTGACTACCGCTCTATTCACTGTGCCACCTGGCTGCCCATCTTTCCCCCATTGTTCTCTGCTAATTATCACAGCTGTTTGTGTGTTGTACAGGTCAACTTTGGGTTAAATATTTAGAAGGCACCTAATGCCTTGTAATTGCCATATTGGGTCTTGATATACATCTTTATAAGTCTGGAGGCTAACAAAATCGAGTGGAAATGGGAAATACATGATACTTAGAAGAGGAGATTGGCTAATTGATATCAGTAGCATTCTGCTGTCTTCCTTTTATAGTCATAGAAATCAATAGCAACAACTTGCCTTACTAAAAGATATCTTTGCTTTTTAAATGTTGTTTCTTGAACTTTTTTTGAGGTAGAAAGTGGAGAGAAGATAAGGAATGGGGGAAGTATTGCTCTTTGGGGATGTTAAATCTGAGAAATCTGAAGCCTGGAAGAGTTTAAGTGACTTGTCAAAATTCCCTCAGGTGGTTTGTGGTGGAGTCAAATAGAATGACTGTATAGAGAGATCTCCTGACTCCCAATCTAATTCTCTTATAAAAAGCACATTGTTCTTTATCCTTTCCAGCAGACAGGTTGGGAGGCAAGGTGAGGATAAGAGCACAAGAGGTTTGTTTAACTTCCAAGTTCACTGCCGTTTTTCTCCCTTGATTGTATCCACTTATCACTTGCGACCTTTGTCTACATTGCTCCAAAAATTATTTTTTTTTTCTGCATGTCGTCTTTCATCATGAAAACTCCATATACTATTGGAAACTCTTCTAAAAGATGTGATTTCATGGTAGAGAAGTGCTGTGCTTGAATAAAGTCAGAAAATGTTTTATTGGATCTGTGTCCAGTCAATAGTACTTAGAAGGAAGGATGTATTCATTCAGAAAAGGCAAACATTTGAGCAGACGGTAGATGTTATCTTGACATTCCTGGGATCACAGATAATATGTAGGTCTGTGAATGACTTCTGGTAAAAAGAGCTCAGTGCAGTTAAATATAAGTTAACTGAATAGGTCAGGATTCTTAATATAGGAAATTTAAATCACCCATACATAGATTATTCAAACATCAATAAATATTAACCAAATGCCCTCCCTTATCATAGCGAGGCATTGTGTGTGTGTGTGTGTGTGTGTGTGTGTGTGTG
Organism: Sarcophilus harrisii; assembly: GCF_902635505.1. NCBI lineage: Eukaryota > Metazoa > Chordata > Mammalia > Dasyuromorphia > Dasyuridae > Sarcophilus > Sarcophilus harrisii. The sequence goes on along the minus strand of NC_045429.1, from coordinate 283,684,119 downwards.
TGTGTGTGTTTTGGTTAGCATGAGGCTATTCCCCAGAGCTTCATTATCCCTGAATGAATTGATAAAATTAAATGTCTAAACCTGCAAAGCTGAGAACTGAACTGGGACTATGATGATTTCACAAAGGGTAAACAAGTCCCTTGATGCTGAAATGGCCAGCCATCCTATTTATGTGCAAAAACAATGATAAGCTATTTTCCTTGCCCTAAGAAACTGGGAGAACCAGATTTAATTAGGTTTAATTAGAAAACAATTAGGCAATGTGAAACTGACCACATATGCACCAGTATTTCAGAGAAAGGAAAGATCAGTATGCACTGTGTAATCAAAGCATAGAGCAGAAGTTCTTAACTTGGTACCCATGACATCCATTCTATCTATCTATCTGTCTCATCTATTTATTTATTCATTTATAGAAACAGGCTAAAAGACAAAGTAGCAAATTAGTATGAAAATGGATACATTAATTAAGACTAGCAAATTTACTACTCAATTTTTTACTTTTTTGAATATTTAATTTTTCCAGTTACATGTAAAAACAATTTTCAAAATTCATTTAAAAACTTTGAGTTCCAAATTCTCTTTCAGTCATTCAAAACATATTTCCACATTAGTCATGTTGTGAAAGAAAACATAGGACAAAACAAACAAACATGAATAATAATGTTTCAACAAAATATGTTTTGATGTGCATTCAGATTCCATCAGTTATTTCTCTGGAGGTAGTTATCATTTTTCAAAATAAGTCCTTTGGAATTGTCGTACATCATTGCATTGCTTCGAATAACAAGTCATTCACAGTTGATCATCATAAAATATTGCTGTTACTATGTACGATGTTTTGGTTATACTCATTTCACTTTGTATCAATCCATGTAAGTTTTTCTGAAATCGTCCTGCTTAGCGTTTCAGCACAATAATATCCTCTTAACGTGTTCATTCATTCATTCCCCTGTTGATGGGCATTTGCTCCGCTTCCAATTTTTTGCTATCACAAAAAGAACTGTTATAAATATTTTTATATGTAGAAGTCCTTTCCTTTAAAAAAAAATCTCTTGGGAATTCAGACCTAGTAGTAGTAATATTTCTAGGTCAAAAGGCATATACAATTTTATACCCCTTTGAGCATAGTTCCAATTGCTTTCTAGAGTAATGGGATCAGTTTCTAACTCTATCAACAATGTGACATTTTCCCACATCCCCTTCAACATTTGTTATTTTCTTCTTCTGTCATATTAGCCTTTTTGATAGGTGTGAGGTACCATGGAGACAGCATGGTACAGTGGGACAAATACTGGTTTTATAATCAGAAGATCTGGATTCAAATAACTTTCCTTATGTGACTTTGGGCAAGTCATATGACTTTTCAGGTGCCTTAAGTTTCTTCTCTTATAAAACAGGAAATTGGATTAAAGGGTATCTAAAGTTTCTTCCAGCTCTAAAAAGCTATGATACTAGTGGAGTCTCCAAGATATTAAATTCAAGGATAATGGTCAGTAGAAAAATAATATCTTCAAATGTAAATTATCTTCAAAGCATATGGTCTTTCAAAGTTTGGTTAGCATCATTTGTCAACAGGGAATTATGTCACAAGACTTATGTGAAAACCAGGTTATTATAAAAGAAATGAACATGGAATCAAAGAATACACAGTCGTTACAGAAGTATGCATATGTTTGTCAATACAACAAAAGGAAGAGGAACAAACAGGAAGAAAGATAGTACAGGAGAGAAAAGGTGCAGTAAAGGGGGGCGGGGGGGGGGTACAAAATCCCTCCCAAAGGGGAGGAACAAGGTGATGATAAAAGCCACATTTTTTTCCCTTGGGAAAATAGGAGGGTTGTTTATCTTCAGAGGAACCCAGCAGAAGCATTTTCCCAGCCTAGCACAGACTTGCTAGGACATATAGACATATGGAGAATCCAGCTTGGTGTGCAAACAAATTTTGTCAACTGGCAACATTCAGGGCCTCCTGCTTGCTCTGAGTCTAATATTTCTAGAAAAGATGACAACTCAAAAAGACAAGTTTGGGGGACCCCTTAACAGTCTTTAACATAGTACACTCCCTGTAGTTTGTTCATCTTGAATGAAGTGATAAAATTGAATTTCTGAACCTGCAAAGCAGAGGACTATAGTGGTTTCTCTTAACATTCAGTGAACCCCTTGAAACCCTGTCCATCTGCTTTATCCTGTTTTTTGATTTAGGCTGTCCTTGGAGTTGAAGTAGACATCATGGAAGAGACCAGATTATAGGCTTTGAAGAATAAATAGGATTTGAACATAGATGGAGGATGGAGGAGAAGAGAAGGGCATGAAGGCAGGAGTGTACATCATGTGTTAGGGATAGTGAAGAGACCAGCCTTACTGAAATGGGTAGTTTATAATATGGGAAATAGAAGGAAATAGGTTGAATATGAATTTTAGAGCCAAATTGTAGAGGAGATTGAAAGCTAGTTGGAGGAATCTCTGTTTGATATGGTGAGTGAGATTTGCATTATGAAAATCATGTTTTAGCAATTTGCTTAGTAGATGATCCGTAATAATAATAGCTGAAAACCATAGATTGTACTTCAAGGTTTGCATTCTGCTTTTAACCTGCATTATCTCATTGAATCTTTACAAAAGCCCTAGGAGAAAGCTATTGCAGATAATAGTATCCTCTCTTTTTTTTTGTATATGACAGAGTAGAAGCACAGAGATTTTAGTTGATTTGCCTAGGACTGCAGATAATAAAAGTCTGAGGTAGAATTATAACCTAGGTTTCTCTTGACTCCAAATTTGTCATCAGACACTTACTCTTCTGTTGCACAACTTCTTCAGTGAAATTTTAATTATAGACTGATTTCCAGCATGAACCATGTGCTCAGAGAATGTAGACTACTTGGAATAATACTAAGAGAATCGGATTTGTGATCAAGAGGCATGGTTTTCAATTCTCAGTCTCTTTCTATATAAAATGGTCCTTTGCAGCTACAAATCCCATCAACCGATAACGAGGGAGGCAAGTGTGTTTTGCCTATGAAGAAAAATAATGCATTTGACTACAAAATCAAAATTATTTTTTGGCTTACCAACTTTATCCTGATTTCATAAGATAATAGAATGGGTCTTGAGATTTAGAGCTTAAAGGAAGCTTAGCAATATCTAGTTTAACCCTTTCATCTTTTTAAAATAATTTGTTCTTTTTTCCCCTTTATTAAACCTTTTTATTTTTCAAAACATATACATGGACAATTATTCAACATTAACCCTTGCAAAATCTTGTTTTCCAATCCCCCACTTCCCTACCTCCTCTGCTAAATGGCAAGTAGTCCAATATATGTTAAACATGGTAGAAATATATGTTAAATCCAATATATGCATACATATTTATACAGTTATCTTACCGCACAAGAAAAATCAAACCAAATCAGAAAAAAATGAGAAGCAAAATAAAACGCAAGAAAGAAAAACAAAAAGTGAAAATGCTATGTTGTGAACCAAACTTAGTTCCCAAAGTCCTCTCTCTGTGTAGAAGGCTCTCTTCATCACTAAACAATTGGAACTGGTCATCTCATTGTTGAAGAGAACTACATCCATCAGAATTGATCATTGTAAAATCTTGTTGCCATGATCTCCTGGTTCTGCTCATTTTATTTAGCATCAATTCATATACGTCTCTCCAGGCCTCTCTGAAATCATCCTGCTGGTCATTTCTTATGGAACAATAATATTCCATAATATTCACATACCATAACTTATTCAGCCATTTTCCAATTGATGAGCATCCACTGAGTTTCCTCAGTTTCTTGCCACTACAAACAGGGCTGCCACAAACATTTTTGCACATAGAGGTCCCTTTCACTCCTTTAAGATCTCTTTGGGATATAGACCCAGTAGAAACAGTAGTTTCTGCCATACTAGTTTCCAATTTTCTCAGCAGTTTTTGTCAAATAGTGAATTCTTATGGCAAAAGCTGGGGTCTTTGGGTTTGTCAAACACTAAATTACTATAGTCTTTGACTATTTTGTCCTGTGAACCTAATCTATTGCACTGATTGACTATTCTATTTCTTAGCCACTACCAAATGGTTTTGATGACCGCTGCTTTATAACATAGTTTTAGATCTGGTATAGCTAGGCCACCTTCATTTGTATTTTTTTTTTTTTTTCATTAATTCCCTTGAAATTCTTGACCTTTGGTTCTTCCAGATGAATTTTGTTGCTATTTTTTCTATGTCTGTAAAATAGTTTTTTGGGAGTCTGATTGATATAGCACTAAAGAAATAGATTAGTTTAGGTAGTATTGTCATTTTTTATTACATTTGCTCAACCTATCTAAGAGCACTTGATATTTTTCTAATTGTTTAAATCTGACTTTATTTGTGTGGAAAGTGTTTTGTAGTTGTGTTCATATAGTTCTGGATTTTCCCTTGGCAGATAGATTCCCAAATAGTTTATACTATTGAGTTATTTTAAATGAAATTTCTCTTTGTATCTCTTGCTGTTGAACTTTGTTGGTGATGTATAAAAATGCTGATGATTTGTGTGGATTTATTTTGTATCCTGAAACTTTGCCAAAGTTTTGAATTATTTCTAATAGTTTTTTAGTTGATTCTCTAGGATTCCCTACATATACCATCATATCATCTGCCAAGAGTGATAATTTGGTTTTTCATTACCTACTCTAATTCCTTTAATCTCTTTTCTTATCTTCTTGCCAAAACTAGCATTTCTAATACACTATTGAATAGTAATGGTAATAGTGTAGCCCTTTCATCTTACAGATAAAGAAATTGAAGGAGACTTACAGGAGGGGGAATGACTTATTCAAAGTGGCAGAACCACAACTCAAACAGGTCTTCTGAATTTCAGTTTTTCTTCTGCCGAACCACAGACTAGATAAGTTTATTAGTTACCTGTGACTGTTCAAAGATTTTAATTTAATTTTTTCTGAATAAGGTTTAAGTGAAAGGTCTCCTTATCAGATCTGGTAGCCAGCCTTGCAAAGCTGCACAAGCATTTTTTGTTAACAAGAACTTTAAATCAATTTAGCTTTCCCTTGAAGGAATGCAAGTATGATTTTCTAGCTTATGATAGTGTTTTCCACCTTAAATAAAGCACTTTTCTCTCAACCTCATGAGATGGATGGTGCAAATAGCTACTTTATTGTTGTTGTTATTGTTGTATATTGTTGTTATTATTATTGTATAGATGAGGAAACTGAATCTCATGGAGGGTAAACTATTTTCCAAGAATCATACAGCTAGTAATTAGAAGAAGTGAATCTTGGGGAATCTAAATCTTGGGGGCTTTTAAAATCCAAGCCTAGCGCTCCTTCTGCTTTTCACTAACTTTCAAGTCACTCATGAAATGGAATCACTCTATTGCATGATTGATGAGATTTGGTTCCCCTCGATTCCCAGTCAGGGAGCCAAAAATGATGAGGTTTGACGCAAGGCAGAGAGTTGTGGAAACCCCCTTCTGGTTGGCGCAGATCCTTCGTAAATGGATTTATGAACCTAAAAAGTTAAATTGGCATTGGGAAGTCAACTTTTGCTAGGAGTCTGGTTTCCTTAGTGATAGGGTAGCAGAGAAATCTTCTAGTAGAGAAATTCCGAAAGAAAGGTAGGTAGGGTCCTGTTAGGGAAATAGGTGAGAGAGATAAAGAGGGAGTAATGCTGAAAAGAGAATGTCTTTTCAGCAAGCAGAGGGTCGAAGCTATGCCAGGGGGAGAAAGAGGTTCCTTGGCATGATTAGGTCCTCTGCAAGGAATGAGTCCCAAGTTGCCTCTTTTTATAATTGAAACTTTGGCTGGAAACTGGGGGGCAGTTTGAGTTGGAATCAAACAGAGATGTTCGGAATTGAATAGAAATTTTACATTTGAATGGGTGTTCCTGGACTAATCTCCAACTCAATAGAGTTGGCTAGAAATCTAGCTTTCCAGCTTGGGCTAAATAGAAGTGGTCCTGGACTCAAATAATCCCACATACATAACAGAATGAAACCACTTTATCTTGATTCCCTGAGGTAAATCTCTCAAGGGAGAGCTTCTCTGAGGGAGTTTACCAAGCTTTCCCCTCAGAGTCCTAGAGAGTGAAAGAGTTTCAGGGCTACCCTTGTCATGATGATTAGAATAAATAAACAGAAAGCGTAATCAAACATACCAAGCAAGCACTAGTGACCCAAACGATTTTATTAACAAATTAATTTTCTTAATTAAGCTCTATCCCTGTAATAGGGTGTTGTAATAGGTTTTCATACAGAAAGGAATTAATTAGAACTTTTTGCAGCTTGCTCCATATTTACATTTATCCCCTAATCTTGTAAACATTTTATCTGGCTTCCTAGTGCCTCTTAAGGACTTTTGTTCTTCTTTGCCCCTCACTTCCAGGCTTTGTTCCAAAATAAAAGAATTTATATATATTCAGGAAGATGAGTCTTCCTAACTCCAGGCCCAGCATTTTATTCACTGTACCTCCTAGCTGCTCAGTTGAATTCTAGCTTGGTGCTAATAGCTTTATATGTGATTCAAGAGTATGTGGAATTAATTCAATGTGGGTTTTCCTCTGGCTGTCTTCTTTAGCATTTTTTTCCCATAAAAGTCTCATGCCTTTTTGAGAAGCTTCCTAAGCTCTTCTTCCAAACAGCTCTTATAAGCAGACATGGTAGTTAAAAAGGGATATATAGTTTACTCTTGCTAGAAATAGCTTTTTGAGAACAGTACCCTAGCAAAGTTCTTGCAATCTCATTAAGTGTTATTTAACCTCTGAGATATCCTGAAGGATCTGGATAAGATTTTCTAGGCCAAAAATATAGCCATGATCTGGTCCATCATAGATGGTGTGGTTGTATCGGGAGCCCTTGTAAGTTGTATGTGCAAAGTCTATCATACGGATATCAACTTTGAAGAGTCCTTCTGGAGAGGAGCAATTTGTCTTTTGCAAGTGATGACTTCCTGTGGTTCTTTCTGGGGGCATTTGTCCATCATAAATGATGAGGAGAGAACTGGAGTAGAAACGATAGGAACTCTGGTTCTTAATGACTGAAAGGAGATCCTTGAGTTGGAAGAGAATGGGTTCTAGGAGATCTGTTCGAAGTTGTAAGCCATTGTGCAAAAATTGATAGAGTGCTTGCCTGAACCCATCAATTGAAAGTTTCCTTCCATAATATTTATCTTTGCAGAGAAAGAGGTTTGAATCAGCTTGATAAACCTTGGGTTAAAAAAGGAGAATAAGAATAAAATGTGAGTGAAAACTTTCCTGAAAATTGTTCCTTATTATGTTGCAGCATTATGAACTTACTATAAAACATAGTCAAGCTTCCAGGAAACACAGCTAAGAAATGGTTGACATTTCTAATAACAATCACTAAGTGCAAATGTAGCTTCTAGGTTCTAAAATGTTTTCTATTAGGGACTTTAATTTCATGTCATTAGAAGCAAATCTATGAAGTGTCTACTGTGAGCTAAGTACTAGGGATTCGAAGATTGAGGCAACACAGACAGTGCTCTTGAGAAGCTTACATTATAATAGAGGAAGAAAGGCCTATTCACAAATTATGGGTTTGCAAGGGAGAATATATTGCATTTAGTGCAAAGGAAAGGTTCAAAAAAAATACAAGGAGAGCTTTGAAGAAAAAGAGATTATTTTCAGCGAGGTAGTGAGGAAAAACTTTAGAGACGAAGAGACAATTTGACTTAAAGGAAGGAAGAGAGAGAGGAGAAATGAAAGATAGAAGGGAAAGAGGAAAGGAAGTGAAAAAAGGAAGGAAAGAAGTAAAGATTCAGATGTGAAGATGTGGTCTTCCCTGGCTTAGTGAATTAAGGAGTCCTCAGGAGAAGGCCTTTGAGTTATAATGTTTACCACCAAATCGTCATCTAGTTTTGCTAGACTATAAGAATGAATGAACACGAGAAGCTTAATTTCCTCCTATTTTTCTGCAGTTTCTTCTGTAAGCCATAGCAAAGTAATAAAAATGAATTGTTGTATCAGGAAAATGAAAGGTAAATTATTAGTAGGAATATAAGCATTACATTCTCCTTTCAACATTAGAAAATTGAAGAATTCAATTCTGACATTCCAAAAGATTAGAAATTGGGAAGTCACAGAGTCTCACAGTGAAACTGGGTTTTTTTTTTTAGCCCTTCCCCCAAATTCAGGTACCTGCTAATGTTAAAGGTCTGATCATTCTGTAAACAAAAGTCACATAAACTTTGTTGGAAAATTTCAGTTGTCTCAGACCACCCTTCCTTCCTTCCTTCCTTCCTTCTTTCCTTCCTTCCTTCCTTCCTTCCTTCCTTCCTTCCTTCCTTCCTTCCTTCCTTCCTTCCCTCATCCCTTCATCCTCTCCCTCATCCCTTCCCCTCCCCCTTCCTCCCTTTCGCTCCCCTCTTCTCTCCTTCCTTCCCTCTCCACAAAAAGTCTTTTGTTTTTTTGAATCCTCCCAAGATATCTTGGAGTTTATAGGCTAGATTTTTTTTCTTATGGTCCATACCTTAAACCAAAACCCACTCTGATTCTCATTGATTATCAATAGGTCCCAGGCCAATCCTAATTTGGTCATTGTTTGGGTCCTGATTGAATTTAAATAGCAATCACTTTTTGCTACAATAATGACAAATTAACTCAACACACACACACAAATTATAATATGGTTTATATTTCATTGTTCTCTGTCAGGGCTACTCAGTATTCCCCTTGAAAAGGTAGATTGGTCAGATGAATGGAGATGTTTGTTAGGTGGGTTAGTCAACACTGTTGTCTGTGAAGGGCAAAGCTATCCTGTCAGATGTGACATTAAACTGTTTACACATCCTACCTGCATGCCACAAATGCGAACCCCAAGGGAAGCAGAGGTGCTTTGTTCACATTTTTTGATGTGACGGGCTTTCTTTTCCTCGGAGGCATCATCTCCATGTTGCCTGGTTCCCATCTTTAGGTCCAGAATGCAAGGATACTTGTACTTTGACACCACGTTTTCAAGCAACAAAAACCCTAATCGTACTGAGTTAAGGAAAACACTACAAATCAAAGATATATTGCTCCCATAGGAGATAGGTAGGACAATTCTAGGAATTAAATTTCATGCTGTGATGATGTTTCTTTTACTCCAATTATTCATTACTGACAAGCATACCAGTGTTATTAACAATTCAAGACATTAGCAATATTATTAACAATCCAAAACAGTGACTTCTTATTTATTTAGGAAAAAATTTAAGAGTAGATCTCTTTCAAATTTAAATTTAGATGCAGGTACAATTCCTTGGCAGACTGTGCACAATTTACATTGTATAGCCTAAAATCATAAGGATAAAATCACAAGTAAGTGAATGACCAATTTTTTTTAGGGAAGAGGGTTGATGGAAACTTCATAGATAGTTTGAAGAAATATTAATTTCATTGGAGTAATTTTCCTAAAGTTTCTTAGAGAGTAGAGATGCAACTGTGACTATGTAAGAAACCAAGTGACTAAGAGGGCTTTTTAAACTCATGTTCCTCTACTAGGGGATCCCGGATTGCATAGCTTTATGTGCTACTTATTGTCTTGTTGCATGAATTCAACCTTCCTTCCCCATTTTTGTCCCTGAGAGATATGCTAGCTCAGTCTTACATTCACAATAGTTTAATGAGGTCTTTGTGGAGAACATGGAGTGATGGAAGGGAAATGATGGTGAGACAGAATTTGTTGGTTCCCTAAGCCCCACCCCATACAGCATGACTCATACTGACATGTCAGTAACCATGGAGGGAGGCAAATAATTCTCAACATGAAAAATGATCATCTCTAAGAATATTGACTATATTTCTACAGTTTTTGCAAATATCAGTCAGTAAAAATTTCCATTAGCCCAGTCCATTCTTGCAAGTATAACAGTAGGAATGTAGAAAATGGTCATTCTGGGAATTTTAGCTCATTTTAGCTCAAATTTTTACCTCTAAACACAGTAATTTTTCTTTTGTTTGACTTATTTTTTTAGGCCTAGACTCATGAATTTCTGCTAATATGTATGGCTGTAATTCTGGGAGATAATTTGCATGTAGGCCCCAGGTGGAAGATTCTATGTATTTCAGAAACGCTATAAATATGAATCATTGAATGAGTGAGGTTTTAGAACTATGTTTTGTGTCCCTTTGTCCTTTCCACTTTCTATTTTTGGCCATCACTATTTATAATGTTCATATTGGATGTGGAGTGGTAATTCTTTTTTCATGGACACCCTGCAGTTGAGAGTAGAAGCTGCCCATGTTGGGTAGAAATCTCTGTTATCACTGCTATTTATAATGCCTTATAATAATAGTTGACATTTCTAGAATATTTTAAGTTTCACAAAGCATTTTATCTCTATTATACGTGTGAGCTTTATAACAGCCCTGTGAAGTAGGTATTACAAGAACTATCATGTCCACCTTATAAATGAGAAACTTTGTCAATGATTACATAGCCAGGGATTGTGAAGGGCTCCATTTAAACCAAGGGCTTCTTAACTCTTAAGGCTAGTAAATCCACAATGCCACACTTCTGGTTTACTCTGACAACTGGAGAATTGCTATTTACCCCTGCAGAGAGAAACCCAATTACAAAAAAAAAAAAAAAAAAAAAAAAAGTTTTAGATGAGTTTAACCAGTTTAAATAGTTTAACCAGTCAGTATTGTTAACTACTAAGAATTTTCCAAACATTAAGCCTTTGAATACAATGGCATTGTTGATCACACTTCTTCATATGTCTGTGAACTTTGTTCCCATGCCCCTCCTTTAAACCAGTGATTCCTTGATAGTGTTGTTCTATACAAGCTTTTCTGCACTGATTTTAGGCGTCCTTTGAAGAAATCCAAGCAAGGATACGGTGCATTTTGTTCTCTTGGTATTCAGAATACATTCGAGTCAAGTGTTCCTTATGACAGCGTAGTCTCCAAGGGTTGCAGCTCTTCTTCTCTGTCTGGTTGCCATTTGTATCTTCCATAAAGGAGGAGACATGGATTTCGGTCCTCAGGAGCGTTTTGCCTGGACAGCTTGGGTGAATCAAATACATGGGGGGAAATGTGATATACTGCTAGCTTCAGAAAAATGCAAACTGCTTGTGTTTATTTGCTAAGCCCCTGAACAAAGTTTGACTCGCCCAAGGTCATTCAGTTAGAGGATGACAGAGCTGGGACACTTGCCCTTATGGGGCAAGCTGTGTGTAAGGTATATACAGGAAATGTTAACATATATTATTTTATGATAAGTAAATTTCAAAACAAAGTGCTATGTGAAGTCCAGGAGAGAAGTCTATATTACAAGCCAGAGGATATCAAAGAAGTTTGAGTTGGATTTTAAAAATGATTAGTAATCTACTAATTGAAAAGAGGAAGAGAGAGCTTTCTAAAGCATGGAGAAAAGTATAGGGAAAGACTTGGAAATGGGAAACTGAAAGGAGTTGGGTGGGGACAAGGACAACAGTGTCTTAATAAAGGCATAATTTGCTTTTTCTCATATCCTCCTCCAGATCTAGAATGGCTTCCCTATTCTTGCTGAAAATTTTCCTTTTCCTATTTGTACTAGTCTTGTGCATGTATGATATTCTCATTTATATTCATTATGTATAGCTAATATTCCCTACTAGACTATAGTCTTGAGTATAGGGACTGTGCCTTATTTAATATTTGTATTTCTTCTAGAGTTGAACAATATCTTGTTACTTCAGAATTTCAAGGATTTATGAAGATTGAAATCCGTATTTCATTCATAGTTGGTTCCATGAGTTATAGTGGCTGAAAGCATTTATCACCTAATGATAGCCAGCAGTACAGTAATGTGCTTATCTGAACTTAACAGATCTAGTACCCAAATGGAAAACTTGGGGTCTTCCAGACTTACTAGTAGTGGAAGACTTGTTAGCCTGGTAAGATCTGGCACAGCTTATGCTCTCATAGTATAAACTTTGAGAAACTAGGGCTACCTTCAGATCTCGGTGAAGCATTAGCTCTAGTTAACACTTCAGTGCTAACTAAGTAGCCTTGAAATACCTAATAGTCACTTAATAAATGTTTATGGAATTTACTAATTAGTTAATTAAATATAGTTATGTTTTTATACCATTAAGCATCTATTATGGGCACTGTGTTAGACACTTTACAAATAGATTCCATCTAATTTGGTTCTTATAACAATCCTGTTAGATTGGTGTCATTATTATCCCTGTTTTATGGATGAGGAAATTAGAGCAGAAAGAGATTTAGTGAGTTGTCTGGGGTCACATATGTAGTGAATGTCTTTGAACTCAGGTCTTGAACTCCAAGCCTACACTCTTCTCCTTTGTGTCACCTACTGCTTCTTATTACAGATATCTGTATGGTAGTGTTATTTTTTTTTCCAGAGGCAATTGGGGTTAAGTGACTTACCCAGGGTCACACAGCCAAGAATTGTGTTAAGTGTCTGAGACTAGATTTGAACTCAGATCCTCCTGACTTCAGGGCTGGTGCTCTACTCACTGCACCATCTAGCTGCTCCTGAACCTGTGATCTCATCACTGTGTGATATAGATTAAAAGCCATGTATGCCTGCCCATCCTATGCTACTCTTACTCATGATTTCTGTATGTTTGCCACAGTGGCCCTCCCTCTTGTGCTGGGGATTTTCCTTGATTTCTTTGGAAATCATGAGAATACCAAGGACTAGGCTAGCTAACTACTGAGAGGTTCACCACCTATGAATTGATCATTAGATAATGAATTCTTTGGCCATGGCAACTCACAGAATGAAGTTATTTATGAGTATTAGGACATTAGACCCGTGAAAACTCTCCTATTCTTGCATAAAAAACATTTAACCCAGTGAATACCATATTCACCTCTCTCATCTTTCATCCACAACTGGAAAGAGGTCTCATGACTACTAAGCTCCCATCTACTGATCAAGACCAAGCAAAGAAATAAAACATTACAGGTATAATTTCACTTAACTTTTCTCTTTCTGTTCACTAAATGGAAAAAAAAATCACACTTGTATTTCCCACCTTACAGGGGTAGATGAGGAAAGCACTCAGAAGCATGACTGCAGCTATTGTTATATTATTACTATTATAACTATTATTATTTTTGGATCTTTTGGGGACAAATATCAAATACCATATTGCAATATTTATTAAGTGCTAGCAGAAATTAATTTTTATCTTCTTTTCTAGAAATGTCATGTAAAATACCTTTATTTAGTGGATATTGGAAAAGTAGATAAAAATAAAATAAAATAAAATAAAATACCAATATTTATTGGTATTTTCAGATCTCCAAAAAAAAAAAAAAAAGAAAAGTAGATAAAAGTATTATTTCTTTTGTTGGTTGCCACATTGGTTATTCTATCTTGGTTATTCTATCTCTAACTCTATATAGTTTTTTTTAAGATGCATGGAATGCTTTTCTCACAATGATCCCGGAAAATGAAAGGGGGCAAATATTTTTATTCTCATTTTATAGATTAGGAAATTGAGATTAGGGTAACATAGCCAATGTGTATCAGAGCCAGGATTTCAGCCCAAGTTCTTTCCATTGGTACCATATTCTTTCTTTCCCTCCTTCCTTCCCTCCTTCTCTCTCTCTCTCTCTCTGTCTCTCTGTCTCTCTCTCTCTCTCTCTCTCTCTCTCTCTCTCTCCACCCCCTCTCTCTCCTCCCTCTTTTCCTCCTTCCCTTTCTCCCTCTCTATCTCTCTGTCTCTTTTTCATTCTCCAGTCCTTTTGGGGTATAATGCTTTGGCAACTGTTTTTTTGACTTACAGGTATTGCTCACCTCTCCTTAAGAGACTTTGTCAGTTGAGTATGCTTCCACTGAACAAGAGGAAGGTCACTGTTGTGGCCACTGCCATTCTTTTGCAACTTCTGTAGTAGCATCATGGAAGATTCAGGTGATATATCATAGGGCCCATGGTTATCAGACAGTGGACTCGCAACAAGACTGAAATGGCCCCTGTTGTCTTTCAGGAGATGCACAGTGACAATGCCTTAAAAAAAAGATAAAATGATAGAGGTTTAGAGTTGGAGATTACCTTAGAGGTCATCTAGTTCAACCCCTTCATTTTACAGAGGAAGATACTGATGGCCAGAGAAGTGAAATATCTTGCCTAAATGCCCAAAGTCAAACAGGAAGTATCAGAGTTAGGATTCAAACCCTTCTCCTGTGGTACTAATCCTAGACCTCTTTCTATAGTTTCTCTTCTGGATGTGGGAGGGAAGAAAGAAAAAAAAAATGCAGCCAGATAAAATAGATGATTTTAGAATAGATGACAGCAGTTTCATGGCTAGAGTTCCTTGTCCCATAAACAGTCTGCCTTGAAATGTCATCATCTTCAGGAAGAGCTTCGGAGACTGACCTAATTTAGTTTGAAATAGATTCTATCCCAGAATGAGACCAAAACTATCTGTGAGGCTACAAAAAATAGCCCCAGACTGTTTCTGGTTTGCCCTCCCCACTTTTTTTTTTCCTACTCTCTTCTCTTTCCCTGCCTCTTCATGCTTCAAATAAAACCTGCTCTGTACGTTATGTTCTTGCAGTCCCAGACTTCTTTGCATAGTTATATTTTCCTAGTCATACAACTGCTGAACCAACAAGGACACACTTCAAACGTCAGGGGAATTGATTCTGTGAGAAATGGGTTTTACATCAGCTCATGGTTTTAGTCTCAGGGAGAAAAGTAAGGCCAATATGTTTCTGCTGTGGAGGAGTAAAGAAAATCCTTCTACCTGGTTTTCTCAACTAAACAAAGTTTCCCTCCTTCCTTCAGTTCCTTTTGATTCACTTTTAAAGTGAATTTAAATTTCTATGTTTAACTTCTCATTCACCCTTTCTCCAGAAAACTATTTGGTATTTATATATGGTCTTGTGTTTTGATTAGAGGTAAACATGAAAATAATATGAGCCTTCTTACTCTTCATAAGATTTCCTGATGCCCATTGCTAGCTATAATTAAAGCAAATAGCTTACATACTAATTTGCTTTAGGAACAGGAGAATATACAGAAATCCAATTAATTAATTTGCTAATTGATCTTCTCTATTAGTTTATTAGATAGATTCAACAAATTTAAGAACATTTGTTAAGTATCTAATGACAAGAGAAGATAAGGAAAGTTTGTGTGAGATTTTAATGGAAGAAAAGGAGCATTTTTATACATTTATAAGGTACCAGAGATGCAAAAACAAGACACAATTCTTACTCTCAAGAAGCTTTGCAATCTAATAGAGAACACACGATTCAAGTATCTATAATATGGATTAGAATACAAATACATTAAAGCCGCCCAAAATGCCATGAGAGGCTCAAAGAACAAGACATTGCTTTCATTTGCTAGAGGTAGAGGGTAGGAAGATAAGAACAGAATTAGAGAAGGTAATGTGGAAAAGATAACACCAGAGCAGCAGAAAGGAAGAGATAACTGGGTAGTAGGGTTGGATGGCCAAAAAAATCCATTCTAGATGTAAGGAAAATCAAGGAGATAAATGAAAACAAGGAAGGGTTGTTATGCCACAGTTCCCTTTTATTGTCCTGACTCTTTTCCTAATTGTCCTGCCTCAGTTTCCCTAATTGTTCTGCCTCAATCCCCCTGGTTGCAACACTACCCCTCCCTCCTAAATTTATTTACTTGGAGAACTTTAGTCACATGTTCTGCTGCTAATACCTAAACTCAGCTAGGTACTGTGAATGTTTGGAGGAAACCTCCCATTGTGCACTCAGTCACATTTGTTCTGGGTTTATTCATCTCATGGGAAAGAACAGGCAAACTAAGATTCCTGGAGATTGGTGAAGGGGAAACAAGAAGGAGCTAGAGCCAGGGAGTTCTAGCAAGATAGGAGGACAAGGATATTAACTATTGGAGGGACTTTGGGAAAGTTAATGTCTGAATGTTTATCTTAGGGCTTATCTGTATTCTCTAGGGACAGTATCTAAACCTTTGAAACCAAAACATTTCTTGTAATAGGCTTCCCTAACATAAGAAAAGGGAAAAAACTCAGTGGCCAGGGTGCTTATTCTTATATCAACCAAAAAAGTTCTTGTGATTTTGGTGGTTGAGTATAGTAAGGGAACTCCTCAGGTCAACCCAGGACCAAGAGGAGCTTTGAAGGTGAAGGAAACACTTGGTAGTGCCAGTTCAGATCTGGCCGAGTTATGAGCCATGTTACAGTAGTCCCTATCAATTTCTTCTCAGCAATGAGTGTCACAAGTGATGGGGGAGGTGTAAAATTGTGTACCCTTTGATCTGTAAAAAAAGGGAGATTCAAATCTCAGACCCTCCTAAGAAGCATATCTCCCCAGACTCCAGAGAGTCTATGAGAGAAAGCATATCCTCCTGGCTGGCTTTTTCTATGGCAGATCACCCCAGATTCCAAATTCCAGAAGCCTTTAAAAGTGATTTCCCATTCATTTGGAGATCTAGGCCTGGGGACTTTTCAATCTGAAACCAGAGCCTCAAGATTCCCTCTTAAAGGGCAATTTTAAACTCACTTCTTTGCAGAATGTCCAAAGCAGGACTATGCCTTGTTCTTTGGTATAGCTACCTGTCAGGACCCTGCCCCCGAGAAGACATTCTCTTCTCAGTGCCTGCCTCCATTTCCCTAATAGGACTTTGTCACAGTAAAGTCAGTCTCTTAGCAAAGCTGACTTCTCATCCAACAATTTTTGCCACTTAAAACTCTTCAGGTTCATGTATTCTTTCATGAAGAAATTGTGTCTCCGACCAAAAGGGGATTTCCACAACTCTCTGATTCCCACTAGAACCCCATTACACCTATACAGACCCATGAAGATCCATAGTCTGAAGGAAATGTATATCCAGAAAATCCCAAAGAAACACTCAAATGCTACCTTGGAATTCTGTTTCATTTATTGCCCTAATATAGTCAACTCTTAAATTTTGGCCCTAGGCAGGGAAATCAGAAATACAGATAATCCCAAATAATGGATTATTCAAAAATTACTTTTGTTTCTTTTGGGATGCAGTCAAAACTATTTTTCATACACTCAGGTACTCTTTATAGCTCCTACACAATATCTTCCCCCTATTCACGCTCAGACTTTCCTTGCTTAATCTTCCCTTGCTTAGTGGCCTCATCGAATTAACCTGTCCCTTATTGACACTCTACACTTTTCTGTCTCCTTGCTTTGTTCATACTGCTTATTTCATGGGATTAATTGGTTTAATGGAAAGATCACTGGTTTTGACCCAACCTGTGGGAATCAGGTCAGATCCTGGGCTTCGGTTTCTTTGTTTTTATAAAGAGATGAACTCTAAATCTACAATCTTGTAGATTTGTACAGATTTTCCTGATTCCTCCTTTTGTTGACTTTTTACTTTGGCCTTACACAGCACTTTTGTTTTGTACTCTTCTAAAACCTCATATATGTATGAATATATATATATATTCATACATATACACATAAATATACATTTGTTCCTATGTTATATATCATTTTATATCTATCAGACTGAGTTTCATGAGGGAAAGGAATATGCTTTACTTAAACTTTGTATCTTTTTCATTTTCTTTACTATGCTCTGAACACAAAATATATTTAATAAATGTTTATTGAATTGAATAGATTTTAATTGAGTTTGATAGCTCAACCTCGTTAGCTTAGGTAATGGAAGGGAGACTAGGCCAGAAAGCATATAAGCTATTTGGTAGTTAATTTAGATTTTGCTGTATCATGTCAGCTGGATTCAGACTAATTTGTTGAATTTGATTCATTCAACCGTTAAAACCATTGCAACTGACTCCCCTTTCCTCATCTTGGTGAACTAATACATGGAATTGCCAACATTTGTCCTGATGCCCATGCAGATTAGGTCTTCTATCCTAAGGGCAGTAGAGTCTATCTACCCTGGGAAGAATAGCCTCCAGTAGAAAGTAAAGTATTTTCCAACATCAGCCTTCTGAATATATCTTGATCCTGTAGACAATGCCAACTGCACAGACAGTGAATATTTAGAGTCAGTTGACATTCCCAAAGCATCCTAGCAATTTTTGGTTGCATAGCAGGCTGAGTCTCATTGAATACTCTGTCACTTATTTATTTTTAAATTTATGAGTGCATTTGATTGCTGCCTTCTGCAATATGAGTCTGGTTTAGCTGTTAACCAACTGGGATTAGGAGTATGTCCTTAATATTCTGGTCAATTTAAAACCAAACAATATGTAGAGACTATTGATGCCCCAAGGACAGTGGATCTGCCTGACAGGGTTAGGTCAAATTAAGACAGCTTATTTTCTTCTCTCCTCACTTCTCCCCCCTTTTTCCTCCCTGCCCCTACATTCCAGTCCCCTCATTACATATCTATGGGAATATTTTTGCAATACTCTGTTCATTGACAAGCCCTAACATGTTAAGACTGCCTAGTGAAATCTCTTCCCACCTAAAATTCTTTCTGTCCTGATTCATCTTGAAGGATGATGAAAATAGAGGTATTATACTCTCTGACATTGTGACTGGTCAACTCAGGAAGCTTTTTTTTCACAGTCTTCTTCCCAGTAGGAAAAATGTCCATAGAACTTTATGGTGTGGTGGAGAGTGCTTCAGACTGGGAGTTGGGACTCTTGGGTTTCAGTACTGCTGTTGTCTCTAACATGTTGTAGAGAGAGGGAGCATTGGATTTGAGCACCTAACTTTAAAATCCATATTTGTTACTTAGTATTTGTGTTATTTTTGACAGAACACCTCCCTTCTAGCCCTCAATTTCCTATATACAATGAGGGATTTGGACCAAATAATTTCTAGGTCATTTTCAGTTCTGATTTTTTTCATTTCTTTAGTTGCCTTTTGGGGGTAAGGTGGGGGATGAGAATCTCCTACAGAGTCTAACAGTACTTGGAAAAAAATTATACTTTGGTGATATTTTCCCATATAAGAATTGCCTCCCAGCCCAGACAAGTCTCTCCTCTGCCAACTCATAGCATCTGTGATCTTGTAGGTCTTGGGACACGTCCTTCCTCCTTAGAAAATAAAAATTTTCAGAACTTAATTTTTCTAGCATCATGTTCTTGTCACTTTGCTTGGACAATGGTAAATCATTATTAAAACTAGGATTTATGTCAATGGTTCATTTCTTTCTTTTTCTTTTTAGATGTGGCCTGGCAGTTGAAAAGAGGATATCTCTTGTCTCTATTGGCCTTGGATACAAGTGCCTAATAATTCTCATATCACTCATTCTCTTTGTGGAATTCTAGGCAGCTCATAAAACATGTTATTATCTGGGATAGTGATGAATTGAGCTATCAACCTCTTAATTTAGAGTAGGTTCTTGGCTTGACTTTTAGCAGAACTTTGAGGTATCAAGCTATAAGGACAGATACATTTTGCTTAAAGGGAGAATAGAGTGTGCTGTGTGGAGGAAGCAGGGAGTGGTAAAAGGGAAATATGGGGGCTAAGAAGGATGAGGAGCAGTAGAGCAGAAAGGAATGTGGGGCAGCAACTTTGGGTGCTAGAACTATTGTTCCTGGGATTAGTTATTGGTGATAGTGTTGTTCTGAGTAGAGCCTGAAATGATCTTAATCTTGCAGCCCTCCTGAAAGCTGTTTCTGTTCAGCTTCCCTGGCTAGATTGTTACCACGTGATCAGTGACCCACAATTTGTTTTATAAATACCGAAAGGTGCCCCCCAGAACATGTCAGAGGAGACCAAAGCTTAGGGGCCTGCTTAATCCAAGTACTTCTAGATTCTTTCAAGAAAGGGAAGAAATTATTGATTGAATTTGTACATTGGTTTTGTCTAATTCACTAGAACTAAGATTTAAGGGGAGAGGAAAGGAATAAACATTTATTCAGAGCCTATATTTATTATGCATTTTTATGTGCTAGACCTTGTGGGAAACATTTTTACAAATATTATCTTGTAACAATCCTGGGAAGTAAGTGCTATTATTATCCTCATTTAACAAATGAGGAAACTGAGGCACTCAGAAATTCAGTGACTTGCCCAGAGTCACACAGCTAGTAAATATCCAAGAAAGGATTTGAAGGCAGGTCTTCCTGACTCCAGGCTCTCATGCCCTATCTACTATATCATCAGCTGACTCAACATAGGACTACCCCTTATGTATATTACCCCTAACATTCATTGATTATGTGGCTGGGTAACTATCTAGATTGATTCAGATTCTAATCTAGATTGATTCAGATCTAAACCTACTGTTTTCCCAATTAACCAGAACAACTGAAGACAGGTTTTTATCTGAATTATTTTGTCCAAAGGTATCATAATTGTCTTTGTTGACCTCTTTGTTTTGCCATTTGGCATGGTAATAAAACCCAGTATATTGGGTTACACACACACACACTGAAACACTTCTTTGTACAAACCTGGTTGGGTTTTTACTACACCTGTCACTTCATCTCAATTCTGGGGACATTTGCAGAGGTACACACTGAAACCTTCTGAGCCTCATTAAGCAAAGGTCAGGAATGGGAACAGGCCAGATGAATTCCCAACTGAGCCTCAGTTATGTCCACAAAAAGAATCCTGATACACTACCCACAGTTAAGCATAGGGACACTGAACCCAACCTAACAAGAAGCCAACGGTTGTTGTTCTTAATCAACTCTCTTCAAAGCCGAAAATTCTGTAACTCATTCAGCTTCTTAATATATTTCACTTCATGCTTAAGTTTCCAGGCTGTATCATCCAAGCCTTGACTGCATATATTTCTCTCACTTCTGTGGGTTCCCTAAGAAGGGCAGGAAGCTGAGTGCTCTCTCATGTTTCCTTTTCCTAAACAGTCTGTTTCTCAACTTTCTTTACAACTTTCTTTAGGGCTTGAACTACTATTTTGAAATTGAAAAGAGTTTCAGCCTATAGATTAGTCTTATTATAGTGCTGTTAAAACAATAAAGAGACCTGTCAAAAGTTTAGCACAGGTGATCTTATGGTTTAAGATATTCAGAGCTAGTGTTATAGATTTTTCATTATGATTTGATTTTTAATATTTTTGGTGTGATTTTTAGGATCATAAGATTTGCAATCAACTAGAAGGAACTCAAAATGATCATCTATTCCATCTAGCTCATTTTATAGGTGAGAAAACCTGCTCAGAGACCTTAAGTGAAATAAGGTCATAGATTTAATAAGTAGCAGAGTAGGATTCAAATCCAGGCCTTCTAATATCAAGTCCAGCATATATTTCTCTGTTCCAATTCTTCCAGACTTTGACCTGGAGGTTCAAAGGAAGCTAAACAGTTTGAAAAATCAAAGTTAATGAAAGTTTCTCTGACTTCCGCTTCATCTAAGAAAAGTATCTCAGACCAACAGAAGCGGTAGGCATAGGAAGATGAGCCAGTGACGCCTGGCAGGGACCTCCATCCTCAGGGCCAAACTCTTCCTCCATCTTACCTTTGTACTGTGGTGTGAACTGCTTCATGGCCAAGGGTAGGGACTCATAGAATCTCTGTTCCTGAGATATGAGGGGTTTGCAGATGGTATGCTCATCATATTTCATCATGCTCACATGCCCCCCAACCTGATGGACAAAAGGCTCCAGGAGCACCCCAAACCGAGTGTCCCCATTATCCCAGCTGTCTTTAACAACCATGGTGTTGGGGTCCAATTTTTTCTTGGCTGGAAATTAAATCCCTAGGAAAGGAGGATTCTTCCCAGAAGCTGTGATAGAGGAGAGAGTTGAGGCAGCAGATTATCAGCAGAGCTCCAAAGTGGGTATCCGGTTATTCTTCCTATTAATCTTTAGCTGCCGTCACTGCAGGGGCTTCTTCAGGCATAAAGATTCCCACTGATGCCTTTTGAGAAACAAAGAAGAAACAGAAATAGTTAAAAGGAAAGAGCATTGTTTTGGGATATAGAGGATGTTTAGTGGAACTCAAAGGTGATAATGATTTATGGCTAGAGAACAGCTAAAAGTAGGGGAAGAAGAGCTATGATAACTGTGACCTTCTTAAGAATAAAGGCTGTTTCCCATACTTTTCTTTTAACTGCCTCAAAATAGGCAGAAAACACTTAGGCCTTCAACTCTTGCTCACTGCCACTCTGTGTTATTGTACAATTTTAGCTCCCTCATCCTTTTGTAGCAATGTGGAGATGTTGAAAATGCAAGATTTGGGTCACCATCCTAAAACAAAGTATGGCATTGTCAACTTTTCAGGCAAACACTAGAACCCATGGGTAAAGAACAATTGAAGTTAGTCCATTGTGAGGGCAGAGAAAAATTATAACTTACAGAAATAGTTACTGATGATTATCTTCTATCTCAAATCATAATTTAGATTTCTACAGCATCTTAAACTTTCTAAAGAACTTTTCTCAAAAAAGCATTGTGAGACAGGTTGGAATTGTGTTCTCATTTTCCATTTAAGGTGTTTGTGAGATCCAGGTAAGCTGTCCAAGAAAGTATCATAAATGAAGCCAGAATTCAAGTCTCCTGATCCCAGGTCTCTTTTTACTATATATACCACATATCCTGTATGCAATAACATCATGAGATGATTCTATGCAGTGCTACTCAACAATACCAACTGATTAATATAGTTCCCCATCTTCTAGGGTAATCTGCCAAGGATATGCCCAGGATAGGGGGGAAAAAGCAGTATTTTATTAATCTTATTGTTTTCTTTTTAGGCAATAGCATAGCTAGACTATGGCTTTCAGCTTGATATACATCAGTAATATTGTTAGGGCTTCCATCAATATTAGGTCATGCTACAACTGTCCAAAGAGATTTGGGCTAAGGATTGTTAGCTCTCAAAGAATACATTCAGTTTTCAAATTTATCAGTCTCATACTCCATTTCCCAGACCTTTAGAATTCCTCTTATATCTGCTTCTCCCAGAAGGTCCCAAATATGCTTTGTATAGGGAGTCTAGAAGGGGAAGAAAAAACATTTTACACAATGTAGTTTGCAGAGTGTTTAGGATGACCACTTCTAAAGTTTACCTGGAGTTTACTCCTGACTGAAATGCTAATAATATATGGATGCCATGTATTAGAAGAAAGGGAAGGGGGAAAGTCACAGGCTTAATTTGCTAGTATAGTTGTACTATAGAAAGTAATCTGGGGGTATTTTTACCAGCACCAGAGAGGGATATTAAAAAACCACTGATTAAAAATATACCTTTAGAGTCTATTCAAACAGACCAAAAAGTTTGTGGACAATTTCAAAGATACAAAGGGCATGATTTAAAGATAAATATGCCTGTAACTAAGTTGAAGTCTTAAGGCTTCATGTATTAGGTGCATTCCAGTTGTCTGAAAAACTCAAATCCAAATATAATCAATCTATTTTGTTTTCTTTCAGGTTTTTTTTTCCTTCTTGATCCGATTTTTTTTTTGTGTGTGCGTGCAGGAAATTAACTACATAACTATATATACATATATTGGATTATACATAAATTGGATATATGTGTGTGTGTGTGTGTGTGTGTGTGTATTTTAATATATTTAACATGTATTGGACTACCTGCCATCTAAGGGAGGGGGAGGGAATAATTAGGAACAGAAGGCTTTTGCAAGGGTCAGTGTTGAAAAATTACCCATGCATATGTTTTGAAAATAAAAAGCTTTAATAAAAAATTAAAAAAAAAAAAGGTCCATGGATTTCATAACTGAGAGATCATTAGTAACTTTGGAGAAAGCAGTTTTAGTGGAATAATAAAGTTGGAAGCCAAATTGTAAGTGGTTGAGGAGAGAGTAAGAGAAGGGAAAGTGCAGACATCTATTGTAACACTTAAATGCTTTCTATTTCACTCTTCATCCATTCATTCATTCTTTATGACCATACATACATACATAGAATTTAGATCTGAAAGAGATCCACCATTCACTTTTATTTCAACCCCTTCACAAATCAAGCTAGAAAGGTGATTCATCAGCATTATTTGTTACAAAGGAAGGTCCACTTGGGTAGGTGAATGGGGAGAAGGATCATTAGCAAATGACAAAGATCATTTTTGATGACGATTTTGAACCATAAACCTAGAGCTAAAAGGGAACATAGAGGACAACTAGATCAATTTCTTAATCTTATAGATGAAGAAATTGAGGCACAGGTAAGCTTACTGACTGATTAATCTATTAAGAGTGAGAGTTGGGATTTGAAATGCTTTAACAAACTAAGTATATAAAATTACTATTGTATAGAATATGACCATTTTAAAGTGTCAGATTGAACCATCTTTTTGCATATATCACTATAATCTATACCCAGTTAACAATTTCATTTAAATCCATTAAAATCACAAAAGGTATATATTTTTGAAAGCTTTTTGAAAAAGATATGTGTATTTGAAATTTAGGTGCTGCATAGTATTATCAACAGAGTTGTGGACTGGAGGCTTCTAAGTGCAAGGAAGCTCTAAAACTTCTCTATGTTTGAAAAATCTTAAGCAGTGAGCTAATGTATGTATGTGGGGGGAAGGAGAAGAGCTAAGAAAAAAAATTATCAAGAAACAATTTGTAGCAGAAAGGAGTGTAATATAAAAACGTGTCTGATCGTGAAATTCAAAGGCTGGATGCTTTATGGCCTGCCTTCTTATCACAGAGATTCTAATGTACATTTCATAGGCTTCTCTGGTTTAGAGGTTTTGTACATGTATCATACAATGTCTTTGTGATACCCAAGGGAGCGTTTTTTACTCTATTAGAGATGAAAGGACCTAAAAACCATTTAAAGTCGCTTAGGTCATAATGGGAAGGAGAGTTTAGAAGTGTCTTATGAGGCAGAGGGTCATGTATCATGCTGGGTCATCTGGACTGGGAAGACAAGACAATTTTTCAGGAAAAAGAATTTTTTAAGAAAGGAATTAAAAAAAATGTTCTAAAGATTCTTGAAGGGTCCAAATGCACTACCACCCTTTCATTTCTCTCTCTCTCTTTTTTAAGGTAAACAAGGGAAAATATATTTAAAGGTTAAATTGTTGGCAATCCTAGTTGGGAAAACAATATTTGTAACTCTTGAGAACTGTGTCTGTGTGTGTTTTTCTTTTTTAATTAAAGCTTTTTATTTTCAAGATACATACATGGATAATTTTTAACATTCACCCTTAGAAAACCTTGTGCTTTAATTTTTTCCCCTCCCTTATCCCCAACCCCTCCCCTGGATTGGCAAGTGATCCAATATATGTTAAACATGTGCAATTCTTCTATACATATTTCCACAAATATCATCTGCACAAGAAAAGTCATATCAAAAAGAAAAAAATGATAAAGAAAACAAAATGCAAACAAATTACAATAAAAAGAATGAAAATACTATGTTGTGGTCCACATTCAGTTCCCACTGTCCTTTCTCTGCCACCCTTTCATTTCACAGGGATAAATGAGAAAGATGAAAGGGATCTCAAAGACCATCTTTCATTTTATACTAGGAAGGGAGATTGGAGTACACAAATTTTTTTAACTGACTTGCCAAAAGTTATACAAAGGGAGAAAGGATTGGAACTCGTGTCCTGTCACTTTAATTTGATTATTTTGAACAGCCATTCGTTAAGACTCATTTTTATGCAAAATGTTGTGCTAGGCACAGAAGATAGAAAGATGAAAAAACATGAAATTACAAAGTTGAAAAATTATATAATCCCTGTCCTCAGGAAGCTTCCAATTGAGTAGGGATTGAGACATTTACACAAATAGCTGTAATGCAAATCCAATGTACCTTCTAGTTGTGGTGAAATATGGCCTCTAGCCTTGTTCTGAAATATATATCTTTTGAATGCATTCATTTCCCTAGGAAGGTCTCGTTTCTGCCAAGTAATACTTAATATCTTCCAATGTCAGAAGCTTATTCTGGGATTTGTTTTATCCTTTGAAAGGGAGAATTTTCTTTTCCTTTCCTCTTCTTTCTTTTAACATTCAAAATCTCCAAACATTTCCTAGGCTTGAGGAACAAATGTGATTTCAGTACTGCCGTTGTTAGTTTAGGGGCCCTTCAGCCACTGACAAATATACTTAATGTCTCTAGCAGTGTTCTGATGGGGCTGTCAGGGTGGAAGAAATGTGGGGATAAGATAACTGGAGAGTGAATGCCGCTTGAATGATAGCTGTTTTAGGTAGAGAAGGGAGATTCTATTATTCTTTCTATCCACCTCTTCTTTTTCTTCCTTTTCCTCTTCACATCTAGCCCTCACATCCAAGTATGAGGCTGGACCACAGGAATTCGTCAATTGATGGTTCTAAAGGATGTCTTCCTTAGCCAGGCTTCTTGTCTTGGGCCTCTCTCACAAGACAGAACCTTACAGACCCTCCTACCTTACTGCATTATTTCATAGATGAGGAAACTGAGGTCCAGAGAAGGGAATCATTTTTATCTTGTAAATAAACAGTAAGAACCCTACATTTAGAACATAGTATTCTGTCTCCATTCTTAACAACAACACACGTGGCCTTTCAGTCCTTAAGAAATGTCTTTGAGTCTCTTTTATTGCAAAAGACAAGGGCATGAGTTCCAGTATCTACTTTCCCCGCGAGTTCTTCCAAGTTATGTAATCTGCAATATGTTTTGCAAAATTAAGAAATGTGACATTTAAGTTTTGCTGCTGGTTAGTACGGTAATTTCACAAAAGTGCCAGCTATCGGAGGAAACGAATTTTTAATGTTGGAATAAAAGCTTCACTGAGGTATTGAATGTTGTGTGTGTGCATGTGCATATGTACATGTGCACGTCTGTCTGTCTGTCTGCTGGTTTGTGCGCTCCAGCACCAGTCAGTGACTTCAGTTTCCCTGGGGAGGCCACAAGGAAAGACTTTGTCCAACAGAAGGCAGCACAGAAGCCTCTTAAAAGTATTTAATTGTTGAGCCCTTAGCTCTATACCCCTATATATATTTGAGGGCAAGTGCGATGCCTGCTTAGGACTGAGCGATGAACCTTAATGGATCCAGAAAGAACAGGGAGCTCCCCTAGCTAGGTATAGGTGTTGCAAAGGTATGATGAAAGCACATCCCAACAAACAAGACAGTTTTTAAACTGAGCTACACAATGGCCTTCTTAAATCTCATGAAAATCTCTCAGAAGAAATCTCTTCCCTCTACCCATCCCCATTACCATGCTGCATAGGACTGCGATAAAATCAGGTTTGTCTGGGGGGGTAGGATGGGCTGGCCTTGTTGGGAATTTTCTAATCTGAGAAAGTCTGGTTCATACAGTGGACTAATGCTCCATTAGGGGCTTGGCAAAGTTAGTCACAGAATGTGATCTGAAAGGATTTCAGAAGTCTTATAGGCACCCCCCACCCCACCTCTAGGAGCAGCAGCAAAAGCAGCGTCACTGGCAATTTTACCACATTTTAAAGTCTGCAAAGCACTTTGTTAATGGTTTATTCAGCCATCATTGGAAGACTTCCACTTAAGGGAATCTGTTACTGCTGGAGACATCCAATGGCCCCTCTTAGATCATTTAGCCCAACTCCTTCATTTATATAGATGGAAAAACTGAGCTCTAGAAAAATGACTTGTGCAAAGTCATACAAGGCAGTAGCAGCTCTTTCTTACTGGGGCAGCATTCCTTGACCATTCCCAAGTTTCTCAGTCCAACTGTCAGGGGCAAGTCAGGCTTCCTTTTCTGAGGCCAGGGAGCTGACCACTGATTGACTTTCACCTAATTTTTCACTCCCTTCTACTTCTGCTCTGTCAGCTATTGTTGGATTACTTCTTTATGAATTTTAAAGTGTGCCTTTTCTGTGTCTCCCCCAACTCCTGGATTGATGAGGATGGAATAATTGTGCTACGTGGAAAAATGAAATATTCAGTGACTCTACACAGCTTCTCATCATCAGTCCTAGGAGCTTGGATCCTTTTCTTACACTTCCCCTTCTGCCAAGGTTCTCTTTGTACTTGCATTTTCTTCCCTGACAGAATATGATCACAAAGTTTATTATTGTTCCCTTTCAGCTCCCAGTAAACAAGATAACAACAAAACATGCATTTTTTGCATGTGAAGAATTTATTCTTCTACCTTGTTCCACAGAAAGACCAACCCCCCATTCATCCCCCTCAAAAGAATAACACAGGAAAAATGAGAATTCCATTAAATGTCATAGATTGAGCAGGCAGAACCTGTATTTTCACTGAGACCTACATATGTTATTCCATAAAGGATTTGCTCTATGATGAAGATATTAGTTTTTCCCCAAGGAGTGAGGAACCTGATTTTATTCTGTTTCTCCTACCTATATGATCTTAGAGGAATTCTTTTCTTTCTCTGGGCCTCAATTTTCTCATTTGTAAAATGAGAATGTTGGGTCCTTACAGTTCTATATGAAACAAATACATTTCTTTCTTTCTTTCTTTCTTTTTCCCCTGAGGCAATTGGGGTTAAGTGACTTGCCCAGGGTCACACAAAAGGATGTGTTAAGTGTCTAAGGTCAAATTTGAACTCAGCTCCTCCTGACTTCAGGGCTGGTGCTCTATCCACTGCACCAACTAGCTGCCCCTGAAACAAATACATTTCTGAACAGGATAGGGAGGCTGGCTATCTGTAACATGTTCATCTGGATGAGGGGAGGGTTTGAGTGTGGCCACTAATAGACCATGTGAAGCTCAAGAGTGAAATTAAGCATTTTGGGAGTCCTGTTTTCATAGGGAATGGAGGGGGAACCAGTCCCTAAAGGCTTTCTCATTCCTAGGTAGCCATTGGCTAATGTTTGGGCTTTTTGGTAGAAGAGAGTCCCCAGCGATCCTAATCGGTAGTTCTCTATACCCACAGGGCCTTGGGTAGGAATCCCAAACCTTTCAAAGCATTTAGAAATATGTCTTCCTTTTCTTTACAGACAGATTTTCAGAAAACCTGGAGTCTTCTAAAGGGCACTTGAGATCTTAACCCACATCCATTGATGTCATCTAGACTGTTCCATACAACAGGAGGGCTGCTAGGTACAGGACATGCTGTTCCTTTGGTTTCTCCTCTCTGGTCTGATTCCTTGGATTACTCCTTGCTTCCCCTGGCTTATAAGCTGGTCCATGGAGCAGCATCCTGAACATGTTGTTTTGGTCAGGACCACTGTCTTTCCTGGCCATTCTTGGATTGTGAGTGGCTTCTCTTGATTAAGCATTAAATACAGAGCCATAGGGAATCATTTAGAGTTAGCCTTATCTAGGGGTTTTTCCCTCTAATTTACTTTGCCCCTATCCGAAGTGCTTCTGTAATAGTCAGCTGGGAAAGGATTCTTCATTTCATCTTCTTTCTCAAATGCTCATTATTTCATTATTTCTCTCCCCTCATCCATTTTATCCTCTCTGTCCTCTTCTTTTATACTTATTTATATTTCTATCACAGTTATAATTTCCTAGCCATGATAATGGATTGGGGTAATAGTGGAAGTACAGGGAGAATTCAAGCACATATTTCTTTTTCTCTGACTAATCTTCTTTAATATCTCACAAATTTTTTACTCCTTTCCACTCAGTGCTAAATTATTAGCAGCCAAGAATGCCATAGGCCTCTCCTCTTGCAGAGGATAGCAATGGGTTTGGGATACGGTGATCCCAGCTCCTATTGTCGTAGATAACCCCAATCAATTTAGTACCTTCTATACCATCCCCCATGATGTCTACCTGCCAAAGATACCCAGTTTCCTGGGCACCACTCACCTGGTGCAGATCTGAAAATGGAAAGAGATGTCTTTGGACCCGTTGAAGAAGCTCTTTTTCTCAGTGTCCTGCTTTAGCTGGATTTTGTGCTCTGCACAGCCTGACTTGTACTCTACTGTGCTACTGGAGTGGAAAATCTAATGGGTCAGACAGCCAGTGGGGTTAGGGGAAGGGAACGTCATCTGACCTTCAGCAGAATAGTTGGCAAGACTGGGGTATGTTCAGCTGTCAGCTGTGGGGCTACCACAGGGTGGAGGGGGATGGGTGGAGAAAATTGTGTAAGGATGAAGGATATAAGAGGGGGAAGGGAAAGGGAGTAAAACGAGGAAGAATAGATTGAAGTAAAGGAAGAAGATTAAAAGGGAGAAAATCAGGAAGAAGAAGCTGAGAGGAAGAGTGAGAAAGCAAGAAGAAAGAAGAGAAAGAGAAAAGAAGGATGAAGGTGAATATGAGAAGGGAGGGGGGAAAAGAGATGGAAGGAGGAAGACAAGTAATGGAGAGGGTCAGAGAAGAAGAGAAACACATATATGGCTAATTAGAAGAGGCTCAATATTGATATTTTGCTATAGACAGAAAATGGGACCAGCCTAATGGCTGCAGAAAACATGGGATTTCTTGCTGTGCTCCTCCTTGAAGGTCTAGGGTGCTTCTTTAGACTCTATTTGATAATTCCTTACCCTTAGAAACAAGAATGGAATAGTTTTCTTTTTTAAAAAATTAAAAAATATATTTTTATTTCATTAAAATTTTCCCAAATACATATTAAAAAATTTTCAATCATTAAAAAAAAATTGAGTTCTAAATTCTTAACTTCCCTTGTGTCCTTCACCTTTAAGAAGGCAAGCAATTTGATATCAATTATACATGTGAAGTCATATAAAACACATTTCCATATTAACCATGTTGCAAAAGAAAACAGACCAAAAAACCCAAGAAAAATAAAGTTTAAAAACAGTATGTTTCAATTTGCATTCTGAGTTTGTCAGTTTTTTGGAGGTGGATAGTATTTCCTTTGGAATTGTCTTGGATTGTTGTCTTGATCAAGGTAACTAAGTCTTTCACAGTTGATCAAACAATATTGCTGTTACTGTGCACAATGTTCTTCTAAGTTCTTCTTAGTTCACTTTACTTGATTTTATATCTTCTTAGTTCTTTTTTCTGAAACCATTGTGCTAGTCATTTCTTAAAGTACAATAATATCCCATCACAATCATATACCACAACTTGTTCATTCATTTGTTCAATATTAATTGGACATCCCTTCAATTTCTAATTCTTTGCCATCACAGAAAGTTTTCTATAAATGTTTTTGTACAAATACCTTTTCTTTTTCTTTCCTCTCTTGGGGATATAGACCTGGGAGTGGTATCAAAGGGTATGCAGTTTTATATAGTTCTAAATTGTTCTCCAGAATGCTTGGAGCAGTTTACAACTCCACTAACAGTGCATTACCAAATACAACATCAAATTTGTCACCACAACCCAAAAGAGTATCATTACATTATAGTCAAAGAAGTTACCCAGAGTGATTAAAAGAATTGAATCAGTTGCAAAAGGTTAAGCCAAACTTCAAAATGCATGCGATAGATGACTTCAAAACAGAACTGGTTGTTTTATGAGGAGTTCAAATACTATATTTTACTTTGTGCAACATTAAAGACCTTCATGCAAGCTCAGGGTATGTTCTTTTTACAGTCTTGGGGGGATTAACAGTGCATGATCTGTAATGTACCTAGAAAGTTTTTCTTTTTCCCATTTCTTAAGCTTGTTATAGAAGGGTTGGGATGACACACTGGAGAGATGTCTTAAGATGTATTATGAAAAGATTCAATTGAGCCAAAAATAATACTAATAATGACAATTAGAATAAAATTACAAAATAGAACTCATAGCTTTAAGAAAATTACTTAAGAGGAATTTTATTTACCTCTCTGGTGCAATTGAGCTCGACTTTCATTCATGAGAGAATCTCTGACTTGCACAATTTGTAGCCTTTTATGGATTGATGTTAAATGTCCCAGCAGTTCTTGCTCAATAAAAGTCATATTGGAAACATGGAAGAAGAAAAAAACATAGAGGTGGGGCAGATAGGTGGCACAGGGTTTAGAATGTCAGGCCTGGAGGCAGAAAGATTTATCTTTCTTAGTTCAATCCAGCCTCAGCAAGTCACTTAGCCCTATTTACCTCAGTTCCTCATCTACAAAATAAGTTAGAGAAGGAAGTGGCAAACCATTCCAGTATCTTTGTCTGGAAACAGGAAGAGTCAGACATGTCTGAACAACAACAAAGTACACATACACAAACACACACAAAATTTTGGGATGGGGAGGGAGACTCATGATATTTCCAGAAATGACTAATGTAGAAATATATAAATTTAAACTAAAAGAAAAATTTTGATAATTTACCCTGTGCAGGAGGTAGTATTATTAATCCCATTTTATAACTGAAAGAATTAAATATCTGAGGAAGTAATTTGTAACACAGATGCTAAACATCAGAGCTGAAATTCAAACTCTACTTCTCTACTAAAACATATTATCTCCTGCCTGCCATAATAGTCTCCTCTCTTAGAAGCTGCTAATTCTCCTTTTCCTCCAGCTGAAGCTCATTCTCCCTTCACTCTAGCTAATCAATGAATCAGTCAACAAATATTTAAATATCTATTATGGGTTTAGTCCTGTGTTAGATGAATCCGGTGGTAGAGAATATACAGAAGTAGGGAAAATATTTTCTAACCCTGAGAATTTGAAGTTAACCATCTGTTTGGGGGTCATGAAAAAATTACAAAATGAGGCAAGATGGAATATCATTCGTTGTCCTGAGCTGATAGGGCTACCTGTGTGACTATATGCTGTGAAAGCTCAAAAGAATAAAGAGCTAGTATGGTCTGATAAAATATAATCATGGTGTCTTAGGAAACAAGGAAGTGACCATATTAACAAGAATGGAAGCTGCACGTAGGAAAGTAGGAGATTGGGCAGAAAAAGAAAATTGAACACAATTATGGAGAGCCTCGAATTCTAAGCTGAGAAGTTTCTAGCATATTCTACAGAGAAGGGAGAGTCTTTTGACTTTTGAATTTTTGAACAAGGCTTTTGAATAGGGATATTACTTGATGAAAGGGATGTTTGGAGACATTTCATTGCCCCCAAATAAAGGCTTTCCTTATTAGTGGCTTGGTCCAATTACCATTTTCACTTGAATTTTCCATTTATCAATGATGTCTGTCTAATTCTGGATGGATTAAACTTGGCAGGGATGCCATTCATTTTAGTGCCCATCAAATTATTTAACTGAAGAGGATCCAATCCACATAGATTATTGTGTACTTGACTTGCTGTTTAAAGATTCCTCTTCTACCTGTTGTAGAGTAGAATATTATTAGGACATTG
This sequence comes from Sarcophilus harrisii, assembly GCF_902635505.1. Lineage (NCBI taxonomy): Eukaryota > Metazoa > Chordata > Mammalia > Dasyuromorphia > Dasyuridae > Sarcophilus > Sarcophilus harrisii. The sequence continues at coordinate 283,651,196 of NC_045429.1, read as the reverse complement.
AACTTTCCCTGAACATTTCAGTTCTGACAGAAGGAGGCTTGGGAGAATGATTATTTTTGAACTGAAGATTTACATGAAATCCATAGACCGAGACTTGATATCCTCAGAATACCACAGCAACCCTGGTATTTCTCTTCTAGTTCCACATACACCATTCAAGGACTGGTCACTTATGATTGCTAGTTCCTGGGGCTTTCTAAGCAGTTAAAGCCTTTCTATTCACAGGCCCTTATCATCCCTATGAATCTTCTCATGTATGATGTTCTTCATGGTCACAGATTCTTTTACAGACAGTAATCTGTAAGGAGGATGCTTTTGGTTAATTTGTCTCACATTCCTTGTGTCATATGACATGGAAACAAAATGATTATACTTAATTATAATTCTCAAGTCCCAAGCCCAGCTGTGTGATGCCCTTCATCTCAAAAGCCTTTCTCCTGTATGAGTGGGACTCATAGAGTCTGGATTCAGCTTTTGAGGAATCTGATTCCATAACAGAGTAGAATCAGTTTTTTCTCATTTCTTTGATTCTTTATGCTCCGATCTCCAATTAGAATTTGAAGGGTTTTTTTTTTGCAACTTTTGCAACTGATTCATTTCTTTTAATCACTCTGAGTGAATTTTTTGACTGCGTTGTAACAATAGACATTAGCTTCTCCTTCAAACTTTTGGGTCGTGGTGACAGATTTGATGTTATATTTGATAGCCCTGTTCCCACCCTCACTGGTGATTTTCTCTATCTTTTTGGATACCATGGTCCTGTGGTCATTAGAGCATGAAGGCAAAACATTTAATGTCATTTCCACTGATAAGATCATATGGGGGGGCGGGGAGGAAAGAGAAGTTCCCCCTGTGGGAGACCTAGCACTTGGATGAGGATGGGTCCATAAGAGGAATTTTGCATAATTAATACTAGCTATATGTGCGTCTCTTCCTACCTCAAATTCTTCTATTTGCTTTTCTCTTATCCCCTCCACAACTGCAGTGTTATTCCTGTAGGCTTGTAGACTTCTCTGTACATGGACAACCTGCCACAAGCTATCTGGGCAACCCCAAGAAGTATGATCCATCTATAGTCATCTTGAAGCTTTATTTAAAAGGAGATATTGGGGATCTATCTAGATTCCCTTCTTTTACTCCTCCGTCTCCTCACCTCCTTCCTTAATGCTTCAGAAATCATGTTTCATCATGCAGAGAGTAAATTGATAGTAGGGTCCTGCTTGCCCTGAGCTTGCCCTTGCACATTGCCTGGTGCTTCATTGGGGTGGGTTCAGATTACTTAAGACTTAGGAAAAGGAGGCCATGGCCTCCTTTCCCCCTTACTTACCTCCTTGAATCTAAATCCACAGCAGCTGGAATCCTAGAACCAGAGAACACTTAAATGGAAACTAGCCATTGAGACCAAAATCATCTAGTCCAATGCTTTCAATTTATAGAAATGGGAAGTGAGACCCAGACAAATTGATTTATTTGGGATTCACACAGCCAGTGGTAGAACTAGATCTAGAAACAAGGTACAAGCTTTAAAATCTTTAGTTATTTATTTAGTAATTTTTAAATGAAGTTTTGGATTAATTTTTTTTTTCATATAGCACACTGCCTTATGAAGAAGCATTATTCCACAATTTTTCTAATGACCAGATTATTTTTTCTGTCTTTTTTGCCTTTTGATATCACAGTGTTGGGTGACCTGATCTTCATAACAAGGAAATCTGGGAGGGTTAGGGGTCAGACACACTGCTTAGATTTTAGAAGGACCTCTCCTGCTTCAGAAGCAATGTAATGAGGTGGATATAGAGCTGTCCTGGACCAGGAAGTACTGAGTTCAAGTGTTGTCTCTAACACAGTCTGACTGTGATACCCCGGGCAAGTCACTTTACCCTCTTAGTGTGGGAAGGATCTCTTTAATGATATCACAGTTGCTGTTCCTAGTATCTCTTCTATTTCAGTCTGCATTGTCCTAAGCTCAGTAAAACGGTTTCCTTGGTCTGAAATATCCTCCTCCCCACCTTCTTTGCCTCAATCTGTCCTTCAGATCCCAGCTTAAAGTTCCCTCTTCCCTTCTCCCTAGGCCTTTTCCAATCACTTAGGGTAGAGCCTTCCCTGACTTTCTAGCTGATATTTAAGAAATTAAGATACACATAACAACTCTTACACCCAAACACACGTGTGCGCATGTGTGCTCATGCGCACACACACACACACACACACACACACACAATTTTATTTTCAGGTACACATTCTCTCTTTTCTACCTTCCCTCCCCTGATTCCCTCCATCCCTACCCCCTTCCATCCACCCACTGAAAAAGTTAGAAAAACAAAATCCATTAGAAACACTTATAATCAATAAAACATATTTTTGCATTCCCTATATCCAGAAAAATGTTAGTATATACTCTGAATCTATCATATCTCTGTCTGGAGGTAAGTGGGATGCTTCATTCCAAGTCTTCTGGAATTGTGGTTGGTTGTTTTATGACTTAAAGTTCCTAAATAAGACTTCCACTTTCAAACATGACTACAGTGGAAATTCATTTTGATTATGCATATGTATTACAAGAGTTTTTTGTTTTTTTTTTTCTTTTCCAATTGGAGGTAGGAATAGGAAGAAGAGGAGGCATAAGAAGAAGAAAGAAAGAAAAAAGGAAAGAAAAAAGAAAAGAAGAAAATTATTGAAATATCCTTTTTATGTGCAGAAAATAACAGAAAACAAAAGGAAGGTGAAAAGCCTCCACATTCGTATAACAGCTTTAGAAGTCATACATAGAAAAATTGGAACAAGAGGTTTGGCAATTGTTAATGCTGTAAAGTTACCCATACATATAACCTGTAAATAAAAGGCTATTAAAAAAAAAAAAGATTTAGTAGCCTTAAAGTGAAAAAAAAAAAAAGTCATACATAGACTTTATTATATATTTTAAAAGAAAAGTAAACTGTTTATAATAGAGAATTACATTTTCATGTCCAAATACCATCTTTCTTTGTACATAATGAAAATACCCACTTTTATTTGGGGTTCAATAACTTCAGAATAAGAAATAAAGGTTAAAATAATTTTTAAAAACAAGAAGCAAACTTCAAAACCAAAGCATGGAACTGAGGAGAAGTAGGAACTCTTAAAAGAAGACTTTGGGTTTTTTTTTCAGAACAGTATGAAGTAAGCTCCTTTGTCTATCAAAAAAAGTAGTGTAGATGCCTTTGGGAAGGGAAGAAGAGGTTTGAGATAATTACTGTGAGGAAAATGATTGAGTCAAGGAAGAGTAGAATTACTTTATATCCATAAATACCATAGTTGTATGACTTTCTCCAGTGAAAGTCTGCAGGGGTGAGGAGGAGCAGAAAAGAAGAATCAGGAAAGGCAAGAAAACGGGAGACATGAAGTTGGAGAGGGATAAAATTCAATAGAATGATGAGATAAGGGACTCAGAGGTAGAAAGCAATTTACAGTTTAACTGTTTAACTGATTAACTAAGATTTTGAATGAGATCAGAGTAGGGATAATGACCTGGATGGTTGGGAGGGGGAGGGTAACCAAAGGTTTCTATAAGAAGAAGAAAAGGTTGAGGGAGAGGTGTTATCAGAGAGAAGAATTTCAGACTTATGGATTCTTGTGGATGATGAGGAAATCACAGGTGTGATGCCTAAGGTGGAGTGATGGTAAAGATGATAGGAAGAGAAGTTTGATGAACTGAGAAGTAATGGTGTTTAGGGAAATTGTACATGTACATTGAACTCTTAGGTATAAGGATAGGGATCAGAGTGGAGAATTCTGTAAGCCACCAGGTATCAAACCTTCTGAGAAAGGAGGGAGAATGAACTGGGTATGGCAATTAATAGCTGTTTAGATCTAGGTAGGTAATGCCAGAGAAACTGAGCAAGACAGAGATTAGAGAACAGTTTAATAGTTTATGAAATGGAAAGATTTAGTGGGACCAAATGGGTCCATGGTTGGTCCCAGGGCTGAAGGAGACTATGTCTCAAAGAATTTAGCACTGAGTATTAGCAAGATTTTTGTAGGATAACAAGGACAATGACATAACGGGGGAGATACCTGGATGGGGATAACCTAATGGGGAAGGCACCTAGGATGACACAATGGAGGCAGGTACTGGAGAGGTTACTGATATTCTAATGACATCTAAAATGGATAAACCTTTATCCCATCAAACATAAGAAGGAATGTCTATAGCCTAAAGATATAAAAGCTTTATCTCATCAAACATTAAGAGGGGAAGGTTATAACCCGAGGCAGAGTAACTGAATAGGACAATTAGGGAAACTCAGTCAGGACATTAAATGAGAACTGTAGCACAACAGGTAAGGTACTATATCGTAAGATAAACACCCATGTCTGTGAGATATATTACATACACATAAGTACATACACAAATATACATACATATATGTATTTGTATATACATACATATATATATATATAAATACACATCTATATATCTACATATACTTGTGTGTTGTGTGTATATCTGTGGGTAGAGCAAATCTCAAGGGGAAGAGATTGCTAAGTGAATTGTAGGAGATTCTAAGGGAACAGCCTGAAACTGGTAGCAAGAAGCAAGAAGCATGCTCATTCCTCTTCCCAGATCAGTATTTTGGAATAGGGACAGTGAAAATGAGAGAAAATACATGTAGGATTGGAGAGGATGGCCAGAGATGCAGTTATCTGGATTTCTGTGACTGCAAGAAGCATGAAAGGAAAAAATATCATATGAAAGACAGTTTGTTAACAATATAACAAGTTTTCAAAGGGCACAATAAAAAGGACAGCAGTGGGGGAAGAATGACATGGATAGGTACGAGACAAAGATTTATTTTGCGTGTGTATGTGTGTGTGAGGCAATTGGAGTTAAATGACTTGACTAGAATCACATAGCTAGGAAGTGTTAAGTGTCTAAGGCTGATTTGAACTTAAGTTCTCCTGACTCCAGCACTGCTAGACTATCCACTCTCTATCTACTGCACCATCTAGTTGCAGATATTCTTTTTTTGAGGTTATACATGTACACTCATTTTTTTTTTTACATATTTCCATATGAATCATGTTGGGAGAGAAACATCAAAAAAAAAAAAAAAAAAAAGGGAAAATCATGAGAAAAAAAAAGTGAATATAGCATATATTGATTTACATTCAGTCTCCATAGTTCTGTCTTTGGATGTGGATGGTGTTTTCCATCCAAAGTTTATTGGGATTGCCAAGGCAGAGATTCTGAACCACTTTTGTGTCATGGGCTATTCTGGCAATGTGGTGTTGCCTATGGACCCTTTCTCAAAATGATGTTTTTAAATGTACAAAATAAAATACATATAATTCTTTGGAATCCTTTGAGAAAGCAATTATATTGAACTGCAGTTATCGATTTTTAAAAGTTTAATTCAGAGAACCCAGGTTAGGAGCCCCTGGATGAGGGAATGAGATACATATATACACATAAGTATATATACAAATATACATACACATAATTTTTTTTGGTATATATATCCAAGGAAAAGGATCCTTTGCCTAGGGAGCCTGTGAATCTCAAGGATCCTGAGAATGGAATAAGGCAATGGCAATGTTCATTTAGTGATTATTCCCTGAGCAAGAGATGGAAAAAAGTTGGGTGGAAGGAGAGGAGACAGCACGGCAGATTACACAATACCCACTGTGGTTTGGTCCTGATGTGCAATTAGGGACTGGAGTCAGAAGAGAAAGAGGCTGAGATACCAGCTCTTCTTGTTGAGACAAAGAGTCAGGAGTTTCCAGTCTGATGGGAAAGTCAAGGGCTCAAACCTAAGGACAGCTGCAAAATATTAAAAACAAAGACAAACTGAAAACTCTTTTGGATCAGAGTTAAAGAGAAGCCTAATCTATGTAGAATTAATCAAGAAAGAAGGCTTTTTGGAAGCAATGGGATTTTGAAAGGGCTAGACTCAACTTTGAGCAAGCAGACCAAGAGGACTCTTAGCTTTGTCATCATACTTCCTGGCTATGCCCCAGATGGCGGAGAGAGAAAATATGACAGAATATATTCTTATCTTTTATAGTTTGCAGCCAGGGGATGGCCTTTGGCTTCTGTGTCATCTCCAGTTTTCTCCTTAACAGGGAAATCCCTGCTTGGAAATATTCCTCCAACTCTCTTGGCTCTGAAGTTCCTACTTTAGCCCAGTGGATAAATCATTTATTTTACAAAAAAGGGGACCATGTTTTTCATGTTGTATTTGGATGATGGAGCTTGATAGTAGTCAGATGTTTTCCTGGAGTTCAGAGCTCCATCCAATAGACTTGTCAGGCTCAGCTTCACAACAAAGAATCTGTTACTTCCCCAGCCTAATTTTAAGGGTGCTGAAATATTCCTGTGGTCTACACATCTTCTTCTTTCATCTGTTTTTCTCCATCCTACTTGCCTCCATCTCACCCTGAAATTGTCTCATCAGAATGTCTAATAGATCAGAGGCCTGGTATAGTGGAAAGAGCCCTAGGCCTGGGATCTTATGGATCTATACCTAGGTCTTATGTAGTTTCATGGATTTGGGGCTGGAATAATTATTGAAATTCTAGCTAATACTAGCCAGAATTTTGGTAGTGCTTTAAGGTTTGCAAAGCCCTATACAAATATGATCTCATTTGATCTTCTCAACAGCCCTAGGGGTTAGGGGCTGTTTTTATCCCCATTTTTTAGATGAGGAAACTGAATCAGGCAGAGGTTAGGGGACTTGCCCAAGATCATATAAAGGTCTGAAGCAGGATTTGAATTCCAGTCTCCTTGAATCCAGGGCCAGTGATCTATCCACTATGCTGCCTAGCTATTCAGTGGTCTTATAGCCTCTTCTTTTACAGATGAAGGAACTGTGACCAAAAAGTTATTTGGGGTCACAAAGGTAACAAGTCTCCCCACTGTACAGCATCTGGGAACTACTAGCTGTGTGTTATATCCCTTCTCTGATCCTGGTTTTCTTGATTTCTAAAATGACAAAGAGATGCTGTCTCTTCAGAGTCTCTGGCTTTGAGCAGATTTAGGGATGAGGTCCGAGAGAGAGTTTCTGCCTCCCATAGGTGACGTGGAACAAGATAGGCAAGGAGTTCATTGGCTTGCCCAGAAGCTCCCACAGACAGCCTTAGTTCAGTGGTTGCCTGAGCTCAGGTTTGCCCATTCACTCTGAGATAGTCAGAGAACATTCCTCCTGGTTTCTTGAGCCAGCTTATTCAATAAAAGAATCAATAGAAGGCTGAGAACTCAGTGTAGACCACAGGATACAGTGGGAATGGTGAAGCATCCTGGTGCTTTCAAGCATGGATTCTGTCATTTGCTGCCTTCCTATGGTATCTTGAAAAAGTGAGAGGATAAAACTACATCACTTCCTATGTCCCTTCCAACGCTAAAGCTATGATCCTGATATGTTACTTAGAAAAGAAGGGAGTTCTTTTAAAAATATATATATTTTTTATTGACAGAACATATGCATGGGTAATTTTTCAACATTGTCCCTTGCACTCACTTCTGTTCCAACTTTTCCCTTCCTTCCCTCCACCTCCTTCCCTAGATGGCAGGTAGTGCCATACACGTTAAACATGTTAAAGTATATGTTAAATACAATATATGTGCACATATTTATACAGTTCTCTTGTTGCACAAGAAAAATTGGATTTAGAAAGGTAAAAATAATCTGGGAAGAAAAACAAAAATGCAAATAGTCCACAATCATTTCCCAGTGTTCTTTCTCTGGTGTAGCTCATTCTGTTCATCACTGATGCACTAGAACCGATTTGGATCATCTCATTGCTGAAGATGGCCACTTCCATCAGAACTGATCCTCATATAGTATTGTTGAAGTGTATAATGATCTCCTGATCCTGCTCATTTCACTTAGCATCAGTTCACATAAGTCTTTCCAAGCTTTTCTGTATTCATCCTGCCGGTCATTTCTTACAGAACAATAATATTCCGTAACATTCATATACCACAATTTATTCAACCATTCTCCAATTGATGGGCATCCATTCAATTTCCAGTTTCTGGCCACTACGAAAAGGGCTGCCACAAACATTTTTGCACATGTGGGTCCCTTTCCGTTCCTTAATATCTCTTTGGGATACAAGCCCAGTAGAAACACTGCTGGATCAAAGGGTATGCTCAGTTGGATAACTTTTTGAGCATAGTTTCAAATTGCTCTCCAGAATGGTTGGATCCATTCACAACTCCACCAACAATGCATCAGTGTCCCAGTTTTCCCACATAAAGAGGGGAGTTCTTTAGGATTTCCCTTTCCCCTTTTTGCTCCTACCTCTCTGTAATCTGGTCTTTCCTCAACACAACCCTTCTGTCCCATTCTGTGGGACTGTCCCACCCTTTCCCCCCATCTGGATGTGTCATAACGCATATGTGGAGTTTTGAGCATCACTATTTGGATCACATTTCTGTTGCCTAACATTTCTATCTAAATCCTTTCCCCTAAGGTCTTAGGCCTCCCAGACAATCCCTGTAGAGATCAGCAACTTTTGAAAACTGGACACCTGGTTCTGCTCCCACTTTCCCACAGCCAGCCTTATACTTCTCTATAGTCTCTTCGGTGCTGTCCCATCTGAAGGCGCTTGATAGAAAAGAAAACAAATGTTCTTCCTCTCACTGAAAGCCTTTGTTCTTCAGCCCCATTCCAATCCTTTCTTTTACTCTCTCCCTTTCCCTTTTCCCTCCTTGCCTTTTCTGCTTTCTCTAAACCCTTCTTCTCCTCTTCTTTTGTGTCTTTTCTCATATCTGTCTCCATCAATTTCTGTCTCCCCCTCATCCTTTCTTTCCATTCTCCTCTTTATGTTCTCTCTCTCTATCCTCTCTCCTCTCTTACGTCTGTTTCTGTTTTTTTTTTTTTCGCACTGTAGCCAAAGTGTATTTTTTTTTTATTTCTGCCTCTCTATTTAATCTCTTTTCTGCCTCTCCTATTTAATCTCTTTTCTTCCTCCCTATCACTGTGTGCACCCTACTAGATCTTATACTTCTTGAGGTCAGAGACCAGGTTTTGATTATCTTTGTATTTCCTCTACTGTCTAGAATAGTGAATGCTTTGGATATATAAGGTGCTTTATAAATATTTAATGAATTGTTGAAGTATGACTGTTTCTTTCTCTCCATCTCCATTCTCACTGTGTCTAACTCTCTTTCTCTGACTGCATTTTTTTGTCTTCTTCTCTGGAAGGCTACCATATTAGTACCTATTAATATATTAGCAGTCATAGGACATTGGAATTGGAAAAGAAACTTGGAAATCATCTAATGTAATCCTCTCACTTTACAAGTGAGGAAACTGAGCTCAGGTAGCAGAAGTGACCTATGGAGGCCACAGAGGTAGTAAGGCCCTATGGCCAGAACCTGGACCTCTAGTCTGTTGGTTTCACAATTGCACCACATTCACAAAGGCTCTTCCTCATTGAAAAGAGATGAAGGGAGGCAGATTCCTTGTGAATTTCTAATCTGTACAATAATGAATATGTGGTGTGTAAAAGCCAATTATATCCTATAAATATTAAAGCTCCCTGTCTTTTCATGATTGAATTCTTTATCTCTTAAGCAAATCTATGTGTAACATTTATGAGGTTTCTATAGAAGCTCGGTGTTAGGTGCTGTCAAAGAAAAGTGCTTTGCCCCGGTCCAGCTTGTTACCTTCTCCTTACTGAACACTCTCCCTGACTTTTATTTGATTTAAATTTTTCCTTTCTTCCTATTTCTGGAATGGGCTACATTTACACTGGTTGTGCTTGGTCTGAGATGTGAAGGGGGTTCTTACAATATGTCACCTGGTTATTTGGGGTGCCCCCAAATCCTACCATCTTCTCAACCTACTGTTTTGTGTCTTGAAGAATCTTCAGTTTCCTAGCAGCCACTTTGCCAGTACTCCTGGGGATGCAGAACAAATGGCTCAAACTGTCATTGGCCGTTATCACTTTACAGGAATTAATTAATGTGTCAGATATCTTCCAACAGGGAAAAATGACAAGCCCTTAAGACCCTGGGGGGGAAAAAAAAGTACTGATGAAAAGAAGAGGGGATTTATAGAATCTTCTAATGTTAGAACTGGAAGGGTCTTGAGAGACTCTAAGCCAATACTTCCTTCTTCCCCCATCCCCATTTTATAAATGGAAAAATTGAGGCTGAGAGAAAGGAAATAAAACGCCTAAGATTGCAAAGCCACTCAGTGACAGAGCCCAGATGAAAACAGGACTCCTGATTCCCAGGCCAGTGATCTTTCCTCCATACTATGCAATTTACTGTTTTCCCCTTCTCAGAAATATCTGGTTTTTGGAAAGGGGATGCCTATAAAGGTAATGCTGTAGCCCAAGAGACAAATTTCTAGTCGTGGAATTTCAGCACTTGAGGGACTATCCCTAAAACAGAGAAACTTGCTAGCACTCTTAAGATGATATCCTAACAGAGTTTTGTCCAAAAGAGATGAGGAAGGCACTAGAGATTCCAGAGGGTTGCTTGGGCCCATAAGAACTTGTCACCCCTGGGCCCGATTGCTTCCAGCACTCCTGTGCTTATTTATAGTTATTTTCCGGGGAATCCTTAAGGAGCTAGTCGATCTAATTGAATAATTGAGCAAGAGCACAGCTGACCAATAACTTAATTGTGGTGGGAAATGAAGTTGGTTTCTACTAGAGGCTGCGGACCCCTTATCCTACTTGTTTTCTATTGAGTTGGGCATGTGAGATTGCAGTCTCTTCCATCCCCTGGACTAGCCTCCCTCGGCCCATGGGGCTGTCTATCTGTTCTCTGTGACAATTTGGTGATTCACATTCCAGGCAAGACAGGCCCTGAGCAAGTCTGAGAAGTATTTGAGGTTTGCTTTTCTCAGCAGTCCCACTCTGCACCCTCCTGGGAAGGGTTGCCGTTCTGATCCCAAAGACCTAGATTCTCCCTGGAACTAATAAAGGGACTGGGGTTGGTGCTGGGAAATGTGAAAGTCTTGGTTCAGGACACAGAGTCATATTACCCACTAGGCATGAAAAGCATGTCTAAGCTGAGGCCTGAAGGATATTTAGAAAATGAAGCCTGTCTGTCTCCCTTTCCTGACAGAGTTTTCCCTTTCATGACCCTGGGGCCCCAAAAAGGACATGTAGGGACCAGACATACCTCCCTCATAGCAAAGGAGCCCAGACTGATTCTCATCAGGGCACCAGGAAACATGTAGCTGAGTAACAGGGTAAAAAGGACAGGGACACAGATCCTGGGCAAATACTCTTAAACCCTAGAGACCACCAGTCAGGAAGGCTCTATATCCTTGTTCCTCGTGAGAGGCAGTACAGGGGTTCATAACCCAGGATCTCTATCCATATTTTATTTTAATGTATTTTAAAACATTAGTCTAACCAGTAGTGAAGGCAGAAGCTAGTAGACTAAGATAATATTTTAAGAATAATATTGACAAAATTCTCATAAACCTGGGTCTGAGAAGATGGCTTTTTTCCCCCACCCTCTCACACTCACCACCCTCTGAGGGGAAGGCTGCTATTCTGATCCCATAGACCTAGATAAAGTGAATTACCTCCTCTGCTATTCCTGATGGTTGATATACAACATGGGAGGGAGCATCAGGAAAGAAAGAAGGAACCACATCATAGAAGTCGGGGGTGAAACTGGAAACTGAGTGGATGCCCATCAGTGGCTGAACAAATTATGGTATATGAATGTTATGGACTATTATTGTTCTTTAAGAAATGACCAGCAGGATGATTTCAGAGAGGCCTGGAAAGAGTTACATGAACTGATGCTGAGTGAAATGAGTAGAACTAGGAGATGATTATATATGGCAACAGCAAGATTATATTATGATCAGTTCTGATGGATGTGGCTCTCTTCAAATGATTCAGGCCAGTTCCAGTGGTCTAATGAATGAAGAAAGCCATCTGCACTCAGAGAGAGGACAGTGGGAAGTGATTGTGGACCACAGCATAATATTTTCACTTTTTTTGTTGTTGTTTGCTTGCATTTTGTTTTCTTTCTTGTTTTTCCCCTTTTTGATCTAATTTTTTTTGGAGCAGCATGGTGTTTGTGTAAATATGTATAGAGGAATTGCACATGTTGAGCATATATTGGATCACTTGCCGACTGGGGGAGAGGGGAGGGGAAGGGAGGGAAAAAATTAGAACACAGGATTTTGTAGGGGACAAAATTATGTTTAAAATTATCCACATATATATTTTGGAAAAAAATCCAATTTATGAACAAGTTAAGATATCATCCTCATAATATCATTGGTCCTCTGAGAATGAAGAATTTATCCTATAGGCAATGGGGAACCATTAAAGGTTGTTGATTAAAAGAGGGACATAATCAAACATATATTATGAAGATTACTTTGGTAACCTTGTAAAGGATGGATTGGAAGACTAGACGCAGAGGGACCAATGAACAGATTACTTAATAGACCAAGACAGAGGTAATAAAAGGATGACAATGGGATATAGAGACTTGAAAAATACTTTCAAGGGAAGAAAGGAGAGGAACAGAGAATGTGGTTGGCTATTTTCCCTTCAGTTTTGCTTCCTGGAAACCCCTGAGCTGAGAAGAAGATATATCTTTCTAGTTCTTCCTCTTATTCTCCAATCAAATTTTTTCTCCTGTTTCAGAGGCCTGAGTTGTTCAGTCATCTCCAACTCTTTGTGATTTCATGGACCACCATATTGTCCATGGGCTTTTCCTGACAAAAATATTGGAGTGGTTTGCCATTTCCTTCTCCAGTGGTGAGAAAGGAGCTCCTTTATTGTCCTTTTGCAAATAACCATCCTGGAGGTTTAAATAGCAATGTTAGGGAAACTTTCCAGGTAGAAGCTTATCTAAATTTGCCCTAAGGTATTTTTGACTTGTTCAGCTTCTGGACTTGTGGCAGGTTCTCTATCCCTACCAGAAACCTTGCTTCTCTCCCTGTGCAACTCTGTCTAGGGACTTTTGCCAATGTTGCTCCTTCTCATATATCCTAGCCCTCCCCTTCTGGGAACTGCTGCAGGCTGGCTGGATGTTTAAGCCCAGACATCTCAGAATGATTGCAGAGATTAGAAGGCCCAAGCCAAAAGTGCCTTTCCCTGACCTGGGCTAAAAAAATAGAAAGTTACTTCCTAGCAAAGTCTTTATATTTCACTAGGATCCTTATAATGGTCTAGTTTGCATTATTGTGGCATTTTCCACAGTGGACCCCAAAGTCCAGCCTGTTATATTGGAAAGTATACTAGGCAAGGAGTTAGGATATGTGGGTTCCAGTCCCATAGGACTTTGGGGCTCTGAAACTAGTCAATTTGCTCTATGAACTTGGGTCAATAGTTTCCCTTCTCTAGATCCCACTTTTCTCCTCTGTAAAATGAGTTGTATTAGATAACTTCTGAGGGATTTTCCATTTATGGGACTTGTGAACCTATGGCAGTAGTTCACACATGGAAGTTGCTTTAGAAATATTTGTTGGATGAATGGAAGACTGACTAACAAAATTCATTCTCTCAGTAGCTCATAGCAAAATTATGAAAGAATTGATTTATCTTCTAAGCCTCCAGCTTCTTGGGATAGAACAATCCAATGAGGAAAAAATCCTTAATTTGGCCATATGGGAGCTGGGGAGGGAAGATGGGGAAGGGACAAGAAATCTTATGATATGCTTAAGTCCTCTCCTGGGCAGGTAGAATGATGAGGAAGGGAAAAAGGCAAGATAGGCTAGGCTGTACTCACCTGGAGTGTTTCTACCTATTAAAAAGAATCTGAGGACTGTCAATTATCCCTGAATTTCAACATCCTGAGACAAAGCTGTTGGCCTCCATGAGGGGTTTCTGTGATGTCACATAGTCCATGAGATCTGAAAGGGATCTCAGAGCTCTTTGCTGACAGGTACCCATTTGCCTAGCACTGTCTTAACATACTTAAAAATTTGGGGGGTTTTGAATTTAATTGACTCTAGTTTCTGAAGAATGCTTTTTACTATAACCCTGACAAAGTGACTTCCAGTCTTTGAATGGACTTGGTGATGGAGAACTTATTACCCTCTGAAGCTTTTGGATGATGCTGATTTTAAGGAAGTGGTCTTTATTTCAAATTGAAATTTGCTTCTCAACAATTTCCATCATTTCACTGCTTCTGCTTCCATCGTTGGAGCCCAGAAGTACAAGTTTAATAACTTTACACCTTGATCACTTTACACTTTACAACTTGAAGACAATGATCACATTTCTTCTGTTTTCCAAACTAAGCAATCCCAACTCTCTTAGTGAATCACCATATGAGTTTCAACTTTTTCATGAATCTAGTTACTCTCCTCTAGCTGTGGTTCAGTTCATGAGTATTCTTTCTCACATGTGGCCCCCTGAGTAGAATATAGTACACCAGATGGAGTCTTGACCCTTTGCCTCTCAATATAGTTTAAGATTGCATTAACTTCCCTGGCTGCCAGGTCATGCTGTTGCCTTGTAGAGTGACTGAGTTACATTCATGGAACTTGTTCACCAAAACTTCCAAGTCATGATAGAATGATAATTGGTTTTTTTAGCTTTTTAAAAAATTATAGCTTTTTATTTTCAAAATATATACCTGGATAATTTTTGACATTCACCCCTACAAACCCTGTGTTCTAATTTTTTCCCCTCCCTTTTCCCTTTCCCTCCCCCAGTCAGCAAATGATCCAATATATGTTAAACATGTACAGTTCCTCTATACATATTTCCACAAATATGCTGTACAAGAAAAATCAGATCCAAAAGGAAAAAAAAAAATGAGAAAGACAACAAAATACAAGCAAACAACAAAAAGAGTGAAAAATATTATGTTGTGATCCACACTCAGTTCTTACAATCCTCTCTCTGGGTGGCTCTCTTCATCACAAGACCATTGGAATTGGCCTGAATCATCTCATTGTTGAAGAGAGCCATGTCCATCAGAATTGATCATTATATCATCTTGTTGTTCCCATGTATAATGATCTCCTGATTCTATTCATTTCACTTAGCATCCATTTAATATTCATATACCATAACTTATTCAGTCATTCTCCAATTGATGGACATCCATTCAGTTTCCAGTTTCTTGCCACTACAAAAAGAGCTGCTACAAACGTTTTTGCACATGTGAATCTCTTTTTCCCCTTTACGATCTCTTTGGGATATAAGCCCAGTAGAAACACTGCTGGATCAAAAGATATGCACAGTTTAATAGCCCTTTGGGCATAGTTCCACATTTAAGCTTTTCTTTTAGATGATCGTCAGACAGGAGGGCTTAGGTTTGTTCATGCCTTCCTTCTTTTCCACAACTCTTATGGAAGTCCTTTCAGATAGACTGGTATATGCCTCACACATGATGCACATTCCCACCTCAGAAAAAATGTGGCTTAGTGGGAAAAAGCCTTAGATTTGGACCTAGGGTGAGCCAATAAAATTTATTAGGTGTCTGCTATAGGCTGTATATATGTGTGTGTGTGTGTGTGTGTATGTGTATAATATAAAAATGCATATATATAAAGGAAAATGTAAATATAAAATATAACATAAAAGGAAAAAAAGAAAGTCCCTGCTCTCAAGGAGAGCATAATCTAATAGAAGAAATAGCATACAAATATGTATGTACAAAGAAGTCATGAGGCAGAATAAATAAGAAATAATTAAGAAAGGGAAGTCACTTAAAAAATTAAGAGGTGCTAGGAAAGGCTCCTTTGTAGAATATGGGATTAATTGTTACTTAAAAGAAGACAGAGAAATTGTCTGATTGATTCTCCATTGACCTATCTTTTAGAAGATAGCTCAAATTCCTTTTCTTCCATAATTTATGTAATACCTACTGTGTATTAGGCATAGTGCTAAGCACTTGATAGATATCTCATTTGATCCTTGCAAAAGCCCTGGGATATAGTTGTTATTATTCTCTTCATTTTACAGTTGAGGAAACTGAGGCAAGTAATAATTAGGTTGAAGAGGGGACCCTGAAACTCTAAAAATCCTTAAAGGAGGAAATCTCCTTCAGTTCTGCCCCAGTGAGGGACCCTGCCCCTGAGGTTAAAGCAAAGGGGGACAATTCCATTGTTTTTATCTAGCAAATGAATTCCAATCCTATAGAATTGAAGAAACTCATTGAATTTTATTCAAATTCAGCTCAAGCTGAAACCCAGATTATAGAACTCCACCCACAAGTTCCCTTCAGCTTGTAGCTAAAGCTCCTATTATAAAAGAGCCAATCTAAAATCCTCTCTTTGCAGAGGTTCCAAACATGCCACTTCCATGCTTGGGATGCCAAGGAAAACTGTGTCCACTGGAATATTCTTTTCCAGTGCCATCCTCTCTTTGCCCTCACCTATTTCCCTGACCAGACTTTATGCCTCTGTCAGGATTTCTAACCTTACTCCCAATCCCCGTAATAAACTTTTATCAATCTAGGTTTTCTGGTCTGTAAATTCATTTACAGAGAACCTCTGCGCCACCAGAAGGGGAGTCCCCCAAATTCCCTACCCTTGTGTCGAATCCCAAGGGGGTGTAAGGGAGCCAAACCTCTCCATTTGGTTCCCTGAACCCCAAACCTGCCACTAGACCTTATCATTTAACTCCCTGACCACCAGAAACCCTAATCTCATTTTGGTTCCCTAAATCTAAACCTTATCAAGGAGACTTGCCTAGGACCACACAGCTTGTACATTCCTGAGACTGATTTGAACTTGGTTTCGCTTGAGTTTTTGACTAGCTCAGAGCTCTCTCCATCATGCCATCTAGCTGCCTCTCCTCTGGGAAATTATTTTTTCTGACTACCTCCTCCTGGATTCTGCTTCTGAGGTGGTGTGTTGGGATAGATAGAATATGGGCCTTGCAGTCAAGAGACACCTGGGTTCCATTCCTGACTTTGATACTTCCTGGGGAACAAATCAGTTTCATCATTTGTAAAAGAAAAAAAAGAAAAAGAAAAAAAAGATGACATTTTCTTAAAGTGTTATATAAATGTTATCATTATCATCATTCTGGTAATGGATATAAAGTGTTTTGGAAGCTAAAGTACTATATATATGTATGCTCTCTCCTCAGTTATACTGTGATCTTCTTGTGTGCAGAAGTCATGCACAATACCTAATATTTACTTCTCTGTCTCCCTCACAGTATTACAGTGTTGGGTATATTATAGGTGCTTAGAATATACTTTGGATCAGAGGATTATAGATTTAGAGCTAGAAAAGACTTTAGAGGTTATCCGGGCAGGTAAATGACCTAAGGTCACACAAGAAGTAAATAAGAAACAAAGTAAGAAGTTATGATGGTAGTTTTAGATTTTTGTTTAAATTATGACTTGTGTTTAACAAGAAATCTTTAATCTCTAATAAGATTCTAAACTATGTCCACTGACTCTTAAGTCCAGTCCTCTTTCTTCTAAAATACATTGCCTCAGTTTGTTGAATGAATGAATGAATGTATTTGTCAGTAACATATGCCAGAGAGATGCTTTGGCTTGGGAAATTACAGGGCTGGTGAGTGGAACCATGAGAGAATTGATTGATGTGCCCTTTGGGTTTTTTAGTAGTAAAAGAAATGTTGATTTGATTGCATTTCCAGAGCTGGAAAGAGGTTGGGGAGAGGAGAGGGAGATCTGCATAGGGTAGATGGTAAGAAGATTCTGCTGTTTTAATTCTTGCTTTGTATTCAAGAAGACACTGAGGAGAAGGGAGATACAGCTATAAATTCTGTCCTCCAAGTAGACTCTTAATATACTGAAATGAAGAATGTCTGACCATCAGTATTCCTCCCCACCTTCAGGGAAACTGGGTGTAACCTAGGAGAATTGGATAGATGAGAATAGATGTACTTATTCTTGGCTCCTGCTTTCTACCACTCCAGGACTTCCTCCTATGTAGGAGCTGTCCAGCCCCACAAATGAAAATAGGTAGGGGTGTGATGTATCCATTACTCTTCCATTTCATCTATAAAGCACAATTTCCAAAATCAAGTAAAGTCAACAAATAGATTTTTATTTATTTATTTTTCTTCTCTTTTCCTCTACGCTAGACACTGCTAAATACAGGAGATACAAAGAAAAATGCATATATGGTCCTTGACTTCAAGGAGCTTACATTCTAATAGCTGAGACAATATTCAAAGAGCTGGAGAAATAGAAAATTGGGATGGAGGAGATAGATGGTGCTCTTAGAAAGGCATTTGTAACTGGGAAGATTGGGAAAGTTGTGAAGGAAGTCAGGGAAATGAGGAGACAGAGGAGAGGGCCGAGAGCATCCCGGGAGTTGCAGGCTAGAGACACTAGATGCAGGGCTATGTCTGAGGAAATACAAACAGGCCCAAGTGGCTGCAATGTACAGTGTGTGGAGAAGATGGATTCCCATGGGAGGCAATCTTCTGTTGTTACTACAACTCTTACTAGAGTACTCAGGAGATCTGATTACTTTTTTTTTCATTCCTAATTTTGAAATAAAGTTCATTTTTATTGAAAGTAATGATTTTTTTTTCCGGAGGGGGGGTTTTTTGTGTCGTAATAATTTTTTTTTCTATTTTTCTCTTTCATTTTCATATCCCTGCCCTTTACTACTATTTCTGATTTCAGCTCTTCCATTAATCCTTTGTGTGATCTTAGGAAAATCACTTCATCTCTCTGGGTCTTATAAAATGAACTTGTCTTTTTAGGTTCTATCTAGGTCTGTTATCCTATGATGAGAATGACTTAGGTGATCCCCAATATCCGTGTAGAGCTTGATGATAAAAGTACACCAGGAAGGCAGGAGAACCGAGTACTAATGGTCTCTCACCTTACACTTCTGTCCAACAAGTTGTGGGAGATTTGGCTCAGAGGCCTTTCCCTATTATAATCCTGCTGTGCTGCTGACCCCTACTGGCTAACCTCAGAAGCTGCCCCAAGCCTGGCTTTCTATTCCAGTCACATTACAATTCTGGGTGCTCCCTGAGCGGGAAGTACTCTCCAAGACGGTTGTCCCTCTGCATAACCTTCTGGACCACCTTGTGAAGGGCTGCTGCAGAATTAACTATCTGTGGGAGTCAAATAGTACTGAGAACAGGCATTTTCCTACAGTGCCTTCAGCACTAAGTCCAGGCAGAGTTGGCTCTTTGTGGGGAAGGAATACTAGTAATAGTTGACACTTGATGCTGTGAAGTTTACAAAGCAAATCGATCACTTCAGTCTTTCCTTGGGCAAGTCTGTACGTCTGTTCCAGCAGCCTTTCTTCCAAGGCAGGATTTCCCAGTCTAGCCAGGGATTAGACACGAGCACTATCCTCTCTTCCACATCTCTCCTATCTATCCCTCATTTTTACAGATAATGAGTTTGGAGCCGTAAGAATCATTCAGATGCTATGTGAAAGAATGAATGGATGAAAAAGTTTTTAAGCACTTACTTTATGTATCAAATTGTGCTAAGTGCTGGAGGACACAAACTCCAAATGGAGATTGTCCCTGTTCTAAAGGAACTTACATGTTCACCAAAGGAGACCACATATAGGGAGAGGGAGACAAGAAGGGATATATATATTTTTTCATGTGCAATCATCTTTTTTATTATATTATGCTATGAAATACTTTTTAAAATAGCTTTTTATTTACATATACAAGTTATATGCATGGGTAATGTTTCAGCATTGACAATTGCTAAACCTTTTGTTCCAATTTTTCTCCTCCTTCCCCCCATCCCTTCCCCCAGATGGCAAGTTGACCAATACATGTTAAATATGTTAAAGTATAAGTTAAATACAATATAAGTATACATGTCCTAACAGTTATTTTGCTGTACAAAAAGAATCGGACTCCGAAATATTGTAGTTAGCCTGTGAAGGAAATAAAAAATGCAGGTGGACAAAAATAGAGGGATTGGGAATTCTATGTAGTGGTTCATAGTCATCTCCCAGAGTTCTTTTGCTGGGCGTAGCTGGTTCAGTTCATTACTGCTCCATTAAAACTGATTTGGTTCATCTCATTGCTGAGGATGGCCACATCCATCAGAATTGATCATCATACAGTATCGTTGTTGAGGTATAGAATGATCTCCTGGTCCTGCTCATTTCACTCAGCGTCAGTTCATGTAAGTCTCTCCAAGCCTCTCTGTATTCCTCCTGCTGGTCATTTCTTACAGAACAATAATATTCCATAACATTCATATGCCACAATGTATTCAGCCATTCTCCAACTGATGGGTATCCACTCAGTTTCAGTTTCGGCCACTACAAAGAGACCTGCCACAAACATTTTTGCACATACAGATCCCTTTCCTAAGAAGGGATATTTTGGCTTGAGAAGTGAATGGTGAGTAAAACTGTAAGAGGGTTGATTGGTGTGCCCTTTTGACTTCCCAGTAGAGCAGTATTGATTTAATTGCATTTTTAGAGCTAAAAAGAGGTTGGGGAAAAGGGGAAGATACCTGCATAGGGTGGATGGCAAAAAGATATCTGGGTGTATTTCAGGACCTGGATTAGCTAGATATAATGGATTGGGTAACCCTCTCACCCATCAGGGCTTCATTGGTCCCAGGGCATGAGTTCTAAGAGCTCAAAGGGTTAAGTCTCTAGAGTACTGTCTTTGTTCTGGAGATCACAGATACAGGGCAAATGACTATAAGGTGAACTGGTGTAGGATGTGGAGTCTGGTTGGCTCCAACTAGCTATAAAGAACCATGTGATGCACTGACCAATCATGGTTACTTTTAGGGAAAAAAAGCCAAATTAATGACAGAATGAGGAATAGGTTCTTGAGATATCTTTGCTGCTTAAAGATAGAGTAATGCCCTTGACCTGAAAGAACAATAATTGAATCCTATTCAGTCAGGGTCCAGTTTCCAATTGTGTTGTCAACTTTAATCACTTGTTTGCTTGAACTTAGTATTTTTGCCTTCCTTGCCCTAAGGAAAAGGATAGTTAAGGAAGATGATTACATTTTGGAAGAAGGCTCAGTTCCCATTTTCCATATACTGACCCTTGAAACTGAGCGTTAGGATTTAATTTAATTTAGCAAGAATATATTCATTGTTAAGCTATTGTATGCAACCGGAACCAAAGTTCCTTCTAACACCTTGCCACAGCAGGGGATGACTGAATATGGAGGTCTGTGCAGTGAAACTGGAAAGGTTTGGGATCTATGCAAAAGATTGGGTGTCCAAAAAACACACGTCTGGCTCACTTTTGCAGATCTGGTCACTAGAGTGTTGGCCACCAGGTGGCGAATTCTTTTGTCTGCAGTAGCTCCTGAAGCCTGTCTGCTATTGTATGCCCTCAAATCCGCATCCCTCATATACTTACATTCTTTCTGGATGTGAAACTCTGCTGGAGAGATGGGGAGACGGACAGCAACAAACCAGTATCCTCCACAGTATAGCTGGGAACAGAATTCTGATACTTAATGTGTGACTTACTCTATTCTGTATGGCAGTGGGCTCCTGTTGATGTCAGCAACTTTGGTTGCTCTATCACCAGGGCAAGAAATCTGGTTTACATGGATGTTTTAGTCTTGAAAAGGGAAATGGGAGAGTTTTTTTAGTTTCTCCTTCAAAGGACAAGAGAGAAGTAGGTCATTGGCCTCCCTAACATCCATCTGTAAAAAAAAAAGCTCTGGCTTTGGAGCCCAGTTTCCTAATCTGTAAAATGATCTCTAAGGTTTTTTCCAGAGATAAGTCTAAAAATTGTATGGCAGACATTTTTTGAGCCCCTTATTATGTGCCAGGCACTGTGACAAGGAATATGGGAGGCAGTGGGATATAAGCTCTTTAAGCAGTTTGTAGTATGCTATAGGTGGGGTGGAACAATATTTACATATATAAACATATAAAAATACATGCAGAATAAATACAGAGAAATATTAATGGGGAGGTACTAGTACTGGCAGATGAGGAAAGGCTTCTTGTAGAAGGTGGCACATGAATTTAACATATTCAGGGTACTGTCCTAAGCATGGAAATAGATTCAGAGATGAATGAAAAATTCTTTGCCCCCCTCCCCTCCCCTTTAAGCAACTAGTTTGTTTGGATGGCTAAGATACATACAGGCCCGGGTGATCATAATAATATTAAGAATGTGATATCTGAATAAGAGGGGGCATTAATGAAATGGTAAGAGGAAGATTTTGTATTGTACAGCTGAGTATCTGAATGAGATGAGCTTTTCTCAGGAGGGCCTGAAACCAGTTTGCTTTCTTTCAGTCAAAACTGTTTCTACTGGTAAACTTATTCTTTCCTTATATTTCTAGTCTCATGTGTACTCATTTTTCTCTGGTTGCTTTGTATTTTAACCTTGGAAGGGGCATATATTCCTGGATCTGACCTCATGGAATCAAACCCTAGGCACTGAATACCCCAGGATTTTGATAGGAGAAGAAAATCCTTTCTTTTGGGTTCTAGATAGTTCATAGAGTTCTCAAAGAACTGAGCTAGGGATCTTCCCCTTCTCTGGCAGGATTTCCTTCAAACTCCACTATCCAAGCCAATAGGATTAGAGCAGGAAGACCCTGTTGATGGCATATGGCAATCCACTTTTGACCCTGTGCTAGGCACCTGTTGGCTTTTCCATAGAGAGTACCTGGGCTTTCAGTTACCAGAAACGCTCCAGGGTGTGTTTGTGAGGTATGTGTGTGTATAGAGCTCCCTAGGACACTCAGCACTAACTGGTACTGCTTTATAAAACTGCAAACCTGAATTTTCAGAGACTGACAGCATCTACTCCTCCATAGGGCCCCTGACCAAGCTCTGATGAGATACACTGCTGTGCTGACCACTCTTGTATTCCCAAGGGATTCGCTTGTGTTCCCTAACTGGCTTATTACAGCAGCTGCTGCTCCTTACCCCCCACTCAGGACCATTCCTGGCTTCCCCTCTCTCTGGATTTTTGCTGCTGCTGCTGCTGTTTGTAAGCAATGTGCTCTCATCTTTATAGGTTGTGAACTCTTTTTTCTTGTCTAACACCTGCTGGGCAGCCCTTTTTTGATCCTTCTCTTTAGAAAGCAGCCATGCCTTGTCTTTACAATAATTGCTTAGTAAGGGCCAACCAGTTCAGTGAGAATATATTGCTGCTTTTTTCTTACCAAGAATGCCATTTCTTGAAGCTGTTATCTCCTGACTGGTCAGCACTCACTATTGTCAGAAATCTGTGGCTTGGAAAGGTACTCTAGCATCTAAATAGTCCAACCCCCCCACCTCAAGACAAAGGAAAGTCCTTTATGTGGTGGTTATAAGTTAGAAAAAACTGTTCTCTTTCCTCTTGTGATTTCAAGTTAGCCCTAGGCCAGTCTGTCTTCTGGAAATCCAACAGATGTTCATTAAAGCTCCTATAATGTGCATTGTACTGAACAGTCCTACCAAACATTGAACAGTTGGAAATTTCCCCATGTTTAAAGCCCTTTAAAAAAAATCTCTGTCATGGCAGTATACACAGTAACTATAACAATGTGAATAGAAAAAGAACAACAAAAAGATTGAGACTGAATGCTGTATAATTATAACGACTAAGTTTGGTCAAAAGAAGAGATGCAAATTCCTTTTTTCAAAGATGGGGGTCAATGGGTGTAGAATACTACATTTGATGTTAAGCTTGGTTAATGTGTTAGTTTTACTGAATATTTTGTTTGTCTTTTTTATTCTTTATTATAAGGGATTGTGAGGTCAGTTTTCTGTAGGTCTCTGGGATCAGCTTTTGTTTCAGCAGAGTAATCACCAAGAGAATAGCCAGGTGTTAAAGTCCAAATTCTTTATTATTTCCTTCACAGTTTAGTTTCCTTATCTGGGGCCCGGGCTAGCTTTCTTGAGGTCCTCTGGAAAGTGTCTTGGTTATTGTGGGGGAGGCAGGAGGGCCACCATGATGGGTTCTGACTTCAAGACAGCTCCCTGAGTCCGGGAGCTTGTGCTCTAGCCTCCAGTCTTTTGTCTTCTCTGAGTCTGTCTCTGAGCCCTTTCCGAGTCTTACCCTGGCCCTTCTGAGTCTGTCCTTGGTTCCGAGAGCTTGAGCTCCCACCTCCAGTCCTCTGTCTTCTCTGAGTCTAGCTCTGAGTCCCTCTCTGGTTGAGTTTGTCCCAGTTTATATGTGTATCCTGAGTATAAGCCAATCATTATATTGCTAGGGAACCATTATTTGTTGTAAGATTAATTCAATCATACTGAATTAGAGAACTATTAATCACTGTGCTAAACTAGATAACCATTGTCTTATCAATTCCACTGAGTTAACTCCCTGCAGTTTATTCTCATGACTAGTCACAAGACCAGACTTCCTGACTAAGCAGGGTTTTTATCTGTGACACAATCAGTCATTGGATTTGGAGGCAATTACTAAGCATTTATTATGTGTCGAGCATGGCACAAAATACAAAGAAAAAATAAAACTAGACCTTCCCCTCAATATTTTTAAAATAATAGCACTTTATTTTCAAAATATATGCAAAGACAGTTTTCAACATTCATTCTTGCGAAATCTTGTGTTCCAAAATTTTCTCTTCTCTTCCCAGCAGTCCCTCTTAGACAGCAAAGTAATCCAGTATATGTTAAACATGTGCAATCCTTCTATATATATTTCCACATTTATCATGGCATACAAGAAAAATCAGATCAAAAAGGGGAAAAATGAAAAAGACAATAAAAAGCAAGCAAAGAACAAAAAAGTGAAAATATATTTTTGATCTATATTCAGGCCTGACAAGAAGCCTACATTCTTATGAGACAATATGGATACGATTGGTACCTACAGGATAGATACAGAATAGATGGTCGCTAGGTAGCCTATTCTCAATTATATTGAGAATATAATTTCTCAATCAGTGGTAGGCACAGAGAAGGCACTTCAAAGATCCCTATGTACTGACTTGATCAGATGGCTTTGCCACTCACCAGTGCACCAAGGTAGAGATAGGGAGAACAGCAGCCCTGGATGCTTAACATAAGGAACCACATTCAAGGGCAATCCCTACTCTACTACTACCTGACCAGTTTTTCACTTTGGTCCCTCTTGGCCTTGAGACCCCATCCCATCCTGTGTTTTCTCCACAGAGTACAGGAACAGTGATGGAAAAGCTGGCTCCTTTTAGGAAATCATCTCTGATCTCCACCCTCAGTATCAGTTATTTTCCAAATATTCTTCTAATGTCAAGTTTTAGCTGTTTCCCTTCATTATCTCCTCTTTACTCCATCACTTTGCAGGCAACAGGATAATGGATTTGAATCCATGGTGACTGTCTCATTCAAAGAATCGATTTTAGAGGCTCTAAGTCAGTGGAGTGTCCATTAGCAAGGGGATAGCTGCTACCATGATCATAAAAAAGAGGATTATGATTAGTAGGTGACAAAGAGCAGCAGCACTTCCTTTTCTCCTATGCTAAGGATACCAAAGGTAGCCCATCATTCCTGCATTTCCACTCAGGCCTTAGATTTCCTTCTGCTCACCCTCTCTGGCTTTCTTTAAGGGTCCAGTCTGGGCCAGCATGGATGATAATCAAGAACCACATGGTCCAGACCTCCTCTGGGCGTTAGAAAAACAGAGTTCAAGTCCAGATCTCATAACTCATTAGTTGTGTAGCCTCGAACAAGTCACTTCTCTGTAGCCTTCATTTACTGCTCTATAAAATGAGGCTAATATCACATGGTCATTGTGAGCAAAGTGCTTTTGAGAAACATAAAAATAGTTCATAAATATCATCTGTCATTTTACAAAGGAGGTACTAAGGATAAGAGAGGTGGATTGGATTGACTTGCTTCTAGCAGAAAAAAAGAATATTGGGATAGGAATGGGAAGACTTGAGTTCTGTATCTGTATCTGTGTGACTGACTGTAAATCATATCACTACAATGTGGACCTCAATTTCTTTCTCTGCAAAATAAGATTGGACAAAATATTTTTTTTCTCTTCCAGTGAGTTTATGGCAGAGACAAGTTTAGAACCCAGATCTCCATCCTCCCTATTTTGTGATCTTTTCATTTGCTGTTTCTTTTTCTTCTTCTTTTTTTTTGCGGAGGCAATTGGGGTTAAGTGACTTGCCCAGGATCACACAGCTAGGAAGCCCTGAGTTCAAATTTGGCCTCCTGACTTTAGGGCTGGTGCTTTATCCACTCTTGCCACCTAGCTGCTCCTACACTGTTTCTTAATAATAAAGGCATAAGGGAATCAACCATAGGAAAACTTGAAAGCGATCTAGATAACTGACAACTTTTAAATCATCACTTCCACCACAGATATCCTCATATCCTCAGACTCTGCTTTTGAGTGACTACTGGGAAAAGATGAGAGAATTATATTGTTGTTCAGTTCACGTCCAACTCTTCCCCATCTGGAATTTTCTTAAGGAAGATAATGGAGTGGTTTTATCATTTCCTTCTCCAGCTCATTTTACAAATGAAAAAACTCAAACAGGGTTAAATGACTTGCCCAAGGTTACACAGTAAGCTTCTGAGGTTGAATTTTATCTCAGATCTTTCTGACTTCAGGCCTAGTGCCATCTAGCTGCCACGTGAGTGAATAGTCCCACATAAAAAAGAGGATTTTTTAAAAGCAAGAGATGATTCTTTAATAGAGAAAGAGTGGAAGGGAAAATATTGGAGACATTTGTGTGGCTCCTAAGGGAGATTTATATCAGGAAAAAGGGAGTGTGGATCTTTTTGTTACTTATTTTGTTCTCTCCCTTGCTCTCCAAAAGTTTCTCAGGAATATAACTGAACATTATTTCCCTTGCCCATAGAGAATTATAGTGGGACAATCTTTGCTGAGAGAAAAGAGATTAGATCTTTCCATCCATCCAACCTTCCTTCTCTCTCCCTCCCTTCATTTCTTTCTTCTTGATTCCCTCTTTTTGCCTTCTTCAGTATCATTTATTTGGCTCTTAGTCTTCACACCTGTCTTATGGGGAGGGAAGCAAGGTCTTCATGAACTGATCAATGTGATTTAAAAGCACTGATGGGGAAGTGCAGATCAGGATACTGACTTTAATTAGAGCTGCACATAAGAATTAGGAAGATGGCTTAAAATAGCAATGGACAGCTCCAAAACTCATTTTGAGGACAACAAGGACCTTATTACAGAGGGCTTTGCGGGCTAGGATGGAAAGCTAGCCATGTTGGTTGACAGAATAAGGATCCAGAAAGATCTGAATCCAAAATGAAATTTAATGGCATAATTGTAAAAACCATATGCTTCAAAAATCAGCTTCACAAATTGTGAAATAGCAACTAAAATGAAAAAGACCCAGGGTGTTTGGTGGACTGCAAGCTCAGTATGCATCAACATTGTGGTATAGCAGCCATAAAGCCTAATGTAATCTTGTCTCTGTTAGTAAAGCTATAGTGTCTCAGATTAGTGAGGTGACAGCCCTTCTACTTAGACAACATGCAGAGTACCACATTCAGGTTTAGACATCCACTTTTAGGAAGGGCACTGATAAACTTTAGTATCTAGAATCCTAGGGTCACTAGGATGATGAATGACCTGGAGATTATGCAGTATGAGTTTTGGTTAAAAGAACAATTAATGTTTATTCTAAAGACTTGGGAGGTATTCCTTTCTTCTCATAATTGTAGGGATGTCACGTGGAGCAAGGTATTAGATTTGTTTTGCTTGGCCTCAGAGAACAAGACTAGGAGCCAAAGAGAGGAGAGTGTAAAAAGAGCAAATTTCTGTTTCACATAATGAAAAACTTACTAATAATTAGAGCTATCTAAATGTGGAATCAGTCAGCTTGGGAGGTAGTGGAGCTGCCTTCATTTGAAGCGTTCAAGATAAAGCCAGGATAACCATGTATTGGGTATATTGTACAGTAGATTTTTGCACTAGTTTAGTGTGGATTAGATAGTCATTGAGGTCTCTTCCAACTGGAGATTCTGTGATTCTTCTAAACAAATGATTACTGTAAGCCACATTAGGCTCAGTCAGATAAAGGTCTGACTCTTCCTAATCTGTTTTCCAGCTGGAGGTTAACTACATATATTAGAATAACAGGCACATAAAAGAACTTCCTCTTAAAGGTAAAATTCATTAATTTTCCTGATCTGATCCAGAAGATAGGGAAGGGCTGTCTATGAAACCAAAGAAATACAAAATGCAGATGGATTCAGAACTGGTTGCATGCTGGACTCACAGAGTAGTCAACAATGGTTTAAAACAACAGGAAGTCTCCAGTGGAGTGCCTAGGGATCAGTACTTGGTCATGAGCCATTTAACGTCTTCATCAATGACTTGGATAAGCTCATGCTCATCAAATTTGCAGATAACAAATTTAGGAAGGATAACTTGGATGGACAGTCAGAATTCAGGATCTTGACAAGCTAGCTTAATTTCAATAGGTATAAATGTCAGAGTTGACATTTGAGTACCAAAAAAAAAAAAAAAAAAAAAAAAAAAAAAAAAAAAATCAACTTCCTAAGTAAAGGGGAGATATATGTTTAAACAGTAGTTGTGAAAAAAGATTTAGGAGTTTTAGGCTTTGCAAGCTCATTGAGAACTGTAGCTGCCAGAGATGGACAGGTAATGGTCACTGACCTGTGGCATCCTGGAACCTACCCTGAACCACTATGGTGGTTCTAGGTACCAAAGGACATTAATAAAGAGGACAAGCAGCATGGAGAAAGATCTTAAGTTCATGCATATGAACAAAAGTTGAATGAATTAAAGGAAATTTTGTCCAAAAAAAATTCAAGGGAAGTATGATAATTATCTTCAGATATTTGAAGGACCAGACTTTTTTGACTCTTGCAGGTAGAATGAGGAACAATAGGTTAGAAAATAAAACTTGCTCACAAGGATTTGTTCACTAGTGGGATGGGCTTTCTCCAGAGGTAATGGGTTCCCTCCTCAGTATCCATTTAGAGACTGAGCCACCACTTGTTCTTAGGATATTATGATGGCATTAGTGTGTATTCAAGATCAGATGGCCTCTAGAGTATCTCCTAACTCTCACATTCTGGGATTCTCTGACTTTGGCATGTTCTAAAGCAGAGGGGAAAAAAACCCCCAAAACTTCTGAGCAGAGAAATCTTTTGTGAAATTGTTAGTCCAATTCACTCATTAGTTCCACAGACTTTCACTGAGTAAGTTTCAATAAGACAGGCACTGAATTCAAGGGGACACATATAATTTACCCAAAAGCTTGATGATACCAGTGTCCTTCCTTCATGATGATGGAATAAGTGTTAATCCCCGTTTGAATAGTGTGGTGTCGGGGACTGGGCACTGGACTTGGAAAATTGAAGATATTGTATTCTTGTCCTGCTTTATACTATGTGACTTTGGGTCAGCTACTCTGGGCCTCAGTTTCCTTATCTATAAAACAGGTGGTGGTAATAATGATCTGGAGTTTAAGGGATCTCTGATCCTATAATCAGATATGATTTAGAAGTTTGCAGACATATGTTACCTAATTTATACCAGGACTTGGTGCAGTGTACCTAGGCAAGCACTATTTGCCTACTTCCTTGGGAGATCCCAAGGCTAAAAGGGGAAAAAAAAGAGGGCATATGGCTTGAGAAGCCCCCCTTCTCCTAAGGTAAGTTATCTTCCCAACAAGCTAATCTCACCCTCACCCACTTAATTACTTTATTGAGATAGTGTCAATATCAGGTCATATCTTGATATCAGATCTGCAAGTGCCTCTGTTTTGGTGTATAGTTCATGGAATAGTTCTTCTTGGTAACAAGATTGTAGCCTCAACTTGGTGTAATTTGACCTGGGAAGAGGGAGATTTAAATAGCTGAGGGTATTTGATTCAACCCCTCCAAATTTTAGAGATGACACCAGAGGGGAATTTCTTGCCCAGATACATAACTATTGACACTGGCAAGATTAGAACTCTGGCCTTGTAAATGTTGTTCTAATGACATTTAGGCCTTGTTTTGCACTGACCTTTCATTGAAATTGTGGTAGTTAAAAGTTTTTACACCTCCATTTCAAGTAAATTGCTTTGGTCAACATTCAAAACGGTATTAAACAAATTAGTTTTTAATAAATAGTGCTATTCCTCTAGCAATTTAGCCACCAATAATGAAGTTGATTTGAAGCCTGATTATAAAGGTATTTCTACACAATTGAGCTGGAATTTAAGATTACAGGCACCATGGATCATACAAACATCAGAGGAAATAGTATTGCTAAAATATGGGATACTGGAATTTATTAAAAAAACATCAGAAAGAGATGGTATCTTTCTGAGATAGTTGTTGAGTTTGCTTTTGTTCAGATACCCCACTCCTGCCACAGATGAAAACATATGGAGATAAGATTCAAGTTAGCGTGGGATCTTTCCTACTTGACTAATAAGACCTCCCACCAGTCTGTTTCTGGAGACTTTCTTCTGTTCTGATTTGAGTTGATGAGCCAGCAGGAGGTAGGTAATGAAGTTTTGCAGTTTCAGAATTATGAGGTGAAAGCCCCTGCAACTCTCTTATTTGGCCAGCAGGGGGAGGAAGTGCTGAAGCCTCATTGGAAGATATTGTAGGTTGATAGGATGTGCAAAGTGTGTGGAAGAAGTTACTCTATGAGACATCGCCTTGGGGACCGAATATCGTGGTTTAACACAGGAAACACCCCAGGTATGGCCTCAATTATTCCTCAGAATGAAGATTCCCATTACAGTACAGAGATGATGCTGGTGAAATTGTTAATCCAACCAAAAATGACTATTTCTATTAAGAACTACCACGGGTTAAATACCACCACCTTTAAAAGGCTAACTTTGTGATGAAAACAGTATAAAAATTAAAAATCTGTTGAGTTCCACTACCTAAGCATTTGCTTCCCCATTAATTACCTATAGATCTGTTTCAGAATCAGGGGGCAATGACTAGCACCCCATGCTCACAGATAAACCACACACCATGTCCCAGGGACCCACCAAACTCACAGATGCCCTGATCTAAGTAGGGCAGGCTGTTCATCACTACAATAGGTCTTCCCATGTGCACTTCAGTTTTCCTGGCCTCTTTTCTTCCGGAAGCAGAATCTTTTTCTCTTCTCATGTCCACATACCTGTGCAGCTATCTTCAGTTCCTAAGGCCTCAATGTAACTCTCAGTAGCTGCCACTCTATGACCCAACCCCAGGAAGCATTTCTTCAAGATTGCACCACCAATCAGCCACAGCAGGTGCTGGCCACGCTGCTGGGAGAAGGTACTGATTGCATTTCACTGAATCTCAAGCAGCATATGTGGCCATGGGGCCTCCACCTTTTTTGTGAGAAACAAAGCCCTTTGTACTTCCTATTAGAAGAGGGATGCTGAACAGGAAAGGGAGAAGGGGTGTACTTGCTGGAAAAAAAAAAAACACCAAGGATGAACTTTATGGCCCAACTTATTTCCTCCCCAATCCTCAAGGCATATCTAGATAGTTCTCACAAGCTAAACTTTTCAAAAATTTCTTGACGTGACCTTTGGAAATGGGAGCAATGCATGGGTAAGAGTAGAAGTTGGGAGGTCAAGGCATGAGTATGAATTCAGCACCAGAAGATCTGTGAACCCCTCTCTGTTAGTCCTAAGGTGGAAACTCTCCCCAAGGACAGGCTGAAACAAGAATGTCTGACCCTGCCTCTGGGGAGTTTAGCGTTCAGAGTCAGAAAAATAAGAGGGCTTAGTCCATCTCCACACCAGCATGTCTTCTCCAGCCACCCTGTGTGACTCTGTCTGAATCCGAGATTCGTTGGATGCCAGAAATTCCACTGCTCTGTCCCAGACCCGCTTCATGCGCCTCCTGGAACAAGAAGAGATCAGTGTGTCTTAGGCAGATGAGGAAGACCCATTTGCTGCATTCCAATAACTGGACAGCACAGCATGGAAAGAAACCCAGCTACCCACAATGCCCTTCAAACAAACGAACAAACCAAGGGAAAGCAGAATGCAGTTTGTTGGGAAAGAAAGGAAAGTATCCAGCACAAAATAGGTCTCCTGCCCTGTGGAGATGTGCCTTAGGCTGGGAGTAGTTGACTAGGAAGAAAACAAAGTCCTCCTGCTCTAAAAACTGTGCTATGAACATCTGAACAGCTCCTGAGGCACATGAGCAAGTTCACACCAGCCTCCTTTCCCTCCAAGAATGAAGCAAGCATGCTGAGATTTTTGGACTCTTCCAGATATCAGTGGTTCAACCTGACCCTCTAGTTTAGCGTGGATCCCAAGGCTGGCTGTATTTTAATTTCTCACGTGAGCTAATTAAGAAGTGACCATTGGTCTGATTGACAAGCAGTCTCATACCATGGAAGCAAAAAGAGGCTGTCCAGTTTTTGGAACAAACACCCCCTGAAGTGAGCCCTGCTTCCTCTTGAGTCGAGGACACTTCAGAGCACTGAGACCTCCACACCACTGGCCTCTTACTGGCTACCCTTGTCCCTTCTGACATCCATCTCCATACTACTCTACTTTGAATGTGGGTAGGCAGATTTCAAGGCAGCCAAGTGGGAAGATTATTTTTAGCTTTTCCGTTCAATGAATAACAGCATTATGTATTTACACAGCACTGTTCTCAGCTTTGTAGACATCATTCCTATTGCCTCCTGTGTACATGTGTTGTATGGAGGAGGCAAGGAGAGTAAGGTACATTACCTCTACTTTATAGGGAAATGAGTAAAAAGGGATCATTTTCCTGGAGTGGCTCAGGAATTAGGAGGCAATGTTGGGACTTAATCCCAGGAACAGAGTCTCCTGTGTACTAAGGAAGCAGACAACGGATCTGCAGCTTTCCTCATCTGACTCTCTAAGAGTCCAAATGAGAAAAGTAGCAAATGTTTAGCTAGCCTCTGGAAAAAGATACCTATTTCACGTGAGACCAAACCTCTATTGACTTACTCGACAGCCTTACAATGACAGCTCCCAAGCATGAGGGCAACTGCTTGAAGTGTCAGCATTTAAGACCATCACTTTTGTCCCCTCGGGAGTCAAGACAGCATGGTCTGAGCTGTGACAGGATTCGCAATGAATCTAAAGGCCAAATACCTGATTTCCCATCCTCCCCCCCTTCCTCCTCCTGGCTGTCTGTTAACCAGTAATGAACAAGTCTGGATTGAACTAGGCTACTTTAATCAGCTTCCACTGCTTTTTATCCCTAAACAAGCTCCTCAAATCTCTCTCAATCTTTCATAAATAGGCCTTCGAAAGGTACTGCATGGGGAGATCCAAGCATATCCAAGCAGGGCTGACATTTTAACTAACAAATAGTTATGTTTCAACAGTGTGGCCTGAACCTACTTCATGACTTGGAACATGATCAAAGAGGTTAAATGATTGAGCAGAAACATATCAAATAAACAAATAAAATACTACTACTAAAGGATAATAAAGATCCTCGATGCTTCCCCAAGAATCTGCACGTAGTCATTTTCAATTCATTTTCTGACCATCAAGAATTCTTATTCAGCTTTTGATTTTATCTTCCATGAAGTTGTAATATATTTAGGTAATCAGAAAATACTTTCTATTTGGCTTTGGAATATAATTTTATATTCATATTTAAATAATATCTGAGCAACATCTTATACCAAATCTGAATACTCCTGCTAAAAACTGTGGTGACTCTGGGAGTTAGAAAGATAGTCAATCTCTTCATCCTGCTCCCCAACTTCATGCTGTTGACAGGTTACCTTTTTATATTGATGGCAAAGTACTATTTTAAAATGCTTCGCTATTCTGATCTGAATCTGTTCATGGGAACCTCAAATTAACCCAATGGGTATCTCCTCCAAGAATTCTTCCCTAATTTCTCGAGTTTGTAATAATCTTTTGCTCCCATCCTTTCCCCCTAAGACCTCTTACACTTTGTTTTGTAAGTCTCTAATATTTTTATCTAATGTATTGCCTGATTAGCTGAAATGGTAGAGCATGAGACTTAATCTAAAGTCCTTGTGTTCAAAGCTCATAGCTATGCTTTAGAGGAGATGTCATGGTGTAATAGAGCAGTGAAGTCTGAATCAAAAAGAATTTTCTGACCTCAAAATCTACCTCAGACACTTACTAGCTGTGAACCTGTGCAAGTAATTTAATTTCCTTATGCCTCAGACTCCTCATACATGAAATGGAGGAGAGTTTAGATTCCATGGTTTCTAAAATACCTTCAATCTTTATCATTGTCTGTGCCTGTGTATGATCTCCCTACTACACTAAGCTCTACAAGGGTAGGGATGACTTTTCATTTAGATTTTGTTTCTTGTGAATATCTAATGCACAGCTCTACACACAGTAGGTACTTAAGTATTTGTGGTATTATACTGTGCATCTCCTCTTTCATTTTCTGCTGAGCTACAGATAGTCACACAGCTATAAAGGGGATGTTTAAGTATGACAGAAACAAGTCACAAAAATATGAAGAGCAATATCCATGCTATACATCATCCACCTAAAGATAAATAAGAGTTGGTTATAACCCACAGAGAAGTTATAGTTATGCATTTTCCCCCTTTCATCTGACTAATTCTCTTGTAAAGATTAAAGATTTCTGTAGATGTGTGACAGAAGAAGCAGACTATTTAATAAAGTATCTTTAATGCCTAGAAGCCAAAGGATCCTCAGTGAACATGAGACCAGTGAAGATCACTTGGCTGTCATCTACACAAAACATAGAAAGCATCTCCAATAATGGAGAGGGACTCAACTCACCGGCTCTGAGGTGGAATTAGTGTGTCCCGCACGTGAAGGATGCCTACATATGGATAGCGTTCCATGTCCTGCTCCCAATCAACATAATGATCCTGAACCACAGCTGCAATGACAAAAAGTGACAGCTTAAGACAAGGACGTATTAAGTTGCTAAAATCTTCCTTTTAACAAGAACTTATATAATACAGTTGTCACCTATAATTTTCTTCACCATCTCATACATGGCTTGTTCTTCTTCCTCTAATTTCCGCCACCGATATTTCAGAAGAATTAGAAGACCCCATAAAAAAGCCAGACCTAGAAGAAACAGATAGCTCAGATAGTCTGGTATTTATTGATGGCCTGCTCAGGAGAAAGACATAATCTCATACATAAGGAAACAAGCCCATTACAACTCTTCCAGCTGTTATAGCAGAAGAGTTCTTGAATACAGAAGTTGAGATTCTATCCAGGCACATTGTGTTCTCTCTCTATACAGGTCCTTCCTGTCAGAAGACTGATGATAGTGATTTCCAGATACTCTGGCACCATCGAAGAGATCAATAGAAATCCAACAGTCTTGTTCTAACAATGCACATGCAAAAAAGCTCATTTTCAGAACTGTAACTGCAGCACTGAAGCTGGCAAGCCAGTTGTTTGTGGTTCGGTTTTTTGAATGCCATCAACCCAAAGCCTTTGCTTGGTGAGAACCACAGATATTTAGAGATACAGTGGCCAAATTTTTAACCAATCAACACCTGTTCTTCCCTCTTTTTTGAGGATTTCTTTAATCTGTCTTATTCTCCAAGAAATATTTACATTTTTTCAGGACTGAAGTCCTTTAACACCAAAATGAGCCCTGTCTCCTTTGAGAAAGCATTTTACATTTACCACACCAATTAAAAAAAAAATTAG
Organism: Sarcophilus harrisii; assembly: GCF_902635505.1. NCBI lineage: Eukaryota > Metazoa > Chordata > Mammalia > Dasyuromorphia > Dasyuridae > Sarcophilus > Sarcophilus harrisii. The sequence goes on along the minus strand of NC_045429.1, from coordinate 283,615,769 downwards.
ACATCTTCTAAGGGAAAACCCTATGCTATACACTGTAAGATAAAACAAATTTTTTAAGTGGCATAATCTTTGTCCTTATGGAACTTAAAGTCTAGTGAGGGTGGGATCAAGACACAAAAATCTACATTATAATACACAGTATTAAAGGATAAAAGTATTAGAAAAGTGAAGAACAAAGTGTTAGGAATCACTAGTACTAGGAAGGTCAGAAAAAGCTTTCAAGAGGAGGGGGCATTTGCACTGAGCTTAAAAGGATGAGCTAGACATTCATGGCATCTAAAAAGGAAGTACTAGGCCACTAGCTACCTGGTCCCTGGTCAGGACCTAGTCTCACTTTTGGGAACCCTTAAAATACTTCAACCTGAACCAAGAACATTTCCCCAATATTTTCATCATTAACATGTTCATTTGCTCTCTTTATTTGTTGGAGCTTGTGCCCATTATAGAGAATGGGATGGAATTTCTGAAGCTCATCATTCATATTTGAAGCTGATTGGGGGAGGGAAGTATTACGGATGGGCAGAGATGAATATAAGCTGCTTACCCCAGAAAAAAAGGAGCACAGTGGTAATGGCTGTCAGCAGAGCCCGACTGAGCCGGCAGCCCAAGCCCATCCGGGGATGGGCAGATTCCAGGCAAACCACCTTGTCCACATTTGTCACTGACTCAGAAAGGTCATCCCCTTTCAACCTGAAACAGGATATAAGGTACAATCAAAGGCATTCAAATGCAAACGGAACACAAAACAGTAACTTGAAAGAAGAGAAAGGAAAAAAAGTAGGGACATGCTTTTTTATAAAACATTGTTGGCATCTTCATGGTGGCCCTTTCTAGAAATTTCCCACCTTAGCTATTTAGGAAGACTAAAGCTTTAAAGAAGGCATCAGACTTGCCTCCCCTGCTGCTAAAGTGACGTCTTTCTCTGCAGGGCCTTTGACAGCGCCTCTCAGCGTGCACAAGATTAAACTTTAAATTGGATTCCCACCTCTCAGCATAAAGAAATGGAAATGTTTACTGAACCACTGCTCTGCAATTGCATGGCAAGAATTTAAAGATGGAATTTTGGAGGTCACATACTTTCTCCATAAATAGTAGGCACATAAACTGTTTAAGTATAAAGAGCTTGGGAGATGAACTGAGCCCATGGGATGACACAGAAACTGGTAGATTCTCCCAAAAGCGTGTCCAGACAAGCTGCACAGAGAGTGGGAAGGCTTGCTATGAAGAGCTGTAAAAGGTATTAGGGTGGAATAGGAGTGAAGACACAAGTTGACACCTGTATTTTCTTCAGATAGTTTAGGGGACAAGTAGCCTAATGTCACATAAAAGAGGCCTACCCTGTATAGAAATTATATATTGTGGCCTAATTTACTATAATCTACTTTATATTCCTGGTCATCCACTTCCTGATCAGAAGCCTCAGATATGAAGTAACTAATGTCTTCACAACTGAATCTACCTTGCTAGAGTGAAGGACAAAATCCTGATGTTGTGCTACTTTTTCTAGCATGTGAGTGTACAGGCGCGCGCGCGCACACACACACACACTCTCTCTCTCTCTCCCCCTCCCCCCATCCCAAACCCACCCACCAGCCATACTTTTTTTTTTTAAGTTAACGCATTTTTCATCGCACCATGTATTCAGTCATGAAGTATTCAGCTAAGCTGCCCCAGGGACCACCACTGGATACACTGCTGATGGAATTACTAATTCAGTCAGATTACAAAAGCAGAAAACCCTAGAGTATGTTTTACTATCAGAAAATTGTATCCTGCCCAGAGATCTTGGCGTACAATATAAAATGGAAAGTGTTTACATGATGATTGTTTCCCAGCAGGAGAAATGTTCAGAGCTGTCAAACACAATCCACTAGTGTCTCTCCTCCTGTTCTCAATATCCAAACTAGGCATTTCATAGAAAGTGAAAAGGAAGGTTCTTACTGTTATTGATGAGGGTTAATAATGAAAGCAGGATAGCATTGCTGGTCAGTACCAAATCCTGGGTCTCACAGGCACCAGGAAATTTTAGGCCTGGGGATAGGGAGAACTTATGCCTACCTAAAGCAGAAGACCCCCTATACCATTTCTAGTAAGTGGTCCAGGCTCAGTTAAGGGTAAAGTCATCCTATTCTCAGGCAACCCATTCTATCACTGGATGGTATTGATGACTGTTAGGAAGTTTTTCTTCACATGATTCAAAACAGGCATCCCTATAATTTCCAACTGATCGTTTATCATATTTTAAGCTCCACAAGGCCAAGGACCAAATCTTATCAGAACTTTGTATCTTTCTCCTCCAGGGCCTAGCAGTATTCTGTACATAGCAAGTGTTCAATGCTTGTGAAGGAAATGTGATTTGCTTATCCTTCCCAGTTCACAAACTGAAAGTCAAATAAGCATGCACAGAATTATTTCACCCACCAGTTGAAGGGACTATACATTCAGACAAGAAGTAGCATGGCAAGGCTAAAGAATTAAGAGAACACAAACTGATCTATCTGTTCCAAGCAGAGTATTAGATACATGCCCTAAAACTTAAAAATTTTATGTTTCATTCTAAATACTTTTTCTTTCTGCTGCTCTTTCATTTTATTATCCCTTTCCTTTTTAGCCTCAAGCCAGAGCAGAGTCACATCTGCTTGGCTTGGGAATTTACATTCATAATCTCTAAATTCTGATTCATAAAATATATGCCAAATTTCATGAGACAGGTAAGAATTTTGACATCTTGGACAAGTTATTTCCCTTCCTGGGACTCAATTTCTGCATCTAAAACATAATGTGGTAATCGGGGATTACTATGGTCCCTTCCAATTCTAAATCCTATCATCTCCACCTTGAGCTGACACTCAACTCACCAGATTCCTACATCCTTGTTACTGTTCAGTATCCAGGTCAATGCAGCTTCAAACCTTGCTGGTGAACTGCCGGTTACATTCTGTGGGGAAGGGTCCATAAGAAGATTAGTTCTACATTTGGGTGGACTGGCTGGAACAAACATTATTCTGTTGCCTGGTAAGGAAACTAGCTTTCTGTCTATGTGCCTCTGAAGACCTGTTCCACTAAACGCACAGCAAATTGGCAGAAAGGAAAGTTTCACATTGCTGAAGCCCACAGACGAGGCTGTAACTAGAAGATGGGATGCAGAAGCATACAAGCAAAATGTCAATGATCTGAAAAAAGTGAAAGAATATAATCTTTGTAAGACCTGGGATATTTGGTCAAAGCACCAATTTTGTGGAGATGGGAGGTGAGAAGGGCAGAAATCTTATTTTATAGTAGAAAGAACTATGTACAGAGAACCAGGAGCTCTGAATCATATTCCTATCTTTGCCACCAGCTTGTTGTGTGATCTTGGATAAGTCATTTCCACTTTTGTGGTTTAAGTATCTTCTAAAGATATGAGGTTAGGACTAGATAGTTTCTGAAGTCTCTTCCAACAAAAGACATAAGATCTAAGAAGTATGACTGAAAATCTTGGATAAAACGTTTATAAATGAGGAAACTGAGGCCCAGAAAGGACAACTGGTTTGTCAAAGATTACATTGCTACTTAGTAGCAGAGTCAGTATCTAAATTCAGATCTCTTGACTCCTGAACTCAGAGCTCTTTTCACACTATTCAAGTTTCCCATTTTATTAAAGTCATTTTGAAAGCAAATTCACCATTAGGAGAGGGGGAGCAATCAACTATAAATGTCACTTAGGTAGTTGTGGGAAAAGCGAAGAAATAAAGCCACTAGCTAAACAATAAGCAAGAGAATACCAATAAATAGGACAGATTTTAGGCCGGTAAACATAGATGAAAGACTGTACTATAATGAAAAATTCACTGGACCTGGAGTCAGAAGATGCAGATTTGAGAGCTGACTCTGCAGCTTAAGTGAATGTAGGGCAAGTTGCTAAATATCTTGGAGCCTCAGCCACCTTATCTATAAAATGGCACACCCTCTACCTCTATGGCTAAAGTAAGGATCAAATGCAGTAATGGAGGTAACCATAAAGGGCTCCAGAAAAGGGAGGTAGTATCAGGAAGCTCCAGCCCTGAGAATCTAGGGTACCCCCTCTTCAACTATTCCAAGACAGACTTAGAGATTATCTATGAGACACAGCTTTTCAAAATAAATAAAATCATACAACAAGAAGGGGAAAAAACCCACATCAGTTAGAGCAGATCAATAAGAACCAGTGAGATGTCACAATAATGGATTGACATTCCATTCTACTTACTGCAATGTATTCCTGCGCTTCAATAACAGGAATGCATTTACTTTTTAGACTCTCTGGATTTCCACATTCAAAATTACCTAGGGAAAAAAACAACATTCAAATCCAGAGAAAAGATGAACACAAATGACTCTGAAACAGGATTCCAAATGCAGAAGAACCAAGCCGTCCACTCTAATAAGGATCATATGGCCAAGCTGCTGCCTCCCACCTTCTGCTAGGGCATCTTCAGTCCCCACAGCAAGATCAAAAGCCACTTAGCTTGGATCAATTCCAGATCATTAAAACCTGATCTGCAAAGCAGTTTGGTTATTTGCATTAAAAGACTAAAAGCTGCACAATACCAAGGTTTGTTTTCAATTGATCTTTAAAAAGATCAGATGAATAGCTTCAGACAACACATAAATTGTACTATAAATAAACATAGTTTGGGAGGAAAAAAAAGATAGCAAGGCTGTGGAACTCTACTGTAGAGATTTAAAAATCATAACACAAGGTAGGCAATCTAGAATAATGGCACTCATTTTGGTCTTCCCCAGGGTGAGAAGCATAAAAATAGGTGGAGTGTTGGCAAGGCTGTTAAGGACCTGGAGGTACTGGTCAGTTATAGGTAGTCAGTCCTGAGGGGTATGGGATAATCCTGGTGGAGATAGTCTTCTCAGCCTAATTAAATCCTTTAAGATTCAGCCTGAATTCCACCCATGAAATCTTCCCTCTCCATCCCAGTCCTTTTTCTGAACTCCTGCCATACCTTACTAATAGTCTGCCACCCACATAGTACCTGAGCATATATATCACTGTTCTTTGTTTCTGATGTAAAATCTTGTTTCTCCATTTAATTATATTATTATTATATTTTAAAGCTCCTTGAGGGGAAGAACTATGTTGTTTTTAATTTTTGTCTCTCCAGTATAGTACCTTGTATATATTCAAATAAATGCTTGTTTTATTGTTGTTGTTGTTCAGTCATTTTTTCAGTTGTGTCTGACTTTTTATGATCCTATTTGGGATTTTCTTTGGCAAAGATACTGGAATGATTTGCCATTTCCTTCTACAGCTCATTTTACAGAGGAGAAAATTCAGATAAACAGAGTAAGAAGAGACTTTCCCAATGTTACATACCTAATGTCTGAAACCACATTTGAACTCAGATCTTCCTGACTCCAGGCTTGGCAATCTATCCAATGTGCCCTCTAGCTGCCCCAAATGCTTAACTGAATTGAATTATTGACTTTCTGACTAGGTTTTTTACTGTTAACTTCTTGAGGACTGTCCTTTATTCCATTTCCCTCTACTCTCCAAACCATATCTAGCACAGTGGTAAGAACATTGTAGGGAGCAAATAATGGATAATTCATTGGTTCTTGATTGGTCCAGTAAGACAGATTAGTTCTACTTATCATTTTGGGCTTGATCAGATCAGATAGAAGCTGTGTAGAACTGAGGGTGGTGTCTTGGAATTAAACTGGGAACTCCCAATCTATAATGATGTGAAACTCTGGGATATCAGAACCAGCTTTAACATAGCCCTGGATCAGATCATCTAAGAGAATAGCCCTATCCAGGGCCTGGTGTACAGCTAAGAAAGATGGTATGGGGCATCAGAGTGGATCCCTCTCTATCCAAGTCCCTTCATAATTTGGAGTCAAACCTTCAGTGCAAGCTTTGGAACAAATTTTCAAATATATTTGAAGACATGAAGTATCTCAGACTAAATACTACTAGACCAAGTAAAAGTCCCCACCTGATGAGTGGAAGATATAGGCTACTACAGTGTGTACTAGTGATGAGAGCTGCTGATAATTATGATCCAGATTTAAGATAACTTTTTTTTTTTTTTTTTGCTGAAGCAATTAGGGTTAAGTGACTTAGCCCAGGGTCACACAGTCAGGAAGCATTAATTGTCTGAGGCCAGATTTGAATTCAGGTCCTCCTGACTTCAGGGCTGGTGCTCTATCTACTGCACCACCTTGCTAGCCCTTAAGATAACTTTTCAAGCACATTATATATGTCCACAAATTATAAGTTAATTCATAAAAGACTGGATTAAAAGCACAAATGCCTACTTATGTTGTAAAGAGAATATACTTAACAATTAAGAGATTATTGGTGACTTTGGAGAGAATTGTTTCACCTGAGTAGTGGGGCTAGAGGCCAGCTTACAAGTGAGTCAAAGTCAGTGAGAGGTAAGAAAAGACAACTATGGGAAGTAAATCATTATGAACAGATTCAGGGTCTCTTCTCCAAAGAGCTCAAAAGTACTTTCTCAATTAAAATTTCACCTAACCTCCCAGAATACCTGAGGGAAAAAGGAGCAAGGACTATTAATTCCATTTTATAGATGGAGAAACAAAGTCATTGAAAGATTAAGTGACTTAGCCAAAGTTTCCCAGTCAGGAAGGGGCTGACTCAGGTAGAAATGGCCAATAATGCCCTCAAATGCCTATAGGCTACAAGGTTATAACTGAATGAGGGATTCTGGCTTGATGGCCAGCCCCTGCATGGGGCAGATGTGATGAAGAATAAGGTGTGTACCTCCATGGGACATAGGTGTATAAAAACTCTGGGTCACATTATCGATCCATGCCCCTTCACATTCTCCTTCTCCCCTTGCTAACTCCTGCCACTGCCAACAATGTGAAAGCTGTCTCCACAAAGATGCAGTTATTTCTGCTTGGAACACCATCTGTGAACATAGCAGCATCTGGTCCTCCTGTGTGAGCTGGCTGGTCCTGAACTATCCTCAGCCCATAATGCACACTATGAGTCACTTTCTAAAAAAAAGGCTATTCTGCTTGAATTAATAGATTGTCTAGGGAATAATCTGGGCCACAGCACAGTAGAGCCAAGGCCCTGTGTCCAAGCCTCCTTTGAAATGCAGCACAAAAAAATGTTTGTGGCAGCCCTTTACATAGTGGCTAGAAACTAGAAATTGAATGGGTGCCCATCAATTGGAGAATGGCTGAATAAGTTGTGGTATATAAATGTTATGGAATAGTATTGTTCTGTAAGAAATGACCAGCAGGATGAATACAGAGAGATTTGGAGAGACTTACATGAACTGATGCTAAGTGAAATGAGCAGAACCAGGAGATCATTATGCACAGCAACAACAATACTATGAGGATCAATTCTGATGGAAGTGGCTACCTTTGGCAATGAGAGGATCCAAAACAGTTCCAATTGATCAATGATGAACAGAAACAGCTACACCCATCAAAAAAACACTAAGAAATGAGTATGGACCACAACATAGCATTTGCACTCTTTCTGTTGTTGTTTGCTTGCATTTTTGTTTTCTTCCCAGGTTATTTTTACCTTCTTTCTAAATCTGATTTTTCTTGTGCAACAAGATAACTATGTAAATATGTATACATATATTGTATTTAACATATACTTTAACATGTTTAACATGTATGGGACTGCCTGCCATCCAAATCACAATTTCTTTGGATCTCCCTGGGGAGGGGGTGGAGGAAAGGAGGGAAAAGTTGGAACAGAAGTGCTTGCAAGGGTCAATGTTGAAAAATTACCCATGCATATGTTTTGTCAATAAAAAACTATATTAAAAAAAAAAGTAATAAAAAAAGTCCAATACCAAAAAAAAAAAAAAAAAAAAAAAAAAAAAAAAAAAAAAAAAAAAAAAAAAAAAAAAAAAAAAAAAAAAAGAAGAAGAAAAGAAAAGAAATACAAGCACAAGAACCATCTAAAGCCAAAGGCAAACAAACTAAAGGCACAATTTCTATTTTGAGTCACAGTTGTGCACAATGGTTTCCAGGGTTTTAAAAAGAAAATAAAACAGGGGTAAAGACATTCTGCCTAAATCCAAGATTAAAAAAAGATGTGGTTGAATGGTAAGGAAGAAAAGAAAAGTTGAAATATTCTCATAGTATTTCATGCTAGAATTTCTACTATGTGGAAATAGTCAGCAAATTTGCTTTTTCTTGGTCTGGGGGACCCTTTTTCACACCTGTGTTCTTGAAACTGTTTAATTTAACTTCAAACAATTATTAAACGCCTACTCTATTAAAGGTTCTGTACTAGGCTCTGACAATGCAGAAGAGCAGGTCCTCATCACTTCACACTTAGACTACTGCAACAGCCTACTGAAGGATCTCCCTCTTTCATGTCTCTCTCCTGCTCCAATTCATCTTCCATTCAGCAATTAACTGATTTTCATAAAATGAAGTTCTGATCATATTATCCTTTTTACTCAATAAACGCCAACAGCTTCCTGTTGCTTCTATGAAAAAATTAAAAATGCTCTGTTCAGTATTCAAAGCCCATAGCAACCAAGTTCCCTTTTAACTATCCAATCATCTTACAACTTACTCCCCAGTACATGTTCTTCGATCTAGTGAACACTGGCATCCTGGCTATTCCACATACAAGATACACTCTGATCATTCTTTCTGGCTGTCCCCCATGCTTGGAATGTTCTCTTTCCTCTGCTCCAGCTACATACATCCCTGGCTTTTTTTAAGTCCCAACTAAAATCTCACCTCTTCAAGGAAACCTTCCCCAACCCCTTTTAATCCCAGTGCCTTCCTTCTATTAATTAGTTCCTATTTATCCTTTATATAGTTTGCTTTGTTCTTGCATGTTGGCTCCCTCATTGGACTATAAACTTCTAAAAGGCAAGGACTGTATCTTTTGCCTTTTCGGTATCCCTAGCACTTAGCACAGTGCCTGGCACATAGTAAGTGCTTAATAAATGTTTACTGAATTGAAAAAAAAAAAAAAAGAAGTGAAAAATGACAAGGATCCTTCCCCTGAGACACTATTTTATACACATACTTACCCGCTTGTATGGCCAAGAAGTTATATAATTCATGTAGTACCTCCAGCAAAACTTTTTTTTGTTCAACCTGGCAGAACTGAGGATACAGAGAAACAATATAATTGATAACAAAATAACTGCTTCTATTTGTACATTTTTTGCCACAAGCCCATCTCCTGTGACACTTAGTAGATCCCTATTCAAGTGCTTAGCATAGTGCTAGTTTCATGGGAGAAATTGATGCTGTTTGTCTCCCAAAAGCATCAGTAGAATGCGCTGCACGCGGTAGGCACTATATAGATGTTGAATGAATGAGCATTCTGCCTGAAATATCTGTTCACAGACCCTACTTCAATAAGTCCTATGTAATTAGGCCTATACTAGGAGAAAGTGATTTGAGGCAAATCACAATTTCTTTGGATCTCATTTTCTTCATTTATGAAATAAGGGGACTAGCCTATAATTGCCTAAGGTTCTTTACAGCTCTCTAAATCCTATGGTGCTAGGCACTCAATATTTATTCATTAATTGATAAGAAGCATTACAAAGATTAGTAAGTTGTGTATCTATTAAGTTTATATGTAACTAAAGGTTTTCTCTATCCATTCTTTAACCCCGGTGTTCGACTGAGCAGTAGCCAAGAGTATCAAACAATGTGTAGGGAACACAAATTGTCCACCTCAAGGGAAAAATTGAATAGCTACAACTAAAAGTGTAAATGGTATGGATCTCATTTTAATCAACAACAATCAACTACAGGGCCTTATTAGAATACTAATTTGAAAGGATTATAATCTAACACATTTCCAAGACTGTTAAATGATGTATTCTGTGAGGTTTGGGTATGACAACATTCCATAGACTTTGGAATTTCATTTTTGTGATAAATTCTATTATCTCTACTATCTATGTATAGATTTTCCACATTATGGATCACCTGGAGCCAAGGTTTAATCCAAGGTTTGTTTCCTTAATGATATAAAGTTTCTAGAATTTTACAATTCAAAATATTTTAACAAACATTAAGAACATAGCTTGTGTCCCTCCACACTCCTAAAAAAAGCAGTCATTGTCTTTATGGAACTTGTATTCAAATTAGCAGAATTTCATGCACATAGTTAAGTAATAAACACCAAATGATTTCTGGGTGTATGATATCCCAATGGCAATTAAGCTAAACTCTGGAGGAAGCAAAAGATTCCCAAAAGCAAGAGGTGAAAAAGGAAGACATTCAAAGCAAGGTGACAGCCTTTGCAAAATACCTAGAGTAAAATATCATAAGAGAATGGCAAGCAGAGACTATATGATTGTGAATTGTTTTAAATGCCAAACAGAGGGATGGATATATTATCATTCCAGGTAATGGAGCCATAGAAGCTTCATATCATAAAATCAAACAAGTTTTTGGAAGATTATTTTGGAAGCCATGTGGAATGGATTATGAAGGGAGAACTTTTAAGATGCTGCTTTGGCTACGCCCCGAGAAAGAACTCTGGGAGATGACTAAAAACCATTATATTGAATTCCCAATCCCTATATTTATGCCCATCTGCATTTTTGATTTCCTTCACAAGCTAATTGTACAATATTTCAGAGTCTGATTCTTTTTGTACAGCAAAATAATTAAAAAAAAAAAAAAAAGATGCTGCTTTGGTAATTTAAGTGACTGTGAACTAAATAAATTAGTGTGATAACTATGTAAGTCAAGGGTCCTCAAACTTTTTAAATAGGGGGCCAGTTCACTGTCCCTCAGACTGTTGGAGGGCCGGACTATAGTAAAAACAAAAACTTTGTTTTGTGGGCCTTTAAATAAAGAAACTTCATAGCCCTGGGTGAGGGAGATAATACTCCTCAGCTGCCGCATCTGGCCCGCGGCCATAGTCTGAGGACCCCTGATGTAAGTAAAGACAAAGTAATGGCTACATGACATGTCTTGGAGGAACTAGTACTGGGCAATTATGTATATGAAGTGTAAAGGAGGAGAGGCAAGTTAAGAATAACTCCAATGTTATGAATCTGAATGACTTGAATGTTATTACTTTTGGCAAAATGAGGTATTTATGAGAAAGGATAGATTTAGTGGAAAGATGTTTTGAACATGTTGAGTTTGAGATGCCTTTGGAACATCCAAATGGAGAGATCCAGCAGGTAACTGGTGATGCCAAACTAGAGCTCAGGCAAGAAAATGTGGGGATCACCTGCAGAGTTGGATAAATGTTGAATTCATGGGAAATGATGGAAAGTGTACAAAGTGGAGAGAAGACAGGATAGATTGAGAAGAAGCTGACAGATTGGGAGTAATCCAAAAAGGCAGTAGTTTCAAGAAAATTTAGGGAGAAGAGAAGATCCAAGGGGAAAAAGGGGGAATCAATAGTGTCAAACACTGTATATTTGTACCTCAGAACAGGTTGTCTCTCATAACCGGAACATCCTCCCTTACCACTTCCATTTTATAATTCCTGAAATGAATTCTCCGTTTTTCTTAAAGTTCAAATTAAGTGCTACCTCCTGCATGAAGCCTTTTCTGATCCTTGTCCAACCCCATATCCTCATTTGGAAGCTAGCAGTCCCCCCCTTCCCCCTATCAACAAGTACTTAGTTATTTAGTTGGTATACATTTTGTAAATATTTCCCCCCATTAGAATGTAAACTCCTTGAAGGTATATCATTTCTGTCTTTGTATCCTTTGCACCTAGCACGATGTCTGGCACATGGTAGGGGCTTAATTTACTCTTATTGATTGATTGGTTGAAGAAAGATGAAAGTGGGGAAAAAGGCTACTGATTTAGCAATTAAGACTTTGAAGACAACAGTTTCAATTAAGTGATAGTACTGGAAGCCAGATTACAAGGGTTTGAAAAGTGAGTGAGAGGCGAGGAAGTAGAGGTAGTAAGGGTGGATTGTTTTGATTAGAAGTTTTTCTGTGAAGGGAAAAATAGGGATGGGAGGATCTAGTAAAAAATTTCTTTAAGTATGGAAAAAGTCAAGACATATTTGTAAGCAATAGTAAAGAAGCTAATGGATACAGGAAAAAAAAATGAAGCCAATGGAAGTGATGCTTAATAATAAGCTTTATGTAAAAACAGAAATTTAGAGAATCAGGAAGAATGGATAAAATTAACCAGTCTTTTTTTTAGACTGTCTTTTTGGCTCTTTTAATCCAACTTTCTCATTTTACAGATAAACTAAGACAGGAAATACTTACCCAAGTTTACACAGTTAGTCAGGATAACTTGCCACTTTCTGAGGACAGTCTAGTAGTAGTTAAATTCTACTCTCCAAGTACTAAATATTAAACTAGCTTCTGTATCAGAATCCTCTAATTGATCTTATAGTCTATGCTACTTTTTAAAGTCAGAGCCATATACTTTCTATATCAGAGGGAAGGGGAAATACTTTATAGTTATGAATTTATTATACTCTACAGTCCCAAATTAGTATTTTGGTGTATATGATGTATACAACTCTCATTTTTCAGTGGACTTCACCCCATCCCCCAACTTTTCCTTTCAAAGAGATCTAATTTTAGAGATATATTTAGAGGTAGCAAATACAATGTAGCATTTTAGAAATATGGAAGTAGAGAGGAGAAAGGAATAATTCAGAAAACTTTCCAACTTAAAAATAAAAACAGAAAGATGAGAATAAAGACTTTTTTCCTTCTTGTATATCATACTTCCCTTCTACAATACACTAAATACTACACAGTTCAAATCTAGGCAGAAATGACCTAAGTGAGTTGAAATCTAGTTCTTTTCATTAAAAGGGATAACAAAGAGCCAAATGCACTGCAATTCAAAAGTATCACCTATTGTATCTTTTTTTCCAAAGTCCTAGCTGCTGGAGATATGAACTGGTATCCTGGGCATTACATACCTAATAATTAGACTAGTAAGTCATGCCCTCTGGCAGCATGAAAGATTCTTCTGGTAGAATTTATGATCTGAGAATTTATTACCCTGTATCTTCCCCAGACAATCGCCACGACCAGAGCATCACTTCTACTCTCTAATGCTGTTTTCATGAGTCATAAATGGATGTAGTTACTTGCCTTCCCCAAATATTATTTGTAGGGCATGTTGGCACTTCATAAACAAATCTGAAGCAGATTAAGAGGGCTAATTCCATTGAAGCTACAGCTAAGAAAATACTATGCACAATACCTAAAATCAAGGCATATTTTAAGAAAGAGTCCAGTGTCCTCTTGAGACTCTATTGGGAATGGGACAGATGCTGAATTGGAAAGCAGGCTTTTTGAAGGTTAAAAACAGCAATTCTGTTCCCTCTGAGTCTGGGAGGTATCTACAGGTCCTTTGCAAACAACCCACCATATTTCCCAGAAATCAACTTAGAAGCAAACAGAAAAAAGTTCCTGATGTTGCAATTGATGGAAAAGCTTTTCTAACAAGACAGGTGTTAGATCTTTAGAGGCTCAATTTCCTGTATTTCAGATTCTCCTACATAGCTACAATTGAATCTGACATGAACATTACAGACTACTATTTAGTTTTTTGGTTATATTACTGAAAATACTCCCTGAAAATGATCCTGTTATGATCTTTTTTCTGGGAAAGTTTATTTCTCTAGAGAGGGCTGCATCCTCAGGAGGAATAAAAAAAAGCTAGAAAACAAACTTACCGCATCGGTTTTCCTCTCACAATCCACCGGCAACAACTTCACTAAGACCAAAAAAGAAACAGAAGAAGGGTTAAAAGGGTGGCCAATTGGGAAAATTGAGGAGGCAAGGCCCCCTCCTCAGACTCCACACAAGCAGAACCTGACTGGCCCTAGGGAGACGCCAAGCAACACACTTTCCAGATTAGATATGGTTTTAAACATCCAAAGTCAAATATAACCTTACACATTAGCTAGTAGGGCTTTAGTTATAATAGGCCTGTTATTTTGTACCCTTTAGTTATAAAATTTTTTTCCATCAAGGCTAATAGGACTATGGGTCTGAAACCTTCCTCATGTTCAAAGGGCCTCTCTGCTAAGAGTGTTTCTTGGCATTGTACATAACTATTTATAACACAACCCTCTCAGTTCTAGAAGGCAGATTCCAATCCCCTCATTATACAAGTAAGGAAACTTTACCTTAGATGTTGGATTTCAAACCACTAACTTTATAGAATACAGGGAAACCAAGGTACAAAGAATCAATTGAACTTGGGTCAGGTTCAATTCTCTTGACAGGTCATTCCACTGCTAGTGCCGCCCAATTAGTATATTCCAATCTACAAATGTGAATTTCTGGGTATGCTTTTAGAGCAAACGCCTTCCATTAATTTTTTTTTTCTCTAAATCAAGGTGAACTACAACTTGAATGGGTACCCAAATATTAATTTGTGGCAATAGTTAAGAGACAATTTGAACTTTTTAAAAATTTATTTGAGGAATTTCTTAAGCTTCTCATAAAATAGGAAAGATGGCCTAACCTTGTTTCTGGACATGATCAATATTAATCAGGTAAAACTAATTATCATTCTCTGCAGAGAACATTAAAAGTTGGTAAATTATTTATGCCACTTCAAACTTAAATTTATAAGGAAAAATATATACAATGTCACTTCCTTTTAAGATTAAACTCCAGAGAGAAATATATCAAATTTCTCTATGAAAAAACATACAAATGCTCTATTCATTTTGTGGAAGAAATAAAGAGGTCAATCTACATGACTTCCTTAAGTTTGAATCTGGGTGAAAATATTCCAACAGGGCATCACATACGATAAAGGTCAAAATTTTCTTGGCAATCAGAAACAGTTCAATGAAGGGAAAATAAACTGCTTTTGTGTATATAGAATTATATACAAGTATGAAACAAAGCATAATTGGAAATTTTTTCTGATTCACAGAATTAGAATTTTAAAAAGGGATGAGAGTGGGGAAAAGATATGACAGTAATCAATTATTGTAATCTGAACTGTTAACTCACATTGTTACATACAATTTAATTTATAAAGCGCATTCCTCACAAAAAACTGATAGTATATTTATCCCTACTTTACAGATAGAGGATGAGAAAAGAAAATGATTTGCCCAATCACATGACTAGTAGAAGCCAGAATTCAAATCTACATGCTTCTTCCATAATACCATATTTCACATTTGCCACAGGCTAGCTGTGTGATCTTGGAAAAATCACTCCTCACATCTGGGTGTTTTCTCTTCTATAAATCAAGAAGGTAGGAATAGATGACCTTTATGGCCCATTTAATTCTAGTATCTGATGATTCTAAAGCACTCTTGATTTGAGGCAGATATTATTAACATCCCAGGAACACTGATAGAGCTGAGTTAGTAATATGGCCTAAGAATGAGCCTCTGACTACCTCATTTGGAAGAGATGCTAAGGAGATAGCAGCCTGAGGCTACCAATGAGGCAACAAACACCATACTTGTGATTACTAGAGGGAGAATAGATTAGGGTTTGGGCAAGCTTGTTCTCAGGGAGGACTCTTCACTGAATAGGAAGTGGGGGTACTGGAGAGAAGGAGAATTAAAAGACTGGGGATAATGAAAAGTTATTACTACAAAAAACCCTTTTCTCCATTTAGTAACAGAATTTCATATTCTATTACTAGAACTAGTTTTCCTAATCCCTTAGCTACTCCAGGAGCTCCTGCAGAGGATACCAGGCCTGGAAAGTTTAGAACTGAGGAAGATGAGTCCAGGAAAGAAAGAAAAAAGCCTTAAAAGTCTGGAGGTAGGAATTAGGGTAAAAATTACTAATACATTTTTTTTCTGTCAACAACAGCTAGAAAGATGTCAATAAAGAAAAACTGAGGAGTTGAGAGCCCCATAGACAAGGAAAGAAGATAAATTATGGATCCCCTAATCTTTTCTACAGTGGTTGGTGACAGGGAGAGCTGGGAAGCAGAGATCTATGAAAGTGAGAGTTTGGATCAATGAATGTTTTTTTCCTCTTTCTTCCTCCCCAGCAGTTGGTAGAGAGTAGAATGACCAGTTCTATGAGCCCAGAATTAAGAACTGGGGACAGAAATTATTTCTGAGGACTACAATTTTTCTTGCACCCTCTCTGGAGCTGGCTGGTTATTGGAGCCCTGGCTACAAGAATTGGGAGTAGGAGGTTGAGAATTTAAATGACTGAAAATGAGGAAAGCTGTTTTTGTTCTCTTAACAGGTGGAGGGAAATAAGTGAAGTGTGGAGTTGCAGGCCTGGAGAGAAAAAGGGGCACATTCCCCCGGCCTCTCTAGTTGTTAGTACAGGGGAGATAGGTACCTGGGGTGGGGCAGGGATGCGGGGGAGCTGGGGCAGATAGAATCAGGAGAGATGAGAAACTCTGGGTCAGATTTCTAAAGTGTAAAATAAGAGTTGAACAAGAAGGTTTCAAAGGTTCCTTCCAGTTCTAAGATTCTAAGAACAACCTGTTATGGGTTTAACTGCTGGATTTGGCTCTGGGAGCGAGGTTCAGATGCCAGCTGAGTGTGACTTTGATTAAGTCACTTACCTCCTAAGTTTATACATCTGTCGCAGGAAGGGCCCTTAGAAGGTCCCCCTAGTTTGAACTTTCCCTCTGATAGTGAGGAAACAAGACTCGGGCAGTGAAGTGGTTGTCCCAGGCTCTCGGGGGAGGGGGCAAGTGGCCTAGACAGGCAGAGGCCTGTGGCCCTCGGACCCCCACCCTCCTCTCCCCCTCCCCCCAACTAAAGTGCCTTCCTTCCTTGGACTCAGTTTCCTTATTTGTCAAATGAGGGGATTGGTCGCACAACAGTCTCGGGGCCCCTCCTGCACCAAATCTACAATCCACAATCGATCACTGGAAGGGAAGGGAAGGAGAGGTTGGGCGGGAAAGAAAGGGACTTCCTCCCCCGTCGGCCAGGGTAGGGTGGCCACGTACTGTTCTCCTCCGCCTCCTGTGCTCGGGCAGGGCCCCCCATCTTCACCCACAGGATGCCCAGGAAGACGAGCAAAAGCGCCAGGCTAGCCCAGCACAGAAGGCGCGACAGCCAGCGCTCCAGCCGCCGCCCCGCCTCGGGCCGGGAGCGGGACCGGGGTCGGGGGCCCCCGTACGCAGCCGGGCTGCGGGCCGAGGCCGGGGCCCACCAGCGGCAAGGACCGGGGCTCGGGGCAGGCGGCTCGTCCTCCTCGGAACTGTCCCGTTCCCGGATCAGGCGCCAAGAGGAAGTGCTGCGGGTCCCGGAGGTTAAGTGGTGGATGCTTGGGCGGCCCCCGGCCCAGGGTGAGGAGGAAGAGGCGGCAGCGGCCCCGACTCCCAGGCGAGTCCCTGGCCCCAGGCCCAGGCCCGGGCGCGCCGTCTCAGGCCGCAGCAGCCCCGTGCCGGGCCTCGCGCGCAGCCGGGCCTCGCCTCGCAGCCGCTGCAGTTTGTTGAGGTAGACGTCTCGGGTGGTGTCGGTGATGGGCCCGGGCTCGAAGCCCAGGGCCTGCAGCTCCCGCCGCAGCTCAAGGTCCGACCGCGCGGCCATAGCCGTGCCGCCACCGCCGCCGCACCCGCGAGCCCACCCCCGGAACTGCTCCCGCAGCTGCTGGAGCCCGAGCCGGGCCCGGGCGGGGAGGGGCGGGGCGGCCCGCGGAGGCAGCCATGCTGGGAAGGTCGGCCGTCATGTTGGGGGCGGTCCTAACAAGGCGGGGGGGAGGGGGAGGAAGGGAGACGGACCGCCATGTTGAGAAGGTCTAGTGGAACTTGGGTATTCGAGGAGCGTTTCGTCACAGGTGGCTGCCATGTTGTGGAGGTCCTCATCCTGGTACGGGAGGAACTACCATATTGGGGAGGTCGGCGACGCTTTGGAGAGTCACCGCACTGTGATCAAAGAATTTAGGCCCGGACCAACCAGCTCCTTGCACACTTGAGAAAATAGGTTCAAGTGCTTGTCCAAGGCCACACAGCCAGTAAGTGGCGGAGCTGGAGACTTCGGGTTCAGGTCCGGGACTGTCAGCGCCCAGCCGTGCAGAATGTGCCTGGGGGGCAGGTTGCACCCCCGCCCCCCCTTTCCTACCAGGAGCCCGCGGACCTTGCTCTTTAGCCCGTGCCCAAACTTCTGGCGGTACTGTTAGGGCGGTTCCTAGGGCGTGGTTCTCCGGCTTCCGTTGTCAGCTTTCAAATCCATCCCACCAGTCAGCCAGCCATCAGCTGCCGCTAAATCCTCCCACCCTGGCGTGAGGTGACTCCACAATACGGCAGCTCCAGAGAAAATCCTGCACTTTCTTGCTCCGGAGAGGCTCCTCACGGCCCTGGGAAGGGCATCTGTCCTCTGTGGCTCATAGAACCAGAGACTTAGAGCATCCAGTAACGCCCCTCATTTCACCAATAAAAAAACAAAACAAGCAAAGGGGAAAAAAAAAGGATCCTTTGCTTCTATTCAGTGTTTTGCCCAAGTCAATCAATAATTGGTAAAGCAAAGACTTGCATAAAAGCTTCTTCTTTTTTTTCTTTTTTTAATTAAAGCCTTTTATTTAAAAATTTAAATATATTAATATTAATTAAATATATTTAAAATAAGGTTTTTTTGCTTCTAAATCAAAACTTGCAGCATTCTCTATAAAATTAGAGATGAGGATTAGGTGACCCTTTAAGACCCCTTTTGGGATTAAAATCCTGTCATCCAGTTCTCCTTCCTCTTCATTCCACTCAGCTAGCGGAGATGCTTTATGTCCCTGCTATTTTGTGTACCACAAGGGGACTCCAACACTGGTCACAATTGCAGAGAAAATTATAGTCTTACCGCTGGTCAGGCTTCTTTTGTTAGCTTCCAAATCTCCCCTGACTTAGCTGTTGCCATGGGGTGTGATTTCTTCTCTCACCAAGGGTTGTTTTCCTTTTCTCCACCTGTGTTTGTATGGAGTGCCATGAATTTGATATAGTGATTGCCTAACAAATATACCCCATAATAGTATTTTATTTCCTTTCAAAGCACTGTTTGCATGACAAATGAGTGGGTAACATTTATGTAGTTCTTTGAAGCCACGCAGTTCAGTGTATAAAGAATGAGCTTTTGGGGCATCGTACTAGCCTTGTGTATTATAAGGGCATGAGACCGATGGCTTGGCAAAATGAGGGTGTCTGTCATGAGATAAGCTTTCAGGAAATAAATAAATAAACATACTGAACCTGAGTTACTCCCATAAGGCATACAATGCTTTTTTGCATTTGAGGATGCTGATTTGTACAGCCACAGTCCAAGAGATATATATCTGAAGTCCTTTCTGTACTGACTATAAAGATTCCTTTACTGACAAGAGCCCTGTAGTTACTACAGGTGGTCCTGATAACTTTTTCATCATATATGACTTTGCAACTTTTCTCTCCAGATGAGTGTATCCCCAATCCACCATTTGCTTCTGCTGCTAATATTTCTTGCCAGATACTCATGGCTCTGCTCCATTGTTTCAGATTTTATTTTGTCATATAGCACAATTCAAGCTAAAAAATTATTAAACACATGTGAAGTATGGTGCTGGGACTGGGAAATACATAAATAGATAGATTGCAAATTTCATTTAAGGAGCTTAGATTCTATCTGGGGGACAGGGGAAGGTATGTACCCAAATAATTATGATGGTGGGATCATAGGGTCATAGACTTAGAATTAGGTCAGCTAAGTGTCGGTTTTCTTCCCCTGCCCTGCGTCCTCCATGAGTAAACTCAGAGTCTTTGAAATTTAATGATCTTCTTAACGTCAGGGGTAAATATGGTAGAATTTGAATCTTTGATTCCAAAATCAGTGCACTTTTTATGGGATAGTTAGATAAGTACAAAGGACTAGTCTTATAAAAATTCTATAGGAAATTTGAGAAAATTTGAGCTATCATTTCTACCTGGGCATATCAGAGAAAGCTTCAGGGAGGAGGTGGTATAATTAAGATGAACCTTGAATGAAGGGAAGGACTTTAACAGATAGAAAAGCTTTGCATGAGTAGGAGGGTCATTGAGATAGAACAGTATGTAAAATAGAGAAGACTGGAGAGTCATGTCCTTTGAATGGATTTCTTGGGCTTACAGATTTAGAACTAGAAGGGACCTCAGAAGCTCCTAGTTCAGCCCTCTCATTTTACAAATGAGGAAACGGAGGCCCAGGGAAATTGAATGTCTTTCTTGAAGTCACAAAGTGGTAAGAATCAGAGGCAGGATTTCAACCCAGGTCCTCAGAATTTGGAGCCATTTTTCTTTTTCTGACATCACACTGTTTCCCAATGTCCATAAAAGGGAGAAAATATGAGATAAAACTGGAAAAAAAAAAAAAAAAAGAAAAAACTTGGAGCTAGCTTGAAGAGGCCCTTGATGCCAGCATCAGGATTTTATATTTTATTCAGCAGATGTTGAGGGCCATAATACTGAGGACCATGATTGTTAAGAAACAGGTCAATTCTCCGAGAGCCTCCACAGTTGTGGATCATAACATCTGAAGGAGCTGCAGGGCAGCCTTTGATGACACAGGTGTTGCTTGTGGATTGGGAATGAGATAAATTGGAGGCAGAAGGAAGAGGAGAGAGAACAGCAACTGCTGTATCATCCTCTCACAAGAGGAGATCCATTCTGTAGGTTTGGATTGGATTTCCAGCAGCCACTGTCAGGTGGCTCCAGTGTATTCCAACACATGATTACAGTGGTACATTTGTAAATTTTCTGGGGTAGCTATATGAAATAGATTGAAGAGACACAATCCAGGAGACAAAGTTGAAAACTCAACCATTTTGGAGGTTCTCAGGGCCTGAACTACGATGGTGACAATGTGAAAGGGAAGGAAGGACTGAGATAGGAGAGAGAACGTAGGGGTAGAATCAAAAGGATGTGGTAATGTTCAAGTATATGGGGTGAGAGAGATAGAAGAATCAAAGGTTATAACCCTGGGATGCTGGGAATATGGTACAATTACAAAAGATAGAGAAATTGGGGAGGGTCACTGTCTTGTGAAACTTAACAGACGCAAAAAAAAGTACTTCTTAACATATATTAGTTCTCTTAGAGGACCCAAATGGTCAATCTACCATTTCACTGTCTTTGCATAAAAGCTTCTTCTTTTTTCTTTTTTAAATTAAAGCCTTTTATTTTCAAACATATGCATGGATAATTTTTCAGCATTAACCCTTGAAAAACCTTGTGTTCCAATTTTATCCCCTCACCCCAACCCACTCCCCTAGTCAATATATGTTTAAAATGGTAAAAATATATGTTAAATCCAGTATATGCATACATATTTATGCAATTATCTTGCTGCACAAGAAAAATCAAATCAAAAAGGGAAATAATGAGAAAGAAAACACGATGCAAGCAAACAATAACTAAAAGAGTGAAAATGCTATGTTGTGATCCACACTCAGTTCCCACAGTCCTCTCTCTGGGTGTAGATGACTGTCTTCATAAGATCATTGGAACTGTCCTGAATCATCTCATTGCTGAGAAGAGCCATGTCCATTAGAACTGATCATTGTATAGCCTTGGTGTGTACAGTGATCTCCTGGTTCTGCTCATTCCTGGTTCTGCTACTAAAAAAGGGCTGCCATAAACATTTTTGCACATGTGGGACCCTTTCTGTCCTTTTTGATATCTTTGGGATATAAGCCCAGTAGAAACACTGCTGGATGTGCACATTTTGATAGCTCTTTGGGCATAGTTCCAAATTGCTCTCCAGAATGGTTGGATCCATTCATAATTCTACTAACAATGTATTAGTGTTTCACTTTTCCCAGATCCCTTCAACATTTGTCATCTTTTCCTGTCATCTTAGTCAATCTGAGGTAGTGGTACCTCAGAGTTGTCTTAATTTGCATTTCTCTGATCAATATTGATTTAAAGCACCTTTTCATATGAGTAGAAATGGTTTTAACTTTTTCATCTGAAAATTGTTCATATCCTTTGACCATTTATCAATTGGAGAATGGCTTGATTTCTTATAAGTTAGAGTCAATACTCTATATATTTTGGAAATGAGGCCTTTATCAGAACTTTTGACTTAAAATATTTTCTCAGTTTATTGCTTCCCTTCTAATCTTGTTTACATTAGTTTTGTTTGTACCAAAACTTTTTTTTTACTTAATATAATTAAAATGATCTATTTTGTGTTCAATAATGAACTCCAGTTCTTCTTTGGCTACAAATTCCTTCCTTCTCCACAGATCTTAGAAGTAAACTATCCTTTGTTCTTCTAATTTGTTTATAATTGGATAAAAGCTTCTTTTGAGGTATAGAATATATTTACATTTCCCACATGATATCAATAACAATTTGTGTATTAGAAAAGAAAAGTCTGATACTTCTTGTCTGCTTCTTTGGGATTTTATTCATGATTAGATTTTGTTAAATTATAGAGTACAGATTTTGGGCAATTACTCTTTGCTTTTAATTTTTCAATTTCATGATAGATCTACATAGCTCAATAATTTTAAAATCAGTATCAATATAGTTACTAAGAAAATATCTAATCATCTTTATCTTCTAACTTGGAGTTTAGGTGTTCCCATAATTAGCTGAGGTTCCTGAGTAAAGGGTATTTCAAAGGAATGTAGAATAATGTGTAATTGCCTTTTAATTACAATTTAGACATATAGACAGTGATTCCATTCCATTTAGCTAAAAAAAACAGAAGAAAAAGTGCTGGAGAAAGTTGATGCTGGTAAAGAATAACAGTTTATCCCAGGAAGCCATTGGGGTCAGTGTGTATGTCCTCAACTGATCCTGGCTGGTTTCTTATTAAGTTACCTTCTTGTTTTAAGTCTTATCTGTTTCTCTCCATCTGTTGAGTAAAAATATGATCATTTTCTTTTGGATGATTTCACAGGTTTGTTTTCTTCTTCTTTCTTATCTTTCAGCTCTGCATAGGTCCTATGAGTAATCCCGTCTGCTGTCCTGAAACTGGATGAGCTTGTGGCTGAAAGGAATTATTTGAGTTGATTGTGGGAAATCGAACAGTAACAGGAAGAGGTAAAAGAGAACAGAGAAAAACCGACACATCTGAACAGCCGACTGGCACACTGTGCATACAAATGCAGGTTGTAGCCTGTTTTCTGTTTCAATTCATTACAGAGGAACACATCAGAGGCAGGCAGCATGAGGACCAGGGACACAGAAGGCCAAAATTGTTGTCTTTCTCATGGTGCTAGCCACTGGAATAAAGCATTCACACACTTTCAAGATACTGTGGACTCCAAACAGATTCTTCCTATAAAATATACACCATCTGGGGAGAATTTTATTAGGTGATCCAAATTCCTCTGGGGTTTACTATTTTCATGTTGCAATTCTACCCCCAAGAAATTGGGGAAAAAATCCCTTTGAGTGGATATCGACATAATAGATACAGAAATGAGCTCCCTCTACTGGTAATGGAGTGGGTACAACACTTGAGGCTGCTGAAATCTGTTGCCTTCAATGATGGTGTAGAATCTCTGACAGAGAAGACAGACACAGGGGCCAGCTTGTTCCCTGCTTCTGGATGGAAGAAGTTGGGATGGGGGAAAAAAATCAATGTTTTCCAAATGAAAAGAGTCAGAAAACATTTTGTTTTAGAACTTCTTGGAGTGTGTTACAGATAATGGAGTGAATCAGGGCCAGGGAACTCAGAAGAATGATGAAAAGTATTGGATTCATTCTTTCCCAAGTACTTCCTTTATGAGCTCCTATGCCCCTTTCCCCTTCCCCCCACCTCATCTCCTTAGCAGCACTCCTTTCCCACATGTTAGTGGGTATCATCAAGCCTTTGGCAACATTTCCTGGGAGCCTGCAGCTGGGCTGACACTGATCAGTATGTACATTGGAAATGTGTTTGTGAACGCGCAGTATATTAAGTTAGCATTCAGTTCTGGATATCATATGAGGCTTTGTTTGTCCTTTAGAAAACTATTCATGGAGACACCAAGAAAACAAGTGGAATTCCTTAAGAATTCCATCTAAAATGTTATCCTCTTATTCCAGGATCTATTCCATATTGTATGTGCCAAGACCCAGGCTAAAATCAGATTGGATAGGTAGTAGATTCATTGTGTTTCATTGCTAGGTGACCTATGGAGTGAGAATACGGCAGTTCTTATAAGGCCCCAGTCTATAAATAAATGAACATTCATTCATACTAAATTAAATCAGAATTACATTTCTTGCCCAGTTTTGTTAAGAAGGCAGAAATAATTGGGTTAGCTGTATGATTTTGCTGTTGATGCTGTATCACATGGAGTCACATGGTGCTAATGATAACAATGACAGGAATTTTTACTTTGCTGGTGCCTTTTATTCTAAGATCTCAAAGCAAATATTACCACTTTGCTTTTTCAGATACTTGTTGGGTCTCAGAGGCTTGCATATGATTAGATAAATATTCAACAGTAGATACCTCCCTCTCATTGAAACTGCTCTTTCTCTTCAGAAAACAGAACTGGGCTAGACTCTAATCTTATCTACTGATAAGTAGCTAAGATTGAGTAAACATGTGCAAAAATGTTTGTGGCAGTCCTTTTTGTAGTGGCAAGAAACTGGAAACTGAGTGGATGCCCATCAGTTGGAGAATGGCTGAATAGTTATGGTATATGTATAGAATATATATGTTATAGAATATTATTTTTCTATAAAAAATGATGGATAATTTTAGATAGATGATATTTGAGAGGCCTGGGGAGACTTACATGAACTGATATTAAGTGAAATGAGCAAAACCAGGAGATCATTGTACATGGCAACAAGAAGATTATATAATAATCAATTTTGATGGACATGACTCTTTCTAACAATGAGATGATTCAGATCAGTTCCAATAATCTTGTGTTGAAGAGAGTCATCTACATCCAGAGAGAGGACTATGGGAACTGAGTATAGATCACAGCATAGCATTTTCATTCTTTCTGTTGATGTTTGGTTGCTTTTTGTTTCTTTCTTTTTTCTCCCTTCTTGATCCGATTTTTCTTGTACAGCAAGATAATTGTATAAATATGTAGACATATATTGGATTTAACATATATTTTAGCATATTTAACACGTAGTGGATTACCTGCCATCTAGGAGAAGGGGTGGGGGGGAGGAGGGGAAAATTTGGAACACAAGGTTTTGCAAGGGTCAGTGTTGAAAAATTACCCATGCATATGTTTTGTAAAGAAAAAGCTTTAATAAAAATTTTTAAAAGATGGGTAAGTTATTTCCTCTTTTTGGATCTTATTGTCTTCTGTAATATGAGGGGCTTGGACATTTCTGAGACCTCTCCAGACTCTAACACTCTATGATTCTTTGTTAACATTTTTAGAAAATCAACAAAATCTTAGTTGTATTGTGGTAAATTATATACAATTTGAAATCACCTCTCTCAGTATTTTGTTTTTTAATGAGACCAGGACTTACCCCATGGAAATAAAAGAATTTCAAATAAAAACACCATTTCCTTAAACTTCACATTTTATTCATTAAAGTAAGATTTGTTTTGGATTGTCTATTTTCTTCTTGAATTGAAATCCAGGAGTGAGTGAGGCACCTGTTCATGGCTTCATTGTTGAATTTCTAGAACAAGAGATTTTGTCCACATTTTTCTGTGGCAGAGTCCATCAGTTCACTGCAGAGTGAACCAAGAGATGTTTGTCAACTCTTCTGTCAGCCTGTTGTAGGAGAAAAAAAATCTTAAAACATTAAAAAACAAACAAACAAAAAACAAAAACAGGAGGAAGATATGGCAGCCTCCAAGTTTAGTTAAAAGTATAGGAACTAGGGTTCAGGAGTAGCCATCTAAGCTGGCCCTCTCCAATGTCTTTATAGCATCGGGGAAATCATTCAGCCTCTCAGTTTCTCCAATTCTAACCAGGCTTCCTTTCTTTTTACTGGGCCTGTGAAAATTCATTAGTCAAATGATATTTGAAACTTTAACCCAAACAGTTCCCTGAACTTCTGTAAAATCAAACTGAATCCAAAGTTTTGATTTTCAGAATAGCTGAGATAATGCAGATTTTCCCATCAAAATTCAGGCAACAGTTGAACCTCTGGGAAATCACCTGGACCTGATTTTGTTTAGTTTAAAGAAAAGAAAAATGGTTGAACTAGAGGGAGGGTTATGAGGCTGGTACGTTCATTTTTGGTTCATCCTCTCTTGCCTATCTCCCCCTTCCTAGCAGAAAGGTACAAAAATGGGGACAGAGACATGAAAGTCTGGGCCCTAGTCCTTGGGGGCTTGAGAATCCTGTTTGAGCAACTGTCAGCAGCAATCATTTGCTTGCAGTGGCCTGTTATTAGGCTCCCCTCGGAGATGAGGGTGCACGGGCAGGAGGAAGACAGCTTAATGTTCTTAAGTGTAAAGCAGAAAAACAAATTGCAGTCCTTAAGCAGAGCAAACCCAGCTCAGCTGGTGCTTCTGGAATGTAAATACCCGAGCAGGCTTGACGGGGAGGAGGCGGAGGAGCGGGAGGACAGGAGGACAGGAACTGAGACTGGGAAACTCAGAATCCTTACCATTCTGGGTGGACAGCAGCACCTCAGTCAGCAGCTCTTCCAGGACGCCCTGATATTTTTCCAGCTGCCTGGAGTTCATCCTTATTCCAATTTCTACAGGAGCAGTCAGCTGTGAAATAAGGCAGAGTTAACAAGAAAGGAATATGCACAGAGAAAGTGGTTAACCCCTGGGTGCCTTACATGGAGAAGAAGGGATTGGCTCTAGGGGACTAGGCGTATCTTCCTCCTTTACCTAGGGACTTTCTGTTTGACTGCTGCCTGCTTCATGGTCGCCTTGCTTTCTGTAGCCATGGGGAGAACTAGGAATTGAAGAATCCCTTTGGGGCTATATTTTTAAACTAGGGTACCAGACTCACTGGCACACTGCCTAGGGGTACAGCAGAGAAACTACTGTTGATTTTACTAACAGGAAAAACAAACCTCCTTTGGTGGCAGACAAGTCGTGTGTGTGTGTGTGTGTGTGTGTGTGTGTGTATGCACATGTTCCAGCTTCTCCACCTCCTATCAGGGAAGGGAGTTGAATCTGGAGGGAGCTGAAGCTTGAGTTTCCCTCAGAGATTCAATATGAGCTCTATGAACTTATTTGGGGAGAGGCTGTGCTCTCAAGAGGCCTAGAAAATAGGAGAGACACAGTCTAGGAGGATCACACAAATGGAACCCTTGCAGGCCCTTGGCTTAGGAGTGATCAGAAGTGAGACAAACAGGATTAAAGCAGAAAGGCTGATGTGCAAATCTAGCCCAAACAGCAGACAACAGCAGGGAGGATGATACAGAAAGGAGAGGGCTAGCCTCTAAGTCAGGGTTGTAATGGACTCCAACTTGCAGAACTTTAAAATGCCATAACTGGAAGGGAATTTAGAATGTGTTGCATGTGGAAGGGATCTTGGATACCATTTAGTTCAACCCAATCATTTTATAAGTAAATTGAGGCCCAGAGAAATATGAAATGAAAGAATTTGTGAGTAGGGTACCTGGGCAAAAGACTTATATTTTTCTATGATTTGTATGGATCTGGACTGGTCTGGTTTAAATCATGGAATCTCAGTGTTGGAAGGAGCCTCAGAGAGCACCTATCTCTTTCAACCTCCTAATTTTACAGAAGATCAAATAGACATTGAGAGAAGGAGTGACTTGCCTGAGGTAATACAACAAATTAGTGCCAGGGGTAGGACCAGAGACCAGGTCCCTTACAACTCTAAAAGGCTGTGATTCTTTGATTCTACCGAATTTATAGCCCTTCCTGTTTCATTGTGAGCAAGATACTAACCTTCTCTGGGCTCCAGTTTTATCACATATAAAATGAAGGCGTAGTACTTAATAGCCTCTAAGTTCCAGCTCTGAAGGACTGTGAGTTGGTACCTCAAGCATAAAGTCCTCGGCTAGGAGAATAATGCCTCTCTGACTGACTCAGGTAGTTAGTTAGTTTGTACCCCAAAGCCAAATTTCTATCCTTCCCAATTGTTGTCAGCATCAATCAGTCTTTCCCAACTTGGAGATCCATCCCTTCTGATGAACTGGGCTGATCTCTTGGGTCTGATCCTTACCTTGATCATTTTATTCTCTTCCTCATTCTTAAAGTTCACAGAAACCACAGGATCCCCCTCTTCTGATCTCTGCTGCACACTCAGAGATTTCTTTTGCCCTTTATCCCTTTCCTTCTCCTGGAGGAGGCACAACAGAGCATAGTGATAGTTTCATCCCTCCTTACCTGTAACCCCTCTCTGCATCCTCTCATATCTAATCACTAACAGCCCAGTGGCTACCTCTAGCAAAACTTTCTTTTGGGTTGTTGCAGAAGGAATTCTCAGATGGGGGCCAAACACCTCCCTATCCCACCACCCATCTTGGGGAGGGGGAGGGACAATCACAAAATCCAGCTGTTCAGAAATAGTCCTTGGGATTGAGCAGTCAAGAGCTGCCGGAACACCGTTCACTTCTACTTAATGCATTGCACTCTGATTGTTGTTGTTAATTAATTTAAAATGCTTAAAATAATTGTCACCCTTCATGCATGTTAAATAGAAAAAAAACCCCGTGTTTTGAGTGAGGAGCCTATAAAGGAGAAAAAGCAGCCTGTGTGGGAACTGAAGGGAGGGGTGGCCTATGTGTGCCGAGTCCCTGGGAGGTGATTTATAAGAGCCAAGACAGAGAGATGAATTATGGAGGAAGGAGATTGCAGATTCTTCATAAAATTCCCCGCGCCTTGCAATTATGAGGAGAAAAACCATAGAGCAGATTAATGTAAAGTGTCCTTTAGTTGCCGTTTTGCTATTTTATGTTCTACTGAGTTTGACTGTTTCAGTTCAGCTCCAAATCTTGCATGTTGTCCTTCTCCCAAGGTCCCCGAGCATTGTAGATCAGATACATCCCAGCCTTTTATAATTCCTTTGGTTTCTCTAATGACATTCTTAGGATTTCTCTCTAGACATGTCTTCAGATGTGACGATTCCAATGCAATTGATCCACTTTTCAGTACAGTAAGTGAACATTTGTTGCGACAGCGTCTTAAAGAAGCCATCAGAGCTCCTCCTTGCCGACTTCCTTCCTCCCTAAAAGCAGGGCTTTGAATGCCACCTCAAAGAACTGCTGTTTCATCTGGGACCCACAGAATGTCCCCCCTTTCTATCTGCTTATACCTTCCATGTCACACATGCCACAAGGGAGATTCGGGCGAGGAGAAGGCCTCTGTGGCAACAGTGATTTTGTGTTTCTCTTTTTGTATTGGAGCTTCAGGCTCAGTAAGGAAGAAAGCCAGGGACATGGAGAGGAAAATGGGCTATGTTATGTGACTTTCCATCATCTCCTTAGGCTGCCAGATGAGGGGTTCACAAAAAACTGCCTACACATGTCACCAAACAGGATCTTGAGCCAAAAGATGGGGGAAATAGGAGGAAATAGTACACAAGAGACAGTTTGCTCTCTTAGGCCCTGGGCTTAGACTCAGGAGACTACACTAAGAAGATCCTGACTCTGCTACTGATTACTTATATATTGCATCTGGCATGTAACTTGTGATACAAGTAGATCAGTGGCTCTGAATTCAGAAGACTTGATGTCAAATCCCACTTCTGAGATGTTAATACTTATTAATTACATTGTTTCCCTCACACTGTTGTATATAAATCTTGCTTTGTCCTCTATCCTCTTTTAAAATTTGGGCCTGTGACTTTTATCAATATAGGTAACTCTCCTCATGGAAATTGCATTCTCTAATTCATTTTATGCACTCTTCAGTAATTTAAGTCTTCAAGAGCTGGCAGGGGCACAGGGAATGAGAAGGAGATTGCTCATTTGTGTCAAACAGAGAACTTGACCTCAGAGCTTCTGATTCCAATCTATCAAGTAGGCCATAACACCTCTTGAAATCTTTAAAATGTTCTATAAATACATGTTGCTCTTGTCATGTATCATATCTCTTCCTAGTCTAGAATGCCACTCCTCTTTCTTGTTTACCTGCCCATGTATGTTCTGCTTCCTGCTACTTTGTGGATGAACTCTCCATCTTATGAACTCTTTTTTAAAATTAGCTTTTTAAAATTAAAATTTAAAATTAGCTTAAAAATTAAAATTTTTAAAATTTAAAATTAATTTTAAAATTAAAATTAGAAATTTATTTTTCAAAATACATGCAAAGATAGTTTTCAGCATTCATCCTTGCAAAACCTTGTGTTCCAAATTTTTCTCCATCCCTCTATTCCCCCCTCCTCTAGACTTCAAGTAATCCAGTCATGCTATGAACTCTTACAGTCCTTACTAGATGTGCTGCCACTGTCTTGGAATTTATGACACACTGCCACCAGCTTGCATATTGTCACTTAGCATTTTCTTGAATTTTTTGTCTTGCCTCCCCAGGTGAATTGTAAGCTTCTTGAGGGCAGGAACTTTGTCCTGTGTTTCTCTGTATCATTCTACAGGGCCACACATATACTAGATGCTCAGAAAAATGGTGGCTAAGTTATTTACCTTTTACTCCAGAGGAGGGCTAGAGACAGAAGAAGGTGCAAAAATCACATTGATTATACCTTATCAGCAACACTAGTTCAAAATTTAGTCCACAATTCTGGGTCAAAATAAATTTTGGGGTGATCTGTTATATTCATTCATGTTCTTTTTCCCTCTTACTGTCATGAGCAATTCAAAGAAGGTGACACAGAAATATCTTTGCTGTATATAGGAAAGAACAGAGGTGTGCTAGAGCCAACTCTTACTAGCTCAAGAAAGTCAATTGTTAAATTTTCAGTGTTACTATTTACCACTTAGAAAATGCTCTCAGTCTGGGCTTGATTTATTGTTCTGTTGATTGGCTAGACTTGTCAAGACTTAGAACTTGGGGGAGAAAATGTTAATTATAAAGATTTAACTTAAAAGTGTGTCAAGCATACTTCTTTTCTCCTTCCAGCCTCTTAGAAGCTGTTGTTAAATATTTACTAATATGTCAGTGAGGAGGCTAACAACCTCTGAACCTTCAGTAAGAGCTAAAAATGGCCTTCACTAGACCAAGGGAAATGAGCAGAAAACCACTTACCTGCATTCTCTGGACATCACTATAGGTAAAAATGGGGACAAACCCTTCTGTCTGGGCAGCAAGCATGGTTGCAATGTACATCACAAGCATAGTGGCTACAATCTTGCTGGACATCATCCTGGAAACTAGAAACAATAAAGGGAACTGGTTATTATAAAAGTGGGGAGTGGCCCTGAGGAATCATTATAGCTCATTTACAATTTACACTGTATTCCTCACAACTACTCTTTGAGCTAAATAGTACAAAATGTTAATTTATGCTCCTTTTACAGATGGGAAAGTGAGATTCAGTGAGATGAAAAGACTTACTCATAGGTTCACAAATTAAGAGTTCAGGGACCTAAGAGAGCACTAGTTTAATTTTTATAAGTGAAGGAACAGGTCCTGAGAGGTTGAGTGACTAATCCACGGTCACATTGTGAATAGGTGGCAGAATTATAACCTGGATTTTTTGATGCATAAATTCAGCACTTTTCCTGTGACACCACCCAGCTTTTGTGAGTGGTATTGAAGGATCCGTGGATGAAGAAGCAGATAATCTGGATTCCATCCCCATTCCCTCCCTAGTTGTGTGATCTTGTCCAAGTCACCTCCCTTTGTTGGATCTCAACTGCCTCATTTAAAAAAGGATAGTATTTTACCTGCCTCCAGATATGGTACTGTATTCTATTCCAACTTTCAAATCTATGAAAATCATTCAAAGACCTTGGAGATGTGGGGTTCGTGAAAAATTTGACAAGAGTTAAAAAGTATCAAATATTCCACCAAAAATTTAATCCTTTATATAAAACAAAACAAGCTTATCTATCTCCTTAGTATGCAAATTTGTTTTTGCTTTTAAACATGGTAAAATTATATGTAAACCAAAGAATTGCTTTCAAATAAATTTTTTATGATTTATTATTGGTAAATCAGTTTGATTTGTATACTTATTTTGTATACCTATATATCCAGAATTACGTAAAAAATTTTCAGGTCAAAAGGGGTTGTGAATTGAAAAAGTTTAAGAAGTCTTAGATCAATTCTATTTTCAAGCCCTCAATTAGCTTCTGTGCTATATGAAGGGGTTGAACTAGACAATTTCTAAGATCTTTGTTCTAATGTTCAGGGATTTAATCTATTGAATTA
Source organism: Sarcophilus harrisii (assembly GCF_902635505.1). Taxonomy (NCBI): domain Eukaryota; kingdom Metazoa; phylum Chordata; class Mammalia; order Dasyuromorphia; family Dasyuridae; genus Sarcophilus; species Sarcophilus harrisii. The sequence goes on along the minus strand of NC_045429.1, from coordinate 283,583,718 downwards.
AGAATAGATGGATTTCATCTTCTTCAGAGAATTTCGACCTCCCTCTGATTTCTATAAATCCTTATGATAAACCAGCCTGTGCTGAGCAACACTCCTGAGCTCAGCCTGTATCAGATTAAAATGTAATTGAGAAATATTTAACAAAATAAATAAAAACATAATAAAAGATAGATATGTTAATTTATGTTCTTCTAAGTCAGTATGAGGTCTGAAGAGATGTATGGTTTAGTGGCCTTGTTTCTCTATCTGAATTCTATTCTGATACACTGTTGTGGAAACCCCCTCACTCGACAAGTATTTTCTTTGCCCAGCCTCTATTCTGCACCATTAAAGCAGGAGAATGTACTAGATGACCCTTGAGACTCTTCCAGGTTTTAAGATTCTCTCTATTGAGCCAACATTTGCTGTCAGATGGTACAGGCTGTGTGAAGGCTCAGTGGGCATTAGGAGGAAATGACCCACAGCCCAGGGCAAACATCTGCCTGACACATGAAAGATCCAGATGGAATTGACAGCAGTGATTCCCTCCAGAGAGAAAATTCAGAGGGTTCCCCCGGGCTCACTCAGATGGATGCTAAGGGATGCTGTCCAGAGCAGCATTCAAGAGTCCAGGGTGGGAAACTCTTCTGCTTTAGGGTGGGATGCAAAAGCATTGGAGCCAAAATGAACCTTTTTTAGTATGTGCATTTCTGAGCCTCTGTTTGGCAATTATCCAGAAACAGCAATGCTGCTAAAACTTCCCTTCAAGCAACATGGACTGATATAGTTCTACCTGAGCTGTGGGGAGAGATCCTCTCTAGGCTGAAGATACTCCCTATTGCTAATAAAGAAATTATGACTCCACTGGGAATGATAAACTCCCTTGCACTGTAGGTTGACAGGGCTATGGTAATGGAGGTAAGTTGTTGGGGTCCATGACTTTGCCTGCAGATGCTTTTATTGCTAGAGTGGGGATGAGAGCAAAGAGAGATAATTGGGAGGAGGTCTATCAGACCTACAATATTCAGGAAGGTCCTGCAAGCTACATAGCCTTACTGGAGTGTTTCCTAAGTTAATTGTTTACATTGACATAGCACTTTGTATGTAGTTATCTTGGATCACATTCATAATTCCATTACAATCCTGCAAGATCATCAGTGATGGTCTACTTTTGTAGACTGACATTGGGCAAATGGTCTGCTCAGGAAGGAGAAGCAACATGATACAGTGATATGCTGACTTGGTGGAATCAAAAGCCTTGAGTTTGTATCCTATAACTGTATGATCTTGGACAAGTCACTTCTCTGATTCTCATTTTCTTTATATACAAAATGGGGTACTACCTATTTGACTAGTTATCATGGGTAAAACTCTTTGTAAAATATTAGAACTATATAAATTGTAAATAAATATAAAACTAGACAAATGTGAGTCACTATTGTTATTATTATTACTATCATTACTCAAAGACAAGTTAGTGAGAGTTAGGATTTGATAGATCTGGTTTCCACTATAGAATATTTCCTCTTTTGTCTTTCCCAAGCAGAGGTGGGGACAAACCTGATGAACTATTTACTGGGAAGGTGTTTGGTACAAAATCCCTGAGCTCTATGAATTTATAGAGTCTAATCTCAATAATTTCCCTAAGTAGCCCTGTTATCAGCAATTAGCTACATTATATAGCAGCAATCAGGTATCAGAAAGGTATTATATTATCTTTATTATATATTATAACATATATATCATTAATAATATATAATAACAATAATAATATAATATATTATAATATTATCTTTCATCACCATGATGACTTGAAGCACAAGAGTTGGTAGTGGCAGGAGTAGGGAGCAAGGTAGGGGGAAGTAAATCTTTGAGGCAGCCTTGGTACAGAAGAGGAGTAATTACAGTACATCTAAGATTATCTCTCTTTCCCTGACCATTATATCTAAGGTCAGTTCTCTCCCTCTGGTTATACCAGATAAGGAACTTTCAATAAACTGGACCCTGACCTATCTGCATTGGCTCCAAGTTCCTGTGTAATCTAGCTTGGATTATAATGAAAAGCTTTGCATCTTTCTATGCTGTCTATACTGGTATCCAAGGCTTTTCCTTACATTCAAAAGAATTTTGTTTTTGTTAAGAATTTTGTTTCTTAATCTTGGTCTGATAGTTCATAAATTTGGAACCCATCTCTAAAGTGTCTAGACACCCTGTTCTTTCATTTCTGCTACAGTCTGACTCATTCAGTCAAGCAAGCACTTATTTTGTGCCTGATACTATGCTAGGTACTAGACAACACGAAGCCAATTATGTATATACAAAAGCTATACATTTTAAGTGAGAGGTAATTTTAGGTAGAGGGTCTATTCTGTCCTAATAATAATATTAGCAATAAGAACTGAATCTGTGATTTTATTGATATAAAGAATTCCCAATGCCGTTTCATTTCTCTGCAAGTTATAGCCTTAAAGGACTACAAGAATTTTATCATTGATAGGTTAAGTGAACTGCCCTGAATCATACAGTATTTGTTAGGGGTGGGCTTGAACTCAGCCCTGAATCTGAGACTGATTTTCTATCCACTAATAATCTTTTAAAATAATAATGTTAACTCACATATCTGTAGTACCTTAAGGCTAAGAAAGCTCTGCTCTCACAATTCTGTGAGGTAGATGATGCAAATCATATATATATATATCCATTTTATAGATGAAAAGACCAGGGACAGAGAGAATTGCCTAGAGTCAAGCAGATAGTAAATAGTAGATTTAAATTTAGGTATTTGACTCCCAAGTCCAGGGATATTTCTATTACTTCAGAACCACTTCCCTAGCACAAAGCAGAAAATCAGGGTAATCTTGAAACCTCTTGAGCAAGACTATTGACAATTCAGGCTGTTATTCTCTCTCAAAAGCCAACTGAGCCTCCAGGAAGCAAAGGGGAGGGTCTCCGGGGAAAAGTTATCATCAGAAAAATAGAGAGTATAAGAAAGAGAAAGAGAATGAGTCAAGGCCCAGAGGATAGGGAGACAGAGATTTACTGTTCATTTCAGCCTTGTCAATATTTTCTACCAAATTCCCACAGAGCCCCAACATCTTCTGGTCTCTTACCCATCAGAGATGGAAATTTCACATCCTCTACATCCCACTGACTCTGCAGAGATGCTCTGATATAGATCCCTGCTTTGTTCTAGAATTAGCATTTTCTTCACTAGAATCCCTTCATGTGAATCAATACAAACTTTAAATAAAAATGAGCTAAATCCAATTGCCACTCATCTTCTTTATCTAACTGACTGCCAGCATGTAACCCATATTCATTTACATTCCTTTTTTCTTAGATGAGGAAAGAAAGCTCTTTGTGATACAATAAGGAGTTAACTTTCCTGTTCAGTGGTGGAGGATCAGACTTTAATAATATAGCCATGAATTTCCATACTTCTCATCTTCCCTAGGATTTCAGGGTGCTTCCTAGCCTTTCTTTCACTCAGCCTCCTAATTCCCTTGTATGATAGTGATCTTTCTCCTAAACTACATCATCTCCCAGAGTAAAACTCTCTCATGCTAAATATAGTGCTTTGGGTTCTTGTTTAAATTTAAAGCAATCTTTCTTTATAGTCAAGATTCTGTCTGCTCACAGATGTGACCTTTGAGTTGAGATTCCAAATATTCCTTTTTCACAACTACCTTTTTAAATAACCAACCCTTCTGGGAATCTCTGTTGGTCCCCTCCTATCATTCTTTTGAGAATCTAGACTTCTGAATACAAAGACTGATTGCTATATCAATCCACATTCTGCCTAAATTTGGGCCAGATATTTCCCAAACTCCTTTCCCTTTCTCCCACCTCAGCCTCAGAAGACCTGGATTCAAATCGTGGCTTTAGCATATATAACAGCTGTGTGGCTTTAGCAAGTCACTTAACTCAGTTTCCATAGGTATTACCAGCTCTAAATCTGAGACCATATGAACTTTAACCCTTCTGACCACTAAATCTTAAATCTCTCCCTTTGACCATTATATCTTGTGTCATCTCTCCTGCTACTCACCAATCACAACTTGGGTGACCTCTCCCCCTTTGTTTTGTCCACTCCATGCAGAGTCAGCCCTCTTCCATTCAGTGAGATCTCTAAGATGGTTTCTCCAGCAGAGTACCAGCTCTGAATTTCTGTGCTGTACTAGGATATAGTCTCTGGCTCAGGTTTTCTCTCTTGCTATTTTCTAGAGTTCCCTCCTCCCACATTCTCCTTTGTCTACTTACAGAATGAATGTAGGTCTATGTCTGTCCAGATCTGGTTCTTGTCCTTTCTTCTCTGATTGATATGGTAGTGCTTCACATATTTATATACAATATCCCCTGTCCTTTGGGGAAACTCCCAACCTTTGTACCTCCTCTTTTAGGTGCAGGGGGTGGAATGGAAGAAGGTGGGTGACTGGAATTCTTGAAGCTCATAGAAACAGCTGGTAGTGCCAGCTGCTCCGGGGAGATTGCCTTGAATTTCCTGAGGGCCTCTTTTCCAGGAACTAATCAGAGTCCAATTGCAGATCATAAACTGCCTAATGCTATCATTCCATAATTAACCTGAAATTTTTCCCTACTGGTCAGAGAAAGATGTGTCTGTTTTTGTTTCTTGACTATGATAATGGTGAGGATCTCTAGGCAATCCCTTTTATAACTGGATACAATACACAATACATCAATCATTAATACATGAATACAAGGGAGGTAAAGTCACAGGAATTTACAAATCCTTTTCCGTCTGTTTTTGAACCTATGGGTTCAACCTATGAAGGAATTCCTGTTCTGTGCCTCAGAGGAGAAGGATTTGCTAATATAATCCAACCAACTAAACAACAAGCATTGGAATGTTGGGGTCACAAAGTAAAAAATGAAAGTCCCTGCCCTCAGTGAGCTTATGTTTTATCAGGGGAAACAACACGTACTTATGTGTCAATATGAAATACAGACAATACATATATGTATATGTGTATATACATATATACATATTTGTGGATTAGAGGTATCAAACTCACAGGCTTCAAGCTTTTCAATAACTCCCAAGTAGCAGTACTTGGGTTTAGGCAGCTAAACCAGATAAAAATGTAATTGGGAAGTGTTTAACAAAATAAAGAAAAATATAATATGACATAGATAATGTTAATTTGTGGTTTTCTAAGTCATTATGTGGCTTGAAGGGACCATTTCTATTTGAATTTGACAACTATAGACCATAGGGCTCAGGTAGAGTGAAGATTCTCCACCAGGTCCTCAAAAAATTCCACATTCTTTTTTTTCTTTTTGCTGCCCTCCATTGTGGGAAGTTCTTCATAGAAGAGGTGGGTCTTGAAGTTGGATTTGAAAGATGGGGAGGATTTGGATTTGTGGAGAGTAATTGGGAGGACATTGGGTATGTAGAGGGGAAAGTCATGAATGAAAGGAATGAACCTGTTGTGAAGTGGGACAAGGAAATCAGCTTGACTGCAATTGTGGCTACACATTACAGAAATAAGGCTGCCTAGGATGACTGGGGACAGATTTTGAAAGTTCTTGAAAACCAGGCAAGAAAATTTAGCTTTGATATAATCAGCATTAGGGAACCTCTACAGGGGCTTGAAAAGTGAAGTGGCATTGAAGAGGGGACCCCGAAACTCTGAAAATCTTTAAAGGAGAAAATCTTCTTCAACTCTGCCTCAATGAGGGACCCCGCCAGAAGGTTCCATCTTTGTTATCTTGGTGGGGTCGGCTCAGTCCTCAAACTCATTGAATTCAATTCAAATTCTAGCTCAAGCTGAAACCCAGTGAGGAGCCAACTTGGGACTCCACCCACAGCCTCCTCAGCTTGTAGCCAAAGCTCCCATTATAAAAGAGCCAATCTAAAATTCTCTCTTTGCAGAGGTTCTAAACATACCATGCTACGCCATGCCATGGCAAGGAGCCTCTGTCCACTGGAATATTCTTTTCCAGTGTCACCCTTTCTTTACACTCACCTATTTCCTAACCAGACTTTATGTCTTTGTCAGGATTTCTAACCTTACTTCCAATCCCCATAATAAACCTCTTTTATCATCTAGATTTTGGGGTCTGTAATTCTTTTAAAGAGAACCTCTGCAGCTCCAGAAGGGAGTCCCCCAAACTCCTTACCCTTGCACCGAATCCCAAGGAGATGCAGGGGAGCCAAACCATGTGGTTCCCTGAATCCTGAATCTGCCACTAGACCTTATCATTTAATTCCCTGACCACAGAAACCCTAATCTCATTTTGGTTCCCTGAATCTAATCTCATCAGCATGATGACACAGTCCATTAGGGGGAGACATTGGGAAGAGGAAGGTGATCTTGGCATGAAATGATGGTAGCTGAGTGTGGTTATCTCCACTCTCAAGCAGCTGGGTGGCCCAGGGCAAGGCACAGGAGGCTTGGCTTTCAGAACACCTGAGATCAAAACCAACTTCAAGACATTTACTGGCTTTTGCAATGCTGGGCAGGCACTTAATCCTGTTTGCCTCAGTTTCCTCATCTGTAAAATGAACTGGAGAAGGAAGTAGAAAACTCCAAAAACAGTTGCATAATTGTAAAAGGATTAAATGACAACAACAATCTATATCCTCATCCCCTGTGCGTATATTTTGGCTCCTCACTTCTTTCAGAACGTCCATAAGACATTGTCTAAAGGGGACTATCTTCCTCTCAGAGCCACCTCACCTCCTGCCCTTGAAGCCCATTACTTTGCTAGTTGTCCTTCAGATATCTCTTGCCTTTTGCCTTTTAAGACCCCCAAGTTTCCAGAGCACCTGGTATAAAATATAAGTGAGCTTTAAATACTCTTCTTAGCAAGGCTTAATAACTACAAAGAAAATGGATCTCCTTGTCCTTTGTCCATGTTTAGTATCAGCAAATGGTCTAATAGTAGAGACTTACAAATAGGCTTGAATTGAGAAAGTTAGAATTAATCTAGTACTTATTGCTCAATCCTGTAATCACTGATTCTCTCCCCTTCCCTTCTTCCTTGTCTCCCTTCCTCCTCCCTCTCTTCCTCCTCCTCTTCTTCTTCTTCTTCCTCCTCCTCTTCCTCCTCCTTTTCCTTCTCCTCTTTCTTTCCTTAAGGGTCAGAGTAATTAAAGACTCAGAAGTCTTAGCTGTTAGGAAAGCACATGGGGAGAAAACAAGTAGTCTAGGATGTTTCTGACGGGAATATAAGGTAAGTAAAAGAAAAATTGTGTAAGATAGGACTGGATCAAGATAGATGAGTGACAGGTTGTGAAGGATCTTCAATGTCAGGTTAAGGAATTTGCTTTTTTATTTTATGGGCAATAGAGAATCACTGTAGCATTTTGAGCCAGGGAATGACCCGATCCAATCAATGCATTAAGACTACTCTGGTTGTGAGAAAAAAAAATGGATTGGGGAAAGGAGAGAATGGATAGATGCAGAGAGAGCAGTTAGAAGGTGATTACTTTTAAAGCAAGAGCAAGAAGTGATAAGGGTCTGAATGAGGGTGACAACATAGTGAAGGATAAGGAGAAGTCAGACATAAGAGATTTTTGTTGAAGTAGAACATACAAGGATTAATGATTATATGTTTACCTTTCAGGACCCAGGGAAATCAGGATGACTCCGTCTATATTGACAAAAATCCTGAAGTTGTTGTTCTTTCTGTCGCAGAGGACACCATTAAATTTCATAGAAGAGCACTCTGTGAAGATTCACATCTCTTTATGCTGTTAAACACAAATATGTATATACACATATACATATATGAATTGCCTGTATTTCATATTGATACATAAGTACATGTTGTTTCCCCCTGATAAAACATAAGCTCACTGAGGGCAGGAACTTTCATTTTTTTCTTTGTGACCCCAATATTCCAATGCTTGTCATTTAGTTGGTTGGATTATATTAGCAAAGCAGCAGTTCTGCTCTCAAAGCATTTGATCCCTATGGTCCTTTCAAACGCTGAAATTCTAGGATTCTGTAATTCCTTCTCTTTCTACTTCAGCTCTAAAATCAGGCCAGGCTGAACCCTGTTCCACTAATTTCTTCAAGACACATTGCCTGAGAAATTTGTGGGCACCTGCAGAAGGGGAGCAAAGAAGAGTAGTGAAGGAAACAGTAAATAACCTATGACCAATTTTTGGGTTTGTGAATAGCATTATTGTTGGATCTTTTCCATGATTCAGATTTCTGGTTCAAGCAATTTACAGTGTGAGAGCAGCAGTTTGGTGTAGTATACAAGCAAATCAAGGCCCCAAATGAGAAATGTTCCTTGTAATGAGATACTGTAAGGCAGATAAGGTAGTGGGGTAAAATGCCTGCCATTGAACCAACAGATTGCATTTGTGTGTTAAGGTTTCAAGTCATAAGGGTTGCTTTGATGGCATGGCTAGTTCACAGAGTCTATCTATGTATTTCACTTTCATTGGGCCCTTCTCATAATGGGCCTATAATTCCTTCAGAAGGGCTTCCAAGGTCATCTTACCTGGTTTATAGTAGGGGTTTATTATTTAGGGAAGGACTGAACTAGATCAGGATACTTACCTTTATTGTGTTATGTATGAAACCCTTCTCAGAAAGCCTATGAGGCTAATCCTTCTTAGAGTAATAGTTTTTTTATTTAGTACAGAGCAAGGTTTTTTAAATGCACAAAGTTAAGATTACAAAGTGAAAATAAAGATATAATATTTTATCCTTCCAAGTTCATGGATTTTGCTGAAATCGATCCACAGACAACCTTGAAGTCAACAGACTCTAGATTATCAAACTCTTGAACTAATTGATCCGAGGTCTCAAAGAACCTTGAGATTCTATGAGTCTAGTCTAGTTCTCTCATTTTACAGGTGAGGAAAGCAGTGAAAGAACTTGCAGACAGTCAGAGTGATTCAGAACTAGATGCAGAGTCAGAACTAGAGCCCAAGATTCTTACCTTGCAGTCCAATGTTATTTCTATCATTTTTCATGTAACTCCTCTATTTCTTTAGGCCAGTATAGTTATCATTTTTCATTAATAATAAAGATAAAATGTAAAATGAGAGAGTCTGACCAGGTAACCTCTAAAATTTCTTCCAACTCTAAATTTATCATCCCATGAATAACAATGATGATGATAACATCATTTTATAGCATTTTTATAGCTTTTTTTACAAAAAGGTTTACAAAGCACTTTCTATGCAACAACCCTATAAGTTAGGTCAGTGCAAGTTTTATTACCCTTATTTTAATTCATTTTAAATACTTGGATAGAACTGAGATCTCACTAGCATGAGTATCACTACTCTCAATCACTATTAGAAACTCATCCATGTCTGTTTGGTTTTCTCTTTGATCCTCCATTAAATTTTCTAGTGGAGGAGGAATATTCCACTTCTTCAAGGCTCTGGTTCTTTTAATAATTCATAGCACTTGAATCGTCCATCTTCTTCATTCTCAATGCGTGATCAGCCTACATCCTTTCTTAGTCTTTTACATTTTTCCTGAAGTCTTTCATTCCATTCCTTACATGCAAGTCATTATTAGTCATAAGCATCAATCTCCATGCATCTTTAATTGACCTTTGAATCACCTGAAATTTTAATTCTTCTAAGTTTTTCTTTATAAGAACATACTCTATAATGGTTTTCCCTATTCTTTTCTAGCCTTGTTTCCTCTCAGATCTTGAAAACTTGATCCCTGAATGACTTTCAAATTTTGTTATTTACAGCACAGATTTTTTTAATATGTTTTTGAACAAGTCTAGATTCTGGACTTCATCTTCTTAAATGCCATAATCACTTCCAACATGGAATCATATTGCTACTTTTTTTTTTTTTACAGTGTTTTAGGTTTGTAAGGTACTTTATAAATATCTGATTTTATTCTCACAACCACCTTGGAGTTAGGTTCTATTATTATTTTGATTTTACAGATGAAGAAACTGAGTCAGACAAAGACTAAGTGACTTGCTAAGATCATACAACTAGTAGTGTTCTGAGGCTAGATTTTAATTCAGGTCTTTCTGATTTCAGGTCCAGTATTCTAACCATGTGCCACCTAGCTGAATGACTATTTGTTTGTATATCTATCTGTCTGTTTATCTATCTGTTTATCTGTCTTATCTTATCTCTCTATATAGCTTTTTTCTTATATTTCTCTCTCTGTCTCTATCTCTCTCTGTCCCTCCTTTTCCCCTGCCCCTCCTCCCCACTCCATCTATCTATAGATAGTACTAAGGTGGCAGAATCTGAAGATGAGGCATTTTGATAGAGTAGAAAGAACACTGATTGGCTCAGGAGTTGGAAAACCTGTGTTCACATACTTTCTTTGATATTTACTACATGTGTGATTCTAGCAAATCAATTTTTTTTTATTTTAATAGCTTTTTATTTACAAGTTATATGTATAGGTAATTTTACAGCATTGACAACTGCCAAACCTTTTGTTCCAATTTTTTCTCTCCTTCCCCCCACCCCCTCTCTCAGATGGCAGGATGACCAGTAGATGTTAAATATATTAGAGTATAAATTAGATACACAATAAGTATACATGACCAAAACGTTATTTTGCTGTACAAAAAGAATCGGATTCTGAAATGCTGTACAATTAGCTTGTGAAGGAAATAAAAAATGCAGACAGGCAAAAATATAGGGATTGTGAAGTCTATGTAATGGTTCAGTTCATTACTGCTCCATTGGAACTGATTTGGTTCATCTCATTGTCTAGCAAATCAATTAATCCCTCTGGGCCTCAGTTTCCTCATCTGAAAAATGAAGATGTTGAAAGAGATAGCATCCAAGCTACATTTTAACTCTATATGATTATTGCATTATTGATATAAATGAAAAGAGGTCATTATAGGAATGCCAGCATATCTGCTTCATTTTACACCTATTTGGTTTTTTTCCTTCTGATTTCATCTACATTTACTTTTGAAGTGAACTGATTTTAGTTAGACCTCCTGCCAAACTCTTTTTGTGTGTGTATTTTCTTTTCAAGTGATTTTTGTTGTTGTATATGTTACCAGTCCTTAATACTTCAGTCATCCATCTCTACAATATTTTATAAATGAAATTACATTCTAGACTAGTGTTGCCTTTGTCTGTCGTGTCTTTCGGTTTGACAAGTGGATCGAGTACTTGCTGAATTAGACAGTTAAGATACTCTTTTGGCCTTCTATCCATGATGGCTTATATATTAAGACTTTTTTTTTTTTTTAAAGTGATGCTTAGAATCCCTGCCTTTAATCTAGCTCACATTTTCCAGAGTGAACAGTTTGTTTAAACAGGTCAGGTTGGAAATGCTGTTCTCCAATGCAGCATCTTCTCATCTTTATTCTTTCTCCTAACTTGTTATTTACTTTGACCTTTGCTCTAAGCATTCAGTGCTATGACAGCACAGAGATTTTCAAATGGCTGCTGTATCTGTAATCAGCTGTTTCCTGTTTGTTAAGACATAGTCAACTTTATTTATTGTGGCATCATTTTCTGCACTTTCTGATTCTCTTCCTGAATAAAGTATTCATGATGTATTCATTACTGGGAACATGGTGCATTAGAATGAATGTTGGATTTAGTCAAAAGACTTGGATTCAAATTATGATTCTATTATTATTTACTCAGCTTCGGGCAAGTCACTTAACCATTATGAATGTTAGTTTCCTTCTCTGCAAAATGAAGACAAGGAGCTAGATAACCTCTGAGGCCCCTTTTATCCCTAAATCTATGATCCTATGTATAGGCATGAGGTTTCTACATGAGCCTATAATCCTTTGTCTTCCCTCATTTTCTGACCTAAGTCATATTTCCCCCTTTAATTTCCATGCTTCCCTCTGCATTGAGGTCACTGATTACCACAGCATGTATTGTTGGAGGAACCTAACAAATTTTTCATAGAATCTCTCAACTTCTTCATGATTAGCCCTGTATGCCAAGGTATGAACTACCATTGTCTTTATGGTGGTCCATTTGCCTTCATTCATTGTGAGCAAGATGGTCAGATATCCCAGAAAATTATATTTCTTGTCCACTTTGGGCTCACAATGAAATAAGAGCAGCAATAAAAATTAATATTTGTAGATGGTTTAAGAACATTCTTTATCACTGTATTTGTGAAAACAAAAAGAGGGTCACAGTGGGGGCACTGTTATATTTTTGCCATTTTATCATCCAATAGACAATTTTCTCATGACAAGACTTTTGGTGCTGGTCCTCAGGAAGCAGACTTCGCCTGACATTGGCACATGCTCAGGATCACAAAATTGAAACGGGCCTTAGAGACCATCGAGTTCACTCTGTATCTGAACAAGGGCCTTCTCTGCAGTACAACCTGACAAATAGTCATCCAGGCTTTGCTTGAAGATCTCAGGCGTGAGATGGGAGTGGGAACAGAGAAACAACTTCCTAAAGCAGTGTGTTCCACTTTTGAATAACTATATGTTAGGAGATTTTTCCTACATTTAATTCTTTGTAACTGATGTTTTTTGGGATTACCCCTTCTGATATGACATCCCTTTAGATATTTGAAGACAAATATCATTTGCCCCTTCACACTAATCTAAGTGGCTAAAATATCCTCAGTTTTTTCAGCTGGCTCTCATGTGGATCATGAATTTGAGGATGTTTACCTTCTTGGTTGCAACCAGAGAACACTGGGTACTTCGTCAGGAAGGCCTGAGTTCAAATTTGATCTTAGATGTTTACTAGCTATGTGACACTGACTTCTGTTTGTTATGTTTTT